>NC_138804.1:1165000-1805000 GCF_965178545.1 Coloeus monedula | reverse complement strand
TTTTTTTTTTTTTTTTTTTTTTTTTTTTTTTAATTTTCCTTTTTGATGCCAGCTTAGTCCAGCAGCAATGATTTCCTGACTGGGGCAGGGAGGGGGGTGGATAGTGATGTTAAAAATAAAGCTTTCAATGCTCACAGCTGCTTTGTAACAGCAGCAAGTGCTCGTTGGGACTGGGGATTTGCAGTGAGCAGGGGGGTGGAGAGGCTGGGCTGTGGAGGGGATCGTGCTCAGTTCCTTCATGGAAAGGGTTGTTAAGCACTGGAAGGTGTTCAAGAAACACCTGGACGTGGCACTCAGTGCTCTGGGCTGGTTGACAAGGTGGGGTTTGATCACAGGTTGGGCTTGATGATCTTGGAGGGTTTTTGCAACCTTAATAATTCTGTGATTCTGTGCTGGTGACACTCGATGCCACGGGGTGCACGTGAGGCCTCAAGGAAATTCAGGGCTGAGCTGTGGAATCTCCCTGGACGATTATTTCCTCCATCCTCTGCTGGCACGCACGGTTTGGTGTAAACACAGGGCTTGCGTTTAGCCCTGAGCTTCTGAGCTCAAAGGAGAGAGGGGAGAGGCGTGGGGATTGTTCCTTGTGTGTGTGTGGGAACGAGTTTGTTAATCTGCCAGAGGCAGAGAGTGACACTTCAGAAAATGTGAGCAGCAGGAATCCCCCGGCTGGCCTGGCCTGGCACCGGCGAGCGGCTGGGTGAACAAAGAGAGGTGTGTCTGCAACCACAGCTATTCCACCTGGAGACAGCTGGAAGAATTACTCCTGAGAATAACGTTCCATAAGATCCGATAAAACTATTTCAGCGGGGTCACATTTCCCCGTGGAAGGAAGGTCTGATTTCATAAGACAATATCATCATTGACTCCGAGTCTGGCAGCGACGGGAACATAACCCTCTGGAAGGTGAGGAGCTGGGCAAGGATGAAGTGAAAAACCATTTCCCTGCCAAGCAGGAGCCGGAGCCTTGGGCTGGTCCTGCTGTGCGTGGATAAAATCCACCTGACCCTGAGCAGGGAGCTGGGCTCCCTCCACCTCTGCAGGCTGGAGCCAGACCTGTCATCAGCAGAGCTGGCCTGGACTCCGGCTGGAGCAGGAAATCATTTGAAACCCTTCTGGTTATGTATTTCTGTTAATGATTGGGGATCTCAAGTGGGGTTTTTGTGTTACCTTTGCCTCGCTGAGCTTTACTTCCCCGTGAAGGGAACAAGGGCTGAATTCCTTTCTCATTCAGGCACCTCAGCTCCTGCTCTGCGTTTGCCTGGAGATGGGATCAGGTTTAGGAAACACCAGCAGTGGATGAGACACCGGGAGGGATGGATGGAGCACCAGGAGGGACAGATCTGTCCCCATGCCAGCACAGAGGGGTGCCCATGCCAGGGCTGGCCGCTCTGACCAAGGGAATGTGTGACTTTGGGATGATCAGATGTGCTTGGGGCAGTCATGCAGTGCTGACCAGATCTGTATCTCATAACAGCTTCTCTGCTGCTCCAAGCTCTTATCAGAGTTCTCTCGGTGAAGAAAACTGGGGATTTCTGGCCTGGAGAAGAGATTCTGCCTGGAATCAGCATCTCTGGGCCCCAGCTCTCCATTCTCATGTGCTGGGGAGGCTGAGAATGCTTCGCCTCCTTTCCCTCCCCTCTCCTTTGGGCTGTACTGGGGTTCTAACACAGCACAAGGAATTGGGGTGCTCAGCTGTCCCCACTCCCCAGGCTCCCTGAGCTGGATTTCTGCTCACAGCAATGAAAACCAAGTCTGGGATGCAGGATGAGAGCAGGCCTGCCCACAGATGCCAGGGGCTTTGTGCCCTGGAGCACCAACAGGGCAGCTCAGTGGGGTCTGTGGGGATGTTGGAGCCCCCCATGCTGCTCTCAGCCCCCCACATTTGGCAGGGACTGAACCACGAGGCCCAGGAGGAGCTGGAGCTCGGCTCCACGTGGCTGCGAGTTTACCCCATCACGGTTGTTCCAGCTCAGAGGAGCCATTCGGTATTTTTGGCACACGTGGGCTCTGCTGGGTGCCGGGGGCTCGGCTCCCTCCCGGAGCCCTGCCGGCACCTCCCAGGCTGTGCCCGGGGGCGGTGGCCGTGTTCCCTGAGCAGGTGCTGGCACGGAGGGCGTCTGTTTTGGGAGTGGAGGGGGAAGCATCTCCCGGTATCTGGGGCAGGCGCAGGCTCCAGCCTCGCTGTCTCTCCCAGGGAGAGAAGGACGAGAGCTGCACCGGGAGATTTGTCCTGTGTGGCTGCAGAGTCACTGGAGAGGGGGCTGAGAGGCACGTGGGGTCCGTGTTTTGGGATGGACATCCCAGGGATGCTGGAAGGTGCTGGGCAGTGGGAGGAAGCCTCATCCCAGGCTGGAGATGCCCCTGGCTGACCAGAGGAAAAATCATGTCCCACAGTGGCTGGGCAGGGACCTCTGGTCTGCTGCCCTTGTGACCTTAACCTGATTTCATCCCGGCTGCCCCGAGGTGGAAGGGCTGTGCTGTGAACTGGGCACAGCCAGTAATGGGAAGCAGGGAATCATTTCCCACTGCATCCCCCATTTCCTTATCAGCTCCCACAGCAGATGGGGCAGCAAACCCACAGGGACAATCTCTGCCCAGCTGAGCGTGCTCTGGGCACCCAACCAAGCTGGTGAGGAACTGAACCATCAATATTTCCACTGCGGAGGAGAAGACTGAAGTCCAAAGATTAATTCGGTGCCGATCACCCTGGGAGGTCAGGAGCTGCTGGTTGATCTTTAATTTTTCCCTTTCTTTCTTGTACCACCTCCCCGGTTTTGTGCCTTTCCCACAAAACCCTCCTTCCTATTTATCCCAGCCTTTGATGAATCACCTCAGGAACATAAACATTGCCAGCAGGAATTGCCCACCGCTGCCTGGCTGGCTGACCCCTCCCTGCCCTCGCAGCATTTAATGTTCTAATTAAAAACCAGGAGGGAAAGCTGGGCTTTGGGAAGGGGATGTGGAGGGGCTTGTCCGGGCGGTGCGGGCAGCTTTGGAGCAGCAATTCCCGTGGCACGGAGCTGCTCGTACCCTGCCAGCCCTGGCTGCTGCTGGTGGAGCAGGGACTGGAGCCGGGAGAGGCCGAGGCGCACCCGGGGAGGGCACGGGAAGGTGCCGGCAGTGTGAGCAACCTCCTCGTGACTTGCCCCAGAGCCAGGAGTGGCCGTGGGGAGGGCGGCGGGGGGTTGCCACCCACCCCAGGCTGCGTGGGCGATGGCATGTGGGTGCTCGCCCTGAGTTTGGGCAGCGGCCGGACCCAGCCCGTAGCCTCGGGCGCTTTGCTCCAGCCTTAGCAGTCCTGTCCTAACCTTGGCCGGGCTCGGTGGGGTGTCCCTCTCCCCAAAACCCACGAAGGGGGTTGTAGGAGCTGGGGACAGCCAGAAGCGGTGGCGGCTCGGTGGAGCGTGGCAAACTCCAGGGAGGTGCGAGCACGGCTGGAGGCGACATCCCTGCCCTGCTATCCCGGTGCTCAGCGACGTTTGGCCACCGGGGCGTCTCCCTTTAGCCCGCTCAGCCTCTCTCTATCACCCAGGCATCCCCGCCGGAGGGATGGGGCTGGGAGGGTGCTGTGGGATCCGCCGGGTGATCCCTGCAGGCCCCTCCTCTCTGCCCGTACCATTGGCTCCGGCACGGCCGCCTGCGAGCTCTGAGCTCCGCCGGGGCCGGAGCGATGGGAGCCGGCGGCTGAGAGCCGTCGTCTGCCGGGGCCGCCCGGGCCACGCCGGAGCCCGCTCGGCTCGGCCATGTAGCACCGCGGTGCCCTCCACCCGGCCGCGGTGGAGGCGAGAGCGGCCTCATGGGCAACGCGCACCGCAAGAAGAGCCCGGCGGGCGCCAAGCCCGGCTCCTCCTGGCCCTTCGGCCGCGCCGGGAAGCCCAGGGCAGGTAGGAGCCATGGGGCTGCCTGGGGATGGGGCGAGGGGGGTCCCCGCTTGGGGAGTTTTGAGGGGTCGCGCTGGGAAAGTTCGCCACTTGTGTTCTCCTGGGCTGGGCAGGAGCGGGGGGCTGCGGGGGGGAGGTTTCGCTGTGCTCCCTCCCTGTGCTGGGGGGGAAGGATGAGCCCCCCGGCCGCAGTGTGGGAGCTGGGGAGCCCCTCTGGCTGCAGGCAGGGCTGTGCCGACGCGCCGGGGAGCAGCCGTGGGCTCGCCGCGCTATCAGGACGGGATCAGCTGAATTAGTTACTGATTTGTTTTCCAAGTGGGATCCCAGCGCTGCCAGCGTCGCCTTCCTCCCCCGGCCCCCCGCTACCACCCCGTGCCTCGGTTTTCCCTCGCTGTGCCGCGGGGAGCGGCGGATCTGGGAGTGTTTGCAGGGGCTGCTCCCCCCCCGTCCCCGTCCCCGTTCCCTCGCTCTGCGCCTGTCTGTCTGTCCGTCTGTCCACACACCGACTGCTCCGCTGCTTTATGCTCCGTCTCCATGGATGCCACTGGAAAACCGAGGAGGGAAGCAGGGGCCGAGACCTTTCCCGCAGGGACGAGGAGCAGGGACAGGGTCTCACGCCAGCCTGGACCCACCCTCGGAACAATCAGCCCCGTGGGGTGCCTGCTGAGCTCCCGCCGCGGTTCCCCCATCGGAGCAGGGTGATGCCAGCAGGGAAGGTCTCTCGCAGTAACATCGTCCCCATCCCGGGGTTGCTGACTCCCCCGCTGGTGTCATTAAACTGTCCCCGTGTCCCCAGCCCAGCCTGAGCCAAGGAGGAGACTTGGCAAGAGCGTGGGCAGCATCGTAGGACCAGGGTTAGCAGGACCAAGGGGTGGTAACTGGGTGGTTTTCCTCCAGCAGCCCTGTGGGATCCTCGGCCCTGCTGTCCCTCCTGTCCCCTTGGCTGCCCTGTTTCCCTCGATCTTTAGGGTCAGCAGCCACCCAGGTGTGTGAGCCCAGCTCTCCGCGGGGTGAACAGGGGCTGGAGTCAGCTCTGCACAGGCTCGGGGAGCACCACCCTGAGCAAAGCTGTCCCAGAGGTGGGGTCCGGGATGGGGACACCCCACAGGTGCTGAAACGTCCTGGCTGAGAGCATCCGCTCAGTGCCTGGGGAAACTGAGGCAGGAGGGTCCCGCATCGCCCACGGCCGTGCAGGGACAGCATCTCCTTCACTGCAGGCTCTTCACCATTCGCTTCTCCTCGCCGGGTGGCTGCAGGCTCCTCTCTGCCACACTTGTCCTCTTGTCGTGGTCTCCACGCGGGAAAGGCTCGGTGCCATTGGGCAGGCTGGGCTGTGGCTGCATCCCTGGCACATCCTCCCCCTTTTCCACGTGGCGTTCCTGTCAGACCTCCATCTCCTCTCCATCCCTGCCAGCCTTCGGTGTCCCTTGTCAATCCCTGAACCAGGACCGCGCCACCCTTCCCCAGGGCTGGCTGGGAGAAGCCCTGCTCCATCTCGGATGCCCTGGAATGGGCGGGATGTGGGACTGGTACAGCCGGGGCAGACCCCGGGAGGCGAGGGCTGGCGCTGGGGCCGAAGGCCGTGGGGTGGAAGGTGCTGAGAAAACATGGGGCGAGTTGTGTTTGTTCTCTGCGACGGCTCCATGGCAACGGCGCGGCGGCCACAAAGCCAAAGAATTTGCATTGTGTCGCTTCAGCATTTCGGAGGGCGCAGCCGGGATCACCGGCTGGGGGCAGGGTGTGCCGGCACCCTCCGGGCGCGCCCCCGCCGGCGTTCCCGTCTCCCCCTGGAAGACCCTGGGTGCCTCTGGATTACGGGCTGGAGAATAATTGCATATGGCGGGCGACTGGACCAGTGTCCCCAGTTCCTGTTTGTGGTGACTGCAAGATTAAGATTGGCCCTGCCGTGCCCGTTGTTGGTGCATCAGGCCCGGGCAGGCACTGGCAGATGCTTTTGTGGTTGTGCCAGGTGTGCAGTGGTGTGGGCGGCCAGCACCTCTGGATGCTGAGGGGACAGAGCAGGGGTCCCCAAGGACAGGATGGGGGGCAGGAGCACGGCTGAGGGCTCCGGGGTGGCTCTGAGCCTGCCCACTCTGCCCCACCAGTGCCGAACCCACGCACCCCGTTCTCATTTCCCCGTGCCAGAGCGGGGCCTGGCTTGCTCCGGGGGCATCCCCAGCCTCTCGTCCCCGGGCTCGTTCATGCTGGGGAAGGTCCTTGAGCCCCAGGGAGACCGCAGCCTCTTATCGCTTCCTTATCGGGACTCCCCGCCGGGCCCTGCTGAGTCAGGGCGCAGGAACGTGGCTGCTGGCCAGGCTGCGCCCCGCGGAGTCAGCGGGGATGCGGCTGCGGCCGGCGTGGAGCTCTGGGTGCGAGGTCTGGGGAGGGTTGCAAGGAAAAAATCATGGAATGGTTTGATTTGGAAGGGACCTTGAAGCTCATCGCGTTCCAGTCCCCGCCATGGGCAGGGACACCTTCCACTATCCCCAGGTTGCTCCAACCTGGCCTGGAACACTTCCAGGGATGGGGTGTCCAAATGCCACAGGCGTGACCTGTGGCTGGGAACGTCCCCAGCAGCAGCAGCAGCAGCAGCAGCAGCGTGGAGCCCTTCGGCAGCCCCGGCTCCTGCGGGGCAGCTCCGGGGTGGGCTGAGCAGCTCTGGGCTCTTTCTCCTTTGCAGCCTCTCTCCGTGCCAGACCCACGCTGGGCCGGCTCCGCAAACACCGGGAGAGGCGGATGAGGGCAGGGCTGATCCCGGCGGGGGACACGCCGAGATTTACACAGGCGCTTTCTCCAGGCACCGCCAGCCCGGCGCACCAGCCAGCATCCTGCTGCGTCCGGGACATCCGAGCCCTTCCCGGTGCCCCCTCCTGCTCCCGGAGCAGGGGAGGAGGCGATCCGCGGGTGTCCTGGGCAGGCAGCTGCCGCAGCTTTCGGCTCTGACATGCCGTGCCGTGCCCGCTTGGCACGCTCCCGTCACCGAGAGGCAGGGATGGGACCTGCCCTGCTGGCTGTGGGTTATCCCCCACCCCATCTTGGTGGCAGCTCCTCTCTGCGATCCCACATCGCCGTGTCCATCTCGATGGGAGGATCGGCACCTCCGCAGCGTTTCCTTGGAAAAGCCCCGCGGGCGGGAGCGGGGTTTGGGTGCTGCTTGCAAGGACGGGGGATCCGTGCACGGAAAAAACCTGCAACGTCTTGTCCTTAATCCGTCTGCTGGGTTTGCTCCTGCGTGGAGCCAAGTGCCTGCTGTGACAGGCAACGCCTCTGCCGTGGCAAGAGCACCTGGGTGCCCTGCAAACACCGCCGGGCGTGACGGCACGAACCAGGGGACAGCCAGCCCGGAGCACCGCGGGAGCGGGAGGACACAGAGGGAAGGGGGATCAGAGAGTGAAAAAGCTCTGGAGCATGGAAGGAGGAGGTGGTGGTGGCCCACCCCTGGTCATACGTGCCGCCGGTGTCACCCTCTGTGGCCCCGTGTCTCTATCCAGGCTCTGCCTGCGGCCCTCTCCCGCCCCGCGCTCCCCATCTGGGATGTTCCCGCCCGGATCCGGCTCCTGGCTGGGGAAGGCTGTTATTTACCTTCAAACCTGTTTGGTGGCTTCTCCGGGGAGGGGACGAGCACGGGGTGGGGACGTGGTGGGATGGAGGCTCGCTGGGCTGTTGCAGGGGCCAGGAGTGAGGCACAGCTGGGCATTGGTCCTGCCCTGAGAGCCCCTCCGGACTGCTGCCAGCCCCTCGCCTGGATCTGGGATAACTCAGGGAGCAGGAGACACTCTGTGCCACCTCAGGGCTGGCTGTGGGGCAAGTGTGGGACAGCAGCGAGGTCAGGGCCCGTTGCACAACCCCGTGTGCTCCTGTCATGACAGCAGCTGTGGCTGGAGGCGACAGGAGCCAGGTCTCTGCTCCAAGCAGGATTTCACCCTGCACCAGCTCCTTCGCCAGGGCCTGTTGGCTCACCGAGGTGATACCAGGCAGCTTTCTCTGCTGCGATTTAGAGGAAGAAAAAAACCCGATCCAAGTTTGTTTTCCCAGTTGAAATTAATTTTAGTTCAGCCTCTGCGTGGGATCGCGTTCAAGAGCCGAGCCAACAGCGTGGATTGGGCGGTGTTTATTTGCTTGGTGGAGATGTTTTCCTGGCTGGAGGAGCAGCCCCCCAGGTGTGGCCGAGGGCAGGCTGGCAGCAGGAGCTGTGTGGCCAGAGCCACCGTAAATATTATTGTGCTCTTATCCTGCCTGGAGTGATCAGGATCCCGTGGCGTGTCCCAGGGCGTGGATCCTGTGCTGAGACAAGGATTTGGGGAACGGGTTGGTTGTCTTTAGGGGCTCCCAGACACCCTAAACAATTTAAGGTTGCAGAGGGACAGGATGCTGGAGCAGAGGGGCTGGATAAGATCTCTTCCAGACCAGGATATCCTGTGATACTGGAGCAGAGTTTGGGGGCTCTCACAGCTCTATCAGGGTCCATCCATGTCCTGACAGCTCCACGGAGCTCTCAGGAATGGGTTTCATGGTGCACCCCATTGATGTTATCCATGCCCGTGGCATCTTGCAGGCAGCCGGGAAGCAGAGCAGGATGATGCTGGCAGCAGCGTGGTGAGAGGGTGGGAGAGCACCAACCCCGTGGGGCAGGGAGGGCTTCTCGCTGGCTGCAGGGACGAGGGAGGCAAAGCCTCCATCCCACAGAGCAGCAGGACGCAAGCGGGCTCCCCCCGGGGACCTCGCAGCCCCTTCCCGTCCCCCTGGCAGCTCCCCCTCCTCCCCATTTTTCTGCGGTGAGTCAGTGGCGGTGGAGGGGCGGGCAGGGAGCTGCTGCCTGCTCGCTGCTCCCCTGCTGCCGCCGCAGGACCCGCGCCGTGCGGGGAGCAGGCAAGTCGGGGCAGTGCCGAGCAGGCAGAGATGGATGTTTGCAGCCGAGCCCGGCCAAACCTGCTGCTCGCAGGAGGCACAGGCCTGGCGAGGAGGGGGACAGGAGCTGGGATTTTCTCCTCCGGCTCTCTCCAGGTGAAAAGTAGCATCGTAGGAGCTGGGCCAACGCCGAGTTCTGTTTGCAGCATCGGGCTGGGCGGCCCTGGCCGTGTTCCTGAGGGGTTTCGGCTCTGGTCTCTCCCTTGTGCAGCCCTTCCCGTTCCCACGCTGATACCTCCAGATCCTCTCTGCCAGCACCGAGGCAGAGCTGAAGGCAAAGTACCTGGGGTTCCCTGTCCCTTCCTGTCATCCTGCCTTGCTCCAGGGATGCTCTGCTCCCTTCCGGACCATCCCCGGCATTGGCAGCAGCAGATACCAGCTCTGAGCCGGGGAGACCATCCTTGAGAGGGTGCCCGTCACTGAGAACCCTCGGGCTCCTTGGCTCCTTATCTGGGAGAATCCCGCTGCCACGTGTGGCCGAGGCACGTGTGTCAGCTGAGCCCGGAGGCGTCGGGGCGATCCGGGATGCACCGCAAGGAATGCACAGGGCCCGGGACACCGGCTCCAAGCGGGCGTGTTGCTACCGGCAGCGGCTGCAGCTGCAGCGGCTTCCCCAGCCCAGCGGGACCTGCAGCCTTTGTGGCAGGATCAGGGCTATCTCCCTCCTGGATTCCCCCCCTTTTCCAGCAGGTTTCACCGTGTGTTGTTGACAGAGCCGAGGTGAGGCCGGCTGGATGAGGATGATGAGGTAGCGAAGGTCACAAGGAGTGGGAGAAGGGGAGGCTCCTGCCCTGGCTGAGCCCTGGGTTATCCTTCGGGAGATGGCAGCCACCCGTGCTGAGCTCCTCCTGCCCCACCCGCAGCGGTGTCACACTCGGGAGAGGGACACGTCCTGTCCCTGTCTGTGAGGGATGTTTTCCAGGCCCTCTGTGTGGGCAGTGGGCCACAGCAGGAAGGTGAAGCAGGGCCAGGCTGTGTGCCAGCACCTGGGAATGTCCTCACAGCCCTGGAAGCAGCTGCCATGTGTGCTGCCATCAGCAGACCTGCGGGGCCCAAGCTCAGCTGTGCCTGGGCCGTGCACCAGCAGCACAGGAGGGGCTCTCCCTTTACTGTGGGAGCTCCTGGTGCCATGAAGGGGGGTCCTGGTTCAGCCCCATCTCTGTGGGCAGAGCTGGAGGGCTGGATCCTTCCCTGTGGAGCCAGGAGCAGTGTCCCTCTGAGCTACCACTGGCTGTGGCCCTTTCTGGGCTCATGACAGGCTGCCCAGAGCGGAGGGCAGTGCTCAGTGCAGCACGTGGCCGCCTGCTTTGTGCATCCTCAGCCCTTTAATTATGTCCCTTTTCCACTTGTGCTGTGGAAAGAGCTGGGGAACGTCTGCCCGTGGCCACCGGCACCTTCTGGGGGGGTGTGTGGGCAGCAGGGCCCCTCCTGCCCTCACTGGAGCAGGTGCTGGGTCAGGCACAGCCAGGGAGCTGCTGGTGTTTGGGGTTATGGCCATGACGGAATTCCAGGGAAGAAATCCTCGCAGAGCCCGGAGCTGCCTGGCTGGGGACACAGAGATGCCCTTCACAAGGTCAAACTGTCCCTCGGGCTGCGCAGTCACTGCCTGGAGCCCGCGGGGACCCTGCTGGGTGACGGCTGCTCTGTCTGCAACCCAAGCTGTGTCCTGCTGGGAATAAACCCTGGGCACAGCCCGGGGGGAGCTGCAGGGCAGGGGGCAGAGGGTTTGGCACGAGGACACGGGTACCTGCTGGGTAAACACTGGGTGCTGTTCACCTTTTGGGCTAAAACGCCTGTAAATGGGGGGGATGGAGCTCCTGGAGGTGCTGGGCACCCACTGCCCTGGGGGACCCTCTGTGGTGGGGACAGTGACCGGCAGTGCCAGGGCAGTGCCACTGTGTGACCGCCTGGCATTTCTGCCCCTGCTTTCACCTGCCCCCGCGCCAGCAGCTGGAGCTACTGGTTAGACTGGTCCCAGACCTGGTTTTCCCCCAGCGCTGCCAGCCCTTGTGACCATGACGTAGCCCCGTCCCTAAGGACAAACACCTTTTGCCCCGTCCTGTCTCCTGTTCCCTGCCCGAAATGGGGCTCTCCTGGCAGGGTACTGGGGGGAACTGGAGACAGTCTAGGATGGAGAATGTGACACTGCTGCCTCTGCTGTGTCATAGCCCAAGGTGGAAAAACCTCCCAGTTCCTCCCAGTTGGTCGCACTGTTGTGGAAGCGAGCAACTGGTTTGCAGCGCTGCTGTGCCCAGCAGGGTCCTGGGGGGTCCCAGGGGTCCAAAAGGGAGGAGTTGGGGAAATGCTGAAAGAACAGATCCCTGTGGTCTGTGTCGTGCGTGGGAGGAGGCGGGAGGGCCGGGGGGAGCGAGCCGGAGGCCAGAGGAGGGGCCCCTTCTTTCCTTCTGCCGCGGCCGAAGAGCGCGGTGGGCGCAGCTGGGACTGTCCCCTCCTGCCACCGCGCAGCCGTCCCCGGGTCAGGCTGCTCCCTGCTCTCCCTGCTCACAAGCAGCTGCGCCGGAGCGTCTTCGCCTGGCCGAGCATCCTCCCGCCCGTGCGGATGAGGACGGAGGGAGGGAGGGAGCCGGGGGCCGCCGGAATCCGCCCCGCCGGCACACGCCGGGTGAGAGTCGCCTCGGCACAATAGGCTGAGCCTCCTCGGGGGGCGGCGGAGCCCCCCTTCCCTGGGGAGCAGACCCTCTCCCCGGCCACCATGGTGGTTTTCATGGGCAGGAACCTCTCGTCGCTTCTGGCTTTCTTCAAGAAGAAGGGTGAGTGAGCAGAGGGGAGGGAGGGAGGAAGGGAAGGAGCAGAGCCTTGTCCTTACACAACCCCTGCCCGCCGGGACACCCCCCCACCCGCAGCCGGCACGGGGTGCTCGCCCACCCGCAGCGGGCAGGGGGGCTTCCATCCCCGGGGGAGGGCAGGGAAGGTCACCCCAGCCCTGGCCTCGCCCGCCGGGAAGTTACGGGAATAAATCACTGCGCTCCTCTCCCCGCAAGGCAGCTCCGAGCGTGTTTGGGGGGTGTCAGGCGAGGGGCTGCCGAAATCGGGCGAGAAAAGAGGATTAGGAACATGACGGTGGCGGGGGCTGTGGGTGTCTTGTGTCCCCTGCAGGGATTTTACACCAGCACAGGGCACCCGTGTGGCAGCAGCCGCTGTGCCGGGCTGGCTGTGTCCCGGTGCCCGCTCGCACCGCGGGTGCTGGCGGAGGCAGAGGCCGGCATGGCGGCAGGGCGGGAGGCTCCATTGTTCCAGGCCTGCTCCTTTGTGTGCTGGAGTCGGAGCACGGCCGCCTCGCTGCCTGGGGACCGGGCACACGGGGAGCACAGGGGGCAGGGGATGATGGCGTGTGGTGCTGCCGGTGCCGAGCAGCAGGTGCCCGTGGTCCCGGGGTGCCGCCGCCGGCCCCGACGGTTTCCTGCGCTCGCCCTTCCCTTCCTCAAAATTGGTTTGTTTTTTTTTTTTTTTCTGGGCAGGAAGAGTTTGAGGCTTCGCTCAGGCGTGCGGGCAGGGCTGTGCCACGGTGCTGCAGTGCCCGGGCTGGGTGATGGCAGGGCAGCTCCTGACCGTGGGCACCGCAGGGTGCTGGTGGTGGCTGTGGGGAGGGTGCTGCAAGGCAGGGAGTGAGGGCTCCGTGCTGCCCCAGGCGTGGCAGAAGGGGTGTTCAGCATCCAGCGGGGCTCGGAGAAGGGATTTGGGTCCTGTGGGATCTCTGCAGCTGGATGTGCCTCAGTTTCCCTCCTCTGTGCAGTTCCCAGCTCTTGGGGTGATGAGCAAGGCCTGGGAATGACGCAGTGCTCCGAAGGGAAAGTCATCGTGGTTTCATCCACATTTAATCCCCCCCTGTGCTGCTCCTTCTCCCTCAGTCCCGCACAATTCGCCGCCTCGTTAGCTCCTAACGAAGGCGCTGGGGAAGGAGGGTGGTCCCACATCCCAGCACAGGAGAAAACCAGTGGAGACATCCCGACTCCAGAATATCGACTGGCCGGGCAGAGCCGCGGGATGGGATTTCTCTCGGTGTTTCCAGTGCCCGCTTTGGAGCTGAGCGGGATAACGTCATCCTGGGGTGGCTGTCACTGCCCGGCGCTTGTCCCCCGTGGGTTGGGATGCACTGGTGGCAGCGTGGCCGTGTCCCCCCAGCCCAGCTGACCCCGCTGTCCCCGCAGGCGCTGCCAAGGGCGAGGGCGAGAAGCGGCTGAGCGTGCAGTACACGGCGGGCGAGGAATGTCCCGACAACGTCTTCTTCCCCAGCACGCGGCCCCCGCACCTGGAGGAGCTGCACAACCAGGCCCAGCAGGGGCTGAAGTCCTTGCAGCACCAGGGTAGGTGTCCCCAGCCCCAGGGTGGCCTTGGGGACACGGTGGAAGGGCTGTCCCCAGCTCCTGGCTGGCCGGGCGGTGTGGGCGGCGCGATGGGGCTGACCAGAGTCCAGCGCTGGTGGCTGGGCTGTGCGGGGGGCACTGCCAGCTCGGCAGCTGCTTCCTTGTGTGGGGGCTGCCCCGGCTCCCCTGGAGGGATTTACCTTCTGTCTTCCCTCCACAGAGAAGCAGAAACAGACCAAAAGTGCCTGGGACCACGGGGACACCAGCAGCCTCCAGGTGAGCCCTGCCCAGGCTCTGCCTCCTGTGCTCTTGGGGTGCCCTGGGGGTGAGGGGACACAGGGTGGCTCTTTTGTCCTCCCTGGGTGGAGTTTAGGGGCAGACAGGCAACCAGCCAAGGTTGTAGGACCATGTCCAGGGGGGTTGTGGGGCTGGAACTGGCCGTGTGTCCCTCGGTGGTGTCCCAGGACGAGCCGCTCTCCCCACCCTCAGCCTTGGCACGTCCTGCTGTGTCCTGTGGGGCTCTGCCAGGGCCTGCCCACTGCCTGCACCCCTCTGTCCCCCTGTTCCTGCCCCACTGGTGTCCCTTGGGAGCCCTGGCTGAGGAGGGGTGACGTGGTGGCGTGATGGGGACAGGTGGCCATATCCAGCCTGGTGCCTGTGCCCCCTCCCGGCTGTTGAGGAGCAGAAACTCCCCCTGTTTTGGCCAAGCTGAGCTTTGGCACAGCCCCGGGCTCTGACCCCGCTGCCAGTGCCTCACCTGCCTGTGTTTGCTCAAGCTGTTGCCTCTCGTTGGCTCTCAGCCTTTTTAACCCCTTGGAAGTGGGGGACTGGAAACCCCAGGATGGGCAGAGCCACAGGGGGAGCGAGGTGCAGGGGTCAGGTTAACTCTGAAGTGTCTCATCCCAACCTCTGCTGTGCCAGGGATGGTTTGGAGGAATGGGGACACTGGAGGTTGTGACACTGGCTGTGTCCAGGGAGTGCCGGGGGTCCTGCCCGCCCGCCTGTCCCTGTCCCACGCCCCTCTCCCAGCCATGGCAGCCCTCCAGCCCTGGGCTCTGGGGCACAGCAGGGCTGGGAACACCCATGGGGTCATTTTGGGCTTGGCACCGTGGCGAGCCTGGCAGTTCCTTCAGCTGCTCCTTGCATGGACCAGACCCTGTTTCTCCTGCTCTCCGGGGGGCTGCAGAGCTGTGCAGGGTCCCAGGGGCTGCTCCCAGCCCCGCTCCTGGTGGGAGGACTCTGGATGCCGGCGTGGCTGACTCAGCCTTTGGCCCTCGGAAGAGCTTTTGTCTCGGCTGCCGAGTCAGTTCGCGGCGGGGAAGGGGCCTGGCCGGGGCCGGGGCAGCTCCGTCCCCGCAGAGTGGGGTCCGCTGAGCCCACCCTGTCCCCACAGTCCTGCGCATCCTCGGAGGATGACAGCCTGTCCTTCCGGAGCCGGGCAGCCTCCTGTGCCACAGACAGCACCTCTGAGGATGCCCTCTCCATCCGCTCCGAGATGATCCAGAGGAAAGGTACCCGGCTGGGAGCTGTGGGACGGGGAGGACGTGAGCTGAGGGGGTGCCAGGGGGGTCAGGGAGTGTGGCAGGGGAGTTGGGCTCTGTCTTGGT
Organism: Coloeus monedula; assembly: GCF_965178545.1. Taxonomy (NCBI): domain Eukaryota; kingdom Metazoa; phylum Chordata; class Aves; order Passeriformes; family Corvidae; genus Coloeus; species Coloeus monedula. The sequence continues at coordinate 1,790,276 of NC_138804.1, read as the reverse complement.
GTGGCCACAAGCCAGCTCAGGGATTTGGGGGCCCTTGGGAGAGATGAGAGCGGCTCTGGCTGAGTCAGAGCGTTTGGGCTGGGCGAGGGGGATGGACAGACAGACAGACAGCGTCTCCTCCCTGCTCAGACTGTTCGGCTGGTGCCTCTCTGGGTTATTTCAGTGCCTGAGCCTGGCTTATCCCAGAGCATCTCTGGCAGTGGGAAATGCTGGGGATGCTGGGGACACTGGGCCCCCCTCACACCGGCTGGACCCTCTCGTAGGTTCCACATTCCGACCACACGACTCCTTTCCCAAATCCTCGGAGAGGGCTGGCAAGAAGAGGAAGGAGAGGAGGACAACAGTGCTGGGCATCCCCCAGCACGTCCATAAGGAGCTGGGTAAGCACCAGGGGCAAGGAGGGAGTCTTAGGATCTGTTTGCCTTGCCTTGGGATCACGCTGAGGTCATCTCTCCCTGCTCCCAGGTCTCAGGAACAGCCATGGAGCCAAGGGACATCCCGAGGCGGACGGGCGAGGGCCGGCGGGTCACGGGCTGGGCCAGGCAGTGCAGCCCCTGCTGAACGGTGGGCAGGTGTCCGGCGATGCCGTCCGCATCCCCACCATCGATGGGAAGCTGCAGCCTCCGCCCGTGTCCGGCGGCGCCCGCGTCTGCCTGGGAGTGCTGGAGGAGGCGGACGCAGCCCTGCAGAAGCACATCAACAGGGTTTACTACGACGACAGCTTGCTGGGGAGGAAGACAGCGGCCAAGCTGTCACCCATGGTGAGGCCAAAGTCGCTGGCTGTGCCGGGCATGACCACCTACGCCAACCCCCCGGAGATGCTGGTGGGCCCTGTCATGTCCATCTCGCCCCAGGGCACGTACATGTCCAAGATCATCCCCAACGCCATCCTGCCGCCCATGGTGGACGTGGTGGCCCTGACGAGGAGCAGCGTGCGGACGCTGAGCCGCTGCAGCCTCGTGTCGTCCAGCCCGGCCTCAGTGCGCTCCCTGTCCCGCTTCTCGGAGCGCAGCGCCCGCAGCCGCGAGCCCTCCTCCTCCAGCGACAACTGGAGCCACTCGCAGTCCACGGAGACCATCGTCTCCAACAGCTCCACCATCTCCTCCCAGGGCGGCTGCGACCACCGGCAGCCCGAGGCGGGGCCGCACGGCGAGGTGGACGCGGCAGCTCGCTCCGACACCGACCAAATCAGCATCTACAGCTCTGCCAGCTTCGCCAGCTCCTGCTCCAAGCCCGCTGCCGGCCTCGCTCCTGCGGCCCCCGGGCTCCTGGCCGTGGGCAGCGGCAGTGGCCGCGTGTCCCCCGCCTACAGCACGAGCAGCCAGGCGGAGGGCTCGGACACGGCCAGCCTGGCCAGCGAGCGCTCCTCTGCCCGCAGCGTCTCCCTCAGGAAGATGAAGAAGCCCCCAGCCCCTCCCCGCAGGACCTACTCGCTGCACCAGAAGGCCGATGGGGAGCCCAAGGTGCTGGGGCTGCCACCCAGGCCCGACCACCGGCCCCAGCGGGACAGCGGCGCACCCTGGTCCCCGCGCCCCGAGCCTTTCAGCCCCACGGGCGAGGACGAGGTGTTCTCCCCATCACTGAGCGAGACCAGCAGCCTCCGCTCCGAGAGCCTGGCCGGCACCAGCTCCCCCGAGGCCTCACGGGGCCGCCCCGGGGTGACGGTGGTGCTCAGGGAGCCCCAAGCTCAGTCCAAGTGGAGCTGCCCCGATGGGTCTGACCGCACCATGTCCCCCTCCAGCGGCTATTCCAGCCAGAGTGGGACACCCACACTGCCCACCAAGGGGTTGGGACACCCAGCTGCGTCCCCGGGCAAGTCTCAATCCCAGAAGCCGGACCGGGTCTGCTCCCTGCAGTCGCCTGCGCTCTCTGTGTCCTCCTCCCTCACCTCCATCTCCTCCTCGGCCTCGGACCCGACCCCCCCTGAGGCGCTGACCAGTCGCTCAGACCGGTTCATCATCCCGCCGCACCCCAAGGTTCCTGCTCCCTTCTCCCCGCCACCCACCAAGCTCCAGCAGCCCCCGGCCCCCGCCGGCCCCCTCCAGCCCTCACAAACCCCCCCGGTGCCCAGCACTGCCAGCCAGGAGCCCTTGGCCAAGCCCAGCGGCAAATCCCCACCGCCGTCACCGCCGCCTGCCTACCAGCCGCCTCCCCCGCCGGCCAAGAAGGTGGAGGGGAGCCCCCAGACCAGCGGTGAACCCCTCTCCGACACCGCCTGGCCCCCGCCGCCACCGCCAGCTCCCGAGGAGCACGACCTGTCCATGGCAGACTTCCCCCCTCCGGATGAATCCTATCTCTCCAGCCTGCCCGATGCCACCTCAGCCCCGGCGGACGGGCAGACAGCAACACCGAGCCCGGGGGCTGCATCTTCATCATCCTCAGCTGCCGTCTCTCAGCAGCCAGACCCACCCGCCGGGGCTCCACAGCCTCCGTGCCCCGCCGAGCCCCTTCCCGCGGCCGTCGTGCCCCCGCCACCGCCGCCTCTCCCGCCGCCCTCGGCTCTGGCCCTGCCGCCCCAAATCAGCCTTAAGAAGGCGGCCAATGGCCCTCGGGCAGAGGCCAAGAAGGAGCCGGTGTCGCGGAGCAAGAGTGGCCCCGCGGCCAAGGAGGACGCCAGCCTGCCCATCGTCACACCCTCGCTGCTGCAGATGGTGCGGCTGCGCTCCGTCAGCGTGGAGCCCGCGGCCGGAGCCGGGGCCGGAGCCGGGACCGAGGAGCGTCCGGCCCCCCAGAAGCCCGTCCGCCGGTCCCTGTCCACTCGGCAGCCGCCTCCTGCCAAAGACGCGGTGCCTTCCAACCAGCTCCACCACGCCGTGCACCTCAAGGCCGCCGCCTTGGCCGGCGGAGAGGCCGCGGAGAAGCTGCCTGGTGGCCGAGCGGCCCAGCCCGGCCCCGAAGGGCCCCCTGGGGATGGGCAGCTGTCCCCCAGGAACAACTCCCCGGCCTCCACCGCCAGCTTCATCTTCGCCAAGAGCTCCAGGAAGCTGGTGATCGAGACGGCCTCGTCCCCCGAGGCGCAGGCCGACCTGAAGAGGAACTTGGTGGCCGAGCTGATGAATTTCTCGGGGCAGCGCTCGGCAGCCCCGGCCGCTGCCGCCCCGCAGGGCCCCGGAAAGGCACAAGCCCAGCGAAAACCCGGCAAGATCCCCCCTCCGGTAGCCAAGAAGCCTTCGCTTGGCTCGGGGCCGGCTCCTTCCCCAAAGGCAGCGGGGGCAGAGGCGCTGGGCTCGCCGGTGCCGGACGGGAGTGCCAAGGTGGAAGAGAGCAGGACTAAGAGCGAGCCGGCAGGGACGGAGGGCAGGAACGCCACGGAGCTGCCGGCTCAGAGCCTCCCTGCACAAGGTACGTGGGGTGGGAGGCACGGGATGGATGCTGCTGGAGGTTCAGCCTTGCCTTGGGATGCTGCTGCTCAGGATCCTGAGCTATTCTCAAGTTACAGACACCCAGCACAGCTCCTGGGCTGTGTTACAGCTGCGGTGGCACTGGGACAGCAGGGAGAGAGCCTGGTAGGGCTGTGGGAAGCTGGGATGTGGGGTGGCTGACGGGCTCTTCCCTCCTGCCTTGCAGATGGACGGGGAGAGACGGCCTGAAGGACGACGCTGCAGGACTGGAACCCCCACGGACAGGAATCCAAATCTCTCAGGGACCTGGGCAGGTCAACGGACGAGTGTGGAACTGGCAACTAACTTAATACAGGAAGCAAACAGCCTTAGCCTCCACGGCCTTGATGATATTTATGCAAAAATGGTGTTGGTTTCACTTTCCTAAGTACTACAGCTTTATTTTGCTTTTTTTTACTGGACTCGAGGCCCGTGCTTGGAGCCAGCACCTCCTCCCTGCCGAGCTGATGCTTGGTCTGGGCGTGTGGAGCCAAGCAGCCACGCCCAGAGGAGTTTGGGGGCCGAAGACACCAGAGCTGGGGCCAAAGGCACCGGAGCTGGGGCCAAAGACACCGGAGCTGGGGCCACCGCTCCCGGCCAGACAGGCCCATGAGGACTGGAAGCACTTTGGACAAGGGAATGGGAAGGCTGTGGCCACAACAGGGCCGGGGAGGATGTGAACAGGAGCAGGAGGGGATGGAGGTGCTGGTTGGGAGGGACCAGGGTTTGGCTCTTGATGGAAAGGCAGAAGGAGCTCGTGGCCAGCACCGGCTCCGGCCACTCGCCACTGCTCGGCCATCCCGCAGGAGGAAGGGCCTGGCTGCCCCTCGAGCTGGCCCTGGGCTCTGGGGTAGAGCCTCCATTCTGTTTCTGTAAACTCGGGTCACATTTTGATTTCTTTGATTGTAAAAAAAAAAAAACAAACGAAAGAAAACTAAAACCAAACGAAACAAACCCAACCAAACCAAACCAAACCAAACCAAATGCAACTGACCCTCTGCCGCCGAGTAGCTGCTCAGAGCTCTGTACCTGGCTGGTTAAAATGATGACCGAAGCTTGCTGCCTCCTGTTCTTCCTGGTTTATGGTTGCAGGTTCCTTCTGGGTGGTGCTGAGCTCCAGGGACGCCCCCGGGCTGGCTCCCAGCACCACTGCCCAGTAAAACTCTGGAGCAGGGCTGGCTGCCAGCTACCCTGGACAGATGGGCACAGCCACGTGCAGTCAGCTTGACATTTTATTGGGTTGATGACAGACAGATGGTTCCCAAGTCAGTGTTTAAGGCCCACACCCCCCACGGGCTCGGGACAGACTCACGGGTGCTGCCTGGGCTCCTGGCCAAAGAGCAGCACCAGTGGCCACAGCCCCAGGTGGGCTGGGGGAGGAGCAGGGGCCGGGGCCGGCCGGGCTGTCCCCAGCTCTGGTAGCAGCAACACAAGGTTGGAGAAGCAGCTTTTCCCCTCTGCCCTCACCACAGCACCCACACGTGCCATCCCAGCGGGCAGGGAGTCCAGTCCATGGCACAACTGGGAGCGAGCTGTGGCCCCAAGGCCACGGGGGATGAATCACACGGGTCCCTTGGGTGTGGTGGCACCTCTGGTCCCCAGAGGCCCAGGGGGATGCTGGAGGCAGCTCCCCGGGGTGAGAGGCTGCAAGTTCAGTCCCAGAGCCCCCAGGGCCGAGCCCCCCGACTCGGGGCACTGGGGGGAGATGACCGGGAGGAGCCTGGCTGAGGTGCAGGAGTCAGGCAGGAGGCACCAGAGCAGCCCTGGCACTTGTTAGCTGATGCTGCCACCCTTCAGGCTTTTACAGGAGACCGTGCCCAGCTTGGTCAGGAAGTTTCTCTGCTTCCACTGTGCCACACAATCCTCGGAGATGTGGAAATCAGCCTGGGGAGCAGAGCAGGGAGGCAGAGTCAGCTACTGGGGGGGTTCATCTCCTCCACAGCTTTGCTGCCAGCAACACCGAGGGGGCAAACACCCCATTTGGGGTCACCCAGAGGTGGGGACAGTGGCTCTGCTCAATGCCTGGAGCTCCAGCTACTCAGCTGTTCCCAGTCCTCACCTGCAGCTTCTCAAAGACCTTTTTCTTGGGTTTGAGCTCCTCGTCAGGCTCCCCGCCCTCGTAGCCCTCCACGTAGACGCGCTCCCCGGCACAGCACCCGGCTGGGGGGTCCAGGGGCTCCACCTGACGGGGCTCCCCCACACTAAGGAGGGGTGTGGAGACACCAGAGTCACCCCAAAGTGCTGCCCAGCTGCCCCTCAGCACCCTGGGGCAGCAGGGGGGGAGGCCAGCCCTGGTGTCCCTTCTGTCCCTCACCTGGAGGCACACAGCACCATGCCCTGCGACTCCACCCCCCTCATCTTCTGGGGTTTGAGGTTGCAGAGCAGCACCACGAGCCTGTCCTGCAGCTGCTCCTTGGGGACAAAGTGCACCAGGCCGCTGACCACGGTGCGGGGCTCGGCCTCGCCCACGTCGATCTTCTCCACGTACAGGCTGTCGGCATCCGGGTGCTGCCAGGGGGAGCAGGGATGGGAATGGGGTGGCACAGAAGGTGGCAGTGCCCTCAGGCACACCCCAAGTCACCACACGGGCAGGTTACTCCCTGCTGCCCACTGTGCCCATACCTTTTCCACGCTGATCACTTTGCCAACACGGATGTCCAGCCGGGATGGGACCACGTCCTCCGGCTCCGAGTTCTTGGTGCCCTTCTCTCCAGGCTCTGCAGGGTGAAGGGAATGGTCACAATGCTCAGCACAAACCCAGGGAGGTGGCCAGCCCCAAATGCAGGCCCTGGGGGCAATTCCCTGCAGGGAATTCCATGCTTGTCCCTATACCAGAGAGCACAGTCCTTCCTGTGCTGGCTTTCCTCACCTTTCCCGGTGTTCTCCAGAGCTGTTTTTGAGTCTGGAGCTTCAGAACTTTTCTCTGACCTCAGCTCCTGGAGGGACTCTGTCCCACCCAGCCCTGCATGGCGAGGGCCCCACTTCCCTGAGCTCCCAAGGCCTCCCTTCCCCACGCTCCCAGCTCCTCCTTACTGGCTTTGGCTGGGGTGGGATACGCAGCACTGCTCAGCTTCTTCAGCTCTGGGCAGTTGAACTTCTCTCTGATGGGGTCCAGGAGTTTGTTCAGGGCCACTTCCACTGAGTTCTTCAGGTCTCCAGGGTGCACAACCTGTATCAGGACAAAGAGGTTCCTGTCTGAGGCCAAGGGTGGGACCTGGAGACCAAAGAGGGTGGGAAGATGAATCCCAAACCCTTGACCCGATTCTCCTTGGACATCAAGAGGCTTCTGGACATTTCTGCTTCCAGCCTGGGAACAGCTGGGAATGGTTCAAGTGCTGCTCTGCTCCAGGGTGTGGCTGAACGTGGTGCTGTCTTCACCCCACACCCTTCACTCACCCTCCCTCCCCCAGCTTCTCCCGACTGGGCGCATCCCACACCACCAGGCCACCCTCCACAGTGCACATTTCCATCTCCCAGTGCTCCCTGACTGCTCCCAGGAAGCTCAGGCAGAAGGTTCAGCCCCTCCCTGCACTCACCTGCTCAGCAAAGTCCTTCTCCAGGGCCTCATAGGCCGTGTAGGTTTTGTTTCCTCCCCACTTTTCCTCTCGCAGTACCACAAACTCTGGGACACACAGGTTTGAAGGCTCAGATTAACTCAAGGCTCAGGTAAAGCACCCACCCCACTCTGCCCAGGAGCAGGGGCTGGGGAGGTGGCACTCAGGGACAGCCAGTTTCAGGGGACACACTCCTGTCCCCTCCTCTTATCCACACCCAAGCGTGGCAAGCCCCTCACCTGACTTGAGGGGGAAGAGGACGTGCTTGATGAAGGAGAGGACACCGTTGTTCTCCACATTCCCTGGCTCACAGAAAGCCTTCTTCAGCTTCTTCTTCACATCCTCCTTGCGGTCCAGAAGATCAATCTTGGAGTCCTGCAGCAAGAGATTTCCTCAGCCCTTCACCCAAGCTTTTGCCCAGAAAACTCATGCTGGAGTTGCTACACCTTCTTAAAACACCATGTGAATGGGGAGGGAGAGTTCACCTTCCCTGGGAACCTCCCCAGAGCCCCCTGAGCCCAGCCAGATCCAGGACCAACCTCTTCTGACGAGCTCATTTTGCTGCCTGTCAGCCCAGGAACCATCGGGTTCATCAAATGGACACGCTTGGCATAGCCCAGGGAAGGGAGGTACTGGGAAAACACAAGGAGGCAAGTCAGGCACGAGCCTCACTCAGCTCTAACACACAATCCCCGTTTGCTCCTGGCTTCAGATAACTCTGGGATGTGGGATAACAGCTCCCAGGAAGCACAGAGTCACAGCCAGGGATGTGTGGCCACACAGAGCACAGGAGCAGCAGCAGCATTGTGACACCAACCAGAATCCCACACACTTCTCCCCATGGATTTGGGAGTGTCCAAGCCCTTCCTCAGGCCCCAGCCTGGCAGAACCCCTCCCCCTCCCCAATTCCTGACCTTCTCTGCAAAGGTGAATATCTTCCTCTGGTCCACCCCTCCGAACTGCGCGTCCACCTTGAGATATTCCTCATCCAGCGCCTGTGGAGAGACACAGAGCCTCGAGGCTGGGCCCAAAACAGTGCTGGCCTGTCCCTCAGCCCCTCCTGCAGCACTCCCACCCTGGGAAGGACGGGAACATTCCAGGCTGCTTGCTGGAACAGCAGCTCCATGCTCAGGCCGCGCTCTGTGCCACGGCCAGGTGTGACACTGGGGTGGGGAACAACGACCGTGACATTCAGCCCCAAACACCCCCGTGGCCCTGGCTCTGCCAGCACCTCCCTGCACCCCACCTGCCTCACCTGCAGGCCTGGGTAGAGCAAACCACTCAGCAAGGGATGCTCCACCTGCTTCACCACCTCTGCTCCTGCCTTCTTGGCGTCGTGCTGCGTCACCACAGAGGACAGGCGGTACACGTCCAGCGTGTACTCCCTGTGGGAAGGACAGCACCGTGACCACCTGGCACGCACTGAGCTGGCCACACCGAGAGGGGGACAAAGCCTGGAGGCACCTCCTGGAGTGCCAACACTCTGCAGGAGATCAGCAGAGCCCCAGGTCAGGCTCTCCCTGCACTCCCAGGACTCACTTGCTGAGCTGGTAATCGGTGCCCCGGACGAATTTCAGCTTCTCCAGGGGCACCCCGATGCTCTCCAGCATGGCTTTGATGACGTGCTCATAGTAACGGGTGCGCAGCTCCAGCAGCTCCCAGGGAGCCTTCATGTTGTCCAGGTAAGCGTGGAGGTCGGCAAAGAGTATTGTCACCTGGAGAGGGGGGGACAGGCGGTGCCAGCTGGGTCAGGGGAACCGCCCCTGCTTGTTGCAGCTGCCACCCAGCGCGGTGACAAGGTCCCACCTCACATCCAGCCTTCAGGAAATCCGCAATCTTGGACATGGGCACGAAATAGGCCACGTGGGGCTTGCCCGTGGTGGCGGTCCCCCAGTAGATCTTCAGCTCTCGCTCCTTCAGGATGGCCAGGAGCTTGTCCTCGCCCAGCACCTCCTGTGAGGGGCCAAAACACACCGGTCTGGCAGGGCTGGGCGTCACACCGGGAAGGAGGTGGGCAGAACAAATCCCGCTGGGTGCCCGGGCTTCATACACGGCGTGTCCCGGGGCTGATCTCGAGGGCTTGCTTTGGCTCAGATCCCCCGATCCCAGCCTCCCCATGCCCTGATCCTGCCCCGTTCCCTCCTCTCGGGCCCCAATCTTGCCGTATTTCCCTCGATCCAGCCCCGATCCTGCCCCCATCCCCCCGGTACCTTGACCCCATCCTACCCCCAATCGCCTCCGATTCAGCCTCGGTCAACCCACCCGACCCCAATTCCTTCGCCCGACCCCGATACAGCCCCGCTCGTCCCTCAGATCCAGCCCAGATTCCCCCCTTCCCGGTCCCCGATCCCGATCCCCGGCCCGGCCGCCCCGGCCCCATCCGCCTCCCGGTACCTGCAGGTTCCGCGTTATGAGCTGATACTTCTCCTGCGGGCCGGGCGCGGGCTCCATAGCGGCGGCTGCAGGGCAGGACACAGCGTTACCGGAGCCTCCGCCCCCCGGGGCCCCCCGGGACCCCCAAAACGCCCCCGGTTTCCCCCGCCCGCTCCCCCCGACCTGCCCCGGGTTGCATCAGCCCCGCTCGGCGCTCGACTGCCGCGCCTAGGCCTGCCGAGCGCCGAGCTGCCGATGGGGATGAGCGGGCGGGGAGGAGTCGCGCTCCTCCAATCAGAGAGCGCCTCGCGCGGCGGGGGGGCCGCGCTCCGCCAATCAGAGGGCGCTCCGCGCGCGTGGGGGCGTGGCCTTGGCGCCGTTAAGATGGCGGAGGGTGAGCGCCCTTCCCGCCACACCCGGCCCCGCCGCGGCCGCGGCTTTGTGTCAGGGGAACTTCATTTTTCGCCTTTATTTGGGGGTTTTCACCCCTTTTTTTTCCGGGGCTCGAGGAGCTCCCCGTGTTCGGCCGGGCTGGGAGGAGAGGCTGGGGGTGGGGCGGGCTTGGGCCCGCCTTGGGGCGGTGCCGTTGAGGCGCCGGTTGGGCGGTGCCCGCTGAGGGCTGGGCAGGTCCCTGAGGGAGAGAGGTGGGCGGTGTTCGCTTCTGTGCCCTCGGTGAGGCGAGAGCGGAGCCCTACCGCCTCCTGAGGTTTTTATCTGGAGAGGGAAAGGCTCCAGGATGATTTTATTGCAGGTTTTTAATGCCGAAAGGGGCTTTGGAGATGGGCCTGGAGGGCAGGGTTAGATGGGATATTGGGGAAAAAATCCCTCCCTGTGAGGGTGGAGAGGCCCTGGCGCAGGTTGCCCAAAGAAGCTGTGGCTGCTCCATCCCTGGCAGTGTCCAAGGCCAGGCTGGACGGGGCTTGGAGCAGCCTGGGACAGTGGAAGGTGTCCCTGCCCATGGCAAGGGGTGAACTTGATGTCCCTTCCAACCCAAATCATTTGGGGGTTCCATGGTTAGGAGCTGAGTTATTGGGCTACCACCCTCCATAGGGCTGAATCCACACACAGCAGATTCCTGAGGTATTTTTTTTCCCTACAGCACGGTTCTGAAGGTGTCCCTTTTCATTGTTCTGGCAGAATGACAAGAGGAAGCAGCAGAATTGCCCAGGTTTCATTCCTGGAGTGTGTGACCCTCCCTTTTTTAAACAGTAGTCCAAGCAACAGGAAAGACAAAAGACATTCCTTTAAATCCTTGGTCAAAGAGGACAGGAAATACCTTTCCTTAGTCCAAATTCTCCTGCTGGGTGAGAGTCAAGTGCGGGGCTTTCAAGTCCAAAGATTCCTTTTGGGATGAGTCCTCACTCCGGGGAAAACAGGGTTTGTTTGTGAATGCTTTGAAACGATTGAATTTTACAGGAAGGTTCTTTATCTGGTGCTCTTGGATGATAATGAGTATTTTGTGTGAGTGTCTCAGCGACTAAATCCCTGCTCCGTGTGCCCTCTGCTCCCTCCAGGGTTCCTCTTCCTTTGCTCAGTTTTTCCCAACCCCCCAAAAAAAAGGTTTTTAGTGTGTTTATTTATCTCTGAAGGGCGGAGGTGGGCGATGAGACACTTGGAGGTTTTATTTAATGCCTCAAGCGTGTTCTGCAATTTAAGGCTGTAATTTGGGACTCCCGGGGTCTGCTGTGAGTGATTGGCAGCAGTTTTGGAGGAGAGGGCACAGCCTGTGGGGGTTTCCAATCTTTGGGGTTTCCATTGGCGCTGCTTGAGGGAACACTCGGGGTTGGGAGCTAAAATAGTCGAGAACAGGCACCAAATTGTGGTGTCTCAGGTTTTTTTTACCTTCCCTGTTAAATTCCAGCATCTTTAGGATACAGCTGAGTTCCTTTTACTGAGGATGTCGCTTTTGCTGGCAGGTTGGAGCTGACTCCTGCTGATTCCTCCTCTGGAAGGGCTGATCAAAGGCCACCAGCAGCAGATGAGCCTCAGCTCAGGCCTCTAGAGCTGGAAGCAGAGATCCAGGAAGCCCCAGCGACATGGGAGACACTTCCCCTCCTTCCCCTGGGCTCTGCCCGTGCCGGGAATTTAAACAGGACCCAGTTCCCAGGGCCAAGAGGTTGTCAGATTGTGCAGTGCAGGTTCAGGCCCTGCAGTCAGCTAAGAAAGCCTGTGTGCTGAGCCGTGGCTGCAGCACTCCAGATCCAGCAGGGAATCCTCCATTCCCTTCCCCAGGCTCTGGCTGCTCCCTTGTCCTGGATGAGAGTGGCCACGATGACCTTGCTGCCAGTTTTTCTGTGTCCAAGTACAACGACGTGGCCATTTCCCTGGACATCAGCAGGTGTTTTGACAACAGCGAGCTGGATGATTCCCTGCTGGAGCTGTCAGGCAGTGAGAAAGGCAATTCTCCCTTTGATTACACCGAGGAAGAGATCCAGGAAATCTTGGCAGATGATTCCATGGATGCTGAGCAGCAGCACCTCGCTGGTGAAAGCCACCTGAGCCAAAATGCGAGCGGAGAGAGCGGCGAAGCCGAGAGCGGCAAAGCCGAGAGCAGCAGCTGCACTGCGGGGATGTCGGTCAGTGAGGCGGCCTCAGAGGTCACAGAGGAACCAAAGGAAGCCCAGGAGCATCCCTCAGGCAGTTCTGGGTGTGATCCTGGCTTTCTGAGTGGCAGTGCTGCTCTGGATGGGGCCCAGCTGCAGCAAGAGCTGGATCTTGACCTGCAGGAGCTCCTGAGCCTGTTCGCTGCCACCTGCTCCGATGAGGCTCTGGAGGACAATTACCTGGGAGAGGTGGAAGCTTTGGAAGCAATGATAGATGATTGCTTGAATTCTACAGCTGTTGGGAGCTGCATTCCCAAAGAATCCTCGGAAGGGGTGATGCCTAAAGGCCAGCAAAGCCTGGCTCAGGATTGTTCAGGACGATCCGTGCCCTCGTCCGACCTTCCCCGTGGCCAGAGCAAGGGGGATGAGAGTCCAGCATCTGTGCTGCCATCAAACAAAGAACTTGCCAAAGCAACAACGAGCTGTTCCTCAAGGAAATCAGGCTCTCCAGAGGGTGCTGAAGGGGAATCCACAGGAGCTGAGCAGCCATCAGGCAGCACTAAAGTAAACTCACGTCTTAATTCTTGTAACTTGAATGGTTTTAGTCCCATCCCTTTGGATTTGTGCTCGTGGCCGTGCCCATGTGCACACAAGTGTTGTGTTTATACAGGGGAGGTTTTGCCAAGTGGGTTTTTATGTAACTGCATAAGCAAAACTTACATGGAAAAGTTTAATTACACCTTAATCCCTTTTCCCCTTCCCTTTCCAGACAGCTGTAGGCCAGACTGGGCAGGAAGAGACAACCAGTGGGAAGAAAAGTGACAAAGTAATTCCTGTCCCACAGAAGGAGGAAAAAAGGTAATTTGGGAGACCCACACTTTGAAAAACATCCCAGCTGTTTCCTCCACCACTTTGTTGGTCGTGCGTTGCTGGGTTTATTTCTATTTTAAAATTAAGATGCGCTGAAATAGTAGGGAAACAATGAATATTTTACCCTGTAAGGTACTGGAAGAGGGGGGAAAGAATATCAGGGAGTGGGAAAGGAGGTGGGTCAGGCGGTGGAGGGGGTGTTTGTGCCGCTCCTCCCGCAGCCGTTCCCTGCAGGTGGCAGCAGCAGAGCGGATCGGGATGTTGCTCCTGCTCTTCCCCGCTCCTGGAGGCGGCACATCGGGGCTTTTCTGGGCGTTGCTGTTCGCAGCGTGGCCTTGAGTGGTGTGAAAAAGCTGCTTTTGAGAGCTCCCTGCGGGTTCCCGGCGTGGTCAGCGGGGCAGTGACCGGCTGGGTGGCTCAGCTGCTTTGCTCTCGGTGTGTTTGATCTTCGCGGCTTTACTCAAATAAACACTTCTATTTTCTCAATCCCTGAACGGTGCTACGAGAATGTCGTGTCTGCCGTAGTTCTGCAGGGCTCTCTGCCCTCTCTGCCAACAGTAACCTAATTTGACAAATCATCTATAAAAAAAACGTTCACGCTCTTTGTTATTTTCAAGGCCAAAACCACGGACCTGCATTTCAGAAGTGCAACCTGAGCAAAAGAAACGTTTCTCTCCAGGCTGTGCCAATCCCAATGAGGAAAAGTGTGGATATTACCTCAGGTAACCCCCAGGTGGGATGGGATGAGGCTGGTGGGCAGGGAAAAAATTGATATCCTGGCTGGCTGGATTTGTATTCTTTGTTTGGAGTGTGGTTGTTTTCAGAGGGGAATAAAAAGTGCCTGTGACACTTTTGTGCACTGCCACGCACAAAATTCCTGCACAGGAATCAGCCTGGCTGGGAAATATTGTAAAGGGTGTGGAAAATCAGGGATGCTCCCAAAGCAGGTTTGTACTCCCTGGGAAAAGCAGAGCTGAGCTCTGGCTTGTTCTGTTGGGGATTGACTTGGTTTTGGCAGTTCACAACTATCCCAGAATCATCAAAATTGGAAAAGACCTCAAAGATCATCGAGTTCCCACCTTGTCATCAACCCAGAGCACTGAGAGGATACCTCCAGGACTCCACCACCTCTCTGAAACCTCAAAACTCACACTGGGGGAATCTTGAGCTCAATGCTGAGATTTGGACTCAGACTGGGAGAATCTTGAGCTCAAGTGCTGAGATTTGGACTCAGACTGGGGGAATCTTGAGCTCAATGCTGAGATTTGGACTCAGACTGGGGGAATCTTGAGCTCAAGTGCTGAGATTTGGATTTATTTTTGACACCTTCTCTGTGTTGCCTCAGTGGTGTCATCCAAGAGCCACCGACTGCGGGGGTGTGGAAAGGAAGGTGTTGCAAAGAGCAGGTTTGGATTTCAGCTCAGGGGTGGCAGCTGATGGGTAGGACTGGGATGCTCTGAGAGGCAAAATATTCTGGTACCTTCCAGCCACAGCTCCCTGTGGTTATTTTGAGTGTTCATGGGTGCAATAATTGCCATTTCTTGCGAGGCAGAAGAAGCTGACAGTTCTGTGTGTGGAGCCTGCACTTAGGCAGGCAGCAGGAACAGCTGCATAGCCACGGGGCTGCTTCCAGAGGATGAATCCAGCATAAGTAATGCAGGGGGGGGGATGAGGCAAGGAAAGCTAAAATGGCCCGTTTTCTCTTGCTTTCAAATTAAAAATGCAAGACGTATGTTGTGAGTCACAGAAAATCAGGCAGGAGCTCTAAATGAGCGAGGCTGACGAGTGAAATCGAGCTCCCTTTTGCCGGGGAAGAACATTGTCTGTGATGCACACAATTGGATTTTCTTATTAGTGCAAACCTTTCTTATTCCAAATAGCTGGAGGCTTGGAATTCAGCCCGACAGACAGCGTGGGCTCTCCCAGTTGTCCCAGTTGTGGGTTGGCAGTGCCCTGGGTGCTGTTCCCCTGCACCTGGATCTGCAGCAGGGTTCCTGGGTGTGTGATTTGCATGGGAAATGCTCAGTGATCCCAAGGAATCCATGAAGGAAAATGAGCAGGTTTAGAGCCAGCAAGGGAATTCCTTCTGGGAAGCAGTAACTAATATATTGCTGCCACAAATCTTCAGCTCTGTTTTGAGTTGCAAATCTCCTGGCATTTGTCTCAGGGTAATGTTTGCTTTGCTATCCCATCTATTACGTAATCTGTCTGTTCTTCCTTGGATCCTGGCTCTTGCTGCTGTGCTGTCTGAGGGAATTCCAAGCTGGCTACAGCAGAGATTTTGTCTTTTTCCTTATCTGTGCAGTGTCTTGCACCTGCAGGAAATGCAACTTTCATATATATAAATGCAACATATATATATATATAAAATGCGTTTTTCTAATATATAAATACAACTTCTGTATCTCTAAAAAATACATTTTTCATATAGATATCTTCTATATCTGCATCTGTCTCATATATATTCTTAAATTGGGTGGTTGAGTGCTAAAAGTCACACTGAGTAGTTGAAAAAACATCCTTTTATATTCAGAATAAACTTCTCACATCGAGCTGTCTCCAGTGTGTTAGGAGACAACCCCATGACTCTCCTTGTGCTTCCTCTCATTCTGCTTTCTAGATGCTCTTAAATCCTAATATATTCATTTATTTGCAGCTTCCCCTAAGAATTTAAATGCTGCTGAGGCTCTGCTGGAGCAGATGTAAAAATGAGCTGTGATTTGAGCATCTGCTTGGCAATGGGGGGCTGATAATTGACCACACAAGATTTTTGCCAGCTGACCATTTGTCAGCGTTTGCACTTTGTTATTGCCCTTTATCCTGCAGTAAATGGAATTATTTCCTTCCTGGTGAGATCCTTCTCAGCAATTCTGGGGCCGTATCAGCTACACAAATAATGAGGCTCCTAAAACTGTGTTATTTGGAGCAGAACCAAAGAATGGGTTGGGTTGGAAGGGACCTTAAAGATCATCCTCTTCCACCCCCTGCCATGAGCAGGGAACCTTCCACTGCTCCAAGCCCCATCCAGGCACCTCTGGGAAGCTGAGCTGGCTCCTGTCTGACCTCCATCCATTTTTTTCCCCCAACCAGGACTCCATCAGAAACTCTCCTTGAGGCTTGGTGTGTTTGCTAAAGGTTTTGGATGCTTTTAAAAATTTTATCAGACTTCTCACAACCTGGCAGAAACCTGATAAATTATTTCCTTGGATCTCCCTGGAATCAAAGGGAGAGGAGGATGAGGAAATACCTTATAAAGGGGCACAAACCATCTGGTCCTACTGTAATAACAAAGATCAATATCTTAAAAAAAAAACCCCAGACACCGTGTTTGAGGTGATGGAAAGGGAGAGCAGTGTCAGGGAACATTTGGAGAAACAGATCTGTGAAATACAAATGAACTCTTTGCTTGCAGACTCTGCCTTGAAAGACTCTGGTCTCTTGATTGATGCTGAGCTGGCTGAGGGGGGGGGGGAAAACCCCCAAACCTTAATCTTGAAGCAGTTTTTACCTGCCCAACTTAATTTTGCTTGGCTGGAGAGCAGGCAGGGAAGGTGCAGGGCTGGGGCTGTGCTGACATGAAGGAGGAATTACATTTAGTGGCTGAGCTCAGGAGGGAGATTTCACTTCAAAGCAAATGAAATCCACCTCCAAACCCTAAACTTCAAGAGCTGTGGGATGGGGTAGGAATTGATAAAGCAGATTTCTAGGTTTGTGGGGAGAAGTTGCTGGGTTCAGAGTGTGATCCTTCTGGTCTGGGGGTTTCTCGAGTGGCAAAGCTGAAATAATCAGAGCTCCTGATTTCTAAATGAGTGGAATTTACCTGAAAACCTCATCTCACATCTGTAGTTTGGTCTGAACTGTTTTGGAAGGAATGAGGATGTGCCCAAGGAGAAAGAACTCAGAATGTTTGAAGCACTATTCCATGGCAGCTCAGTTTATCTGGCCCCCTTTCCTCAGGCCAAAAGGAGGCCTGAGGTAGATGGTGAGGCACTGGGATAAGTTTCTCCAAATATTTGGTGGGATTGGGCTGCCCCTGGGACTTCCCCTCTTGGAGAGGAGCTGAAATCTTTCCTGGAATGAGGCACTGTGAAAGTTTGTCCAACTCCTGAAAGGTACACCCCTGGCAGTAGGAAATGTTCCCTCTGTTTTTATGACCTGTTTCACCTCTGACTCCAAATAAGGGAGGGAACTGAGATGGAGGAAGGCTCAAAATCTGTAAAAAAGTTGTGATTTCTTCTGCACTCATTGGAGACAATGGGAACTGCTGTGTAGGGTGAGAGTTTGCCTTGGAGAACCTCCCTTCCTCCCAAATCCTCCACGGATTTCTCAAGAACACCTCTAAAAATCCCTTCTAGAAGTACCCATTTTTAACCAGGAGTTGGGTAAATAGGAGCTGATCCTGCAGTTTCTGAAGGAGACCCGGGATTGCTCAGGAATCCTGGGAAGGAGCTGTGATTCACATCCATCACATGACTGCAGTGGCAGCACGGCAAAACCTTGGAGTTTGGACTGGGCAAGGACACGCTCTGTGCTCTGCTGAGAGCCCCTGGGAAAGCTGGACTTCAGCAAGGGCAATATTCCAGGGAATTGGCCTTTCCCTGAGCTCTGCTGCCTGTTCTGAGTGGAATCCAGACCAAGCTGGAGCCCTTCTGGTCCCTGCCTGTTCTTGCTGAGCAGCTGCTGTGAAAATAAAACTCTCTGTGCTGTCGAGGTGACAACAGTTCCTGCTCCAAACCAGACGTTTGGACAGTGGATTTGCAGGAGTGACCCCCCCCGTGGTTGGATTTTGCTTTGAAAACCAGATGGTTTTGCAGTTTTAAAAATGTGATTTCCTGAGTTAGACTCATCCCTGTGCACAAAAAAAAAAAGATAAAAATCAAGCAGCAAAGTTGTGTTTTTCAAAACACAGATGGGGCAAAGCTTTGTAGCACTCTGAGGCCTGCAGATAACCAAGCCCCTTGAAGTGGTTTGGGTTTTAATCTTGCTTTTCTGAGGCTGCCTAAAGCTGCTGGGGTTTTGTCTGGCTGTTTCAGAACGTGCAAATGAGAGGGTTTAAGGCGGGTGCAGCACTTTGTGAGGAAAATTTCCTTTTTGTTTGAAGTTGAACCTTCAGCCTTTGTGGTGGGCCAGGGAGAAGGAGCTTTGCAAAGAAGCACCAGGCAGAATTCCTGAAAGGAACTTTGATGTTCTCACTTCTCAAGGTGCCTTCTTAGGATGTGGTTTCACTTTGAAAACCTCCTACCAAGAAAATGAGGTACCAGCTGCGAGCCCCAAGGAAATGGAGATCTGTTTTCAGAGATGCTGCTGCTCCAGCCTCATCCAAATGCTCCTCTTGTGTTTGTTTTTAACTTTTTTGACCGACTTTTTTTGCAGAAATTACCCAAATTCCCACCCTAACACAGTGGGTGAGCAAGAACTTGGCCAAACACCACGATTTCCAGAGAATTCCTGAGCACTTCCAGTGTAACCCCATTGGATTTTGCTGCTGTGCTGGTTCTTGTTCTGCCTT
The DNA here is from genome assembly GCF_965178545.1 of Coloeus monedula. NCBI lineage: Eukaryota > Metazoa > Chordata > Aves > Passeriformes > Corvidae > Coloeus > Coloeus monedula. The sequence continues at coordinate 1,772,047 of NC_138804.1, read as the reverse complement.
TAGAGGTGTTAATTGGTCTGGTTTTCAGTGGTTTTCACTTTCGTTTGTAACTTCTCTGTAAAAGCATTTTGTGAGGTTTGTGCTTGAGTTTATAAATATTTTGCAGCTTTTAGATGTCACTTTCTTCTTTCCTGTGCTGCTGAGCAACTCCAAATGAGTTGGAGGTGGATAAGTTGATCTTCCCAATGTTCTTCCAAGGGGTGCCAGCAGGGCCTTGTGACTCCTTTAGGTATTTATAGGTGGAATTTTGGAGAGCAAATTAAGTTTATTCAGGGAGCAAATCATCTCATATTTTTATCATCGTAATCTGACTATTTCTGGAGATGCTTTTGGCTCATGTGATCTTAAAGAAATAAAAATTTAGGCTCAGTACTGATGTTTTTTAGTGTTCTGGTTCATAGATTTTATTCTTTTGCACCCAAAGTGGGACAGGAGGAAGTGGCTTTGAAAAACAGGCAAAGTTTCTCCCTGTCCTGAACGTGCAGTGACTGAAACGGGGAGAATGGAAATAATTTGTCCAAAGGATGAGCAGGGAATCTTGGAGCAGAGCCTGGCACAGAATCCAGGCAGGAGGGAATCCATGGGCAGCACTTTTGGGGCTGGGTTGTCCAGGCAGGGCTGGGCTTTGTGATGTCCTCCAGTGATATCAGGTCCTTGATGCCACCAGAGCCTCTCAGGTGACTTTTACCTCTGTAAATTTTATTCACCGAGAGCTTTGCATTGAGGGAGAAGGAGAAACCCCTTGGGAGCATGTGGGAGTTGTCAGCACCTGGTGGTTCTTAGCTTTTGAAACCAGTGAACCCCACACATCAAGGTCTTTGGAAAAGGAATCATTTCCCTGTGCTCTGAGGGCAGTTTCACCTGATGTGCAGCTCATGGAATCCCAGCATAATTCAGGTTAGAAGGGATCTAAAGATCATCCAGTCCCACCCCTGTCAGGGCAGGGACACCTTCTACTATCCCAGGCTGCTCCAAAATCCTTCTCCAACCCAGCCTTGGACACTTCCAGAGATGGAAATTCTTCTCAGCAAGCAGCACCTGACCATGCTAAGGAGGTGCTGGTGGCATCTCCAGGGCTGCTGTGTCCCAGAGCAGCTCCCCTGGGATGGGGCAGCTGGGGCAGAAGGGGATTTGTGTTCTTTGGGAGTGTAAAACTCCCAGGAATGAGCACTGCCATGGAGCAGCTCTGCCCTTTGGGAAGGATTTGAGCTTCTGGGCAGCTTTAGTGCTGCAAATTTCCTTCTTTGACATTGCAAGTGATTCACATCTGAGTGGTGGAGAGGGGAGGGAGGGATTGTGGATGAAGCCTTCCTGGAAGGGACAGAGTGTTTTGCTGTGTGTTTGCTGCTAGAGAGTAGCCAAGGGCCCTGATGATGATTTTTGCTGTAGTAGAACCCAGTGACATCAATAGAAACTGGAATAAAACGGCTTTGTGCAAGGCCTGCGTGAGCTCTGATGAAATGCCTCACAATTAAAAATTTAATAGCAAAAAAATTTAACAGCATTTAATAGCTGCTGTATTGCAGCCAGCCAACAGCAGCTGGAAAACAATGAGACTGAAATTAAACTGCTGTGTGGGGTTTCTTTTCTGCCTTCCTCTCAAAAACTAACCCGCTCTTCCCTACTTTTGTGCTGTGAGGAGGAAGAAATTCCATCCTGGAACAGGAAATAGTGGAAGCTGATAATATTCTCCCTTTGGTTTGAGAGGGTGTTTAGGTGCAGAGCAGGTCAGGATGGTATAATAAATAAGTTTTATTTAGCAGTTGGTGGCACTAAAAGTGAGGGGGTTTGTGAGTTCAAAAGGACAACGATGCTGCAAAGTGTCCAATGGCATCGTGGGGCTCTGTCATTATTGCCTCTGCATCCAGCGTGTCCAGATTCCAAGGAAAAAGTTTTTTTTCTGGCTGCCAGCTTTGCTGCCTCCATCAGGGAATCTGAAGTTCAAGCTGTGTCTTCCCTGGCTCTGTCACTAATAATGAAGGCTCTTCATTTGGAACTTACTTAACCAAAATTGAGGCTGCTCCCGGCGCTGAAAGAGAATCCAGAATCCTTTTTCCTCCAGCCGTGTGGGCCGCAGCACCACGGAGGGGGGGGAACATCATCCTTTTAATCCCTGTGGTCACCAGACAATTCAGTAGACGCCAGATTTGTGGAGGAAACAGAAGATATTTTAGCATAACAAGCGCGTCGATCAGGCAGCTTTTTAACAACCGCTGGAAAGCTGATTGAATTTGGTCAGCTCGGGCGGGCGGCTGCTTCCAGACGAGGCTGTAATAGCTCATTACACGTCGTTAGGAAGCTTTTTTTCCCCGCAAATCTGGGGAAATTACATTTGGTGGAACATATGGTGTCATCTCCAGCTCTCTCCTTGGGAAGAGCAGGCCTCGCCGTATTTTGCTGGGGAAAGTGGATGTGCAGCTGTGACATTCGCTTTGGAGTGATGTCACCTTTCGTGTCTTTGGCAAACACTGGCATCAGCAGCCTGTTCCTCCCCATTTGCATCTCCTCCAGAAAGCCATTACCAGCTGAGATTGTGCTAACACTTTCCGCCGTGTAGGTGTTTCCTCCTCGGCTTCTCTTGAAGTGCCAGGGAATCAAATGCCTCGTGTTCCCGTTTTCCTTGGAGCACGGAGCCTGTGCCGGTGCCTGGTGGCCCGGGGGAGGGGGTGACAAGTGGCTGGGGCTGTGTTGTGAGTTGGAAGGACACGCTGTGCAGGATTGTTTGCTCCACACTTCCTCCCGCGGCTCCTCTTGCCTAAACTCGTGGGGGAGGAATCTATTGGCTAAATTGTACTTGTAGGCATAATATTACAGTGCTTGGAAGGAGGGAGGCGAGCGGTGCTTCACTCGGAACACGCCCCGAGTGCGCTGCCAAAGGGTTCTGTTTGCAGCTCTTTGCTCCTATTGTGCCCCGAGTTTGTGCTCAGTGGGTTCTTGGAAGTCAGCGGGATTCATCCCGAGCCAGCTGGGAGGGCTGCTTCCCTTTGCTTTGGGAGATCAGCAGGGAATCAGCCTCTCTGGGATCCCTGGCACAGCAGCCCACTCCCACTTGCTGCTTTTTGGTATTTATTGAAACCTCCTTTTTCCAGCTCCCGCTTCCAACAATGAGTCAAAATCAGCAGTCAGGGCAAAAACACGTGGGGGGACGTGGGTGGTCTGTAGGGTGTGTTGTGCTGTGGCCCAGCATGACTTCCCTCAGTGTGTCTTGGGTTTATTTTTGCTTGATCTCTTGCCTTTATTGACTGTAAAACACCTCAGGAGTATCTTCTGGTAGCTGCTGATGGGAGTGAGGTGTCTGTTCTAAAGATGGGTTTAGGATTGAACTCACAGTACCGGAGCCTGAGCGGTGTCTGACTCTCATGGGTTACACTGGAATTTAATACCCAAACAGCAGTTAAAGCTTTGATGTTTATGACCCTCAGAACAGCAGCATTTTAAGTAACTTTCTTCTCCTCTAACCTTTTCCTAAAATGTGGAGTTACTCCATCACTTCAATGCAGAGTGGCTGAAAAATTTCCTTGAAGGGAATCTCTTGAACGGAGTGGTTTGGGGTCCCTGTGTGAGCTGAATTCTGCCAGCCTACATTTGTTTCTCCTCATTTACAGCATGATTTCCTTACTCTCCAAGCCTGCAGTTATGGGGCATCAAAATAACCCTGGCATTTCTTGCCACACCATGGTGTGAATATTGAACTCTGCCCCACACCGACACTTTTAAGTTTAATTCTATTCTTCCAAATGAGTGATCACATCTCTGTCAGGAAAGAAAATAGCTTAAACCTGTCCCTAGGGAACAACAACTGTGAGAAAAAAAAGGGATATGGCCTGAATTCCTAGGGACAACTGTCTTTAAAGCCAGACACACAACCCCCCAACCTGCCAAATTACCAGGCTGAATTTCCTCTGGAGCAGCTCTCCGAGGGTTGCTTGCTCGGCTGTCTGCTCCAGGATTAGGAGGGAGCATCTCCCTTATCATTTTGCACATGCTGTACCATCTGTCCTAAATCTCCCTTTGTAGGGCTGTGGATTCCAAATGCTGTTTCTTTCCTGGGAGATAACAGACGTGGCTGAAGAATTTTGCTAGGTAGGGTTGGGGTGCTATTTATGGTGCAAATTTTTTTATGTCCTGTAGCCAGAGCCAGCTCTGAACCTCCCTGGGTTTCTCCACCCAGACACTGAGAAAATATTTTAGGTTGTAGGTCTGTTTAGGTTTTAGGTCTGGCAAATAGAGAGTCCCCCAGTTCTAGGGTGTGTGTGCTGCTCAAAGCAGGCGAATATGAAATTATTAAATTCAGGTATTACAAGGACACAAGAGATGCCTTTAATCTTTTATTGTACATTATAAAATGTTTATTGCTCTGTCTGTATCAGAGGTGGTGACCTCTCCTTCTTGGTGATGGAAGAGTATGTTCAGGCAAAGGATCCACTGGAGACACCTTTGGGGTTGGCCTGGCTGAGACCAGCACATCTGCAGGTGAACTTCCCAGTGCCTTTCTCCCAAAGCAGCTCTTTGGGAAAGGTTGGTGACAGCAGAAGAGGAGAGATGGCAGCTCCTCACTGCCAGGCTGTTCCTCTGCAGGGACTCCCAACCCAGGCTCCTCTGAGTGCAGGTTTGTTGTGACAAGTTCCAAACCTTCCTCAGGCCAAGCTCTGTTGGCATTTGATGGAAACGAGTCGGATCCTGCCTCATCCCCTAGTGCATATGGAGTGATCTTGTGGAGGAGTTAAATAAATACAGATACCCCATGGCACACTAGAAAGAGTAAATCTTTTTCATGTGATGGTCCTGCATCTACCAGCTTTCCAGAGCACCAGCAATCCCCAGGGATCCTGTCAGCTTACAAACATCAAGCACTTCCTAAGAGAGAGGAGAACCCCAGCCCCTTTCCCATCTATCCATCCATCCATCCATCCACCCTCATCCCGTTTTGGGAAGGACTATCTCCAGCAGACTCCTGCCATTCCAACGTCACCAGAACAGCGCAGGCAGGATGTGTGAGGAGAACCAGCCCTTCCCACACAGAAACATTACTAAAAGAAGCATTTTAAGAACTTAAGCCCTCAGAAAAAGGCCCTTCAGGCCAGAGCCTTCCACAATAAACAGCTCTTGCCCCTGGAGACCTTGCATAGCAACCGGTATCATCAGGTGTTTTGTCTATTTTTTTTTTTGCTGACTGGCTACATTTTTTATGGACCTTTTATCCCACTGGTGGTGGACTCAGGCCCAGCTGAAAACACCACGAAGAAAATGGTTGAAATTCTCCTGGAAGCTAAATAACAGCTTCTGGTGTCCCCTCATGTTGGTCTGTGCCTCAGCGTTCCCCGATTATTTCTGAGGTGAAGAGCACCAGTGTGAGATAGGAGAGACAGCAACAGTGGAGAATGTGCTGCAGCCTGGCTGGAGAACAACCAGAGGGAAGTTCTCCTGGTGGGAATGGAAACTGGGGGATGCCTTTTTTTTCTTGTTTTTGTTAGAAAAACCCACCTGCAAGACGTGTTACACGACACACATTGATGAACGAAGCAAGGCCCGAGCACACAGCAGCCAAAATTTGGCTTCTCGGTGGTGTTTGCGATGAGCTTCCCTCCGTTCCTGCTCGGAGAGGGACGTGCCTGATGCCTGGGAATACCGCCAGGATGGAGTGACAGTGAGACCAGAGAAAGACACAACAGAACCTTGTGCATTCCTAAAACCAGGAAAACTGTCCCAGAAGACGGAGTGTGAGGGTGGAAAGGAGCGTGGGAGACCATCGCTCCAGCCCAGGTGATTCGCGAGTCACGGATCGCTCCGGCAGCGCTGATTCTTCTCCGTCTTCTTTGTTTGGGCGTCATGGGGGTTTTTTTTTTGGGGCAGGATTTCCCTTCCTGGCCAGATGTTTTGCAGAACACAGATGAGGAGGTGGATGCCAGCGAGTGACAATCAGGAGGTCTTGTTTTCCAAATTGCTCTGACCACAACGTTTCACCTCCCCAGTCATCACGGCTCAGAGGCAGAGAGTGAGAGTGAGGGATGGAGTCCATCTCTCGGGCGTCAGGCTGTCATGCTTCAATGATGTTCACTGAGGGCTTGTTTTTTGGAAACTAGGAGAGAAAACAAAGAAAAAAAGGGATGCATAGAAGGGAAAAATCACATCAGAGCTCAGTGCTGGTCGTGTTTTGTGAAAATTCTCGTTCCCACCCCCTCGTGATGACGAAGAAAGGTCAGAGTTGAGGTTTTAGGCTTGTGGGGTTCATTGCTGCTTCTGGACCATCGTAAATCAGTGAATTGTTTCAAGTACTAAATAAATATAGCAGGGATGTGACCAGAAACACGAGGAAGTGAAATTAATTGAAGTACATTAGTATAAATTAAAGCCTTGACCTATTTACACTTTCCACGTCGTGCGTGTTACCATCCTCGCTCCTGCCGATTAACTCTCCAGTTAATTACAAGAGCAACATCCTCTTTGCCACGTGCCACGCCAGGGCTGCTCTGGGAGGACCCAAGGAACTCTTTTTCTTTTCTCCTCTCCAGAGAGATGCTCAGATAATCCAGAAACGTGGCTTGAAATCTGATTTCTCACGGCCCCGCAGGATCCAGGAGGTGGGAGTGAAGCGCTGCCGTCCTGATCAGCAGAGCCGTGGGTGTGGAGGGTGTTCCCTTCCCTCATCCCGGCTGGTGGCGGGGGGGGGAAGGGAGGATTTTGAACAGAGGCTTTTTTTTGGGGGGGTGATTTAACACAAATCCCTTGTGTTCCCTGCCCGCAGCTCTCACCTTGCTGCGCAGGAGGCCCCCGCCCTGGTGCTCGGGAGTGCTGTTCTCCGAGGCGCTCTTGGCTTTCTCCTTGCTGTTGTTTGGCTCGTTATCTTTGATGATATCGTACTGTCTGCAGAACAGGGCGATCACCCCTGACGGGAGAAAGCATCGGCCATCATCACACAAACGGGCTCAGCAGCCTGCAGAGATCACAGATCCCTTCTGGCCGGCCTCAGCAGCGTTCCCAGTTCCTCCCATCCCACAGCCGGGCAGCCCTCTGGCTCTTCCCTTCCCCTAATTCCATGCTAAACTAGTTAGACAGGACGACAGAAGATTAATTATATCCCAGCCTCGCTGTTACGAAGTGTTTTAAACCCTGCATTTTGGACCTCGACCAACACCAAGCCCCGCGGTTCAGCGAGCACAGGAGCTCCTGGAATTTGTGCCCGGTGCTAACGTGTCCTCTGATCCCTGTCCTCTGGAGGGAGGAGAAGGAGCTGGAGCTGCCAGAGGAGAGGCACGTTCTGGAGCTGCCAGCACCTGCGAATGGGCAGCAGCACAAGCTGCCAGCGGAAATTTCCTCCCCCACACAGCCAGGCACGTGGAGAGGGAAGCAGGGGCAGCCGTGGCACGTAAGATGACTGCAAATGTCTGTCTGAGAAGCTTTTATGTGATGTTTGGACCAAATAACATCTCTGCCTGCACATTCCAGACACGTCGGTGAAGTAGATGCTGGCAGATGCTGCTTTTCCCTCCCTGAAAAATCTTCCTTAATAGCGAAATATATTTAAGTCTTCCAGCAGCACATCACAAACTGCTCTCTAAAGTGAGTGTGGCAGTTGCCTCCAGGCTTTACTGATAAACACAGTGGCCCAAATTCTTTCCTTGGGAATGTGGATAAATGGCTGATTCCAGGAGAAAAGGCGTTAACGTCTGCCACAGCCACACCTTGTGTGATTTTCGTGGGTAAAACTGAGGCACAAAGACATGAAAATTGCCAGAAACACAAGAGCTGGGGTTCGGCTCAATCCAGAGCTCTGGTTTGGACTGGTTCCATTTGGATTTGGCCAAACATGGTCACACAGGACAGGTTAAAAGCTGGAAGGAGGTTTTTGTGCATTGAGACTTGTGAAGAGAGATTCTCCTCACACCCCTTTTCCTTTTTAAATGCAAGTAATTTGTCTGGAAGGGAAATTGTGGGATTAGCAAATTCTTTGTTCCCAGCTGATCCGAGTCTCAGATTATTCTCCAGCGGGAGCTGAATCAGTTTTCAGTCACCCCATGTAATTATTCATGATTATTTTCCCTGGCAGGGCATTGAAATTGGGATGTGCACAACTAAAACATGGCATAAATGCTGGGAAAAAAACATGGCCTAGAGGTTCTGGAAATCTTCTCATTTCTTTTAGGTTTTCATGTGGTTATTGGCTTTAGGAATAATTTGCTGTCCGGTCTCTGGAGATGCAAATAAGGGCAAAAAACCCCAATATTTTACATGGAGCTGATTCAGTGTCACCTGGATTCCTCCATCCCCTTCTGTGTAAAATTTATAAATAAAAAATAAAACTAAAAGTAAAAAAAAAAAAAATAGAAATAGAAATAATGGGTGTGGTGAGCAAGACTCTTAAAATCTGTTTTGCCTGAGCACTGGAGTCATATAATATCCAGAAATTTACTGCAACCTGGAATATCTGAAGGACTCAAGGCATATCCTGTTGGATATTTGGATATCTGGAAACGTTCCAGGACAGGGCTTGAAGCAACCTGGTCTGGTGGAAGGTTGGGGTGGAACAAAATTATCTTTATGTCCCTTCCAGCCCAAACCATTCCATGATTCTGTGGCTGAGGGCATCATAATCAGGGCAGTCTGGAAAAAAATGAGATTACAGGATTAGCCATAGGGAATTGCTTCCATCAAATCCATTTTCTACTTCCTGGTGGACCAAACTTGAGGTGCAAAGCCCAACCTGAGGTGCCCTTACAGCTGAGAGCTCCGCACTTTTTGTGGGGGGAAGGGTTTCTTCCCAGGTTTTTCCGTGATTCCACGTGCAGCCAGGCATTCCTGAGGGATATCCCATGGATATGACACACTTCTGACAGAGAGGTTGCACTGACCTGCCCACATAAACAACACCACAACAATGATGAGAATTTCCCCCGCTCGCAGCTGTTGGTTTTTCTTCGCCATCTCCTTCATTGTCACCTCATCTGCACAAGGGGAAAGAGACACCGTGAGACCCAAAACCCGGCTCAGACCCTGCTTTAGCAGCACCCCCGACCCCAGTCAGGGGTGGCAGGGGGCAGAGCCAGCAGGGAGAGAGTCCCGAGACTCCTTAGGGCACTGGGGTTAGGATTTAGGAAGGAATTCCTCCCTGTAAGGATGGGGAGGCCCAGAGCAGCTGTGGCTGCCCCTGGATCCCTGGAAGTGTCCAAGGCCAGGTTGGACAGGGCTTGGAGCAGCCTGGGATAGTGGAAGGTGTCTCTGCCTGTGGCAGGGAGTGGAATGGGATGAACTTTATGTCCCTTCCAACCCAAACCAGTCTGGGATTGTGGGATTCATCCTGTGCTTCTGTGACATCCCGAGGGGACGGGGCTCAACAGGCGGCTGCCACGGGGTGAGCCCACATGTCATCTGTCCCCGTGGCTGCTCTCTCTGCTGTCCCTGTCCCTGTTAGTGCCATCTGCACCTGTCACAAAGCCTTGCATGCTCCAGCAGTTGCAGCTCAGCAGCGTGGAGAGCCTGGCAGGATATTTCTCAGCGGAGCTCTGGGATTCAGAAACGAGCGGAGCCTTTTTGCAGGGCGTAATTCGCCTCCTTGCCTTCAAAGCATTAAGAAGATTACAGTTCAGGCCCCCAGGAAAGGAGCAGTGCTCCTCTTAGTGCTTGCAGATAAACAGTAATTCAGGATTTACAGCCTCCAAATCAGTTTAATAAAGAGAGTCGAGAACTCACGTCCTCAGAACCACGGCCAAAAGCCCTGGAAAAGGCTGGGGCTTCAGCAGGCAGGGAGGGACCTGTGTGTCCCCACAGCCCTGCACTGCCAGGCCCTCTTTGGAGCAGGATTCTTGCTGACAGAAAACCCTCATCAGCCTGGTTTGGCTAAAGAGGAACAAGTGAAGGAGTTGCCAGTGAGGAAGTGCCTGATTTTCTGCATGGAGATATTGAAAACCCAGCTGGGAGTGATCCTGCTCTGCCTGACCCTGCCTGGGTGATCTCAAGAAGTCCCTCCCAACCTCAGCTCTCTGTGATTTGGCAGAAATATTGAAAATGTAAGAAAAGTGGGAGCCTCTGGGGTTTTTTTTTGCCCTGAAATCCAAGTACAGGAAGCTCTGTGAATCCCATAAGTGCTCTGTGAGCACAGTGGTGTGCCCAGTGCTGGTTCCACGTGAGTTCACAGGCTGGCCAGGAATTTGCCCCAGCATTCTCCACTTGTAGGGAGCAGGACACAGAGCTGGAAACCTTCTCCTTGTCACTTTGTTAAATCTCATCTGAAATGGGAGAAAGGAGCAGCCACCTCCAGCAGCATCTCCCTGTCACCTTGTGCCCCCTCCAGCTTTGTCTGCTGGGCACCCTCAGCACATCCTGAGAGGACACTCAGCCCCAGGAGTGTGTTTATCCCACAGGGTTTCTCCCAGCTCCTCTCACCACACAGGATCCTGTTCCTCTCTGCGGAGCCCTGTGTCCCAGGGGCCACGTAGGAACTCACCCACACTTGCCTTTATTTTTAGAGGCTAGTTTCTCAGCTTCCCTGGGGGTCTTGAAGAGGACTGGCTCACTAGCAGGGCTCTGGCCTTGGATGCTGATGGATTGGACATGCACAATGTACTCAGTGTCTTCCTCTAGGTCCCAGAGGGCACAGGAGCGGGTGGTGGTGTTCACCTCCTGGATGAAGCGCAGCATCCGCACGTCCTTCTTCTGGAAGCCGAGAGAGGAGAGCACAGAGTGGTGGAGAGGCCTCCCGTGTGCACTGCTGTCACCTAAGGCCACTGATTCCTGCCCTGCCCACCACGTGGATGTGGAGAAACCATCGGGATCCTTCCCTCTCTGCAGCCACCAACACGCAAAGCGCCGCTGCAAAGAGGACGGGGAGCCAAATCCCCTCTCGGACCACGAGGGACAGGACGAGAAGGAATGGGCTTAAACTGCAGCTGGAGGGTTTGGGAATGGAAGGGACCTGGGGAGGAGATGGACATGGCTGAAAATGGGTAATTCTAGGCACGGTACCTGCTGGGAAATTGCAAATCCAATGACAACTTCGTCTTCCAGGACATCCCAAGTGACCACGGCCGAGTTGGCTTTCAGGTGTTTGACTGTGACATTTACTGGAGCCGATGGGCTGTCTGCAAGGAGGGAGAGCAGAGCCTTTACAGGGGCAGGAGGCACAGTGAGGGCAAGGAAAGGAACACAAAAGGACCTTCCTCAGGGTCCATTTTGGATATGTGACCTGGAAATTGCAGGTACTCCAGGTGTCACTTCCCAGGAGGTTCTAGGAGATGTCAACAGAGAGTATGAGTTACATTCAACATGGATTCAAACTAACAGAGGGGAACTTTAAGTTAAATATGGGCAAGAAATCCTTCCCTGGGAGGGTGGTGGACGTTGCCCAGAGAAGCTGTGGCTGCCTCATCCCTGGAAGTGTCCAAGGAGCAACCTGGGCTAGTGCAAAGTGTCCCTGCCCACGGCAGGGGGTGGCATTGGCTGATCCTTCTGTGCCTTCCAAGGTTTCCATGTGTGAAATACCTGACCCTTGGGAAGAGTTTCTTGAACACCACAGCCGAGCCCTGAGCAGCTCATTCATCCCATCCTCCCCAGCCATGTTTTTCCCTGTTGTTCCCTATTACAGTCTGACAGTGACAGCTGGGAGGAAATTCCAGCTCTGCCTTGGAAGTGCACACAGAAGGAATGCTTTGATGAGCACTCTGGAGGTTTGAAACGCGGGAGTGGAGTAACCAGGAGAGTTTCTTTTACTTTTCCCTGTGAGCCTGGCAGGAAATGTTCCCTACAACGTTTTGTGGCTGATGTGGGAGCACATCCAGCCAGCATCAACTTGGAGCTGCCAGGACACGCTGCCACGGCTCCGGTGGGTATTGAAATGTGGGAAGGGCAGGCCAGGAAAGCAGGAGCCTGAGGCTCTGTGTTTATTCCCAATTCCAGAGGCAGCTGCATTTCCAGCAGGATGGCCCCAGCCTTGCCAAGGAGAGCTGGGCTCTTGCACACCCTCCCCAGGAGCCTCTTCCCGAGGGAGCTGCCCAGTCCAAAGCCCATCCTGGCATCTCGAGGGAAGGTTTTACCTCCCAGCCTTGGCACAGCCCTTCCAGCTGGACTCTGTTGCTGCTCCCCTGGTCAAATTTAATTCACAATCTTCAGCTTGTGCCCTGATCCCAAAGCAGTGAATGCTGATTAGCTCCAGGGAGTCAGTAAGGTGAAGAAGAGTCGTTTTAGTCTGACTTTTATAAGCAATTAATACTTTTACATCATTATAACCACCCCTTTGGGGCTGGGACGGGTCACCAGTACAAGAGGGATGCACTTGTGCCCCTCTCCAGTGACACTTGTTGGATTTATGGTCATTCCCAGCCGCCCAGATGGGGCTGAAAATATTCAAGCTGGAGTGTCAGTGTCTGACATCACTCCTGGTGAATGTTCCCTCGGGAACAGAGGAATAACAGGAGCACAGAATTCCCCAGCTGAAGGTCACTTGGCACAGCGATCCCTTATTCCTTTCACAGCCAGCAGGGAGACCCTTAGGAATGGGATGTCTGGACAAGCCATTCGAGCCAGACTGATTCTAGTGAATCCCTCAGTGAGAAAAAAAGTCACTGAATGGCTGAATTCACACAAATTTGGGACTTTAGGAGGAGCAGCAAATCTCTGTGATTCCACAGAGGGATGTCATTCCTCTCTGGAGTAATGATGGAGTCAGCACTGACCCAGAGCATTCTCATCTCCCAGGGCCTGGCCCTCATGGAATGAGGCAGAATTCCCCATCTGTCCTCTTGGAGAACAGGAACACTCATCATCCTGCAGCAGCAGGGCCAAGGACAAGCTGAGGAGGGAGACAGATTATCCTCCCCATCCTGGAAAAAACCCTTCCAAACCCGGCTGTGACACCAGGAAGGGACGTGGGTCTGCAGCTCCTCACCTTCCCCCGTGACTGAACCAACAAAAGTCGAGTCTAATTTTAGGAAGGGGCGGTCAGCAGACAGGAATGTGCACAGGGAAGGTCTGTGAGTCATGCCTGATGAATTTTTGCTGGAACATACGGAGGACATGACGGAGTTGAGGGATGGGAGACAAAACAGTCTCCAGCTGCAGCCGAGCACTTCGCCCTTCCCGGCTGCACCGCTCGATCCCGGCGTGGTTGTCTTCCCTGGATATTTTTAGGAGTGAAATAATTTTTTTTTAGGAGCTACCACTGACTTACCCAGCTTCAGTTGGAGGAGGCCTTTGAAAAGAGATGAATTAACCCCACAGGAACAGAGAGCAGAGATCATGGAAAAAGCTGGGAAAAGGGAACGGCACTCGGAGTGCCCGGGTGCCTGTTGAAATTTGTGACCTTGAGGGAGGCACAGCATAAAAGGTGTCCGAGTTTCCTGATGGCAGAAGATGTGGGGGAGTTGGGAAGACCTTGAAGAGCTGGAGGAGAGCAAAAAACTCTTCTGGGAAGTGGTGGGAGAGGGTGGAGAGCTGTGAGGCAGGAGGGAAGCACTCGGCAAAGCTGAAACCCAGAGCTTGAAGCCTCCAAAACTGGAATCTGGATGGAAGTGAGGGAGAAATCACCTGGAGTGGGTGGTCAGGAACATTCTAGAACCCCTGTTTATAGGAATACCTGAGAGAGGGATGGGGTAGTGAAGTCAGCAGCTCTAAAATCCTGGAATCTGGGACAGCAGATCCCAGTGTGCCTTCCCTTGCACTGCCACAGATCAGGAGTAGCTACACCCAGATCAGTGGTGTCAAACCAGCATAAAAACGCTAAAAAGAGAATTAAACTCTGTTTGACAGAAATACAAACCCAGGAAAATGAATTTCCTGCTCCCAGAGCTGCAGGGATCATTTGGAAGCACAATTTTCATCCGTGAGGTTGCTTTTCTCCCCGTTCCCAGGAGATGAAATGATGAGATCATGACTTCCTAAGATCTAAAACACCATTCCAAGATATTCCACACGACTTTTGGCTCCCTGGCCCTGTTGCAGCTCTTTGTTAGTGCCAGCCTGGCTGAGATCAGGTGGAAGAAGTGTAATTCCTGTAATTTCCCAGCTGGCTGCAGGGGGTCGGCAGCTCAGGCAGGGCCTTGAGGTGCCAAATCCAAGTTTTTGCTTCCTTCTGGAGTCATGTGCAACTCCTGGAAACTTTGCTTCTGTGCCTGTGGCAGCCAGGAAAGCTGCTGGTGTTCTGGGAGCGGGCACAGAGGGTGGGAATGCTGCAGGGATGGCAGGGAATGGGTTGTGGATCAAGTCTTTCTCGTGCCTGTTTACTCCAGGGCAGCACATTCCCTGTCTGCTCCGTGAGGGAATGGTGCAGAATTCCTGGTTTAGCAAATCCCACCCTGCAAACTGGCAGAGGATCTGCTTGACCGAATTTGGATGGAAAAATATTCTCATTTTCATGTCAGCAGAAATCACTCCACCCCTCATTAAGGGAAACCCTGGTGATTTAGGCTGAAATCGGGAATTTAAAATGCGAATGGCAGCTTAAAAACCCGAGGATTTCTAAAATCCCATCTCGTTTCCTTCCCACAGAGTCCGAAATCTTCCATCCCCCAGGCCCTCGTGTCCCAGCCCTCTCCTACTCCGCCGCCCCTGGGGCCCTTCTGGCAGGAGCAGGTCGGAGCCTCCTCTGTGCACCAAGAAATCCTGAGCCGTGGAGATGATCCTGAATCCCTTCCCGATGCTGAGAACCCCTCCCAGCCTCCCATTAAATGTTTTCCTCGTTATTGTTGGACTTTAATTGGAGAGAGAGGAACCCCCCGCACACTTTACAACTCATCCCTGGCTTCGTTATGGGCACACCTGGCACGAGGAAGAGGAGCCCACGCACTTCCCTGTGAGTTGGCTTCCCCATGGGAGCTGTAGCATGGATGGGGTGAGAGGGAAAAAGAGCAGGGAGAAGATTTGTGTCCATAAATCCAGCTGTCAGCTGGGAATGTGGGGGCTGGGGATGCTGAATATTGGGGTGTCCAAACCCTGGGGTGTCCTATAGGATCCTATAGGCAGCACTGAAGGAAAGGAAGAACCTGTGGAAATGTCACACCCTTGGGGGTCACCTCAGGCCAGCCAAGTCCAGGCTATAGGTCTGGAATTAGAGCACGTTCCTGGATTTATCTCCCCAGCCAAAGGACTCAAACCCCAAAACCCCCTTCTGAATTCACCTTTCCCAGAAACTCGGGTCATGTGGAGGTGCTGGGAGTTGCATCCTGCATGGCTGAGGCTGTGCTGTAGTCCCAGCATTTTCCAAGTCACTCAGCTCCTCTCCCAAGCAGCTCCTTCCCTGCTGGGAAGGGCTGAGCTGAGCTGCCTCAGAGCCCCAGAGACATGGTCTGGTGAGCTGAGGCTCTGAAGCAGCTCAGCCCGTGCTTTCCAGCTGCCCTTCCCTGCACAAAGCAGTGAATTCCAGCCTTGATGCCCAGTGACTCTTGATTCCTGCACCACAACCTTCCCTGCAGATGCAGGAGATGGAAGGGCACGACCCGAAAGGAACAACCCTAAACCCGTGTGATGTTTTCTGCCAGCCCCGCTGCCTTTTCCCTGACTTTGGATTCACACAGAGCTGCTTTTGCTGCTTCTCTGAGCCTCTCTGTGCTCTCCCAGCATGGATCCCATCCGTGGATGTAATTGCTTGTGGGTTTTATGGGTTGTGTAGGAAGGGCTGGCACATTGCTCAGCGTTCCCGAGGGTTTTAATGAAGGGAGCCCCATGGGGAATGTGTGGGAGCAGGGCCCGTCCCGCTCCCAGCCCCACGGGAAGCGGAGCTGTTTGCAAAGATCCAGCGATTTCAAAGAGCAGAGAGGCCAACTGGTGGTTCTTCAGCTGGGAAAGAGGCAATTATTTCCTACTGACCGCCCACTTCCCCATAAAAATGGGATATTAATAGGCCCCCAGCCCCCTCCTGCCCACCCCTTGGCTCCGTGGCTGATTCCCCAGGGAGCAGCTGCCCAAATGTGCCGCTGGAAATGCTGCCAGGGAGCACAGAGACTGTGGCCAGCCAGCTACTGAGAGTTCCTCAGGGCAGAAGGAAGGGATATTTCTACCTTGGAGAGACCCAAAGACAGGCAGGATTCTCTTGGGTCTCCCCAGTGCCACGGTTTGGGTTTAAATGCTGCCAACTCGGAGCAGAGTCGTTGCCATCGTGACATGTTTTATGCAGGACCCAAATATCCACAAAGAACTGGGTGCCACGGGCTTTTCTAGCTCCTCTTATCCCACACCTCTGTCGTATCAGAGAAGTCAGAGGGGGTGAGGAAGCCTGGGAATTTCCTGCTGGCACCAGACCTCTCCCAGGATTTTGCTGCCTGCTCCCAGCCCGGCTCTGCTCTTGTATCCCGTTTTTTACTGCCCACATAAAGATTTGCAGCTTCATTGCTCAATACATTTCTGCTTTTAACTGAATTATGCTCGATCCAGGCCCTAATCCATCCTCTGGGCACTTCATAAACCAGCAAGAGTTTATTTAGCAAAGGGTGAGGATGTATCCAGGACCAGGACACGGATGACACTCTGTGGAGGACCCTGCCACAGAATGCACGCTTAATATCTGCAAACACACCTCTCTGGGAGGAATCTCCCTTTTCCACAAGCATATTCCCAGCAGGAGACAGCGTTTGGAAGAGGATAGCTCAACCTTGGCTGCCTCTCCCAGCACCATCCCTGCTGAGAGCCTGACACCGGGGTTAGAAACCTCCACATCCCAATTAAATCCCTCCTACGCCGAACACAGGAATCAATAAAGTGCTTACACCACCCCATCAGCCGGCCAGGAATCTCCCCGGCCTCTGGGATGCAGGGAAAGGGCTGGAATGGGTTGCTTTGTTCTTTCCAAATAGCTGAGAGACCTTTCCCTGCTCTCTTGAGCGTGCTGAGCGTGTTGCTCGCCCTGATCCTGCCAGCCCGTGGGTGATCCCAGCTCCCCGGGCTCAGGGGAGCACATCCAGCTCGGACAAGCTGGGAATCAGCACCTGGAGTGAGATTGTCACCTTTGCTTTGCTGTCCTTCCCCCTGAGGCTGGGGGGGCTTCCTGGGGAGGGGGTGAGGGGGGTTTGCAGTGGTTCAGGGGGTGAGGACACTTCAGAGCTGAGTAGAGACCAGAATCCAGTCAGGGGGGTTTGGCACCTTTTTGGGCAGCCGAGGTGGGGGAGCTGTGAAGGGGCTCCTCAAACTGGAGTAGGTCCAGGTTCTGAAGGCTGGCCCAGAGCTGTGCTGGCAGGGGAGCTTTTACCTGAGCAGTGTGTCACCTCTGCTCTCCATCTGACAAAAATAAACCTGAACTGAGCTGCTCTACGGGCTGGCACCTGGCAGCGAGGCTCTTTGCAAGTCACAGGGGCCGTGGCCTATTTTGGGGTCTTCCATCATCACCCCACTGCTCTTCGAGCCCTCAGCAGTGCCCCCAGCCCAGCCCAGCTCCCCCTCTCTTCGTTAGCTCAGCCTAACGAGGAGGGGGCTGCTGGCAGAGCAAGGCTGTGGCCAAATTAAATCCTATTTCTGACTCGCCAACCATCCCGAGTGTTTCCTCTGGAGCAGTGGGAATGATGGGAGGGCATCACCCACACGGGTGGGATTTGGGGGCCGCCAAAGAGCGTTGGTGTGGAGATTATTTCTCAGCCACCTCATCCTCCTGCTCCTGCTTCCCCTCCTCCCTCACCTTGGCGTCACCTTGGCAAAAAATGGTCCTGCCTGGCCAAAATCCCTGAATCCAGAGCAGGGCCTGTGCTCGGTGCCACCCACCAGCCCTTGCCCTGGCATTGCCAGGGGGGAATTTGCACCAGTGCCCTCCCGGGAACAACAGCTTTAATCTTTCATGACAGGAATTATTTTAAACCCACTCACACAAGCTCTGGGTCCAAAGGGAACAGACCCTGGAGCCTCCATCCCTGCCTGGGAATGATTTCCTCCCCATGGGCTTTTCCAATGACTCCTCCTTGGTGGCCTTGTGGCCACATCATCAGGCAGGGCTGGGGACACGGAGCTGGCGGTGATGCTGCCGCTACCTCTGTGTGACCTTGGGAAAATCACTCCGTACCCTCATCCCTCTGTTCCTGCTCTGGAAAACAGGGACAGCACAAGTTCTCTGCCTCACCTGGCTGCAGGGAGAGCTCGTCAGGACCCTTGGCATGGGTGGCACAGAAGGAGGAGGCAGTGGGGGGTGCGTGGCTCACACACAGCTCCCCGTGAGCTCCCGGGAACGTGGCACGGACACCTCCCGGCCCAGGCAGGAGCAGGAGGTGGTTATGGGCAGAGACACAACTCCCTGTTTACTCTCAGATGCCAAACGAGGTGATTCAAGGATAAGGAAGAGCAGGGAAATGGCCTAGTTTACAGAAAACCCCGAGTGCTGTCACAATTGCAGACGCCTCCATTGTGCCGTGGTGTTTTCCTCGTCGCTCCCTCCCTTTGGGAATGTTTCATTAATCTCCCCGGATCTGGCAGTTGTGAAACAGCAACTTCAGAGGCCGATGCCTGGCCAAGGACGGGTGGCAGAGCTGAAGGGAGCCCGGGTTTGCTGCAGCCCCGACGAGGCCGAATGTAACTCCAGCAACTTCCAGGGCTGGCTGGGGGGCGAAGGAATTTCCACTCCCTGGAGCTCTGCATCCCTAATAATCACCCCCAGCCTCCTGGAATGCCAGATATCCTGGCTGTCAGCATTCTGCAAATCAAAGCAGCTGTTCCACCAACATCTTACAGCCAGCGAAGGAGACAACCCTGGGCTGCCTGGGAGCGCGACTGGTTTGGGCTGGGGAGCTCCACCAGCACTGCCCAGTTTGCACCCACACAGAGGGTGCTGGGGCCAAGGCTCAGCCTGGCCAATGCAGGCAAGAGTGGACTTGGCTCCATCCTGGTAGCTCCAAAATTAGGTCCAGCTCACAGGGCCCACCCTTCCCCAAAGATCCCCCACCTCAGGTGACCTGCTCAGCTCGGAGGGGCCTGGTTTGCATGGCTGGGATGTGCGGTGCCCCTGGAGAGACGGTTCCTGGGGGGCCACCATGGTTCCTGTGGGACCACGGTGCTTCCCCAGCGCTCACAGGGCTCCCAGCAGAGCCTGGCTGGGCCCTGGACAGCCGGCAAGGGGCACTGCCAGAGCTGACGTGCCCGTGGCACCAGCAGAGCAGACCTGGCTTTCCCCCCTCGGATCCGGTTCAGCGCCGTGACACGAACCGGGGCCGCTGCTCAGATGCCCAAAATCTCCCCCTGCCCAGCGCTGGGCAAGAGGCTCCGCTCCCTCTCCCCGTTTCCACATCTCCCCGAGCCGCCCTCCCCGGGGATGCCCGGCTGCGGGCGCCCACGCTGGGACCCGGCGGGGGCGAGAGCCCGGCGCTGCCCGAGCCCGGTGCCGCGGGGCTGCGTGTCCGAAACCGCACCCGATTCCCGGCAAAGTCCCGGCGCCCCCAAACTCCGTCCCCTCGGCGCAGCCCTGTCCGCTCACGCTGCTCCCTCCCGGGGGGTCTCTCCTCGCACCGAGCCCCCTCCGCACAGCCCCGGCAGCCTCTCCCGGGGCCCGGCCGCCCGTACCTGCCTCCACCGGGCGCAGACCGGCGTAGCTGAAGCAGAGCAGGAGCGCGGCGCCGGTGCAGCCGAGGAAGGGCTCCATCCCCCGCGGCCGCTCGGGGCCGGGCCGAGCCGCTCCGGGCCGGGCCGGGCCGGGCCCCGCCGGCGGCGCGTCCTGCGGGCGCGGCGGAGCCGTTCAGCACCGCGGAGAGCGCCGGGGCCGGTGCTGCCGGTACCGCCGGTGCCGCCCGGTGCCGCCCGGTGCCGCCCGGTGCCGCCCGGTGCCGCCCGGTGCGGCGCGGCTCGGCGGGGCTCCGCTCCGCCCGGCAGCGCCCGGCTCGCCTCGGCTCGGTTCGGTACGGTACGGTACGGCTGGGCTCGACCGGGAGGCGGCCCCGCCGAGCCCCGGCTCCGCCCGCTGCAGCGCCGGGCAGCCCCGCTCCGGGCCCTCCCCCGGCCCCGGGGGCGGCGGGACGGGGGCGGCTCGGGCCCCCCACCCAGCACGGCCCCGGTGTCTGCCTCGGTTTCCCCGTGCCGCCCCTCCCGCCCCCGCCGCGGTCCCGGCACAGATCTCCCGGGGGCTGCTCGGGCCACCGGGGGTCCCGCTGCCAGCCGAGAGCAGTCCTGGGGCACAGCAGCGAGGACATGTCACCGCCGGGGTGTCACACAGCCCCTGCGAGCCACCAGGCGCTAAATTCCGTGGCAAAAGGACACGACGAGCCTCTGGAATTAGCCGTGCCTCCAGGTTAATTAACTGGCACCCTCTGATTGATGCTCGCTGGTGATGGGAACAGAATCCAAGTCCCCAGCTCAGCTCCCAGATCCTGCGACACTGGAGGGGGGACCCTGCTGTGACCCCCCCTGCTGCTCCCCACCAGCAGTGAGGTGTCCTGGCCCTGTGAGGGGCTGGACATGGCATGGGTGGCACTGGGCACGGGTGGCAGATTCCAGCACCCACGGACAGGTCTGACTGGGAGCAGCCGGCCATGCTGGGGGTAGGATGTGGTGGGGTCAGGGCTGTGTGTCCCTCTCTGTCTGTCCGTCCCAGATATTCATCTGCCACCTGCCCGGGTGTGGTGGGGACTCCCAGGAGCATCAGTGGGGTCCTCACATTTATGCCAAGCCTGGTCCCTACGGTTTGGTTTATGGACCGATGGGTTCTCTCTGCTCATCCATCCAGCTGCATGAAGAGGGGAGTGAACGAGGTGTGAGGGGCTTGGTGCTGGCACCCTCCCTCCGGCCGTGACCCTCTGGCCGTGCACAGGCACCGGGGTGCTTGGGGGGCACAGTGAGAGACCCCCCCAGCAGAGGCATCTCCTCATGCAGAGGAGATCCCAATGTCCCCAAAGATCCTTCCTGGACAAGCGACAGGCACCCAAGGGAGAACCAAAAAGCCTCAGGGACAGCCCTTGTCCTGCCAATCCTGTGCTGTTCCACCCCTCTTTCCCGAGCCTGGGAATGGCAATCCCCAGCACAGTGTCCGTGTCCGTGTCCGTGTCCGTGTCCGTGTCCGTGTCCGTGCTGCTGCTCCCCGTTGCGGTGCCAGCTGCATCCCAGGGAAAGGCCTGTGGTGCCTCCCTTTCATCTCCTGCCTGGCAGCAGATTAAAATTTCATCACTTCAGTGCTGGAGAAGGTGCAGGGGAGGAGCGGGAGCCCCAGGATGGAGAGGGGGGGTGTTCAGCCTGCACTGAGCCTGGGGGACCCCCCCAGATCCGGTTCTGGAAGGAGCAGGATTTGGGCACAGCCCTGCAGGGATGGCTGGGCTGGATGGAGCAGGATTTGGGCACAGCTGGAGCAGGATTTGGGCACAGCCCTGCAGGGACGCTGGGCTGGATGGAGCAGGATTTGGGCACAGCTGGAGCAGGATTTGGGCACAGCCCTGCAGGGACGCTGGGCTGGATGGAGCAGGATTTGGGCACAGCTGGAGCAGGATTTGGGCACAGCCCTGCAGGGATGGCTGGGCTGGATGGAGCAGGATTTGGGCACAGCCCTGCAGGGATGGCTGGGCTGGATGGAGCAGGATTTGGGCACAGCCCTGCAGGGATGGCTGGGCTGGATGGAGCAGGATTTGGGCACAGCCCTGCAGGGATGGCTGGGCTGGAAGGAGCAGGATTTGGGCACAGCCCTGCAGGGATGGCTGGGCTGGAAGGAGCAGGATTTGGGCACAGCCCTGCAGGAACGCTGGGCTGGATGGAGCAGGATTTGGGCACAGCTCTGCAGGGACGCTGGGCTGGATGGAGCAGGATTTGGGCACAGCTGGAGCAGGATTTGGGCACAGTCCTGCAGGGACACTGGGCTGGATGGAGCAGGATTTGGGCACAGCTGGAGCAGGATTTAGGCACAGCCCTGCAGGGATGGCTGGGCTGGAAGGAGCAGGATTTGGGCACAGCCCTGCAGGGATGGCTGGGCTGACTGGAGCAGGATTTGGGCACAGCCCTGCAGGGACGCTGGGCTGGATGGAGCAGGATTTGGGCACAGCCCTGCAGGGATGGCTGGGCTGGAAGGAGCAGGATTTGGGCACAGCCCTGCAGGGATGGCTGGGCTCACTGGAGCAGGATTTGGGCACAGCCCTGCAGGGATGGCTGGGCTGGATGGAGCAGGATTTGGGCACAGCCCTGCAGGGATGGCTGGGCTCACTGGAGCAGGATTTGGGCACAGCCCTGCAGGGGTGTGGTTCCAGGCTGGGAGCTGCTTCCCCTGGGCCTTCCCTCACCGGAACAGGAGGCTGGGCAGGAGACACTGCTGGGCTCAGGCGTCTGACGGCGCTTCCCCCGTGGCCTGCACACCTGGGGCAGCATCACAAGCCCCGAGTTCCGATGCTGGTGATGCCAGAACAGCTCCGGGAACACAAAGCCCAGGTCCCAGCAGGATGTGCCTCCTTGCCAGTGGCAGCAGCAGCACAGCAGCAGCGCTTCCCTGTCTCCGCAGAGGGAATTCCAAGTCCCCCAGCAGCGAGATGGAGGGATTGGCTCACAAAACCAGGGGTTTGCTGCCTGGTTGGACCCCATCCTGTGCCGACAGGGAGCCGAGGCTGGGCCCCAGCACATAGGACAGGCAGTGTTTTGCCCCAGTGGCTCCTGGAGGATGTGGCAAGGCCGGTCCCTGTCATCTCGCTGCCTCCCAGGCTCCCACAGGAGGGTTTCTGATGTGTCCTGGTATTTTTCCAGAGGCTGAACACAGCTAACACCACAATTCCTTGTTTTTTTCCCTTTCCCCCTTTCCAAATAAAGGAGGAACGTTGCTCTTTTCCAACCCCATGGCATCTGCCACGCTCAGCAGGTGCCCTGGGATGTCACCAATGCACTGAGGTCCCCTCCAGGGGTTCAGGTCCTGGCTGCCCCTGGCTCCTTGTGCTTGTCCTTTCCCTGTCCCTTCTCCTTTCCCACCACTGGCTAAGGCCTTTTGGAGTGTCCTGGTCCCCCTGGTCCCCTCCGGGCTTCCCGTGCAGTGCGGAGCCTCCTCCACCTCCCCAGCCCATCGCTATTCAAGTCACACCACGCCCGTCACGCGTCCCCCGTCTGCCAATTAAGTCACAGCTCTAATTACGCACTCAGGCTCTGCAGACGCTCCTCTTCCCTCTCCCAGCACCAGACGGACACCTGGGAGGCCGCCAGCTGCCCCACTGCTCACACCCAGCCCCGTCCTGTCCCACCTCACCCTCACCGGGCTGGGCTCTGGCAGGAGCCGAGCACCGAGCCCACAACCCTGGGACACCAAAAAATTGTCCCTAAACCCACGCGTTGTGGCGTGGGGCCGTCGTGAGGGGCCTCGTGTGCAGCCCACGAGGGAAATGGGTGCGTGCAGAGATGCTCTGGATGTCCCCCGAGAGGGACGGTGGGGATCACGGTGGAACTGAGCGATGTTGGCAGATCTGGGGGGCTCAGGTGTAACTGTGCCCCTGGAGGAGCTCGGCCACCCCCATGCCTCACCTGCACCTCCCTGGGGCACCCCAAACCCTCGGGGGGAAGGTTCTGCACCCGTCACAGACCCCACCCGCAGCTCCTCACCTGTGTGGGCACCTTCTGGGGGCTTCTCTGGGGTCTTGGTCCCCCCCAGCTCCTGGTGTTGGGTGTGGGGTCGTGCCTGGGGGGGTGCTGGGCAGGGGGAGATGGGCGGGAGGCTGGGGGGTGCAGGGGGTGCTGAGTGCCGTCCTTAGAGAGTGCTGAGGGTGATGTGGGCTGCAGGGGGTGCGGGGGGTGCAGGGTGTGGAACAAGCAGGGGGTTCAGGAGGTGCGGGGAGCCCCCGCATCCCGGCGCTGCCGAAAGCCGCTGCTGCCACCTGCCGACACCGCGCCGGGTCCGGCCCCGCCGAGGGCCGGGGGAGGATTGGGGGGCACAGCCGGGACCCCCCAACATCCCCCGGCACCCCCGGGACAGGATCCGCACCCCGGCCCCGCGCCCGGGCGCGTCCCGGCGGATTCTGCCGCAGGGGGCTGGGGGCAGCCGGGGTTGGCAAGGAGCGGACTGGGGTCCCCACGCTCGGAGCTCCCCGGCTCGGAGCCCCCCGGCCAGGCCCCCCGGCCCCGCTGTCCCGACGGGTCCCCGAGGGTCCCTCGGTCACCCCATGAGATGGGGTGAGACGCCACGAGAGGGAGCCCGGAGCCCGCTCGTGGCCATGGCACTGGTGGCACTGGTGACAATGGTGGCACTGGTGGCAGTGGTGGCAGTGGTGATGGCGTTTAACCCCTCCGTTCCTTGAGGAGGGCGGGGGGACAAGGGACAAGGCTGGGTCCAGACCCCTCTGGGCGCCCTCCCAGCTCCAGACTCCCCCAGTCTCACCCATTTCTTCATCAGCGTGGCCGTGACCTTCCCGGGATGGCAGTGCCACCTCCACAGCCCTCAGTCCCCAGGCTGGGACACAACACGGGCAAGCTGCAGCCCCTCAACAGCCCTGGGCATATCCTGATCCCCCCAGCAGAGCCCTGCTGGAGTCCCAAACTGGGAGAACTGGGGCAGAGCCTGGCTGTGGGCTGCTCGGGCAGCCTGTGACCCTCTGGGCACGGTGACAGAACTGTCCCCATGGTAGGAGAACCCCTCCAGGTCTGGCACCTCTGCAGGTACTGCCAGGGGAGTGACAGAGAAAACGGGGCCCCAGCACCAGCACGGCCACCGCCAGGGCTGGGGACACGCCTGTGCCCAAACCGCCCCAAACCACGTCGCAGCCCCGTGCCACAGGCTCAGGGCACACGTGTCCAGGTGCCAGCGCCCCACGGGGACCGGCACGGTGTCCCCAGGAGCCCCGACCTTGGGCCGGCTGGGCGAGGTGAGCGGGACGTGCTGAGGGCGGCACCGCGGGCACCGCACGTGGGGACACAGGGACGTGGGGACTTGGGGACACGGGGACACGGGGACTTGGGGACACGGGGACGTGGGGACTTGGGGACACGGGGGAGCGGGGACGTGGGGGGACACGGAGACTTGGGGACACGGGGACACGGGGACGTGGGGACACGGGGACGTGGGATGGAGCCGCTCCGTTAGGAAATGTTATGAAACGTCCCCGCATCCCCGCGGTGCTCAAAGATTTAGCGAGAGAATGGCTCCTGATCCAGATGAGATCGGGCATCACAAAGGGCTTTGTATTCCAGGAAGCCTATTAGAGGTTTAAATTATACAAATGGGCTTTTTACCAAAGATCCTCATTATCTGGGTATTTGCTTTTAATCCCCGGCGATTCCCGCAGCCCCTGCCCCACCCTGCCCTGCTCACCTTGCCCGTGTCCTCCGCGGGGCCTGGGCGTGGGGACAGGGGCACGCTCTGGAGTCAGCGTGGGGCAGCGGGGAGGGGTCTGGGGGGTATTGGGGACACCCTGGTACAGCGAGGGGCTGAGCCCTTCTTGCTTTGCCCTCTCCCCTCCCAGTTTGTCCCAGTGTCCCAGCAGGTTTTAGGGATGGTGCCTGATGTGTGCTGAGCACCAAACCCCCCCTGGACACACCCACAGCCACCCTGGACACACCTGGGCTCCTTCTGTGCCACCCTGGCTGTGTGGGCACCAACGAGGATGCTCCCGCGGGCACTTGGGGCCGGTGAGGGCGGCGAGGCTGATGCTGGACCCCAAACCCACCGAGCTCTGGGCACCCTGAGCATCATCGACCCCATCGGCTTGGGGACCACAGCCAGGGCCACGCCGAGGCCATCACGCACCGCCCGGGACACTCAGAGGTGTGTGCGGAGCCCTGCAGCCCGGGGAGCCCTGCACCCCTGTCCTGGGGCACGGGGACACGGCGGTGTCCCCTGCCAGGGTGTCCCCTGCCGGGGTGTCCCCTGCAGCCCCAATCCGCCCTGCTCTGCTGCAGCGGAGCCTCGGGGGCTTCACGGCTGCTATGGCAACGCAGGAAATTCCCACAGAAATCCCTGCGGGGAGGAGGAGCAGGAGGAGGAACGGGAGGAAAACGAGGAGGAACTCCCAGGCGGGCATCACCAGCACCCCACGGCTGTGCCCAGCAGCTTTGGGAAGGTGCCACCGCGGAGCTTGTGGCTATTTCAGCACCCTCCTGGCAGCACCGCGGGGCCAGCGGGACCCGCCCGGGCCAGCCCTGCCTGCCCTGGCACCGCCAGGAGATGGTCCCGCTTCCCAGGGCATCCTGATCCCTGGCAGCACGAGCCGTGGTGCCCATCCCCGTGGCAAGGGGTGCTGGAGGGGGCTCCAGCCATACAAACGCAACGTTTTGGGGTCGAGGGGGTGGGAACCAGGCAGGACGAGCTGGGGGGTGTTTGTCCCCGGTGCCAAGGACCCTGTGAGTCACGGGGGGTTTGATGTCCCTGCCCGTGCCCCCCTCACGGGCATTATCCTCCCTCTCCCTCCCGCAATCCCTTCCAGCGCGGGGATTAGGTGGGTTTAGGGTCGGGTTGGAGTCGGAAATGGGATGCTTTCAGATCAGCCTGCGTCAGCCGTGCCTCTGTCACTCATGGCCAGGGGGATTAAAATAGATATGAAGATTATCGGAGGGGAGGTGGCACCCTCACCTTGGGGCCCCCACTCTCCCCCAGCCCTGGCACTGCTGCCTGTGGGGTGCTCAGCTCCAGCCCCCCAGGACATCTTCCCAACAGCACCAATCTCCCTTTTCCTCACCTTTCTACTCAAATCCCATCCCACCCCCCATTCCAAACCTCTTTCTTAAACGGGAGAGGACAAAACACTGCAGCAGCAGCAGCTCCCATCACCAGTTCCCGTGTTTCCAGCCCAACCCCATTCCCAAAACACTCCACTGGGTTTGACACCAGCACACGAACCCCCTACCTGGAGCTCAGGGAGGGTTCCCAGGTTAATTAGTAGGAATTCCTCGTTCCTGTGGTGTGTCAAAGTCCCCATGCTCCTCGGGGCCTGGGCTGGCCCTGTTCTCAACCTCTGTTTGCCCACTGGAGTTCCAAAACCTCTGGATTTTGGATGCTTTGCCAAGACTGGTCCCTGCCTCCTGCCCTGCTTCAGGCTGCAGTTTTAGGCCTGGCAATGCCAGGTCTCCCTGGGTGTGTGCCCGAAGCCCCTTGGCCTCACTGATCATGGACTGGTTTGGGTTGGAAGACCCCTTAAGGATCACCCAGTGCCACCCCTGCCACAGGCAGGGACACCTTCCACTATCCCAGCTTGCTCCAAGCCCCATCCAACCTGGCCTTGGACACTTCCAGGGATGGAGCAGCCACAGTTTTGAATGCCCAGCAGATTTTTGGGGTGAATTAGCCCCACGCTGGCTCCTTCCCCCCAGCTCCCCATGCTGGAGCAGCCACCCCAGCATGTTCCTGTTCCCCCAGAGCAGCGGTGGGGCCGTGATTTAATCACTTGATGCATTTTTGGTTGTGTAATTCCAAGGAGAGTGGCTCTCGCTCCCATCTGCCCCTGCCATCTGCTCCCCACGGCGATCCCGGGCGCTGCAAATGGAGGGAGCTGGTGCAGGGACCCTGGAAAACCTGCTGGGAATGGCACCTCCCTATGGAGAGCGTCTGTCGGCCCTGGAGCCTTTTCCCAGTGCTCCAAAACCTCTTTGCTCCTTGCTGGAATGACTTGGGGATGCTTTGCTGCCCTCAGATGAGTCCTGGGGACACCAAACACAAAATGTCCCTTTCTAGCCCCAAAACACCTGGCTCGCCACCTTCTTGGGCCAGCAGAGACAGCTTGTCCCTGTGCTCCCAGTGCTCCCAGTGCTCCCAGTGCTCCCAGTGCTCCCATTGCCCCAAGACCTCCCAGAGCTCTCAGTGCCCCAAGACATCTCAGTGTTTCCAGTCCTCCCAGTGCCCAAAGATCTCCCAGTCCACCCAGTGCTCCCACCGCTCCTTCCCAGTTTTCCCATTGCCTGAAGACTTCCCAGTGCTCTGAGTGCTCCCAGTGTTCCCATTGCCCCAAGATCTCCCAGTTCTCCCAATGTTCCCAGTGCCTGAAAACCTCCCAGTGCTCCCAGTCTTCCCATTAACACCAACATCTCTGTCCTCCCAATGTCCCCAACGCCCCCAGCCCTCCCCGTGCTCCCAGAGCCCCCCCAGCCCTTTCCAATCCCCCCTCTCTCCCCAGACCCTTCTCAGGGGCTGCACCCCGAGCTCTCCTCCGTGGGGCAGTGGCCGGGGCGGGTGGGGGTCCCGGGGGATGCTCCGGTGGTGCCCCCGGTGCCGGTGCCTCCCCGCTGCAGCGGGCGCTCCCGGGCTGCGGTGGCGACGGCGGCGGCGGCGACAGCGGCGGTCTCCGGGCAGGTAGGAGGTGGCGGGGATAAGAGGCTCGGGGCGGGGGGGGAGGACACGCACAAACACGGGCGGGGGGCACTGAGGAACCGGAGAGTCCGGGGCACCGGCACGGACCCAGCCCCGGGCACGTCCGTCCCCGCCGGCGGCTGCGGAGTCACCCCCGCCCTGCCGCATCTTCCGGGGCTGCTCGGTGTCCCCCGCGGTCCCGGACGCTTCTTTCAGGGGTGCCCGGTGATGGCTCTCCACGGGAGGGACCCTCCCTGGGCTGTGTCCCCTGCAGTCCCTCTCTGTCCGAGGGTGTCCGGTTTGGGGGAATCCTCTGTAACCCCCCCCCCGCCCCGGGAGAGGATTCCCTGGGGGTCCCCAACCTCCCTTGCGGAGGTGTCCGCCTTCGGGGGGTGCTTGCAGAGCCCTCTTGGGGTGCTGAGCCCCCCACAGGTTCCCTCCCCAGCGGCGGGAGCTGCCCCGGGCAGTGGGGAAAGGTCACAGACCCCGGGTATTGAGGGTGGGGCTCGTGCCAGCCCTGGGGGGACAAAACTGGGGAGCCCTGAGTGGGGTGGGCACAGGCAGATCCTTCCTCGGGCTGCTGGAGCGGGGCTGGAGCCTGGTGGGGGGTGATGGGGAGACTCTGAGGGTCCCATCCCCCTGTAATTGAGGGGTCCAGCCCTACCCGGCTGCTCCTCTTGGGGGGGTCCCGTTTGCCCTGAGATCCAAAAGAATCTTTGGGGAGTTTGGGGGTGCTGGGACCTCTCCCTGCTCCGAATAAGGCAGCTCCTGGCACTGAAGCCCCCCACTGCAGCCCTGAATCCCCCCGAGCCCCTCCTCCCCCACGGAAGGGTCATGACACAGCCGGGGGACACCCAGGGCAGTGCCAGTGGGTCAGGGTCACCACAGAGCCCCCAGGGTGGGGAGCTGAGGTGCGTGCCCGGGTGTGGGACACCCTCCCCGCCCTCCTCCCGACCCCCCTGCGCTCCTCGGGGCTGACCCTGCTGCGATGGGGTGCGCTGGGTCCCCGTGGGCTGTGGGTGAGAGCCCTGAGCAGGGACCTGCCACCCCCAGCCCTCCCCGGGGCTCTGCCGGAGGCATCAAATATTCACGGAGACAGCGGAGGAGCTGAAAATAACCCTCCTCCGAGGGATCTGACCCAGATCCGGCCAGCCCCGAAGCTGGGCTGGACCCAGAACCGCAGGCAAAGCTCTGCCGGGGCCGAATCCGGCCCTGTCCCCTCCTCCGGGCTGCTCTGCCCTGCTGATCCCACCTATATATCACCTATATATTATGCAAATGAGCTATAAGGGCTTATTACGCAAACAGGAGGGGGCTGGCGCTGCCTGGCACTGGGTGGTCCACGGGGCTGGCCCCGACGGCTCAGAGCGGCCAGCGGGGATGGAGGGAGCAGCATCGGCGTCCGGCCGGGCGTCCTGGGGCTGCCAGGGAGCGCTGCCCCGTCCCTCTCCCCTCCTGTAGCGCAGAGGGACCCCCCGAGCCCGGCCAGGCCCCCGGCCCTGCAGCGCTGTGCCAGCGCAATGGGGAAGCAGAACAGCAAACTCCGCCCGGAGATGCTCCAGGACCTGCGGGAAAACACGGAGTTCTCCGACCTGGAGCTGCAGGGCTGGTACAAGGGTTTCCTGAAGGACTGTCCCTCGGGCATGCTCAACGTGGAGGAGTTCAAGAAGATCTACGCCAACTTCTTCCCCTACGGCGACGCCTCCAAGTTCGCCGAGCACGTTTTCCGCACCTTCGACACCAACGGCGACGGCACCATCGACTTCAGGGAGTTCATCATCGCCCTGAGCGTCACCTCCCGCGGGAAGCTGGAGCAGAAGCTCATGTGGGCCTTCAGCATGTACGACCTGGATGGCAACGGCTACATCAGCCGGGAGGAGATGCTGGAGATCGTGAAGGTACCGGGCTGCCCCGTCCTGCCCCGCCGCGGCTCCTGCTGGGCGCTCCTGGCTGTCACCGCGGTGCCACGGTGGTTGTCCCCTCCCGGGGTTCAGGTGGCTTGGGGGTTTCACCCTGTGGGACCCCCGGTGCAGGGCTTGGCAGCACCAGGGATGAGCCTGTTGCTG
The DNA here is from genome assembly GCF_965178545.1 of Coloeus monedula. Lineage (NCBI taxonomy): Eukaryota > Metazoa > Chordata > Aves > Passeriformes > Corvidae > Coloeus > Coloeus monedula. The sequence goes on along the minus strand of NC_138804.1, from coordinate 1,741,873 downwards.
TTATCAGGGATCAGGCTGTCCCGGAGCATCCCCAATTCTTCCCTGCCTGGGGATGTCCCTTTGTTACCCCATTCCGGACTCCTCCTGTGCCCCAGGGCAGGCAGCTGTCCCCGAGCACACCTGGCGGTGTTGGCAAACGGGCAGGAGACGCTCTCCTTGCCCAAATCCCAACCTGGTGATTCCCATGGCCACTGCGGCGTCATCCCAGTGGCCAAATCCTCCCTGCAGGGGCAGCTCCAGCCCTGGCTGCGCTGGGAGCTGAAGCCCAGCAAAGCCTGATCCCATGGGAAGGGTGTTAAACGCCAGCCCCATTCCCAGGGAGGCGAAGCCTGGAGCTCTGTCCCTGCCCCAGGTGGGCAACGCCAGGTGCCCGCCCCGCACCCACCCTCATCCCCCTCGCCTTCTCCCAGGCCATCTACAAAATGGTCTCCTCTGTGATGAACATGCCTGAAGATGAATCCACCCCGGAGAAAAGGACGGACAAAATCTTCCGACAGATGGATACTAATAACGACGGTAAATGAGAGGAGATGGAGGGGATTAGGGCAAGGTCTCATGGCTAAATCCGGGGCTCTTAGAAGGAGCCGCACGCACGCTGATTAAATGGCTCGTGTCCGCTGGCGTGGCCCCAGTGGCCGGAGGGGCTCAGGGTGCCGGGCACCCCAGGGTGCTCCTCCCGGGTGGGGGGCTATCCCTGGGCTGCGCTGGGTGGTCTCTGGTGCTGGGTGGCGGCTGAACCGTGTCCCCTTCCCCGCAGGGAAGCTCTCGCTGGAGGAGTTCATCAGAGGGGCCAAGAGCGACCCGTCCATCGTGCGCCTGCTGCAGTGCGACCCCAGCGGGGCCATGCAGTTCTGAGCCCCGCCGACCCCTGCAGCCTCCCCCGCCACCCCCGACCCCACCGACGGTCACTGCCGACGGTCACTGTCCCTTGCCCGGTCCCTGCGGTCCTCGCTGTGCCCCCACAGCCCCCTGTGGGATGAGAGCTGAAGCCCAGCTGGGTGAGGGGAGCCCAGGGGACAGTCCCCATCCCGAGGGGGCTCCTGCACTGGCTTGACTGGTGGGAGGATGGAGGCAGGGTCAGCCCTGAGTGAGGACAGTCCCCCCCAGCACCGGGGCTTGGAGCAGGGGACAACCCAGCCTGGCGGCCAAGCCACTGCTGCATCTCTGGCAGGCGCGGGGACACGGCCCAGGGGACAAAGATCCGGTGGTCCCCAGAACCCCCCCCCCCCCGCATGAAGACGCTGCCACGGGCATGGCCGGGTCAGCCCCTTCCCCACACCAGCGCAGGGGGTAGGGCCGCGGGGGGGCCGCGCTTCTGGGCTTTTAATACCTGCAGAATAAAGTTCGTGTCAGTGCAGTCCGTGCTGGGGAAGGGGCCGTGGAACCCCCGGGGAAAGTTCCTCCCTGCAGGGATGGGATCCAGCCCAGTTTCCTCCCTCGCTGCAGCCCCAGGCCGTGGGATGGGCTCGTGTTCCAGGGGATGTGTCCACACAACAGCCGGGCTGGGAGGCAGCAGAGTCCTGTCGTGGGGCTGTGCCGGTGCTGGGATGGGGCAGGAAACTGCCAGGACACATCCACAGGGTCAATTATCCCTCAGGCCCCGCTCAGAGCCGGGCAACTTCCACACTGTCCAGCCTCAGCAAGGCCAGGCACTGCCCGGGGGCAGGGCTCTCCACAGGAGCTGCCTGCAAGGAGACCTGGAAGCCGGAGAGGGTGATGAGAACGGGACCAGAGGGATGGAAGCCTTGGATGCACAAGTCTTACCCCTGCGCCCAGCCAGGTCTGTCCCAGCCCTGCAGGGGAGGGGTTGGAGCTGAGCCCAGGAATTAGGAATCACCTTCCTCCGGAGCATCCCACGGCAGCAGCAGCCGAGGTGGAGGAGGCCGAGGGTGAGCAGGAGGCAGCGGATGCTGAAGAAGATCTCCATGGCCTCGAGCAGGAGGGACATGGCCCAGAGGGACAGCGTGGAGCTCTGGGAGACAGGGGGACATCAGCTCCCTGCACGTCCTCCCCATCCCATCCCATCCCATCCCATCCCATCCCATCCCATCCCATCCCATCCCCATCCCCAGCCCGCGGGGGACTCACATAGACGCGGGTGGGATCGAAGGGGCACTCGCGGGACACCGGGGCGAGGGCGATGTTGGCGATGGAGCAGGGGGCCAGCAGCACCCGGCCCTGGTTGCCCAGGGTCAGCCCGATGGCCACGAGCAGCCCCAGCAGGCAGCACAGGCAGCACAGGCTGCTGCAGGCGCTCAGGGCGAGCAGCGCCCATTTCTGCAGGAGGGAGAGGAGAGGCAGCGCGGGGCCGTGGGGATGTTCCCTCCCCAGGACGGAGCCCACAGAGGGGCTGTGGGGGCTCCCTGGGAGGGCCGCAGCCCCCGGGTGCTGGGAGAGGGGCTGGGGGTGCTTACGAGGGCAGCAGGGCCGAGGTAACGGGACAGCAGCAGGGCAGAGACCCCACAGGAGATGGTCTGGGAGGAAGCACAGGGAGGTCAGCGAGGAGCAGCACCTGCCTCAGGGATACCGCTCCCATTCCCGGCTGGAATTGTCCCTGGAAGCTCATCCAGGGGGCAGTGCTTCATCTCCCGCAGCCTCACAGTAACAAATCCCTGAGCGTTTCATTTTTGAATTTGCGCTAGAAAGGCTTGTTCAGAGCAGGGAAGAGGAGACGGAGCAGGGTCCATCCCGCATCCCGTCTCCTTCCCAGCCTGCATCCCCAACCCATCCCTCCCTCATCCCAACCCCTCCCCACATCCCCTCCCCCGTGTCCCCGGCCCCGCTCCCAGCGGTACCAGCAGCGCAGCGATGACAGAGGCGGTGTTGGTGACACCGTAGTGCAGGGAGGTGGCGTCCCGGGCAGTGACCACGAAGCGCAGGACGGTGCCGTGGACGAGGGCCCCGGTGATGAAGTTGAGGTGCCCGACGATGAGGAGGATGAGCCCCGTTTTCATCAGCACCTTTCGGTGGCTGCCAGGATCGGGGTGGCCTGAGACGAGGCGAGAGGAGGGTGTGGGGTGGCACTGAGCCGTCCCTTCTTGGCACAGGGATGGGGCATTTGGGGACAGCCCCAGAGGACGTGCCCCGTGCTGGCAGGGGATGAGGCAGGAGGTGATGTGGAAGCCACTGGTAGCCCAGGTGTGGAAGCCACTGGTAGCCCAGGTATGCAAACCACTGCTCCAGCCGGCTCTCCTGGGACTGGGGCAAAGGTGTGGGTCCAGTGACCATGGGGACAGGGTCCCTGTGGGGCTGGGAAGAGCTGGGGCTCCTCGGAGTGATGAGGAAGCTGGGGAAGAGAGGCTGTCCCCAAATGGCAGCTCCAGGGCTGGGTTCTGGCACCCAGCACTTTGAGGAGGGACTGTGGGGCTGTTCCCCCTCTGGAATCCACCCTCACACACCCACCACCACCCGTGCTCAGCCCAGCTCCTTCCCTGACCCCATCCGAGCCCCTCAGCTCCTCTCCCTCCCTCCCTGCCTCAGTTTCCCCCCTGCAGGAGGGCAGGGATGGAGCCCTCCTGCTGCGATCCCCACGCCAGAGCCGGACTCACCCACTCGGCACATCCTCACCGGGCCGGGGTCAGGCCAGCAGAGCCCCTCGATGCCCCGGGGGCCTGCCCTGCCCTCAGCCTCCGGGCAGTCGCGTCCATCGGGGTCCAAACGCGTCCCGCTGGGAGCAGGGCTGGGACGGGGCAGGACCAGGCCACCGGAGCCACCGCCCGCTGCTCCGATTCCTGTCAGACCAGCTCCCCGGGACTAAGGGATAACTCCACCTTCTCCCGCGGGTCCCAGCCCTGCCCTCCCCTTGCTGCCAAGCCAGCAGCCGTGCTGTGACATGCCGTGCCATGCCGTGCCGTGCCAATTCACCCTTCCCTGCCCCTACACCGTTCCATGCTTCCTCACCCCCCTCTCCATCCATCCCCAGCTCCCCAGCACTCCCCGAAGCCCCGGCAGCAGGCTGCGATCCTGAGGGTCTGGGAAGGGGCAGCCCCTGGGGGTGGGACACTGCCGGACCACGGGCCACTGGCCAGCACTGCCAGGTGCCAGGGACTGACCTGCAGGGAGAGGGCAAAGCAGAGGGGTCAGGGCAGGTGGTGACTTGGCCAAAAGGTGGCTCCGAGGAACCCGTTTGGTGGCTGTCACCCTCAGGAAGCTTCCAGGGAAGGTTCAGGGAGTGGGATGGGGACAGGGGAGTGCTGGGGTGGCTGTGGGAGGAGCCCCCAGCTCTGCTCACACCGAGGGGCTGTGGGGAGCAACAATTTAAGTACAAGGACAGCCCTGGCTCCTGGCACTGGTCTGGGGAAAGGCACTGTCCCCAGTGTCCCACCTGAGCCACTGCTCTCAGCAGCCTCAGCTCCCAGACACCCAGAACAGCTGGAAATTTGGCTTTTTTCCCCATTCTTCCCCTCCTTTAACCTGTACCCAGCCCTGCTGCACAGGGAGAAGAGAGACCTCTCCTCCTGCCAAGCCTTTGGGAAGAGCATTCACGTGGGCAAAGGCAGCTGGAAGGTTTCCCTGCAGCTTTGGAAAGGACGAGCTGGATTCAGGTCGAATGACAACCAGAGTCTTTATTCCAAGAGTCCCTTAGGATGGTTGCAGACATACAGACACACGTACATATTTACACTCTTACACACCTCACAGAGTTTGAACCAATAAATTAAAACAAAAAGAGGGTGGGGGATTTCCATTTTTTTTTTGTTTTGTTCTGTTTTGTTTCTCTTTCCTTTTTCTTTTTTTTTTTTTTTGTCACGTAAGAAACAGCAACTCCCCGAGGCGACACTGGAGGATGGCAAACAGAAGCCAACACGGACACAACCCTGGCCCAGGAGCTGCAGTGACAGGGAGGGTGCTCAGGTCACACTCTGGCTTCGATGCATTCCAGCTGGACCATCTCGTCCAGCCGGCAGCCCTCAGCTTGGGCACAGTGGCTCAGGTGGGCACTTGGGCTCTCGGCACCTCTTGCTCTGGGGGTCTGTGGGCAGCCTGCTGCAGTCTGAGAGTGGGGGGACTCGCACTCGTCCGAGGTAATGTCCGGCACGTCGTCCGACTGGCTGTCCGAGCTCTCCAGGTCGCTCCGGATGCTCTCGGGCTGGGCCAGGGTGATGTCCCACGTCTGGCTGGCAATGCAGTCCTTTTGCTCACAGCTTTGGTGTTTGCACGTCTGCTCCTGCTCACCCTCCTCCTCTTCCTCCTCCTCTTCCTCCTCTTCTTCCTCCTCCTCCTCCTCCTCTTCCTCGTTCTCGGCCATTTGGGTGTGGACGTGCAGGGAGTCCTCTGTGCTGCTGCTGCTGGCCAGCTGGTAGTGGCTGGGTTTGGCTTCGATGTCCACCTGGATCTCCATGTTATTGCACTCCCTGCAGGAACAAGCATCCTCACGTTACTGGGAGCAGTTACTGGGTTCAACTGGGCTGTACTGGGAGGATCACACCTCGCAAACACGAGCAAGGTGCTGCTCATCACCCCATGACTCGCTGCTCTCCTTGGATCCTCCCAACAGAGCCAAGATATTCCCAGGCTGAGCCAGGAGCTGAGCTTGGAAAGCTCCTGAGTCGCCTCAAGCTGCCAGAACAGCCCCTGGGGGTGCTGGGCTGCAGATCCCCTCCCCAGCCTCCACACCCCACACCAAAGCTGCTCCCAAATTGTCCTTGGCTAGGAGAAGGATGGATCCCAGGCAGGAGAGCAGCCTGGTGCAAACACAGCCATCCCACCACCCACAGCAGCGCTCACAGAGCGTGGATTTTTCCAGGACACCCTCCACCAACGCTCTTCTCAGCATTCCACGTCCTCCTACCTGTCCTGGGGGTTGTAGGAGCTGATGATGGAACCAGCCATGGCTCGGGTGCTGGCGTTGTCGCTGATTGCCCCCAAACTGACCGAGTCTTTGGGGAAAATCTCCTTCTGGACATCTGCTTGGACTTCCAGCCTGCAGGAAACAAGAGGATTCCTCAGAAATGCTCCCAAGGAGCACCAACCTGTCCCTGCTCCTCACGGGAAAGTGAGAATCCCTGTGAGCTGGCACAGCTCAGCGTGATAGGAGTTTAACCCCAGTGGCTGCTCTCATTTAGTCTCATTTTTGGCTCCATTTAGGCAAATCCATTCCGTTTTCCATGACGAAGGTAAAGCGGTGTTTGCATCCATGACTCACACGATTCCTGCAAAGAGCTGATTTCCATGGATCTCGCACAGAGCCGTGATTGCATCCTGGCTGCCACATCAACACGTGGCTCTAATTACCAAGCAAACTGACTCACAGGCAAGTTGGGAGGAAAACTGCGGTGTAACCTCCTGACTTGGAGAGCCTTGACCCTGGCTGCTGGAGAACAGGAGGCATCAAAGCCTCCAGGCTGGGATAACAGGGCTGGAACAGCTTTAAGCAGGCCAGGCAGGAGCTCTGTGCTGTTCCCAATTAAGCTGAAGCATCAGCTCCGTGGTCTCAAGGAGCTCAGCAGGGATCTGTCCTCCTTGCAAGAACTAGACTGACTCCAGAAACAGAATCATGGAATGGTTGGGGTTGGAAAGGACCTTAAAGATCCTTTAGCTCCAACCCCCTGCCACGGGCAGGGACACCTCCCACTAGACCAGGCTGCTCAGAGCCACATCCAAACAGGTCTTGGAACATCTGCAGGGACCCCACAACCTCTCTGGGCAATCTATGATCTCCTAGAACTGCTTATTCTACAACAGCCCACGGCACAAAAACACCACGACACAACCTCTAGATCAAAGCACGTTCACTCACACTCCCCCAATGCTCCCCAAAATAAACTCACTCAACCCACAGAGGCCTTGGGAACCTCTCTGCTTTTCCCACAGTCCAGTTACCTGCTGTACTTGCCCTTGCTCCCCGAGAGGACCCCTCCACTCAGGGTGCCCCCGGACAGGGCGGCGAAACTGGCGGTCTCACTGTAGTTGCCCTGTATGACACTGAGCCCGTCTGTGGGGCTGCCACTGGTGCTCAGCACGCTGGTCAGCCCCTCAATGCTGCTCTCTCCGATGCTGGGGTTCTTCAGGGCTCTCCAGGCATCGGCCACTGCGGGGAAGGAGAGCACAGGGGTTGGAATTGGCAGTGGGAGCACTCAGCTGCGATGTCTCATCTCAGATTTGGGAGGGATCAAGACCCTCAACCATTTCATCCCAAGAGCATTTTGCTGCACCCTCTTCCCTTCACCAGTTATTACCTGTGATGGGTCCATCATCTTCATCAAACTCGATTTTCACCCCCTTTCCGTTGGCTGTGCTGACCCCGCAGCCGCCACCCCGGCACAGCGAGATGGGCACAACCCCATAGACGTAGGCCAGCATGATGGGGACCCCAATTCCTGGAGAGGAGGACGAGCTGCATTAAGAGGAGCTTAAGGATGTGTTGGGCAGACAGAAAAGGTTTTTTAGGGACTCTCTCAGTCGTGGTTTTGTTGCTTCTAAAGGTCCCAGTCCACAATTTTGCAGACAGACAGTGGAGGAGCCCTTTGTGCTCAGTGGGGGAACCCCAAGAGTGTTGAACCCCCATGACAGCAGCCATCAAACCACAAGAGACAGCTCTGTGTGACAAGGGGCTCCAGGATGGGATGTGGCACAGGCAACTGGTGCTCCAGACAAGCCCTGTGCTGGCTCTGGGCCAGCTGGAGCACATCAGGGTGTGAGACAGAGCACTGCGCCCATACCCACACACAGCTGCACTCTGCAAACGGCCCTTTGGCCACCCCCATGCCACAGGGCTGGGCTACCCACTTGTCTCAGTGGCTACTGGGCCAGCAGAAAGGACAGAGCTGAGCCCACTTACCAACACTGACAGCAGCAATGACTGGGGAGGCAATGACAGACAAGGTGACCCCACCAGTAATGGCCAAGTTCCTCTTGTGCTTGGAGGTTTTCTTTCCCTCGTACCTGCTGTGGATCTGATGGAAGGAAAAGCACCAGGTGAGAACAGCAGACACCCAGAGGACATGAAAAAGTGATCTTCCAGCCTTGCCAGCTGCATGATGCCTTGAAGAACCTCATTTTGAGCACAGATCTCCTCACAGAGCACACCTAGCAGGAGGCTCTGTGTTTAAGAAAAAGAAGCAACCACAAGTGCAGGGCTGATGTGCCACTTCTGCCCTCTCAACATCTCTTTGCCAGCACAAACAGCACCACAGAGTTTGGGGTCAGCACCAAAACACAAGTGACTGCAGGGCAAAGTCTGATGCTCGAGGTCCAACCACTGTCCCTCAGAGTCCCCCAGCGTCACAGGATGGGCTCAAAAGGGACTCCCTGGGTGCTCCTGGCTCAAGGCAGAGGCACAAGAGAAACACAAAATGCATTTGGGAGGACTCAAAGGGCTAGCAGGGCTATCAGCCACCACCTTCCCCCTGCCCACACAATGCCCAGGAGATAAGAGATGCTTTAGAAGAGAAAACTGAATTTTGGTTCTCTGACAAGATCCACCCTTCCTATCAGCTCTAAATTTCTGGTCAGCACAGAGAACAGCCCAAACCCTCACACTCACCTTCCTCCCAACGTACACAGGGATGCCAATGACCATGGCAGGAATGGCAATGCCAGCGATGAGGGAGATGCCCACAGGAGCTCCAATCAACGTGCCCAGCTGCCAGAGAATCTTCTTTTTACGACTCCATGGCTTTTTGCCCCAGAATGTACAGCCAGAGGGGCTTCATGGGAAGGGAAAAAAGTTGTATTAACATGCCAGCAATTCCTATATGTTCCTGAGAACCCAAATTCAACTTGCACAGGAATAAAAGCCAGAACTTAAGAAGCAGGTAGACAACACAGATAAGTTTTCTGTCTTTTTTCCCCCCCAAAAGGTGAATATCACACTACTGGGTCTATGTTTAATACTCAGTACACCAAGAGCTCTGAAAAGCAATTCTACCAGGAGCTTTTTTTTTTTTTTTTTTTTTTGGTGTGTGGGCAAAACACCTGAATGCTGCGAAGCGGGAACAGAGTCCACCTCTTTGGGTCAGAAACAATAAAATTTCACCGGCTGATCGCTGAAACAGGAGGGTGAAAGTCCAAGGGAGGCAGTGAACTCCTCCAGGCAGCCTGGGAGAGGCACGTGCCGCTGCCCTGCTCACCTGAGGTAATGCAGATCCGAGATCTCCTTCATGCAGAGCCAGCAGAACTCGCAGCCACACACGGCACACGTCATGTGGTTGCAGCTGCCGTCGTTCATCTTGATGATGTAAGCGCTGCAGCGTGGGCACGGCTTGATGTCATCGGCTGCGGGGAGGAAACAAGGAATTCAGATGGCATCTCTGCTGTGAGAGCACAGGAATCTCGTTGCCCTCCGAAATCCTCGTTTTCTGTGCAGCTGCTGCTCACAGGGGGTGGTGTGGCTTTAGGTCATCTCAGAGGAGGTGATATTGATGTGACAGACCCCACCAAGCAGCAGGGACTGGGAATGAGAGCTGCTTTTGAAAGCTTGTTCTAAATCTTGAATGGGATGTATTCCAGAACAGGCTTAAACACAGGGAACGAGTCCTACCTGCCCAGCACAACGAGCCGTGACTGAATTGCTCCACTGAGGTGATTCATGGGCCAAGAAAAACACAACAACTGGGAGAACAGGCATTGGAGAAACCCCAAACCTGGCCTTTAGGGGACATGGGGCTGCAGCCATGCACAGCTGCAGAGGCTGCCCAGGCCCCAGCCTGCTGCTGGCAGAACAGGATAAGGGGCTTTCATCCCTTCCTTAATTCAGGCATCATCTGACCGTGGTTATGCAATGGCTGTGCCGTGGTTCGGGGCTCTGCTGGCCCCTGCAAAGCTCAGCAAGATGAAATCCAGCTGTGAGCCCGGCTCACACCTTATTAATCACCAGGCTGGATCCAGCACAGCGGGGTGGGGAGAAACCACTGTCTCAAAAACCTCCCTTTCCATGGCTAAGTGCCCTTCCTGGCAGGGATCTCTTTTAACAGGATAGAAAAACTCATACACTGGGTTTTTCTGCTGGCTGGGGCAGTATCCATGCTGTCCATTCTTAGGGCTCTCTAAATTGGGGCCTGCTGGACCTCGGCACACCACTAAGCCACCCCAGAACCACCGACGACAGCTCCACACGGAGTGAATTAACATTTAAACTCCTCACACAGAAGGAAAAACAGGGTATTTTGTTTGGGGGTAGGGCTTTGAAAAATGGCCTCACTGCCCACTTCCAGAGTCAATAAAGTTATTTTTAAGGAACACAAACTCAGCAGACACAGCAGCTCCCAGGAGGCAGCAGAGGAGTCTGTGGGTTGGCATTTTTTTTGGTACCTGCCATTACCAACACCTAACAGTGCACAGAGCAGAGCTCCCCACACCCAGCTGGCCATGAATGCTGCTCTTCACGACCGCAGCAGGCAGCTTTGAAGCTGCAATGGTAAAAAAGTGACTGCTTGTTCAGGGTTTAGATCAGCAAAAAAGTGAGAACATCCAAGATCAAAAGAGCCACAAGCAGAGCTGGGGCAGGTGAGGGGAGTTGCCGTGACACAGAAGGACCCAAAGCACATCATCACCTACTGATCTGTTTGGTGCTGCTGGAAGAGATCAGATGTGTTCTAACACACAGGAGGAGGGGAAATGACTCGTGAGTTTCACAGCTGCTGGAGACACTCGGGGCACTGGCTTTGAGGGGAGGGAGGTTTGCACAGAGGTGCCTCTTTCTCAGCACATACACACCCAATTGAGCAACCAAAAAATCAGGGTGTGACTCTTGGGGCTGTCCTGTGCAGGGCAAGGAGCTGGAGCCTAGTGGGTCTGTCCCAGCTTGGGATATTTGATGAAAAAGGGGTAAATCCATACCCGGCCCGGACTCCTGTCCGTAGCTGAGGCCCGACGTGTGCTTGGTCCGTACCCGCAGGGTCTGTGCCCGCTGCTGCCGGGCCATGTCGCAGGTTTGGTTGGGGTGCCATATCTGCTTGCAGTGGTAGCAGAACTCTGTCTGGCAGCCGTCCCTCTCGCAGGTCAGCTTGGGGCAGCTGGCGCAGCCGTAGGCGATCACCGCGTACCTGCGCGAGGAGACAGCGCGGGAATTGAAACACAGAGTTACCGAGTCAGAGTCCTCTCCTTCAGGCTGTCCAGTGCCTGAGCTGCTCTGCTCGAGCAGGCCAGGACACCCAGAGCCACCAGCCCACCTCCCCCATCTCACTGCTGATCCCTGGTGCAGCAGCCTCCACTCCAGACACATTCCTGCGCTCTCCAGGCCTGTGGCTTGAACTGCAGGGCCTGAAATTAAGCAGCGCTAATTGGGTTACTCAGGGCAGGATCTTTCATGCAGGCAGCTTGAGATGCTGAGTTCTCTCCTCAGTAACTGCTGGCAGTTCTCACTGGCAATTCACACAGGCCAGATTTGTCTGGCCCAGTGTGCCCAGCTAATTCCTTGCTGTTTCCTCCCAGGGCAGTCTCTGGCTGCTCTTTCCAGGCACACACATCCCTCATTTCCTTAGGCCAGACCTATGGGTGGATGCTGTGTGGTCCAGAGAAGTCTAGGCAAGCTGAGGTTGTCCTGGGCACTTCTGTCAACTGAATGATTCTAAAAAAGTGGAGTAACAGTTCCGTATGTAGCTAAGTCAACAAGCGAGCTCCTGATGATCTCCACAGAGCTTCCTCTTCCAAAGAGCGGTGAAGAAGAACAATGCCCTGCCTTCGGAACAAGCCGAAATTGGAGTGAAATAATCGACTGTGTGAGAGAGAGGCCAAGTCCAACCAGCTCACAGTGACAGCGGTGTGACACTCTCAGAAGGAAGAGGGAACCTAAGCAGCATCACCAAGCACTGCTGCCGAAATCTGACCGACAGCCACTGAGGATGAGGCTGTTTCCATTGGCAGGGGCTGCCATGAGCAATTCCAGAAGTGCCTTCCCAGTCCTGCGACACCCATATGGCAAAAGAATATTTTTGTTGCTCATCCTCGGTATTTTTGTTAGTGGTCAGAGGAGAGGAACTCCTATTTAGGGTTTCATATTTAGAGCTCGTGTGGCTCGAGTTGTATTGCCTCTTCTGCTCAGAGGCAGCAGCGTGAGAGCCGCTCCGTGTGTCATACCACAATGATTCATACCCCGTGGGAGTTTGAGCAACTTCATCCTGCCAGGCTACGACATCATCGCCAAAGAAACAACATCTGAGGGCCGGGAGGAACGACTGCAGCTCTACCTGTGCATCCACACACCTGCACCTGAGCCCAGCAGGAGGAGAGATGGGAAAATCCCATCCCTGCAAGTGTCCAAAGCCAGGTTGGCCAGGGCTTGGAGCAACCTGGTCTAGTGGAAAGTGTCCCAGCCCATGCCTGGATGAACTTTAAGATCCCTTCCAACCCAAACCACTCTGTTCCTATATGATAATTCCATGATGCAGCTGGCCCAGGGGGTTGGGAGGGACAAACTTAATTCCTGTGCACCTTGCCTAAGGAATATTCCACTAAATGTCCTCACCCTGTCACTATCCTCCAGGCCTGCCCTTGGCAAAACAGAAAGGAAAAGCTTCATCTGCCCAGCTGTGTTGTGACACTGCTATTTCAAACCATAACAGCAGCCTAGGAGAGCTCAGTGTAATATATTAAGCAACCCCACACTCTAAATTAACTCCTCGCTCAAAACGTTGGGTTTTTTTAAACACTCAAGAAATTAAAACCATCAGCATTTATATTTTATTGCTGGAGCTGAAATAACAAATATCATGCACAAGCCCACAGCTGTGGGAAAAGAAGCTCCAGGACTGTGTATTGGGGAAAAAAATAACACATCTCCACGTCAAGGTCAACTAGAAAGTGAGTTTTGAAGTGAAATGCTGAGGAATAGTCACGGCAGGACCTGGATGGACAGTGGCTCTCCTCTTCCACTGACCTCTGACACATTGCTGGCTTAAATGGCCATTTCCAGGATCAATCCCAGCAGATGAGAGAGGAAAGTGAGTTCTCCTCCCTGAGTTTTCCCCAGGAAGCAATGTGAGTGTCTTCCTGAGACCCTAGGAATCGCACAGCTCCGCTTCCAGCCCCCTCCTTGGATGGCCACGAGTTCCCTCCTTCCCTCCTCCTGCCCATTCACGGATCTCAGCCCACACAGCTCCGTTTTCTTTAAAGGTTCTGTTATCCTCCCAAGCTTTTGGGAAGGCTGCAGTGTGACAAACACTAGACAGCGATACCACCTGATTGTAGCAAGGGGGGAAAAAAACCCGAAGCTGCAAACACAGAAAAGGATTTGTTTTGCGATTGATGGCGCATCAATTGACCGGGGTTTCCATGGCAACACGCACCGGTGTTGTGTTCTCCTCCTCCTCCTCCTCCCCCCGGGCAGCACAGCCAGGCTCTTTCATTTAGGAATGCACAGGATGTTTTTAGGGTCCTGTCTGTCACAGCCCTGCAGCCCCTTGATGCCAGCACCTCGGTGGGGGTGACACCCAGGGCCATACCCAGCCCACTTTGGTGGTGGTGGAAATGACAGAACTTTGAGCTTTTTTTGATTTTTTTTTTTTCATAACTTCAGTCAGGGGTTTTGTTCGTCTTTGCCCAAGGGGAGGGGAAGTGAAGTTTCTCTTCAAAAGCCCCGGTGAGGCCTGATAAGCTGAACATCAACAGACTGGGAGGAGCCAGAAGATACAGAGGAGATAAACGGACATTAACAAACATCACCCCCTGGTGAGGCTGGAGACACCTGGTCTGGGAAAAGATCGATAAGAGAACCAAATAATGAGGACCAAATTAGCATCGAAGGGATCAATAACCAATAGGAGATCGAATCCTAAGCATTGTGTAATTTCAGACCAATGAACCTGAATTTCTTTGGGGTCTTTAATGTATAAATATGTGATAAGTCTGGTAAGGAACCAGGTGGGATGGCAGGATTTTCACTGCACAAATCGGGCATGTGTGGATGAAACGATTTCTATGGCACATCCTGGCCAGAATGAAGTAACGCCTTGATTCTCTGACACTAGAAAGATGTTGTTGGGGAGTTTCTGTTTTTCCCGGGCTTTCGGTGACAGTGGTGGGTGACATTCAGTGCCAAGCATCACTGTGCCGTGCCCCCAGCCCTACGCTCTCCGTACTCCGGCACTACTACAGCGGGGAAAGCCCGCTGTAAATAATTCATACCCTGATTTTACATAAGCACAGCCACACAAGCTCTGCTGGGAAGAATGAATAGGGTGATTAATTCCTCTCCCTGCCGGAGGGCTGATTCCAACAGCCTTTGTTCGAGTGCTACAGACACACCAGCAGCGCTGGTCCACGAGAGCTGTCTCCAACATCTCCAACAGCCCCGGGGTCTCGCTTCTTGCTCTTCTGGGCAGCTGGGAGGAGGATGCCAGCACCACCTGGCTCATCCTGCTCACTGACTAACCAAGGAGGAGGTTTTAGCCCAGAGAAAGAGCCGTGTGTGACACCAGCCTGCTCGAACCCCCCCCAGAGGAAGGGATCAGACTCAGGCTGCGTTGCTGTCACAGAGGCAACGCCCTCCGGGCCGTGCTGGAGCTGGCTCCTTCCAACCAGCCAGCCTGGGTGACGTCGATGTTTGTACACCTTATCCTGGGCACAGATACCATCACAACAGTCCAGGAGCTGAGATTCGGTGAGCAGGAACCTGATTTTCTCCAGCCGGTTACCAGCAGAGGCATTCCCTCCGCGGCAGCACAACCTGCTCTATCTCCCTGATCTCAGCCCCGGCGCTGCTGAAATATCAAGATCTTGCACTTGATTTGGCTTCAGAAAGGAGCAAAGGTGTTGTTTGCTGTTAACTTCACCCTCTGAAGGAACAAGCCCTCATACAGGATGCTCAAGAGGCCGTGAAATGGGTAACCTGAGCCAGGTTCACTGCTTTGCATAGGATGCCTATTACAAGGCTCTGATTAAATCTTCACAACCCTCCCACCACCTTTTCCATTCCGACTACTAGGTCAGACTTTCCTTTCATGTTCTTGCTACCCAGAACTGCCATCCAAGCTGAGTCGTAGCTTAACTTCACAGCACTTCTCTTAAGTTCCCCGACAAAGCTCTTTTCCAGGCAGCTTTGGCTCACGCCCAAAACAGAAACATAACAGAGTTCGTTTAAAAGAAAAGGGAAGAGAAAATGAAAGCAACACGCTCATAACTACACAGTCATCAAGCTTGGCTGGCCTGAGTTCTGGACAGACAGACGTTTCCTCACTTGGGCAAGGGACAGTGAGTCAACATCCCTCCTCTTTGCCATGTATTCACGTCCTCCCTGGGAAAAAGTGACAGGTTACGGTTCCTTCTTCCCCACTCCTGGAGATTGCAGCGTTGTCTCCATGCCCTGTCCCCAGGACAGGCAGCGAAACACGCAGCTGGGAAACTCCACACTTCCCATTTGTGCAGAAAAAAACGTTTCTGTTAAATTAGGGGAACGATGGCTCAGCTAAAACCCCCTTCAAGTCGTATCACTCCTACCCGATTTGGCTGTGTTTTCACAACCCCCAAGGTCAAATCCTGGTGCTCTAGAGAGATAATAGAGATGGATGGAATTTTGGTACCCAAGGTCTATCAGCTGCCCCGAACAGACTGCAGATATGCACAGAACCCCTGCAGCGAGGGCTCTTCATGGGACACAGTAGGACCAGAAGTGTATCAGCAGCAGCACCCCACTGAAGGTGAGCCACCCCTCCCTGTGCTGTCCGGGGACCCACGTGGGGACGGGCAGGACAGTGAGTCCCAGGGCCACCTCAGATGGGATGCCATCCCCAGAACCTGCTGGGGATAGGCAGCAACCCACAGTGTGTTCCACCTCACCCAGCTATCCCAGCATGTGTTGGAGACAGGCAGCATCCCTCCAGGGCGGCGGTCTCCTTTCCCCAACACAGCCCAGGACCGATGGATGGGGCAACACCCTAAGGAGACAGCCGGTTTGCCCTGCCAAGCTGTCCCAGGATGGAGAGGACAGCATCCTACGGGGACAGCGGCTTCCCCACTCCCCAGGATATGCCAGGATGGAGAGAAGAACAGGTCCCTCTCTTCCCGGGCTGTCCTAGGGCGGAATGGCAGCACCCCACCGCCACCCCAGCGTGTCCCCCAGCACTCACCCGCAGTCGGGGGCGGGACACCAGCGGCAGTCGGGGTCGGCGGCGAGGCAGCGGCGCAGCATGAACTCCTCGTACTTGGCGACGAGGTGCGGGGAGTCGCGGAGCAGGCGGCGGATGTCGGCGGGGTTGAGGCGCTCGCTGCACTCGGGGCAGCAGATGTTGACGCGGGACTCGGTGATCTCGATGCGCAGGTACTGCCGCAGGCAGGCCCCGCACGACCGGTGCGGGCACGACAGCAGCCGCGGCGCGTTCTCCGCCGGCTGCCGCACCAGGCACAGCGGGCACTCCAGCTCCTCCTCGCCCTCCGGGACCACCGGAGCCTCCTCGGGGGGCGGCGGTGGCGGCGGTGGCGGAGCCGGCGGGGCGGCGGGGGGCGGCGGCGGGGCGGCCGGGGGCGGCTCGGCCTTGGCGCGGCGGCGGCCGCCCGCGGCGGAGGCGGCGGCGGCGGAGAAGACGCTCTGGAAGGAGAGGCGGCGGCGGCGGCCGGGCTTGGGGCACTTGGCGGCGGCCGAGTGGATGGATGAGGAGCGCGGCGACTCGGAGTCCCGCTCGGAGCCCATGGCGGCGAAGCTGGCCCGGCGGTGTCACCGGCGGTGGAGTCTGAGGTGGAGGCAGCGGATCAGTCCGAGGGCTCCGGGAGCCACGTCCCGCCGGGCGCTGCCTCGGCCGCGCTGTAACGAAAGCGGCGCCGGGGCCGGGTGAGAGCGGCCCCGCCTCGTCCCGCCCCGCACCGGGCGCGGCCGCCGCCGCCGCCATTTCGGTTGTGGGCAACGCCCCCGGGCAGCCCTGGATCCTGTGGTGCCGTAAGTGGCTCTGAAACATCTCAGCGAGGTAGAGCTGAGCCTCCGCTCTGCTTCTGGGCTCCCCTCAGTGCCCCCCGCCCCTCAGCGCCTCCATGTCCCCTCAGTCCCTGGCTCCCCTCAGCGCCTCCATGTCCCCTCAGCGCCTCCATCTCCCCTCAGCCCCTGGCTCCCCTCAGCGCCTCTATGTCCCCTCAGCTCCTGGCTCCCCTGAGCGCCTCCATCTCCCCTGAGCGCCTCTATGTCCCCTCAGCCCCTGGCTGCCCTGAGCGCCTCCATCTCCCCTCAGCGCCTCCATCTCCCCTCAGCCCCTGGCTCCCCTCAGCGCCTCCATGTCCCCTCAGCGCCCAACTCTCCTCAGCATCCCAGTTCCATCAGCACCCCCGGCTCCCCTCAGTGCCCCCATCTCTCCTAAACACCCCCATCTCCCTTCAGCTCCCCATTTCCCCTCAGCACCTTGCTCCTCTCAACACCCGCCTCCCCGCAGTCCCTGGCTCCCCTCAGCACCCTGATTTCCTCAACGTGCTATCTCCCTTTGGGTAACACTCTCAGGCACATGGTGGCATTCATGGCGTGTCCTGCATAAGGCCAGGAGTTGGATCCTGATGGGTGCCTTCCAACTCGGCCTATTCTGTGATTCTCCCTTCAGCTCCCCATCTCCCCTCAGCCCCTGACTGCCCTCACTCAGCACTGCCATGGCTGCCTCACCCAGGGCCTGGAATGGGGGAAATCTCCTGGCTGGATTGTGCAGAAGAAAGGTTTCTGTTAAAAAAACCCTGGGGCACTTTGTTTTTTAACATCTCTCGTTGGAGAGGGGTGTCTACAACCTCAGGAGTCCCCTCTAAATCCATCCATCCTAGGGGAGCACCTTGTCCCTCGCTGTGTGTCCATCCTTGATAATGTTTCTGAAGATCATGTAAAGATTTACTCAGCTGGGAACTCCTCCCCGAGTGCCAGGTTTAGAGGCAGTGAAACTACAACCCACATTCTTACTGCACTCATGCAGAAAGTTAAAAGCCTCCGCTTCCTTCCAGGGTTCCCCCATGCCCAGAGGGGTCTGCCAGCCTCATATCCCATCCAAAAGCAGATAAACTAACAGGAAGGATGCTGCTTCTTATTATGCAGGGGAGGTGAAGCAGAAAGATCTGCTGTGTCTATGAAGAGCCTCTTAAATCAGCACAGAAGGAGCTGCCTTGCCTGAGACTGTCAGCTCTGACTGGACAGACTGTGGTTATTCATGTGACAAGTGTGGCTCCATCACTGTCTCCCAGCTATCGCCATCCTGAAATCATCTCTCTCAGCAAAGCCTGTTTGTATGATTGTTATTGCCAAGATCCTTCCAAGAGCTGGGATGGGAACAAGGAACCTGGATTTTGGTGCTGGTGCTGCTGGATTGCTGTAGGCAAAGACCCCAGATCTGTCGGCACAGCGGGGATAATGATGACACTTCCCTGTCTGATGGGTGGATGAAGGCACAGAAGGAGTAAATCACCTGCACAAATGAAGCTTCCTCCTGTCCTAAATGCCCTGCAGCAATCCTGCTTTTCCCTGTGCTCTTCTCCATTAATTCCATGCCTGCCATACACCTTCCCTCACAGCTTATCCCAAGATGTCTGCTACACCCAAGTCCTTCCCCGGAGATCTCATTCCCCAGATATTTGTCAGCTCTTCACATTCCTGCCACAGCACACAGGGCTTTGGACCAGCTGGAAGTTCTGGACCACACTAGGTTTGGCCTCAAAGTGGTAAATTCCTGCCTGGGATCAAAAACCCTGTTAATTAGCAAGTTAATTTGGCAAGGGCCAAACAGCTCTGCTCCAAGAGAAGCAGGGATGCTACGAGGGTGTTTGTGGAGCACGTTGTCCCTGAGCAGTGAGTTGCTGAGCTGTGGTCCTTGGGCAGGCATGAAGATTTTTAACATTTCCCTGACACTTGTGGTATGGAGCTCCCAGAGGAAAAGGACCCTTTTCCTTGGGAAAGGAGGGCCAGATGAAGAAGGGAGAGATGTATTGGTGTAAAATGGGATTATATTGAAATAAACTACTCCTGTCTGAGACGAGCCAGGTATGAGGCATCTTCAAATGGCTGTCGCTGCCCATCTGTAGCAGAGACTGTCTTGCTTTGATGATTTCACTAGCAAAATCACACTCTTGACTGAAATAGAGAAACCTGCACAGGACTCGTGTGTGGGACGGATCTCCCAGACAGCGCTCTGCCAGCTCAGCCCTACGTCCTCTGCAGCGCAGGAGCACAGACTGTAACTAATTGTGGGAAGGTTTCAGCTCAAAAGCTAATGTGAGACAGGCCTGAATTACCAGTAGTGCAGACACAGAAAGACAGAGAGCAAAACCATCTGGAGTTCCTGGGAAAAGCATCGGCTTTCTGATGGGGCACAAATGACTCTTCATTGCCTTATATGAGGAATCACGATACCAACAGGGCTGGGGGAGGCCAGGGTAAATCTGAGTGACTTCAGAGCCATCTTCCCTGCTCCCAAGCTGTGCAGAGCTCTTGCCATATTTGAGGGAATTCAGTGCTTTTATGGAGCTCTGAGACACAGATTTCCAACTGTCCGGACCCTGCTGTGGTCCAGACATCCCAGCTACTTAAAAAACAAGTTCTCCGTGGCTGAGGTGTTTCTCCATGGCGAGTTTCTGCAGCCCTTGCCAGGAGCAAAGGCTCCTGCTCAGCGTGTTCCTGACTAGCAGTTTGAACCCGGTAGTTTGTTTTGATTCAAAAAAAAAAAAAACAACCCACCCCAAAACAAACAGCCAGGAACTGGAAGGAGAGAGCAGGAAAGCAAGCTGCCAGGGAGGAAAGGAAAGAGGCTGACTGGAAGGTCACCGGATTGGGAGTGCGATCAGATCAGCCCCTCCCCAGAGCTGCGGGGAAGCTGCCACCAGCCCGACCGTTAAACTGGGGGATATTTGAAAAGACAAACCCAAAACAAACAAACAAGAAAGATACAGAAGGCGGGGGCGTGGGGGGGATTCAAACGCTGCAGCGAATCATTCTGCAAATCCCAGCTCCAATAGGCAAATTTGCTTTTGCTTACGCTGGCAGAAAGCTGGAAGATTGCTGACTTCCGACCCCGCTGGATTTGGCACAGGCGACTTTTAAAACTTTCCTCAGGAAGGCTTCCAGGGAGAAGGCTTTGTCCAGACACCGGTTGGAGCCACCCCGCACTGCCCAGTGCCGTTCCCAGCCTGGATGGAGCCACTGGAGGAGGCCGAGCTGGGCGGGACGTGCTTTTGGGAGGTATTTCTCTTTCCAGAGAAATACTCTCGTCACCCACAGCCCCAAACCCCCCCTGGCAAAGCAGAGTGGCAGCTCTGTCGCTGTCGAGGAGGAAGAGCCTCTGGTGATGTAATGAAAATTCCCCTCGGTAATTCAGAGAGTGAAAGCAGAGGCTGGGCTGCTGGGAAGGGATTGTGAAACTCACACTGTATGGAGGAACTGGGGTGTGCCTGGCCGGGAATATCGCTGCGGTGGGACACGTCGGCTTGGGTTTGCAGCCTGATAAAATTGAAATTCCAGCTCCTACCACTTCCCTTTTGCTCACCGTCCCCCCCTTCCTGGTTACCCGAATATCACAGGTATGGTAAATACCTGCCTGTTGCTCTCCTCCCTGGCCTGCAGGACACAGCGGGTGTTGAAGCAGCTATTTCAGGACACACAAAGTTTCAATCTGCCTTAAACCTCCGCGTCACTGAGGCACTGAGGTGTGAACCCCTCCCCAGCACTGGCTGTTTTCTCTAGAAGTCCGTGGGTCTCCTCGGGGTTTCCCCTACTTTTCCCAGGCAGGGATGGGGGTTTACTGAAGGGGGACAGGCTGCACTGCAGAGCAGATGGAGTTTAGAGGAAATGCAGCTCGTGCTGCTGCTTGCTGATGAAATGCGGGAAGGAGGGGAGCAGCTTTACACCCGGAATTCTTCCTTGTTTTCGCACAGGGACACTCGGGAATGACTCAGCTCTGGTCTTGCTGGGCAGGCTGAGACCTTTGGCCCTATTAAGGTGGGACAGCCAGGACTGTTAAAGGGGTCCAGGTGCATCAGGATGCCAAAATGCAGATGGCAGTTTCAGGGGTCTCTCTGCTGAGGACCCACCACGAGACCCGCCTGAGATGTGCTGCACTCACAGCATCTGGAGGAAGACAAGAGGGACAGACAGATCCCAGTAGCACAGAGGTCGTTTTAAACCTTTCAGAGGTGCAGTGCCAGGTCTCCCCCCAGCTCCCTGCCCTGAAGAGTTGTGCCAGGGGCACGTGGGCTTCCCTACTCCTCAGGGTCCCAGCTCCAGAGCAGGGATGTCAGTCTTGGCTTGCCCGAGGCGTTCAGCAAGGTTTAACCCCTGGAGAGCTTGGAGCTCTTCATGGAGGGACGCTGAGTATTCACGGGGAGCAGCTGTGATTGCAAGAACTGAAGCTCCTTGGGGTCATTTTCTGCCAGGGCCCCGGGGAAGCACTGGGTCGTAATGACATGCACTGTGATCGTTTGTCAGATGGAGATGTCATTAACAGCCCCTCACGTCTCTCCAGGGAAGACACGAGTGGCTGGGGAGGGCTCTCCCCAGTGTGCACACCGCACACGCTCTCTGGCTCTATCCAGTTAGTTCGTGTTCTATTTGCCTCTCCTGCTCCCCTGAGATGTGTTCAGGGAAGGAACGAGATGATTCTGCTTGACTCCTCTTTTCTCTGCTGGACTTAACAAGGATTGACGTTCTTTTAAATGAAGAGGAAGAGGCAGGAGATGGGAGCCTTGGGATCAGCAATGCAAGGCTCTTCCAAGAGGATTTGTTCTGGTTTAGTCTGTGGTTACACCTCCTCTCCCCTCCATCTCCCCATCCCACTCTGCTCCCTCCTAACACCCACACGCACAGCAATCTTCCACTCCCTGCTGTGACTTTCCGGGGAAGAGGCTGTCATGTGAAATCCTGGGAGAGAGTTACCACATGGAGCTCTCTGAAAGCATCAGAACAGGCCTTGCAGAAAAGGCCGACAGCCGGAGGAACGCTGCGCTCCCCCTCCCCGAAATCCTGAGCGCTCCTCTCATGGATGGGAGGTGGGGGGAGCGGGGAATCATCTTGTAAGCTTGGGAGCCGCCTACACACATGGCAAGTCTTGTCAGCAGCTGATAAGAGGTGGGAGGTGGGGAGATTTCGAGGGGGAAGAATGTGGAGGCTCTCATGCCCACGTAGCTCCCCCATCCTGTCTCCTCCAGGGCTCCAGCAGCCAGGATGGCCGCGGGCTTGGCCGCGTTGGTGACACGTGTAGTGAGGAGAGACCCCAAAAAGGGACTCAGATGTACTTCAGCAGTGACGCAAAGGTAGGGATCATTAAGGAATTGCTTATAATAGTAATCTGACATGCTTTTCCCCTCTACAAAAGCAGCATTTCCTTTTGTAATAAAAGCACAGGCTGTTCTGTGTTCTTTATTCACCTCCACGCTCACTGAATGGCTTTGGGGATAGAAGTGACAATGATCCCCGCTCTCAAGTCACTCTTAGGAGTGACCTGCTACCCTTAATGATGGGGGATTTATAACTGAGAAGGTTTAGCACTGTAGGGTGCTGCCATCAGGATAGGGCTGGCCAGATCCCTGTGGTAGGAGGAAGGAGCCAGACTCCCTCCTCACCTGAGTCATTCAACAGACAATTAAGTGTTTGGTGCTGGCATAAACACAGGCAAATTAGTCACTGGAGAAAACCCCAGAGCCTGTGGTGGCTGGCTGTGGTTTGAAGGTGGTGGTGACAAACACCTGTGACAGCAGAAGGCCAAGAGGCACAGAGATGGCATGGCATGGCATGGCATGGCATGGCATGGCATGGCAGGAACCCAGTGTCTCCCTGATGCCAGCTGGTTTTGGGGATGCTCAGCGTCTTGCAGGACATGAGCAAACCTGGCCACAGTAAAGGCAGCAAGATCAAGGTGAAATCTTCAGGAGGAGCACTCATGGAGAGCTAAGGAAGAATTTGTTCTGCCCTTCAGAGAGCAGATGCACAAGGCAGAGCTCTGGCACGGGGTTTGATTTCTACAAGGAGAACAGAGTGAGGCACTGGCCTGGTTTCCAGGAAAGGAGAACAGTGTGTCACAGAGAAGGCATTGAAAAGACCTGAGGCTTCTGCTTCAGCTTTCTGTCTTACTCCTGCAGACACGTGGGTGCTTGGGAGTTCAAAAGGCTGAACTGGAGGCTGTCCTGCAGCTGGCAGAGGACAGGAAGCTGTGGGTTCCTCCTGCAGAGCTGCTGGAGCAGAGACCACAGAGGGGGTCCCTGTCTCTGCTGGAGATCCCTGCTCGGCTCAGCATCAATCCCTGCAGCGCTGACCTTTGTAGTGGGAGCGTGGGAATCCCAGGTGGACAGGAAGGCTTGGTACAAGGCACTGTGTCCAGTGCCCAGACCCCCCAAAAGACACTGGCAGCCCTTCAGCAGCATCTCAAAACCTCCCAGGATCTCTGACATCCTCTCCAGCTGGTGCATCCCACAGCACAGGTAGGGCTGGGCACACCACACGTTTCCTTCAGCTGGCCCACCCATTTCCTATTTTCTGCAGACATGACAACTAGTGAGTTAATCCTGCAGGCCATAAACTAAGCTGTATTAGCAGACACCATCTGTCCTTTTTCATTTGCTGATGCACGACCTATTTTGCTGTGTAGTGGAGCAGGCACTGCAGTTTCGGGGCTTGCATGTTGCAGTGTCCCTGTTGCCAGGGCATAATCCACTGCTCACAGTGACCTGCTCGTGGGAGAAAGCTCCAGTGAACTGAGCACCACTGGGACCTGCTGCCATGGGCACTGGTGGATGAAGCCTTTCCCCGTGGCTGCTTGGCCTCCAAGGAGGCTTGGGCTTCAATCCCAGGAAGCACCAGGGAAGGAAGGGAAAGGTCTCTGTGGAACTTACAAGGAGAAGAGCACGACTGCCCTCAGCAGGGTCTTCTGAAGCCCCTTTGGTGATGGCCACATCCTCATTCCCTCACTTGCCAGGAGGTCATGGAGAGGCCTGAATTCTCATCCCAAAGTGGGGTTTGTGGGAACAGGCTGTGTGGTGAGCTCAGCGCTCCAGCCACGCTGCTCCGGCCTGGGGGATTTCCTGTGCTTTAAGGCGCTGAGCAATGGCAGTCACACCAGGACAGGGAAAGACAGGAAGAGAATTCTTCCTTTATCCCCCTGGTCATGTCTTGGAGCAGTGTGGTGACCCTTATCTGGGTACAGAAGTACAGACATTGTGAAAGGTCATAAAACCATCAGGATTTTCCAAGCCAGTTATCATTTACCAACTCTTGAGGCAATTCCAAAGGTTAGCGCCTTGTTACAAGAAGCCTCCTGAATTTACCGACTTTGAATTTAACTCAGTGCTGGTGGCAGGAATTTTCCCTGAGTTCTGAAACAAGAAACCAGGAAATTCTGTGGCTGTGTGCTGAGGAGTCAGGGAGGGAGCTGAGGGCAGGGCTGGGTGCTAACACACTCATCTGTTCCTCAGAACCAGGATGATCACTGCTCACTGACCTCTGCACTCCCAAAAGTAGCCAGGGAATTTTCAGCTTCCTGCCTCGCTGCACAAAAGCGGAAGAGGGAGTGGAAGGAATTATTCAGACTGACCTAGGCCTTAGCCAGACCACTTCTTTCTGAATTAGCTCAGTTGCATTATTTGGGTTTTCCAAGGAACTCTCAAGCTCCTGGCTAGGATGTGGCCCAAACCCACTCCCTTCTGTGCCATCAGTGTCCTCTGAGTATCCAGCACTGCCAGAAAGCTGGCCTGGAGTCATTCCCCTTTCCTGCTAGTCTTGCTCTTTTCTCTTAGAAACTGGCTTAAGCTCTGAACCCTGGGGTTTCCTACCCTGCTGCAGCTGATATCTGTGCTAACTCCTGCACAGTCTCACTGCCTGCAGAGGTTTTGGACCCCTCTGCTGAGCTCTGTACCCTCAGCTTCCAGCAGCAACAGGCTCTGCTGTCTCCTTCCTGCCTTCCCTAAGCTTTGCCCAGTGTTCCTTTGTGCTGTGGACACTCTGCTTCAGATGTGACAAGAAATAATGACTTCCCACAACACGCCCTGATGTTCCTGCAAGATGTGCTCCCCATCCTGCACTGGGAAGAGGAGAGCTGGTGTCAGGATCTGACACTTCGGGGTGTAAATCCCCACTGCAGGACTGATCCCAACTTTTCTTCTTTCTCTCTTTGTGCTTTGGGAAGAGAACTGGCTCAAGAATTGTATTGATCTCAGTCCAGGAACAAACATTCCCCTTCCACAGGCCACAGCCTCTCTCTCCTGTGTGTCATGTGAGGAAGAGGAGCAGGGAAAGGCAGTGCTTTGCCAAGACTAGAACGTACCCAAAACTGTGACTGCTGTCAGGAGGTGGGAAAAGGAAGAAAGCCCATGCAGTCAGCCCTGGAAAGGGCAGTTCCTGCCAAGAACTGGCTGAGGAACATTCCCGTTTTCATAACCAGCAACAGCTGTGGAAAGGGGAAAGAAGAGCGATTCTGGACCCTGCCAGCAGCACCTCTCGCCTGCAGCAGGGCTGGGAGAAGAGAGAGCTCCCAGCACAGCCCTGTGGCCCCGCAGCAAGGAAAACGTGTGTCATTTTCCAGAGGGCTGAGCCAGCACTAACCAGGTGGGGAATGTATGAGCCTCTCACTCTGAACATGTGCTTGCTCAGGGTTCCCTTGTCTCAGCTGAGATCTTTCCCCAGCCTGACCACCCTTGGCTGCCAGGCTCCTGCTCTCAGCCTGGCTCAATCTGCCTGTGCTCTGTTCTCTCTGCAGCACAACAAGGTGGGCAAAGGGAGGGGGGAGCTGTACTTTGTCCTTCATTCCTGGGCCGGCATAGAAAGGCAAACTGGGTTTGTTCTGCTGGGTTTTGCTGCTGACCCACGCCTTCCTTCCCCCAGCCTGATGCCATGACCACAAGCCCATTCTCTCTAACTTCAAGCACAACCCACCTTTACTACAGCCAGAAAATTCCTCTTCTCCCTCCTTCCTCTCCCTCAGCCCTTCACCACCATGAGAAACACTCGTCCCTCTCTGGGATTTGTCATCTGTGGGTTGTCTTAACCAGTGCTTGAGCAAACTGCCCCCTGTGCTAGCTCAGGCTGGGCTGTGCACGGCAGAAAATTGAGTAGGAGGTTTCTGGGGTGATCAGTGCACACTGAGACCTCAAATGCTTCTCTGAAATCAGGCCCTGCTGTTGTCCCAGAGCATCCTTCTAACAGGGAGGCAGCAGCCTCTCGTCTGCCCAGCCTCTGATCCAGGCTGCCATCCCTTTTCCCCCGAGCACCAGGAAAAGTCCAGTGCCTGACACTGAAACAGCAGTAGCTGCCAAGAGCCTTCCAGCTGCCCGAGTTACAGGATCCCTCCCTGCAGTCTCTGAGGAGGAGCTGTCAGCAAAACCAGCCCTATTTAACCAAAGCAGAGACAGCCTGGCTTTACATGGCCTCCTTCTGCCTTCCCCTGCTCCCCTGGAATCATTCTTTGGGAAAAGCCTCTCAGGGCAGCGCCGACTCCTGCGCTTCTCCCTGGATATGAAGCTCAGCTGCAGCAGCATGCAGGGGTTCACGTAGCTCTGGGTCCTGCTCCAGCTATTCCCTCCCCCTTTCCGTGCATCTCCTGCAGGATTCACAGCCCAGCACCCAGGGGTGCTCCCTATCCCCAGAACCCTCAGCATGGGATGAGCAGCGAAATCGCAGCTGGAAAATCTGGCAGTGGACGTGGAGCAGAGCCCTGTCCCCGGGCTGAGGACCAAGAATGCCTCTTTCCCATCCAACGCGCCAAGGCTCCGAGCCCTGCCAAACCCCAGTGTTTGTTCCTGCCTTTGGCAAGCAAGGGATGGCAACAAAAGCATGTGCAAGGCAGAAGGAGTTCAGTGAAGGAGGGAAGTGGGTTTCTCTTGGGTCTCTGTGACCTTTTCTGGTTTGGAAAGAACAGAGATGTGCAGAGATGCTCACAATGCACAGCAAGGATGTTTCCACTGCCCCAGCAGCAGAACAAACCTCGTGGTCTCCTTCAGTCACAGGAAATTGGAGCCCAGAGCCACAGCCCAGCCTTTGGCTGCTGGGGTGGAACCAGAACTCCAGCTCCAGGGAGTCGGTGCCTTTGCCTGTTTGCAAGGAAAATTTATGTGCAGCCATGGAACCTTACTATGGGCGCCTTGTCTTCCAGCCCTGCTTCTCTGGGATGCAGCTCCTGCTGTGGGATGGGAACAATTTTTCTTCAGCTGGCAGCAGCTGAGCCAAGTTGTCTCGGAGTCCACGGACTGGGACTTATGTCAGCAATGCCCTTGGCCACGAGGATCCTATTGACTCTCCTCACCTCGCTCCTTAGAGAAACAAGCACGGAGAAGGAGCTGTTGGGGCAGAGCCAAGAGAAGGGCTGAGACTGAAGAGTCCAATGACTCCAGCGATTTCTCCGTGTTCTTCCAGCCCTTCTTGCTTAACCTCAGAGAGAAAAAGTGGTGCTGGCAGGAGGAAAGAAGAGAAGTGGGGTTCTGTGAAGGTAAATCAGGAGTGTGCCTGGGTCCTTCGAGAGCTGAGAGTCAGGAGCAGGTTTATAGCAAAGATAGAAAAGCTGATTTGGCCAAAGGGATAACATTTCTGTTGGGAGCCAGAGAACTATTGATTACTCAAGTAACCTCAACTATTTAACAAACAGCTACCTCAGCAGAAAGAAATTTCAGCCTGGCTTCAGGGAGAGGATCCAGGGGACTCCAGGCTGGCCAGGCATTAGTGGGAATGTGTATTCCCACTCTCCTTGACTGTCCTTGCTGCGCTGCTGCCCTGCCTGCTCCCAGTGGTGCCAGATAAGGAGTGAAAACAAACACAAGGTAGGTGCATGTGAGTGCCCCTGACAAAGGAACGGGTAAACCTTCGCTGCAGCAGAGCCATGGCCAAGATAGACTGTGGAACAGGAAGGATTAAAATGTCTCACAGGACCTGGCTCAGCTCCCAGGGCCTTCTCTGGCCACTGGCACAAAGGCAGCTCCTCCCGATGCTCCGGGTCTCTGCAGAGGCTCACAGATCCATAGCACTTTTCCCAGGAGGGAGCACAAGTTCCCAGTTATTGTATTTCTGTATTATTGTGTGCCTGACAGTGGCAGCCTGTGGTGGGGCCGAACACACAGGTAACAGAGCATGGCTGTGGGGACAGGGTCACAAGAAGGCACCGGGAACATGTCAGAGCCTCAGCTGCTGCAGCTGATGTGCAGATGTCAGGCTTTGTAATATTCACATGATTATCGCTTTTGCAGTGTAGGCAAGTATGGGGGAAAGCGAGGAGAGCCAGCTGAGCCACGGAGAAGGTCAAGGACTAGGAGGGGGTGACTTGGCCTTTCTGTTTGTGAGAGGTCCTGGTGCCATTCCCGCACTGAATTTTGAATAACCTTGAAAAAAAATCAAGTTGGAACATGACTTTGAAGCAGTCCCGCTGCTGGTCATGCAGAACCACAACCTTGGGGGTGAAACTGCAGAACAGCAGCATTAACTCCTCCCTGCACCCTTCCCAAACTGGCCCTGGGAGCCCAGCTCAGGCTGTGCCCAGCGAGGTCCCACTTGGAGCGCCGGGGCCCATCCTGAGCTGGCTCCCTCCCAGCACAGCTGCCCTGGGCAGAGCTGAGGGCTGGCACGGAGCAGCTGATGGGCCCTCCCCTCCCTGCCTGCCCATGCCAGAGGCTTGGAATGCAGCTGGCCCCGCAGCCACCTGGGTGAAAGCACTGCCTGTCACCCTCCAAGTGTGGGGCTCCCACCCTTTGCTCCCAGAGAAGCCCCACAGAGCAGCACAAGCTGTTGCTGTCGGCAGTTTCCATCCCATAAGCAGCAGTATGGCCACCTGGGCCACTCCCAAATGGTCCCAGTAGACCCAGCATCTGTGCCTGGGTGGGGAAGGATCCTTCATCACACAGCAATCGCTTCCCTAATTAAAGCAGATTCATGCTTCTTGTTGCAATTATATTCTCAAGCATTCCTGGCTGCATTTCTCCATGGCCCCACTGGGTCATGGCCCCCAGCCTTTTAAATGCCTCAGGAAATGTGTTGTTTCAACAAAATGGTCGTGACAGGAGCATTGGCCTCTCCCTGTTCTTAGATTTCAAGCAAGGTTTCTACTTTGTGCCTTTTCCATCTCCACCCCCGTACTGGTTTCTGACACCCACAGGAGTTACCAGCACTGGGCTTTTGACCCCAAATGTGCTTTCCTCAGTCAGATACACACTGAGAATCCTGCCAGGCCAGAATCAGGTCAGCACAGATGAGTGGGGTGCTCACAAACTCATTTTCTAGTTTGCTAAGGCTGTGTAGCCTAAGTGTAGGTGGAGAATCCCTACACCCCGCTGCTGTGGGATCGGGGCTGGGAACCCACAAGCATCAAGGAACGAGCCCAGCTCTTGGATTTAGAGGAAAGATGAAATTCCCCCCGGGACCACGGGCCAGCACAGCACCCAGGTGCTGCTGGGCTGCTGCAGGGCACAGAGGTGACCGTCACCCTTGCTCCCTCTGCTAACAAAACAGATCCCGTTATGCAACCCTTGTGCTGAAAGGCAACACAACACCCAGAGAGGCTTCAAGGACTTTGTTATTTTGCCTTCTGGGTTTGCAAATCCCCAGGATCCACATCCAGATAGCTCCTGGCAGTAACCACGCACCTGGCTGCCTTCCCCAGAACCATTGGTGCTGCACAGGCAGGGTAAGCGCTGAGGTTGCTGGGGATGTGCAGTTTAGGATTCCCACCACAAACGCGCTGCTGGGCTCGGTCCCAGTGCACCAGCTCTGCTCACAGCCTCCTCCAAGATAGATGCAGCTCAGGGGATGGAGTCTCAAACTTCTGATTCATTTCGTCAGTGATCCGTGCTCTAATCCCTAGGGAGAACTCTGCTCCCCATCTCCAGCCAGGGGCCAGGGCTGCTCCCCAGTCCCTTTATCCTGTTCTGGAAGTGCAGGTACTCCCAGCTCTTTCCAGTACAGCACCAGTGACACACACACACTGCTGTCCTGGGGGAAGCATCTGCACCAGTTTCTGCACCAGCCAGCTGGGCTCTGACCTGGCCTCACTGTCCCACAGCCGAGCCCCGCTGTGCCAGGCTGTTCAGGCATTGTGTAACATTCCCGCTGCCCAGGAGCCATCCCCCATCACCCCGAGAGATGCCGAGGCAGGCGCTGATCCCACAGCAGCTCGTGGAGCCCCTCCCCTGCCCCGCTGCCCCCGGGCATCCCTTACCTGTCCCCGGAGCCCACTCCCGGTGCCGCGCTCTCCCCTCCGCAGTCTCCCCGCTCTCCCTTCCCCACTCCCCTTCCCTCTGCGCCACCTCCCCGCGTGATGTCAGCGCAGCCCGGCCCCCGCAGCCTCCCCAGCGCACCCTCCACGCCACGCAGCCGCCCATCGCATCCCGCTGCTGCTGCTGCTGCTGCTGCTGCTTCCCTGCCCAGCGTTGCCACAGCGACAGGAGGGGAATCCCATCCTCTGGTCCTCCACCTCCCAGGGCCTCGCTTGGTATCACCCACTGCAGCTCGTCCTAAAGAGGCCGCGGGAGGGACAGGGCGACAGTGGCAGGGGACAGCAGCAGGGATCGGCCAGTGGTGGCCTTGTGGCTCAACGTACCTGGGAGGGAAGGGAGAGCAGAGGCAGCCAGGGGAAGCAGGCTCAGAGCGAACAGGCTCTCACCTCACCCGCAGCAGTTCCACCCGTGTCCCCTGAGCTCTTCCCACCTTCCCACTCCCTCCATTCCTCGCTCCCAGGCAGTTCTTTGTTCCCCAGCCCCACGTGCTCGCTCGTTCGGGGCTGTGCACACGAGCACCGCGATGGCACTAAGTCCCCACAGACATCTCTGCAGTGGCTTCTCCTCACCCCCACATCAAGGTCAGAGATCAGGTTATTGATCAGAAACTTAAGACCAGCTCTAAACCAGACCATCAAGAGTCGGTGGGCTCATCACCACTAACCACAAAGCCACAGGGAAAGGTTTTCCTGCAATCCCTGTCGCCGATGGTTTCATTGGGAAGGGAGAAGGGCAGATAGATTTTTAGGACTGCAGCACATTTTTAATGGAAAGAGATGGCCCAGGGCTTTCATCCCTCCCCCCATTCAAGATGCTGTTTCTTTTCAGCAGAAATATTGCTGCATTAGAGAACAGGTCACTTCCTCTATCAGTGAGAATTCAGTGTCCTATTTGATGCTGGTCCTTGTGCTATAAATAGGAAATTTCCCCTTTTATAGTTGCTGAATAATTGTGTGTATGAAATATGAACACAGTTTTCAAAAGAGTGCCTGATAAGCAGCTTGCTGGAACGAAATGGTTGAGCAGAAGGAATTTACAGCACCTGCAGAGCATCGTGTACTGTGGAAAACATTCAAGGTCAGCCTGAGAGAAACAGGTCACAGCACAGATCCAACTCCAGAGGATCCAGGCTTGAGCTCACAGCTTCCCCACAGCAGCCTCCCCACAGCTCCCCAACAATCCATTTCATGCTCCACACTCAGGTAAGGATCAAACAGAGGCAGCCCAGCTCAGAGGAGCCAAGACCCCTCCATCCCACAGACCAGAAAGCCAGGAGGAGCAGGCAGAACAGGTTTTCAAAACAACAGCAGGCAAGGAGCAGAGGACACAATCCCAGACAAGGAGGAAGAACACAGTTTAACATCCAGCATCAAAAGGAACAAGGGAAGAACACCACAAAGGCCAGAGAGGCACAGGAATGGTAATGGGAGGTACAGAGAGGTAATGAAAACACCTGAGCACAGAGACAGAATGGCGGAGGAGCAGGAGAGCCCAATTATGATGGAAAACCTGTAATTTCTGCAGGAAATGGGTACACACAACCCAACCCTTCCTGGTGCTGGGCCACGGTGCCTGAACACAAGCAGGGCTGCAAGAACTGTGGATAAACAACAACCCTCCATCAGTCCATCAGGAACAGCCTCCTCTGGGGTACCTCAGAGGGTCAGGGTCCCTGTGCAGGCAGGAGAAAGGGAGGCCAGGAAATGCTCTCGTTCCCTGTTTTAGGACAGGCTTTTCCCTGTGAATTTAGAGAGAGGAGGGATGCCACAAGGCATGAAAGGCAGAAAGCAAACGAGCAGAAGCAGAAGACACAATAATGTGGCTTCCAGTTGCTGCAGGAGGAGAGAAGGAAATAACATCAGCTCCTCCACACACTGGAGATGCAAAGGGAGGAGGAAAAAAAGGGATTACATCAGTTAAAATACTGCAAGGAGCTCTGGACAGAAAGGATACACAGAGGCTCGGTGCTTTCAGCCTCACACACGAAGAAACAGGAGAGAGAACCAGCAAGAAGCACCATTGCTATGGTGATCTAAAGCATTGGACACACTCAGCAAGGAGAAGAGATAAAAGGAATTACAAGCCACATTTCCAGCTGCACAGAACATCCTTGAGATAGGATCAGGCCCCAGGATCCACCCAGCTCAATTGTTAGTTGATGCTGTCATCTGCCTCCTCATCCTCCACGCTGTCTGCAGGTCAAAGAGGACACAGCACCAGATACAAATGTAAAGGGGTTATTTTATTACTGATTCAGAGGTTAGACAAGGCACCATTTGATCTAAAAAGAAATGCAAAAAAACCCAAACCAAATTAAGTGTTATTTTTGCAAGCAATTAAGAAAGTCTCTTTTGCATTTCTTCAGCATTGTGTGAATTCCAGCTTGGTCATGATCACAGAAAAGCCACCCCGTTCCCAAGTAAGGCAGGTTTGGACTAGAGCCACAGCCCCTCTGTTCAGCAGCAGAGAATCCTTGAGAAGTCTCTATGCCAGGGTTTAGGAATGCAGCAGAACAAGAAAAACAAAACTTCCAGGAAAAGACCACGGAGTCTCTTTTTCCTTTCCATTTCAGACACGATGAATCATTTGTTCATTCTGGTCCTCGCTGATAGGAAGCAACTTTAGGAAAAAATCACAGCAAACCTTTCAGTGGCCTCAGAGTACCAAGAGTCCATGAGACAAGCCCTGAAAAGTCCTGGAGAAGCCTGGAATAGCTCCTAGCCCTACCCTCCGACAGGTCAAGGACCTGCAGCTGATCACTGAGAGACGTTTCCCCTCTCCACAATTGTTTTGCCTCCACAAACACGATTTCTATGGAGAAGTCTGTCTCCTCTTCACAATGATTCTGCCAAATAAGAAATCCAACCAAAACCCAACCAAATCAGCCCCCCCAACCCCTTGTTTACCACCTCCTTCCCCCCCTCCCATCAATCATACCCCCCTCCCAGCCGCCCCCCCTGCACCCAGGGAAGGGCTGCAATGGGTGATGTAGCAGAGTGTGCAGCGTTTGGTGGTGTCTCATCTGCTTGATGGAGTCACTCAGCTGGAATAAATGGGAACAGAGAGAAAAAAAAAACATTTAGGGAAAAACAAACAAACAAAATTAAGCATGGTTTATGGCAAAAAAAAAAAAAAAGGCTGGTGAGCTGGATGTGAAGTGAGCACAAGGGAGGAAAGGCATGGAGAGTGGGGGAACATCTTGCTCTTGCTGTAGAGTAAAACCTTGACCAAATCCAGGAATGCCAACTGGCTGGGAACCCTTCGCAGAGTTTAGGGGGCTGCAGCTCTCCCTTTGACTCTCTCAAGATAAAAGCTGCTTCCACACAACTTCTTTAGTCACCAAGGTGCCGGGGCAGCTGTAACCCACACTTTCCCACTCCCTGGACCATACCAGTCCCATCCTAAATCCTGACCTCCCAGCACACCAACTCCAGGTGCTGGGGCTGCCAGAGACAGAGCAAGGCCCATCTGGGAATCCCAGGGGACCACAGGCTGCTGGCAAAACCAGCCCTGTTTACTGTCAAAGCCTTTCTCCTCAGTCATGTGCTTTCTAGAGCAACAAATCAAGTGCTTTCGGTTCCCAGTGTTATTTCCAGTTTGCTGGAAGGGAAAAGGTTCTGTCCCTGGAAAGGATGTGAGAGGACAGAGAGGCGATTGTGAGATAGAAGAGAAATTATCAAGGAAAAGAGCAAGGGATTCCTGAGGATTAAACATCTGCTCTGGCCACAGAGCCCACAGCAGCTCAGTGCACAGGATGGAGTGGGCCATCCCGAGAGAGAGAGAGAGGAGGATACTCAGTAACACTCAATCAGTAAACACACATGGAATGCCAAAGGACAAAGTTTCATCTGGGCCAATCCATATTTACAGCAAGGTCCCCTAGGAAGGGCTGGAATCCCTCATGGCCAAAGGTCAGTGCCAGCCCTGCAGTGTCACCACGCAGCAGCGCAATGCCCCGCAAAGGCCGAGGCACTAAGCACACACAGTGTCCTCAAACACAGCCTGACAGAGCTGCTGGATTTGCTCAAGAAACAGGAACATTTCCATGAGCTCATAACGAAGGTCGTTAGCTCAAGGGCACATGGAGCCAGTGGTTAATAACGCTGTCTCTCGAGCCTTGAGAAATCATTTGTTTTGCAATAAGGCTTTATTATATTTAGACTTTGGGATCAGGAGAAGCTCAACACATCTTCCTCTCCTTGGTCAAAACCAAGACAAGAGTGAAGAGATAAAACCCAAATCCTTTTCTGATCCTCAGGACATCCCAACCTGCCAAACAGTAACCGTCAGACTCTGACCACAGATTTCACACTAAAAAGAGCAAGAAGCATCTCACTAATTTGCTATAAATCCCACAAATAAATAAAGGTTGAAACCTCCCACCCCCTCTTTCTGCCCCGCCAAGTGCCAGCAGAACAGGAAGACAGCCTGTGCTCCCAGGTAACCTGCCACCCCACAGGGAATAAAACACATACAAGAAGAACACGTTGTCACCCAGCCCCGAGCCAGGCTGCCCCTCCCTGGCTGCTCCCACAGCAACACACACAGAGCAACGCCACGTTTCAATCCTGCAGCTTCACATCGCCTCTGAAATCCTTCCCCCCTATCCCCAACTTTCTCCTAGGCCCCTGTGGGGTAGCCAGGAGGAGCTGGAAGTACAGTTCCTTCCAGGGAGGCGCATCTCTAGGATGAAACAAAGGCTTTGTGGCCCGAAGGAGCGCAGAGCCCATTTTGGGCAGCTGGAGCCTGGGCTCGCTGCGGCCTCTAGAGGCCAAAATCCCAACATCCACACACAGACCTGACGTTCACATAGAGCGAGATAGAGACCGTTAACAGCTGTTTAATTACAGAATTAGCACAGCCCTGCCTTGGGCTGCACCACCTCGTGCCTTCCCCTTCTACTCTGCTCAGCTCTTCACCCTCCTTGACCCCAGAGAGACAGAGACAGAAGAAAGAGAGAGGGGGGAAAAAAAGCAGAGCCCCGTTCTGGGACAGAGCCCTAAATGAACATAACCAGGTCTTTACATGTTGCTTTCGTGAAGGCTGCCAGGATGCTGGCAAACACCACGTCGGGAGACTGGGAGGCATCCACGGCCGTATGGATCCCTCGCTTGCTGTAGTAGGACACCAGGGGGGAGGTCTGGGTGTGATAGGCCTTCAGCCGGGTTTTCAGGGCCGTTTCGTTATCGTCCGAGCGGCGGATCAGGGGCTCTCCAGTGACCTGGGAGAAGCAAGGGGACAGTCTCCAGCGGGCTGCAGCCTGGGGTGCTCCCCACTTCTCTCCCTGCTCCCCTCCTCCAAGGCGGAGCTGCAGAGGAGACCCCAGGTCTACGGGGGAGACGGAGTGAACCCGGGGCAGCCAGAACAAGTCCCAGAGCAGTCACTGAAGAGAGAAGGGCTCAGCATCATGGTCTTTTCCCCCACACACCACTCTGCTTGCTAAAAGGAGCCTCAAGAGCAGGCACCAGCTACAGCTGCTCCCCAGGATGGAAAGCAGTCACAACCCACGGCAACTTGAGCTGTGGACAGAGTCCAACAAGTTCTGAGGCTGGCAGAGCCTGGGCCAGCTCTGCAGAATGGCCATGCCCTTCATCCATCCATCCATCCCTCCAGGCCTTGCTCCCTGCAGTGCCGTCGGCTCAGGCTGCCCAAGCAGTTCCCCACGCTCCCCAGAAAGCCAGGACAAGAAGGTACAAGAGAAGGAGAGAAATGAGTTTTTCCAGGGAGAGACTGCAAAGCATCAGCTAAACCCAAAGCAAGGTAAGCTGCGGCCTTGGGAGCTCACATACATCGTCCTTCATGTGCTCTTTCGGGGGTCTGAACTCCTCGTGATACGAGCGGCCACTCGCTGGGTGAATCAGCCTGAGACAGAAAAGAAGTGTCAGCAAAGCAGCCCGGTCAGGACAAGGTCTCCTGAACCTGCCACTCATCAGCACAGAAACATCTGCCACAGCAACACCATCAGCCTTTCACTTGTAAGAAAATTCTCTCCAGTTATTTCTGTACCAAGGGCCTCTTCAGTTTGGAAAAGCAGCTGCACTGGGAGGTGGAGAAGGGGAGTTTTACTTCCTGCTCTGCTGAGAAAGGGGTCTGGACAACAAGAACACAAGAGAACACACTCCTGACCCTGCAGGAAGTTTGCTGGTGCCCAAATGTATTCAGCGTCCTGTGTAAGGCAGCAATAATAGCTTTGGAGGAGGAGGAGGAACTTAAAGGGTGAGCTGAGATTTTCTACAGAAATCCCTAATTTATAGGGCAAGGAAGGGGCTCTGCTCAAGGCTGGCCCAGGCATGGGGGAAGAGGCAAGGGATCAGGGCAGAAATAGAGACCAGCACCACAGCCAGACCTAAGCACCATGAGGACGACCTGGGATCTGAAATTAGGATGCTGTTCCTTAGACTAGGAAACCCCAGCCCGTGCACTGAGCATTGGGAGGGAAGGATTACCGTCCAGTGATCCTCCGGATCAGCAAGGAGTCGGGAATGCTGAACTCAATGACGGAGTCGAGCTTCTCTCTCCTTTTCTCCAGGAGCTCATCCAGCTGCAACAGCAAACACCCACCTCAGAGGGGCTGAGGGAGCAGGGACCCCTGGTTTTGAGGGAAGGAGGTGCTGGAGCAGCCCCTGAGCAGGGGCCCACGTACCATCTCTGCCTGTTTCACCGTGCGGGGGAAGCCATCCAGGAGGAACCCGTTCTTGCAGGGAGGGGAGTCCAGGTTGTTCTCAATCAGCTCCACCACCATCTCATCGCTCACCTGCAGAGGGGAGACAGGTGTGTGGTCAGCAGGACACCCTGAATTTACACACAGCATCTGCCCTTGTGCACAGGGTGGGATTTTTGGAGGTTGTCCTGCGCAAGGCCAAGGGTTGGGCTCGGTAATTCTTGCGTGTCCCTTCTAACTCAGGATATTCTGTGATGCCATGATTCATGTCAATGCTCAGGCTGCCTGTTCAGACCTGCCCACATCAGGAAAGCACTCCCTGCAACACCAGGACATGGGCAGTGCCACATTTCACTCCAGGGACACTCCAGCCCGTGCAGGGACTTGGACCAGCACTGTAACCTCACTGTTACAAAGGTTGCTGTATCGCAAGGAACGCTGTCAGCTCAAACTCCTCAGATTGTTATTTTTTTTAAAAACCAAATCACAATACAAAATATCGACATAACCTTGATTTCCTGTTACTTTGTACCTTCACCCACACATCCCCCTTGGAAGGCAGGCCCGGGCAGGAAGGGCAGAGCAGCCGAGTTGCTCATTGACTCCCATAAAGCTCGTGTGAAGGTAAAGGCCCAATAGTTGCTGACAAGCTCTGGCTTCACTGCGTAGTTTTTTCCCATCTAACAATCTCAGCATACCGCTGGGATTAGTGCCTTTTCCACACTGCAGCACTCACAGGTGCTGCAGCCTCAAGGAAGGCTGTTTATTTGGGAGCAGCTCTCCTCAGCAGCGCTGCTTTCTCCAGCACACACAGCTGGGACCCAGCAGGATTTGGGACCAGGCTGTCACAACACACAAACAACAGCCCTGCAGGCAGAGGGGGTAAGCAAAAAGTCACTTCTGTGACTTCCTGATTACACCCTTCGGAGAAGAGAGATCCTGAGCATAAAGCCCATGCCGAAATGCTGCCGTGCTCCCAGCTGAGTTATCACAGAGCTGCGGGATGTACCTGTGGAGCAGCCTGGAGCTGGCTGCCACACGCACACACGTGGCAGATACCACCAGCCTGGCCTGATAATGTCCCTATCTTTCATAACCAGCTGGGTATTGCAGGCTCGGTGTTGCAATGAGCTCTGAGCAGAAGTGAGATAAGGCTGCTCTCCCCATCTGGGGCCTGCAGATTCTCCTCGGGGTGTTACGAGCCCATGGCGGCCGCAGTGATGCCCGAGATCTGCCCCACATTGGGGCAAGTCACTGCAATTTATGGTCCCTCAAGTTTCCCTGAGATATTTCAGTCGTTTGGATGAGATAATTAGACCCTCAGAAAATGAATGTCAGAGATTCTAACTCGTGCTTCTTGGGGATCCAAAGTGTCTCTCTCACACAGCAGCTGCTGTAACTACCACAGCAACACCTTTAAGTCTCTTTTCACCTTACAGTTACAGGTGAATCGAGCTTATGCAAGAGCTGGGATGCAGATGAACCCTCTGAAGTGATACCTGGAGTTCAGGTATCACGTCAAGAGAGACAGGGGCCGCAAAACACGGCTGTAACATCCTGCAGCTCCAAGGATACACTGTCACCTCAGTGTTCAGGAGCCAGAAAATTGCCAGCCAGACCACACCCCCTAAAAGATAAAAACAACCCAGGGCCACAGGCTGCTGGTAAGCAAATAGTAATTTTGAAGAGGAAGGATGTTTTTATAGGATGCTTCTCCTGCAGGGTGATAACAAGGAAAGCCCCCACCCCATCCCTACCTTCACCCTGCAATCTGCCTTCACCCTGCAATCTGCCTTCACCCTGCAATCTGCCTTCCTACACTAATTAGTTTTGCCACGGAGAATTCTAATTAGGAGGTGGATTTTGTCTGCTCTCATTCCACGTGCTGCCAGTCCTTCCCAGCACATTCCCCGCGACCCACCAGCTTCCCCGCATCCATCGTCTCCTTGAGCCGCTTGCCCAGCTCGGAGCCCGAGGCCACCATGGCCCGCAGCATGTCGCCGGTAGCCAAGTGGCACACGCAGTAGGTCTCGGCCAGCTTCGGGGCCTGCGGAAGAGGACAGAGGTGAGACCGGACCTCGGAGGCTGAGGATCCCCGCCCCGGTGGGGCCCGCGGCAGCGGGACAGTCGCTGACCGGCCAGCACGTGGCAGGGCCCGGCACAGAGCCCCGGCGCTCAGCGAGCAGGGCCAGGCACCGGCTCCCCGCGGCCGGCCCTAGTCCGGGACAAAGGCATCCGGGAGAAAGAGCCCGGCCGAGCGGGCCCCTGGAGGCAGGACACGACCGAGCCCCCGGCGGAGCGGAGGCCCGCGGCCGCACGAACACACCGCACACCCCGATCCCTCGGCGGGGAACGGGAGGCCGGACGGCCGCGTCCCTCCTCGCGGGGGTCACACGCCGGGTGCCGGGCGCGGGGAAGGCCGGGCGGGACGATCCCGCCGGCCGCTCTCGGCACAGTCCCCCGCATCCCCCTCACCTGCGTGCCCTTGCCGGCGCCGGGCGGGCCCAGCAGCACGGCGCGGATGCCGTGCCGGATCCCCGCGGCCGGGACCTGCCCGCGGCCGCCCCCGGCCTGCGCGCTCGGAGCCATGGCCGCCGCCGACTGCGCGCCCGGCCCGCGCCTCGTGGGCGGGGACACCGCGGGGTGGGCGGGGCTATGCAGATGAGGGTGGTGGGTATGCAAATAAGAGATAGGCTTTTACGTCGAGTGGGCGGGGTTATCGCGGAAGTGGGCGGGGTTATCGCCGGGGTGGGCGGGGTCACGCCGCGGTGGGCGGGGCTTGGCGGCGCCACGTGGGGCGCTCGGTGCCGCCGCGCTCGGGCCCGGCTGGCCCCGGGTTCTGGGCGCGGTGAGGCCGCGCCTCGAGTGCTGCGTCCAGTTCTGCGCCGCTCGGTTCAAGAAGGACATTGAGCTGCTGGAATGTGTCCAGAGAAGGGCAACGGAGCTGGAGTACAAGGCTGATGAGGAGCGGCTGAGGGAGCTGGGGCGGTTGAGCCAGGAGAAAAGGAGGTTCAGGGGTGTCCTTATCACTCTGTACATCTACCTGAAAGGAGTTTGGAGCCAGGTGGGGGTAGGGCTTGTCTCCCAGGCAACTAGTGACAGGACAAGAGGACACAGTCTTAAGCTATGCAGGGGGAGGTTTAGGTTGGACATTAAGGAGGATTTATTCACAGGAGGGGTGATTAGACATTGGAGCAGGCTGCCCAGGGAGGTGGTGGAGTCACCATCCCTGGAAGTGTTAAGGAAAGACTGGATGTGGCACTTAGGGCCGTGGTCCAGTTGTGGTGTTCGGTCACAGTTGGACTTCGTGATCTCAGAGATCTTTTCCAGCCTAATCGATTCTGTGATTCTGAGCTGTGCTGGCCCTGGCGCTGCATGGGATGGGCTCAGTGCCCTGCTCTGCGTGAGCTGTGCATCACAACACTGCCCAGCACATCCAGGAGGGACTGGCACTGCAGGGCTCTGCATCTCTCTGTTCTCCCAGCCTCTCTGCATGGCCCCCACATCCTACACAGCACAGTCCAGCGCTGGTGATGGGCCAGAGCACCAGGAAAACAGGCCAGGATCTCACAGCAGACAAGAGCTGCCTTGGCCCTGGTTGCCAGGAGAGTCTGTGGCAAAGCCAAGACCACAGTGTTGGATACAGAAACCCAGGTTAAGTTGGTCCTTCTTACTCCCCCCTCAGTGGGGGCAGCTACCCCTCCCCAGACAGAACACTGGCTCCTCAGCAATACCAGAGAGAGACCTCCAAATTTAGCAAGAAGAATTTAAAAAATCCCTGCTGAGCCCATCCTGTGTGTGGGATGGAGCAGTGGCACCATTTCCAAGCTCATGAAAGCAGCAAAGACAGAGCATCTGCATGGATGGCAGGGCTGGATCTGCTGCTGGGGCACCCCCCAAAACCAGCAGCAGCTCAGCAAGGGCAGGATCAGTCCCTGACATCTTCCCCACTACCTCCCCCTCTCCAGAGTCCCAGCCAAACACCGCTCAGCCTTTAATCTGCAGGAAGCCTGGTTTCCCTGGCAGCAGCATTTCCGAGGTATTTTGGGCTCTTCCCCGCGAGGGTCCCCGTGCTCAGGATGCGCAGCCGCGGGAAGCAGGGCCGGGCTGACAGGCTGGGGACGAGCTGCCGGCACGGCAGGGACCCGGTGAGAGCCCGGGGTGACTGCTGGGGGCAGCCCCAGCCCTGGGAGAGGGTGGGCGAGGAGGGGGAGCGTTCTCCAAAAAGGATGAAGGATGCTCGGAGGCGGCTCAGCCAATGGGGTGGCTGGATTTGGTTGTCATGGTTGCGGTTGGGAGGCAGAGCAGGGAGGCGCTGCTGGCAGAGAAGGGGTGCAGAGCCCCCTCATCCTCTGCAGGGGCTTGGGGCAGGCAAGGAGCCGGGACAGGACGAGCAGCCGGCGCTGGGGCCGGTTCATTCTCTTGGGAGACCCATGGCAGAATCTGTTTAAATGCTTTCTGAGGTAAGGGGGCTCTGGGGGGGCTGTGGGGGAGCTGTTTTGCCTGGCACAGTGAGGAGGGAGCTGTAGAGTGCCTGTGGTTGCTGGATTTGGGGATGGGGGTGGAGGGCATGGTGCTGTCAGTGCCTCTCTCAGCCCCTGCACTGCTTCTGCCCAGAGACCCCGGACCCCCAGGCACAGCTACACCTCGGGCTGCTGCGGGAGCTCGGCGTTCCTCGGGGAGCCCCCCTGACAGCGCACCAGGACACCTGGGAGGGACAGCTGGACGGTGGTAAGGAGGGGGTGTCCGAGGCTGGGGCACGTATTCCGACAGGAATGACCCCTTTCACCCCTTCTGTGCCCAACCAGGGTGGGCTGGGTGCTGTTTGGTGAAGGGTAGAGGTGGAGGAATTGCTCTCCTTTCCTGAATTTGAAGCTCTAAGAGCTTCAAAACATGTTTTTTCACCTCATTCCCCATCTCTGGAATTCGCTGGTGGTGCTTGCTCAATGCATTACAACATCCTGCTGCTCCGGGGTCGGCGTGGTCTTTCTCCCAGTGCCCCCCTGGAATGCTGTCAGGAGGTCTGTGTAGGGAGGAGGTGGTGGACAGCTCTGAGAAACAAAACCTCTGCCTCCTGCTCACTTCAAATCAGAGAGACTGTGCTCCTGGAAGAGCCCCGTGGCTAGACCTGGATTATTGGAGTGGAAATGTTCCCTGCTAGCTCATCAGCTCCCTGGGTTATGGGACGGGCTGGATCCGGGGCAGGAGATTGTTAAAGCTAAGGGTGTGAGCTCAAAGGTAAAGATCTTCTAGGATGAGCCAGAAAACTCTGTGCTGCTCAACTGTCCCCTTGTTCCACACCCTGTGTTGTGGGAGAGCCGTGAAAGAGGACCCACAGCACGGATCCAGGCTGTCCTGAGGTGGTGTCAGTGAGCAGCCTGTGCTGGGGTTTTCTACTGGCAAAGTGTGTCCACGAGACTTCAGCTTTTGGGAATCCATAAGGGATGTTCGCCCCATTGAGCACTCAGCAGATCCAGCTGCATTCCAGAGCGTGAAGGGGCCTGTCCTGGCCTCTAAAGGCACCTCTCCTCTTTGTGGTGCAGTTGGCTTTGTTGTTCGCTGTGCTGGTGCCTGCTGATGGAGACAAGGCTGCTGTGTGCCAAAACAGAGCTCTGAACTGCAGAGAAATGTGTCTCCTCCCCCGGAGGAGATGCTGTAACCCACAGCAGGGCTCTGCTGAGGCGCTGGTTTGGAGCAGAGCAGCACAGAGCTCTACCCAGGGGCACCCCTGGCTGCGGGCTGGGTGGTCCCTGCTGATGGAGCTTGTGGACCCTTCCTCTAATATTCCCTTTCTTTTCCCAGTGTGTCTCATCCTTAGAATCCATCCCCTACTCCAGCAGGCTTTAAACGAGCATCATCACACCCTGAACATCACACCATGAACGGGTACCTGAACGAATCCCATTTCCTGATGGTGGAGGAAGGCTTCACCACCAGAGACCTCCTGGAGAACCTCCTGGGGGAGCTGTGCCAAGAGGTGAGGGCTGATGCTCTGCTGCTGCCTTTGGAAAAGGCACTGCTGGAGCTGCTGCTCACTCCAGCTGTCCCCTAGAGCGACCAGCAGGCCTTCTTCGTGGCAGACCTTGGGGACATCGTCAAGAAACACCTGCGTTTCCTGAAGGCCTTGCCCCGAGTGAAGCCCTATTTCCCAGTTAAATGCAACGGCAGCGAAGGGGTGATTCGGCTGCTGGCAGAGCTGGGGGCAGGATTCGCCTGTGCCAACAAGGTAGGGCTGTGGGAGGACAGCTCCGGGGGAAATGTTTGTGGGCGAGTGGCAGAGCTCACCCTCCTTTCCTAAGTCTCTGCTTTAGGTGACATTTACAGGGGCAGGAGTCTCCCTCTGCTGTCAGAACCCTCCTGACACAGCCCAGAAATCCTTGTCCTCTCTGTGTTGTTCCCTTTGGCCGACATTCCTGTCCCTGGGGTGCCACTGCCACAGCTGTCCAACTCTCCGTGTCCTTAGGGCTGAGCCTAAAGCTCTTTGCTCCCTCCTGCTTGTCATTTGCAAC
Organism: Coloeus monedula; assembly: GCF_965178545.1. Taxonomy (NCBI): domain Eukaryota; kingdom Metazoa; phylum Chordata; class Aves; order Passeriformes; family Corvidae; genus Coloeus; species Coloeus monedula. The sequence continues at coordinate 1,698,646 of NC_138804.1, read as the reverse complement.
AGCCAGATTTCCAGGGAGAAGCCAAGATTAAATCGCTTTTATGTAATTAAATAGGACGTGTTTCCAGGAGGAGAAAGTGCAGGAGTTTTCCCAGCTCAGACCAGGGGTCAGCCCCAGGCTTGCTCACCCCACTTGTTTCCTCTGCCGTTCTCATGGTGTTTTTAAACACCTTGCCACAACCTGTCCACACCAGGACAAAGTCCACTGAGATCCCTCTGAGCTCTGCTAGCTTTTCCCTGGAAAAGCCCAGGCTGCCACGCTGGCGCTTTGCTCTCCTCGGCACTGCAAGCTGGCCAAGACCCAGAGCTGGTGGCTGGTCCAGACCCAGGTCTTGGGGACCTGCTGCACGTGTCCCCTTCTCCCTGCAGGCAGAGATCAGCCGGGTTCAAGGCATTGGGGTCCCAGCTGAGAGGATCTTCTACAGCAGCCCCTGCAAGCAGGTCGCCCACATCAGGTACGCGGCCACCCACGGGGTCAGGCTGATGGCCTTCGACAACGAGGTGGAGCTGAGCAAGGTGGCCAGGAGCCACCCCCGTGCCAGGTGGGTGTCTGGCAGTGCCACTGGAGTGGGAGCTGGAGGAGGGGATGGCCAGGGGGCTGTGGGGTGCAAGAGGAGGCTGTAGAAGGCGGGTGTCAGTCTCATCTCCCAGGTGATAGGACAAGAGGAAACGGCCTCAAGCTGTGCCAGGGGAGGTTTAGATTGAATATGGGGAAAAATCTGATCGTGAAAGGGTGGTCAGGCAGTGGAGCAGGCTGCCCAGGGAAATGGTGCAACCAACATGTGTGGAAGCATTCAAAAAACTCGTAGATGTGGTGCTCGGGGACGTGGTTTAGTGCTGGAGTTAAGAGTTGGGGTTAATATTTGGACTCAGTGGTCTTTGAGGGCTTTCCCAGCCCTCCAAGGCTTTTCCTTTCATGATTCTGTGATTCCAAGACAACACAGTGTGGCTTTGTTGTGCAGGATGTTGTTGGGGATCACTGCTGACTCCATCCCTTCTGCCCACCCGAGCATGACCTTCGGGACCACGCTGAAATCCTGCCGGCACCTGCTGGAGATGGCGAAGGAACAGGCTGTGGAGGTTGTTGGCATCAGGTACAGCACATGGGCCTTCCTCTGTAGGGTGCTCAGCCCCCCTGGATCGGCATCTGGAGAGCTCTGCCCTGCTGGAACAATGCAGTGCTCCAGCTGCTCTGCTTAGGAGTGAGGTGAAAGCAGGGATTTGCTGTTGGGATGAGCTTGTTGGCACCAAATTGGGGCAGGTTTGACCCTAAGAAAGGCTCTGTGGGTCTGGTTTGGGATGGTGAATGGGAAGCTGCCCCCAGTGCTGTGTTCCCTCTGCTCTCTGGGGACGATCAAACCCTGCTGAAACGGGGTCTGTGCCCTCAGCTTCCACCTTGGGAGCCGTGGCCTGGAGCCCCAGACCTTCACCCAGGCCGTGGCCACAGCACAGCTGGTGTTTGACGTGGCCACAGAGCTGGGATTCCGAATGCACCTCCTGGACATCGGGGGCGGCTTCCCCGGCACCGAGGACACCAGAGCCCCTCTCGAAGAGGTACAAACCTGCCCGAGGCTGGAAGCTCTCCCCAGCTCCCTGCGGAGTTCCGAGCTAACCAAGAGGACGCTGCTTCTCCTTCCCACACAGATTTCTGCCGTGATAAACTCCGCCCTGGATCTGTACTTCCCCGAGGGCTGTGGGGTGGACGTGGTTGCCAGGCCTGGGCGCTACTATGTCACCTCAGCCTTCACCTTGGCTGTCAGCATCACTGCCTTGGAGGAGATTCCCATGGAGCAGCCTGGCTCTGACGGTAGGTGTGACAGCAGGATGTGTCCCCCCGTGTCCCCGAGCCCCCCTGAGCCCTGTCCCTGCTCCGCTGCAGAGGAAGAGTGTGGCAGCAGGAAGAGCCTCGTGTATCACCTCAGCGACGGCATCTACGGCGCCTTCAGCTGCCTCCTGTTCGACAGCCCCTGCCCCAGGCCTCGGCTGCACAAGGTGAGGGGCTCACCTACCTTGGGGACAGCCCAGGATGTCCCTCACGTTGGCTGGCATCACCTCAGCCCACCCCATGCCACAGGGGAGTAGAGCATGGGCACGCTGTAGCCAGTCCATGGGCTGCTGGGGGGTCACTGTGATGCTGGGACATTCTCATCCCTGTGTCTGCTGTGTGATTTTCACCTGCCAGAGACCCTGCCCAGAGCACCCCTGGCACAGCAGCAGCCTGCGGGGACCCCCGGGGCACGGCGAGGATCGCATCGCTGACGGGCTGCAGCTGCCCCAGCTGCACGTGGGGGACTGGCTGGTTTTTGGGAACATGGGAGCCTACACCATCACAACATCGTCCCTGCTCACCGGGTGTCCCCAGCCCCAGGTCACCTACGCCATGCCCCGCATGGCCTGGTAAGAGATGGGTAGGGTGAGAGGGCAGGGCTGGATCCTGGGGGAGGTGCTGGCTTCTCCTCCACCTGGGCTCTGGGCCCGAGGGAGAGGGTGAAATCTGAATCACAGAACCTGGAAATTCAGGGTAAAATCATGGCCTCAGAGGCAAAAATCCTGCTTTTTTAATATTCTCAAACTTGAGCCAGTTTTTTCGCTGCAGAAGCCACAGGCAGCTCACCTCTGGCTGTTCTGGGGGACATGAGAGCCCTGGATTGTCCCCTTCCCATTCCCAGGGGGCTGCTCCTTCCCCTGGCTCCCCCTCAGGTGTCTCCATTTGCAGGAAAGCCGTCCAGCTCTTCCAGGAAAAGCCACCCCAGACAGAAGACGACCGTGAGAGTCTCTGCACCCCTCTGTCCTGCGGCTGGGAGATGGCAGAGACACTTTGTGTCACCCCTGTCTTCGCTCCTGCCGGCATCATCTGAGCTCTGCTGGGGAAGGAGCCACGCTGGGAAAGGTCCTGTGGTGGTACTGGCAGGGGAAATGTCCCATAATTGTACCAGGGTGGGAAAAATCCCTCGGCAGCACCGGGGGAAAAGGTGCCACAGTGGTACTGGAGGGATAAAGATCCTCCAGCAGTGCCACGGTGGGAAATATCCCATGGCAGTACCAGAAGGGAGAGGTCCTGTGGTGGTGCCAGAGGGGGAAAGGATCCCATGGCAGCGCCAGGGAGGGGGAAGGTGCCATCCTGCCTCTGGCATCGCCCCTCTCCGCTCTCACGGACTTGGAAGTAAATCCTGCTCCACAAATCCTGCTCCTCCAGCTCGTGCGGTGTGCGTGTGCCTTCCCCAGGGGTTCGGCAGGTTTGGGCTCTGCTTTTAGCAGTGGTGGTGCTAATTGCTAGCCCAGCGTTGGCTTCAGGGGTCGGCTGAGGAAGCCCCCGGCTCTTCCTCCCCGCCCTGCGCCCGAGGTGGTGCAGAATCCCCCTGCAATCAGCATTTAATGAGGCTTTGCTCGTTAGGGAAGGCGGGGCCATTCACCCAAACCTTGGGTGCTGTTCAGGCATCCAGAGGGACCCCTGGGATTTTGGGGGGGGGGGGGGTGTGGAAATAGGGGATGGGTTGAGGTTTTGTGGGAGGAAAACCCAGGCCTTGTGGCACCTCCCTGGCTCCTTGTCAGCCCTCATGAAGGCTCCTGCCCTGGGTGCAGCCCCTGTGACAGCCTGAAGGCCAGGGACTGGGAGAACTGGGAGCCACTGGGAGAACGGGGGGGGGGGGGCGGAAACTGAGAGAACTGGGAGGCACTGGGAGGACCCTGGCTCATGGGAATGGGATGCACCAGGAGTAATGGGACACTGGGGGATACTGGGTGACGCTGAGGTGGAGGCACTGGGAGTGCTGGGGGTGTGCGTTGGTAAGATCTCCCTTAATGTCCAGGTTTGGGGACTCAGAGCACTGGAAGGACTCTGGGATGAGTATACTGGGAGAGCACTGGGAGAACACTGGGAGCATTGGGAGAACACTGGGAGAACACTGGGGCACTGGGGGGACACTGGGGGGACACTGGGAGGACACTGGGGCACTGGGAGGACACGGGGAGGTCACTGTGGGGACACTGGGAGGACACTGGGAGGTCACTGTGGGGACACTGTGGGGACACTGGGAGTACTGGGAGGACACAGGGGCACTGTGGGGACACTGTGGGGACACTGGGAGGACACTGGGAGGACACTGGGAGCACTGGGGGGACACTGGGAGCACTGGGAGGACACGGGGAGGTCACTGTGGGGACACTGTGGGGACACTGTGAGGACACTGGGAGGTCACTGTGGGGACACTGGGAGGACACTGGGAGGTCACTGTGGGGACACTGGGAGTACTGGGAGGACACAGGGGCACTGGGGGGACACTGAGGGGACACTGGGGGGACACTGGGGCACTGGGAGGACACTGGGAGGACACTGGGAGCACTGTGGGGACACTGTGGGGACACTGTGGGGACACTGGGAGGGCACTGGGAGGGACACTGGGAGCACTGGGGGGACACTGGGAGGACACTGGGAGCACTGGGAGAGCCTCGAGCGCTGCGGCCGCCAGGGGGCGCTGGGGCGCGGCGTTCCGCGAGTCCTCCGCTCCGCCAGGGGCGCTACAGCGCAGGCGGGGCCGCTCGGGGCGCTCCTCTCCCTGGCTCCGCCCAGCCGCAAAGCGCGGCGCGGTGCCGCGACGGCGGTTGCGCTTGACGGCGGGCGCGTCGCGAAAGGCCGGTGAAGGACGGCGGCGGGCCCGTGAGGGGGGGCGGCGGTGTCGGCGGCGCGACAGCGGCCGTGTCGCGACAGGCGCGCAGCCATGCCGTTCTGGGGCCTGCAGAAGCAGCTGGGCATCGATGTGGACAGCTGGCTGCTGCGGCAGAGCATGCCGCAGCCGCAGCGCCAGGCCGCGGCCTGCCACGCCTTCGAGCGCGAGTGGGTGGAGTGCGGGCACGGGCTGGGCCAGACCCGCGCCCGCCGCGAGTGTCAGCTCGAGTACGAGGATTTCATGGAGTGCATGAAGCGCACCAAGCTGGTGGGTGAGCGGGGGGAGCACCGCGGGGCCCTGGGGCGAGCGGGGGCACGGGGGGCGCGGGGGTCTGGAGGGTCCTGACAAAGGGGGGGCACCAGGTCCGGGCGCTCCAGGTGCTGGGTCAGGCTGGGGAGAGGGTGCAGAGGGTCCTGGGGAAGGTCTGGGGGCTCCAGCCCAGGGTGAGAGCGCTGCCTGGTCGTGCTCAGTGTGAGGAAGGGGTCTGGCCCCGCAGCAGCCGCTTCCCCGAGGGCTGCGGTTGGCTGCAGGAGCCCGGAGAAGCTGTGGCTGCCCCATTCCTGCGAGGGTTCCATGCCGGGTTGGAGCAGCCTGGTTGGTGGAAGGTGTCCCTGCCCATGGGGGTGGGGCTGGATGGGATTTTAGTTCCCTCCCAACCAAACCATTCCGTGTTTTGGGTCAGCCGGGCAGCGCGGAGCAGACCTTTCTCCCTGCCCCCAGCCCTTCTCCAGCAGCATCCACATCCAGGACAAAATCCTGGTCAGAAAATTGGGCTGCAAACCCAAATCTCATCAGTACACAACGTGTTACAACATCCTGAAAGCCTCAAAGCCTTTGAGAAGAGCCTCAAACTGGAGTGAGGAACCCCAGGGCAGGCTTAGTGTGGCTTCCACATCTATGGGGCTGCCAGGACCTGCCTTGGGGACCCCCTGAGGGATCCCTGAGACCCCCCCCTGTGTCCCTGCCAGGCTAAACGGCTCCGGACCATCCTGGAGCAGCGGGACAAGATGATCAAAGAAGGGAAGTACACACCCCCCCACATGGACAAGGACGAGCCCAGGCTGTGATTCCCACTGGAATTCCTCTTGGAAGAAACCCCACGGGGCAGGGGGCAGGGGCTGTGCTGTGGCTGAAGGGGAACCCACCTCAGGTCGGGCATCGCTGGGGCAGTAAATATCCCTTTGGAATGTCTCCTTGGCTCTGTCTTGTCTTTTTTGGGGGGAAAACCAGCTCGTTTCCACACGGATTCGGAGTGGAAGTGAATGGATTCGGGATCTCTCCTGCCTTTTCGGTGTGTGGGAGGCAGATTTCCTCACTGGGGGCTTTGAAATCCCGTGTGCCAGCGGGATCCATGGAGTCCCTGGCATGGCCATGGGGTTTGTCCCTCCCCAAGGAGAGTTTTTCCTTCCATTTCCTCCAAATTCCCTCCCTTTTGGAGCAGCACTGAAGCAGGTGAGTCCCTGGAAGCTCTGTGCTTTAATCCCTGTTTTTAATCCTGCTGCTGGTGGAGTTAATGCTGGATCTTTCATGCAGGTGGAGCCTGTGAGATTCCTGATCCTGCCAAATCCCCCTGCTGGGATGACAAAGGCTGAGCCCAGCGTGACCTCCGGGAGCAGGGATGTGACAGGAGGGACATTCCAGGCTCTCCTGGCTGGGACTCCTGCCCTGCCTGCTCCTGAGGCACGGGATCTCTCCTGGAGAAGAGTCTCATGGAGCCCTGACTCCTGGGATGGCTGTGCCCTTGGATACGAGGGATCATAGCTGGGTGCTGTGGTTTTGGGGCTCTGAGCCATCCCAGGGTGTCCAGGGCAGGGATCTGAACCAGCAGAGCTCTGTTGTTTCCCCTTTGAACAAAGTGCCCTGAAAGAAGCACTTCCCTGGATTTCACTTCTCTCAGGAGCCATCCCAGCAGGGTTTGACCTTTTCCTGAGATTGCTGCTGCTCCTCATCCCTCAGCTCCCCCCAAAGCAGCCTTCCCAAGCACTGCCTGGAGGTTTCTCCCTTCCCCCAAGCCCAGATGGATCCGCTGCTCCAGCCCAGATGGATTCCCTGACTCACGGCCGGGGCTGGAGCCACCGTTCTCCCTGGCAGGGGCAGGCACTGGGGAAGGGTGGCACTGGAGAGCTCCAAATTCCCAGTCTGGGTTCAAATCCACAGCCCAGGACTGGCTCTTCCCTGTGTCTGCCTTTGTTTGGCACTGCTGATCCACTGTGTTCTCTCTATTTTAGATAATTCCAGAAATAATGTCCTTTTTAAGAATCTTTTTCCATCAGTTTTTCTATTTTTCTCCTGTTTCCTGCCCATGGCAGCAGTAATTGACCCAAGAGCCCATCCTGGCTGGATCCTGGTGTGATTCCTGGCTGTCCTTGCAGTAAATGATGGGAGGCTGATAATCTTCAGGGGTTCTGTTGGGTGCTTTAAATATGAGAACTCTGGTGGTGATGAGCTTGAGCAGAGGAAAACCAACATCAGGATATCGGTGCTCGATGGATCTCAGCATTCCAGCTGTAAAAGTGGGCAAGGGGGAGCTCTGAGGAGGGAAACACAGGGAAAATATGGGAGCCACATGAGGAAATGGGAATCGTTTCATGTGGAAAGGGACTGGGGAGGCTGCGGTGCTGTGGGAGACATCGGAGTTGTTTATCCCCAGTAAATTGTTATCCTGGGGGAATTTGGGGAGGAGGAGGAGGAGTGAGGGAGAGGATGGGATGGGACTGTGTGGATGGGGGATGCAGGGACCCACATGGAACATCCAGAAAGTGCTGAGCAGGGCCAAGCTACTCCAGGAGCTGATTCCTCACCAAACCACAGCGCAGTTCCCCGGGGTCAGTCCCTGGGTTTCACCCATGGATGGAAATTTGGGCAGCGGGGCCAGCCAGGAGGTCAAATCTTCATGAACCTCCGCACTTGCAATCGCTCATTATGGATGATGATTAATTATTATCAATTATCCTTCCCTTTCCCAAAGAGATGTGCACTCTGGAGGCACCGGGAATGCAGAGAAGGCTTTGGGAATGACTCTTCTGGTGGAGGCTTTGCCAGTCCTTACCTTGGTGGCATCACAACCTCCTCCCAAGCTGGATGTGACAGCACTGGGAGCCACGCAGCAGCACGGGAATTGCTGGTTTGGGAGAAAAAAAACCCCAACCAATGTTTTGATTGGGAAGGGTTGCTTTTCCAGGGAGAGGAGGGGGAAAAAACCAGGCTCAGCAAAAAGCCTGGCAGCTCGCTGGTGTGGAGAGTGACTCATCCCAACACCCCTGGCTCCCGAGTGGCTCTTTAGATCCGCTCAAAATCTAATTGCTCCGGCGTTATCGCGGCCAAGGGCGCGCGGGGAGCGGCCGGAGCCGGGAGGATCCATTTGCTGCAGTTAAAAGCTCTGTCAGGAATTTCGGCCAATAAAGGGAATAATCAAAGACCTGATGAAAACGATCAAATTCATGGAGGGATAAAAACAACACCTCCCGGCTCTGCGGGGAGGAGAGCGAGGCCGAGGCTCTGGCTGAGCAGCAGGGATCGAAAATGGATCCGATGCTCCTGACCGAGTTCCCCTGGGCAAAGAGATTTGGAGCATCCTCAGTTCCACAGTGTGGTTCACCACGGAGCCCTGAACAGGATCCATTTCCAGCCTGTAGTAGTTCCAAATTTATATTTTGCTCTTTGCCTTTTTTGTCGCTTTTTTGGCACGGGGTGATGCCACGTCCCGGCTGGGTGGGAGGCACCGAGGCTGGGATGGGGTGGGAGATCTCCATGGGGAGCTGCTCCTGCCATCAACACGGCCTTGTCTGGGCAGGAGCTGGTGAGGGCAGAGCACCATCCCTCCTCCCAGCCCCTCATTCCCTTTTTCTACAACCCTGAACCCCCAGGAGCGGGAGCTGGGGTCTGGTGTTGGGGTGAGCCCCCACCTCCTGCAGCTCCCATAGCCCTGGATGTGCTGTGCATCATCTGCAGAGGGGGAATAAACAACTCTCGGGAGATGAATAATTTATCAAAAGTCGAGGGAAAAGGCAGGTTTCAGCCCTGGCCTTGGGCAGAGGTTTTAATGAGGGAGAGGGGACACTTCTGGGGCAGAGCTGGGTCCTGCCTGATTTGTGCCAGGAGACATTTCCCTGCATCCCTGTGGATGCCCAAGGTCTCGGCACTCCCAGGGGTCCCCAGGGTCCTGCTGAGCAGTGCAGGAGCAGGGAGATGAAATGATTCAGGGAGGACCTGCCTCCCCCTTCCTCCTGAAATAACGCTTCCCTGTCTCCACGTAGGCAAAACAACGCACGATCCTAACCCAGATTCGCAGCACAAATATTCCAGCACCTCCCGGCGCTGCGAGGGATTTCGGGAAGCGCATTCCGGGTGTGAGATCCACGCAGGCTGGAACAGGCGCCGTCTCCCAGCCACCCGCGCTCCTCCGGGATTCAGCACGGCTGGAATGGGCTGGGAGAGCACCGTGAGGGAGGAGGCTGGAGCCCGGCTGGCGACACGGGGTGACAAAGGCACGCGTCACCCTGCAGCCGGCACCGGGCTTCCCGCAGGCGGCCGAACCATGAACCCTGGGTGGTGTCCCGAGGGCGAGCGGTGCCCGGTCACCACGGCTGGGAGCAGGGCTGACCGAGGGTGTCACAGCATCACCCCACGTGTGCCAGGGGCCGGGCTGGCCGCGGCCGGGCTCTCAGGGCCGGCAGCTCTGCAGACACGAGGCTGAGCCGCCCAACCCGTCCGGGAGCTTTGGGAATGGCGCTGCGGCAGCGTCTGGCTCTCCAGGGCTTCCCTCCTCCCAGCGCGTCTGGGGCCGCGGGCTCTGCTGGGATGAGCCTTCCCTGCTCCACAGCTCTCACGGGGTTTGGGGTCCCTCGTAATGGTGGGGGACCACAGCCCCTCCCCGACTTGAGTGCATTTATCCATCAGTGTCCAGTACGGACCCTGCAAGGGTGAGGGACTTGCACAGAAAGCAGCGTCAGGGTGGCAGGGCTGGCACCACGGTGATGGGCCTGTCACTGTCACCTGTCATTGGGGTGGCGGGACTGGTGCCAGCCCACAAGCGCACCCTTTTCCAGTACACCCTTCAGCCTGCCCCAGTTCTGCAGCACCAGTCTGGCCTGGCTGCAGCACATGAGGGTTCCCAGGTCCCCGGAACTCCCAGCCTCATTCCCAGCTGGAGCTCGTGTCTTTGAGGCCTTGTCCCTGCATCTGTGGGGTCACCCCACGGGTGCATCCGCACCCGGGCGGGTTTTGGCCAAGTGCTTCCTCCCCATCCCTGGACCCGACCGGGCAGGGCCGCAGGGCAACACGTGCTCCTCTCCAGCCACGTCCCAAAGCGTCCACGAGCGGGTGTCACCACACCCCACGCCGTGTGTCCTCCACCGCGTCCCACCCCCTCGCTGCAAGTACTCAGGAAAACAGGCACCGGGAAGCAGAGGTGTTGGGATGAGATCTGAAAACCGGCGGGGGAGAGATGCCCACGGGGCACTCGGGTGCGCCGAGACCCCGGGGGGACTGGGGCGCCGGGCTTGGCCGGGCCGCGTGCGGCGCCGCGGGAGCAGCCGCGCTGGCCCGGGGCCGTGGCACGGAGCTGCTGCTGCTCGTTGGACGCCGCCGTCGGTGCGGGGCGGCTGGATCTGCCGTCAGCCGGAGCGGTTTATCCTGCTTCACTCCTGCCAGGCGGCTGGGGCTGTCCTGCAGCTCCGCCACCCCTTCGGGCTGCTCCTGGTGTCCCTGCCCGCGCCGCGGCTGGCGCTGGGACACGTTCGGCTGCGGCTGGGATGCCCGGCTGCCCCGCAGGTGAGGCCTTGGGCAGCTCACGGCTCTCCCAGACCTTGCCGTGCCTGTCCCCCGCACCCTGCTCGTGTCCCCCGCGATGTGCTGCGGCTGCTGGCCCCGGTCCCCGATCGATGGGTGCTCTAATTACCCGGGGCCTGGGGGGATCCGGAGGATGAGGATGGAAGGGGGATGCTGGGAGGATGCCGGGGGGGCTCTGTAGGGTGTGGGGAGCTGTTGGCTGGTTTGGGGGGACCCCCTGTGCAATGGGGGTGCAGGGTGGGGAGGCAGCAGGCGCTGGGGTGCCCTGAGGAGCACGGGCAGGTTGGGGGGGCGCAGGGTGGGAGCCCCGAGGGGATTGCCCGGGGCAGGCCCGGGGGTGCCCGGGGTGGAGGTGCCGGTTGTGCCGGCGCAGGGGCGGGCGGCGGGGCCGGTCCCGGGGCTGCGCGGGGCGGGAGGCGGCCGGGACCCCCCCGCCGCTCCCCGCCGCCCGGTGGGCAGGGCCGGGCCGGGCCGGGGGAGGCGCCGCGGCGGCGGGAGCGCACGGCGGGGCCGGGAGCGGCCGGACCGGGAGCGCACGGCGGGGCCGGGCCGGCACCGGAGCGCCGCGTCCTGCCCGCGCCGAGTCGGAACCGGAGCGCCGGCGGGGGGTGAGCCGGGCCGGGGGTTGCGCACCGGGGAGGGACCGGGGAAGGGCGGCGGATGGAGCGGGGATGGGCCGGGGATGGAGCGGGGAAGCGCCGGGGATGGAGCGGGAAAGCGCAGGGTCAGAGCGGGAGATGAGCGGGGGATGAAGCGGGAAGGGCAGGACACAGGGATGCAGCGGGGATGGAGCGCGGAAGGGCGGCGGGTGGCGATGGGGATGGACCAGGAAAGGGGGGCAGCAGCCGCCGGGGCCGGGCTGGAACTGCGGACACCGGCGGGTGCCGGGGGGAGGGGGGGAGGTAGGACCAGGTGGGAGCAGGACTCGGGGGGGCCACAGCGGCCCCGAGTGCCCCCGCAGAGCCGTGCCCGCACCCGCTGTCTCCCGCACCTGCTGCCCCCCCGCCCGCGCCGGAAAGCCGGGTCCAGCCCCCGCAGCCCCCGGCTCTGCCTCTGCCTGGGCTCCGAACCCCACCCTGCCCCGCAGCCCCCCCAGCCACACGCTCTGGGTCCCCCAAAAGCAGGGCGCGGGCTGAGCCCCTCGGGGCTGCCGGGGGAGCCGCGGTTTTGGGCCGCGATTCATTTTTTCGCAGCTTTTCAATGGGGGGTGAATGACTCATGGAATCCTTTCTCCGTTTCTTTCAATGTTTTTTTGGGTCTCTTTGTTCCTGTTTTGCTGATTAAATGATGGGAATAAGGAAAGGCTCGGCGTGATGGAGGCGGCTCCTGCGCCGCGGCACATCGGTTGTAGGAGTCTCAGGCATTTTTCCTGGCCATGCTAGAGGACACAATAAGATTTATTTTAAATATGTCTCATGCAAGGTGCTTATTTGCCCAGCGTGTGTACGCGGCACAGCTCACTCCCGGCGTGCTCCAGAAAGCCCTACCATCTTCCCTTACCATGATTAATAGGATTTTTAAAGCCGTTCCCGTTCTCAGAGGGGAAAAACCTGCAGGTACAAAGGGCAGAGCCGAGCTGATGCTCCTTCTTGTACTGAGCACAAAGAAATCGAGCCCAAAAGGTTGGACTTGGCTTTGTGGGAGTGAGCTGGAGGATGCCGGTGTGAGCTTTGCTGGTAGAGGAACAGCCGTGCCACTGTCCCCACCCCTGGGAATGCCAGCAAGGGGGGAACTGAGGCAGCCTTTAGAACCTCCAGGAGGGCTGATTCACCTGGCCGAGAGAGCAGAGACATCCATGGTGGATGATCCCTTCTCCACCACCCCCAGCACCTGTGGCGGGGAGGGCCCCGCGGCTGCTGGCCCGGTGTCACGCGCTGTTTGCTCCTTCTCCAGGGTGCTGCTGCCCGCGGGGACGTCCTGCCCGCCCTCCTGCCCGTGGCCTGGGCCATGTCGTCCTCCGACGAGGAGACCCTCAGCGAGCGCTCGTGCCGGAGCGAGCGGTCGTGCCGGAGCGAGCGCTCCTACCGCAGCGAGCGCTCGGGTAGCCTCTCCCCCTGCCCCCCCGGGGACACCTTGCCCTGGAATTTACCCCTCCATGAGCAGAGGAAGAGGAAGAGCCAGGATTCGGTGCTGGACCCGGCCGAGAGGGCTGTCGTCAGGGTCGCAGGTAAGGCAGCGCCTTGTTGGTCCCCCCCTCGGGGATTCTCTGCGCTCCCCCGCGGTGGCTGAGATGCTCTTGGGGTCATCCCTGTACCCCACTGCTCCTCAGGGAGCCTGGGGATGGATGGGGAGAGGAGGGGAGGGATGGATGTGGCGTTGGTGGCTGAGGACCAGGGTGGTGGCTTGTGTCTGCCGTGGCTTTGTCCACTCCAGGCTCGCCCGGGCGGTTCATACCCTCAGCACCGGGGTTAAGGGATGACTGGGCACCTCCAGCTCGCGGGTTGGGTGCCATTAAAATGCTTAATTAAGGACCGAATGGCTCCTTGGTGCAACAACGCCCTTGGCTGAACTCCGGGGAGGAATTTGCCCGGGGAGGTTTGGGATTCCCCGCCCGGGTGATGGAGCTGGGGCTGCTCCTTTGTGGCGCCCATCAGCAGCTCCATGGCTGTGGTCATTGGGACATGCTGGTGTCCCCGTGTGGAGGGGACACTGCCCCGTGTGTCCCTTTGCCTGCTGTGCTGCTGACCCAGTCACAGCTCGGGGGAAGGAACAGGGGCGGGAAGCAGAAACAAAGACAGGGATGGACCCACCTTGGCCGATGGCTCCTTCTCCAAGCACCGGCTCAGAGGGGTGGTGGGGACCCCGCTCCGGGATGGCCGGGGAGGGAGGATGGGAGAATTAGCTCAGGGCGGTGGCTCCAGGCACCAGAGCCGGGATTTGGTTCTTCACTGGGGCCAAATGGCCACCAAGGGCTTTGATCTGCGTCTGCCAGGGTCTGTCCACATCTCCCGGCGCTCCGGGCGCCTTTGATCTGCCCCTGCTGGAGCAAACGGGGATTTGGGGATTCGGGGCCGTGCTGAGGGACCCCCGCTGAGCCCTGGCCTGGCTGTCCCTGGCTGTTGCTCCAAGAGAAACCCGGGGCTGGGCTTTAATCTCACTGGTGGGGTGGGTACAAGGGTGGCTGAGGCGTCCACTCTGCCCAGCCCCCAGTTGATGACCGAACCAGCCCAGGTGCTGTGGGGACACAGACTGGGAGCACTGGGGAGCAGGGACAGCACCTGGCACAGGGGCAGGTGCCACCAGGCCAGGGGTGGCCGTGGGTGCTGCTCCCTCCCTCCCCCCCTCCCTGCCTGCCCCATGGCACGGGGCTGCGTGTGGATCTGGCCGTGCCGCGGTGCTGCTGTGCCATCCCAGGAATCTTGGGGCTGGAAGAACCAGTTGATTCAAATGATGGTTCTTGAGAATGCACCGTCTGGGGCTGGGATAGGCAAATGTGCAGGGTGCGGCTGGCCCTGCCCCAAATCCCAAATCCCTGGGGCTGGGAGGTGAGGGGTACCAGGATCCTGCCATATCCACCACTTTCCCATGGACCCCAAATCCCCATCCTCCCACACCCCAGGGATGGATCCTGCCAAGGCCCGGCCATTCCCCAGCTCCGTTCCTGCCCAGGATGCCGAGTGCTTGTTGTCACTCCAGCTGGATCCAGGCCGTGATGAAAGGCAGGGGGATGTCACAAAATTCGGTCTCATGCAGATTCCCCATTAAAAATAACTCGGGAGGTGCAGTGAGACAGTGCTGAGCTGGGGAAAAAAAACAAAAAAGAAGAGTTCGGAGACAGTTTTGTGTCACCAAGTTTGAAAATGAGCTGAAATATTGATTGGGATCCTTGCATTATTCAGTGGGAATGTCTGTGGGGCGCTGGCCGCCCCAGTGCCTCTTCCCACTGGGATCAGGCTTGGCATCAGGGATGGTGGCCTGAGGAATGTGCCCTGGGGCAGCTGGCACCTCTCAGTGTGCCCGGGGAGGGGGATGGGGCTTTGGCTTCTTGGGATCCCCAGGAAGGGGCACCAGGGCCTGAGGACTGAGCTGAGCATCATTTGGGGTTGGGGAGCCCCATCCTGTACCCACCACAGATCTGGCAGAGGTGACACAGGAGTGGCACCTCAGTGACCTCCGTGGTTTTGGGGGGACACAGGGATCTGGGGGGCTCTTGCCCCTCACTGTCCATGGGGCCCAGCAGTCTCTGCATCCCTTCTGGCCATCAGAGCCAAGGAAAGGAGGGCACAGCCGTGCCCAGGGAGGGCTTTGCGGGGGGCTGGGACACGCTGGCCCAGGTCCCCAGGCAGCTCTGGAGCCGTTCCCTGCTTTTCTGGCATCTCCTTGGAAAGCAGCGCTGGGAGGGGAGGGGAGAGCAGGACGTGGAGGGTCAGAGTCCGACCCTTGGCCCTGCCTTGCTCTGTCTCACTCCAGGCGCTTGGCAGAGGGTGAGGGTGGGCGGGGGGTGCCGCTTTTGGGGGAAAAAAGAGCTCTTTCATCCTCAATCCGTTTGCACCCGGTGCTGCCAGGGCTGTGCTGGGGCGCTGCTGGGGCGGGGGGGACTCCGGGGTGCCAGGGGTGAGCGGACAGGGGTGATGGACGAGGCGTCGCGGGGGCTTTCCAAGGGCTCTTTGAAAAGGTTCCTGGGAGTCCTTTGTCACCCGGGCGCGTCACCCGCGCCGCTGGCAGAGCCAGCGCTGGCTGCGGGAGGGAGCTGTGCTTCATCCTCGGGGACATGGGAACAAACCCCCTTGTTCTCCGCTGCCTTGGGAGCAGCAGAGCCGCCGGCTCGCGGGGCCGGGGCAGGTTCCGAGCAGCATTCCCGCTGCCCGGGGAGGAATCGCGGCGTGCCAGCTGGCCGGCACAAATTTCCCTTTGCCTGGGAACGCGTTTTTGGGTCAGAGGGATGTGGTGAGAGCGGGCACCTCTGCAGGGCTCCGTGCGGGGCGGCTCCGTGGGCGCAGCCGGGGGGGCTGCACCCCTGTGGTCATTCCCGGGGGATTCTCTGGCCATTCCCAGTGGGATGATCCGCTGAGGATGCCTGCCCGGCCCTGGCACCGCTGGGCACAAAGGCCCTGCCACGAGGTCGCCGCAATCGAATCCCTCCTCCCCATGGAGGCTCTGCCGGGGATGCAGCCGGGCACGGGCGCTCTGTGCCACGTTAATTACTTTTCCTAATTAAGGCGCCACGCTGAAAGGGAGATGCCTCCAAAGCCGGGGTGAGGGGAGTGATTTGTGTAACCCCACCCCAGGCCGGGGGCTGAGGGAGGAGGAGGAGGAGGAAGACGGGGGTGCTGCCCGTGGTCCCTCTTCATTCCCCGGAGAGATTTGGGGTACAGCCACTCCCCCCCGAGGGGGCTCGGGGGTCCCTGGGTGACAGTGGGGACACACAGGGTGTTTGCCTGAGCGGGATGGGGCTTTTCTCGTTGCCATGGTTACCCAGCCGGGCCCTCCAGTTGCCATGGGAACGGTGCATCGGGGTGAAAAAGCAACATCTTGAGATGGCCAAAAAACGGCCGGGATTTGCCCCATCGGGGAGGGGTTGGGTCCGGCGGGGGTCGCGGCGAGGGGGTGGCCTGTGGGGTCAGCGGGGGCTGCGTGGGTGCTGGGGGGACTGGGGTGTCCCCTGGCCTGGGGACAGTCACCCTCGTGCCCCTGAAAGGGCAGTTTCCATGGGAGGTTTTGCTCCGACAGCTCGGCTGGGATTTTGGGGGAGGGGGGGGAGGGCTGAGTGGGGTTTCTGGGGATATGGGGGTGCCAGGAAGGTTCGGCTCTGAACCCCCATTTCCCCGTTTGGCTCTGCCCCACTGCTCCCCTTGGTGGGGTCTTTCCATCCCCTCCGAAGTCCCCCAGGTGATCCTCAGGGTCCCTTTTTTCCTGCCCATTCCTCACCAGGTGATGCTGAGGGCCCCCCATTCCCCCCCAGCCCCTCCAGGCAGTCCCGGGGGCCTGGTCCTCCCTGGTCAGAGCTTCCAGCCAGGATCCCAGCCCGGGGGATGCCCACGGGCCTGGCAGCCCCCCCAGTCTCTCCCATGCTGGAAGCAGGGGGGGGAGCAGCAGGACCCCTGTCCTTGGGGCAGCTGAGGTGGTGCACTGGGATCTACTGGGATGTGATGGGATGCACTGGGATCTACTGGGATCCACTGGGGTGAACTTCCTGGGCTCACTGGGATGCACTGGGGGTCTCTGGGTGACAGCATGGCACTGGGAGGTCACGGCATCACACGTGGCCCTGCCGAGCAGGGTCGTTCCCCCCCTCCCAAGGTGTCACCCCTGGTGTCAGTGCCGCTGTCACCCCTCGGTGTCACCCCCTGGTGTCACTGTCTGCGTCAGTCACCCCCCGGTGTTATCCACGATGTCACTCCTAGTGTCACCCCCTGGTGTCGTTCCCGGTATGACACCCATTGTCACCCCCGGTGTTACCCATTGTCACCCCCGGTGTCACCCCCGTGTCCCCCCCCCCGTAGCCCCCCTCGGTGTTCCCCTGGTATCACCCCCGTTGTCCCCCCAGTGTCACCCCGGTGTCCCCCCCGGTGTCACCCCGGTGTCACCCCCGTTGTCACCCCCTGTGTCACTCCCGTTGTCACCTCCGGTGTCCCCCCGATGTCCCCCCCGGTGTCACCCCCATGTCACTCCTGTGTCCCCCCTGTTGTCCCCCCGTGTCCCCCCGCCCCTCCCGCCCGGTGTTGCCCCGAGTGGCCGCGAGAGGTCGCGGCGGGGCCGGGGCGCGCTCCGGGGGGCGGGGCCTCCTCGGGGTGTGGCCTCAGCAGGGGGCGGAGCAAACACGGCCCGATGGGCGGGGCCACCGAATCAGGCGGGCTCTGGGCGTGTCCCCATCATGGGCGTGTCCAGGGGGGCGTGTCCCACCCATGGGCGTATCCCCACCCATGGGCGTATCCCCATCCGTGGGCGTGTTCCCATCCGTGGGCGTGTCCCCATCCGTGGGCGTGTCCCCATCCGTGGGCTGATCCCGGGGACCACGGGTGGGTCTGGGGGTGTCTCCCTGTCGGTGAGCACGACCCCAAGGCGTGTCCCTTCGGTGGGCGTGTCCCGGGACAATGGGCGTGCCCCGGGGGCGTGTCCCGTGTCCGCGGGCGGGTCCCGGTGGCGATGGGCGGTTCCCAGTGGCGATGGGCGGATCCCGGTGGCTCTGGGCGGGTCTCGGTGGCGATGGGCGGGTCCCGGTGGCGATGGGCGGGTCCCGGTGGCTATGGGCGGGTCTCGGTGGCGATGGGCGGGTCCCGGTGGTGCTGGGCGGATCCCGGTGGTGCTGGGCGGTCCAGGTGGCGATGGGCGGGTCCCGGTGGCGATGGGCGGATCCCGGTGGCGATGGGCGGGTCCTGGTGGCTCTGGGCGGGTCCTGGTGGCTCTGGGCGGGTCCCGGTGGCGATGGGCGGTCCCGGCGGCGCTGGGCGGGTCCCGGTGGCGATGGGCGGTCCCGGCGGCGCTGGGCGGGTCTCGGGGCGGGCCGGTCCCGGGCGCGGCGCGGCGGAAGCGGCCCCGGCACAGACGGGCCCTGGCCGCGCCGCCGGCAGCTGCGCCCAGCCCGGGCACAAAGGCCGCCATGGCCGGGTACGTGCCGGGGCTGCTCCCGGCCAACCGCAGCCAGGAGAAGGAGTTCGTGCAGGCCTACGAGGACGTGCTGGAGCGCTACAAAGGTACCGCGTCCGCCGGGGCCCGCGGCCGGGCCTGGAGCGCGCCGGGGCCGCCCCGCTGGGCTCAGCCGGCGCCGTCCCGGAGCCTTCCCGGAGTCTTCCCGGAGCGTTTCCGGTGCCTTCCCGGTGTATTCCCGGTGTTTTCTCGGTGCCCACGGCCGGAGCGCTGGAGGCGGCCCCGGGCGCGCTGCGGGGTGGGATGCTCGGGGGCAGCATCCTCGGTGTCCTGGTCCGAGTGTTCCCAGCGCGGGGACAGCGTCCGAGCGTCCCAGGTGTCCCCCTGCGTGGGGTTCCTGCGTGGGCTGTCTGGGGGCGCAGCGTCCCTGCGTGGGGTTCCTGGGTGCCGCGTCTCCTGCGTGGGCTGCCCGTGGGCTCCGCGTCCCCGCGTGGGGTGCCCGAGGGATGAGCGGCGCTGCTGTCCCCAGCGTGGGGTGTCTGGGGTTCCTGCGTGGGCGCCCTGCGTGAGCTTCCCACGCCCCCCGCCTGGCTTTCCCAGAGTTTTGGGGTCCCTGCGTCCTTTCCGTGGGGTGCCCAGCATCCCGCCCGGGCACCCCGGCGCTCGGAGCAGCACGACATCCGTCACCCCTGTGCCCTCACCCGCGGTGGCACAAGGGCTGTGGGGGCCCATCCGTGTCCCCACAGCCCCCCCACGCCACCGGGGTCGCTCCCCGAGCCGCAGCCGGGCAGGGATGAGGGGCCAAGGTGCTGCTGAGGCCGGTGCCGGTACCGGCAGTGAGTGTGCAGTTTTGATGTCAGCGGCTCATCCCCGGCAGCTGTGTGCGTTCCCATTCTTCTGCTTGTTATTATTATTTTTCTTTCCTCCTCCCCGCTGCAGCGCTAGGCTTGTCCTGGAGCCCAGATTCCAGCCCCACAGGGCTCCCAGTGCTCCGTTTGATAAGTTTAGCAGCCAAGTCTCTTTAAAATGCGAATGGCCGGGCTGAGAGGAGCCAGGCGCTCGCAGAGCCTGTTTCCTTTTCCTTTCTGCCTGGAATAATGGATTCCCTGGCTCCCTGATCCAGGGGGTGCCACTCAAACATCCCAGAGGTGGGAGAGACGCGCAGCCTCCGCAGGGAGCAGGGCATAAAACCTCGTCGGGCGCCTTGGAAAGGCGCTGGGAAACGTGACTTGGGCTTGTCCAAGTACCCAGCAAACTTTTTTATTACTAAAAAGCTGCTTTGATGTAGCTGGGTTCAGCGTGGAGACGCGGGTGCCAGTGCTGGCGTGGAAGGAGCTGCTGTTTGCTTCGTTCCGAACAAGAAATGGGAATTCCAGGGCCTGTAGCACACTTGGTCCAGCTGGAGCACCCCTGGCACCTTGGGCTCCCTTTGCCTGCTCCGTGCTCTGGGTGTTGGTGCCTTCCATGAGCAATTGGCTCCTTCTGGGAAGGAGTTTTTCTAGGGAATACCTGATTTTTGAGCTGGGATGTGTTAGGAAGGTGTTGCTAACTTGGAAATAGCCTGCTGGGTGTTGTTGGAGCTTGTTTGTGGTGTAGGGGAAATGAGTGTTTATGCTCCAGAAAAGCTTCCCTTTGCCTTTGACCCCTTCCCAGCTCCCCACCCCTCCTGGGGCATCCCAGCAACGCTGCAAGGGCTGAGTGGGAGCCCCAGGTGGGGTTGTTTGGCTCCGAGTTGGAGGCTGTGTTGTCTCTTCCCTGTTATCCCCTACTGCAGCTCCCGTGAACAGTTTGGTTTTTCCTGTCCAGAACAAGTTTTCCACTGGCTCATCCCCTCCCCCTCTTAATCCTGCAAAAAAGGAGAGTTTTCACTGAAATGTGACTGCTGAGGGCCGAGTGGGGGTGAGACACGTGGCGTTGGCAGCCGGCTTGTGGTGGCCACCCCTGACCTGCCACATCCAGGACTGGCTGCAAGGAGGGCAAGAAGAGGGCAAGGAGGACACTTGGCACTGCCAGAGCGGGGATTGCAAATGCATTTCTTTTAAACAGCACCACTGAACACCCTAAAAAATCCCAATTTGAGCAGCGAGGCCTCTGCTGTTGCACGAGCTGCGACGGGTCCGGAGATGAGGAGAGTGGCGGCACGGGAAGGGTCCCGGAGCTGCGAGTCCTGATTTTCCCTGGTGAGCAGGAGTGATCCAGCTGGCAGATCCCTGTGATTCTTTTCTTTCTGAGAACACCCACCCTTGGCAGCGGGGTGCCGGGGAGCTGTGCCGCAGCGCTGCGGCGCCGGGGCTCGCCGGGATGCTCCCGATCCCGGGGGAGGACGTTTGCATCAGCGCTGCGGGGGCACCCACCTGCTGTGCTGGGTGGCTTGAACCAGAGGATGGGGCTAAAAGTGGGGATTTTGGGGGTGGTGACTCCGGTGCTGCCTCAGCGCTTCGCTGGCTCTCTCACTTCCTTCAGCTGTTGGTGTTCTCGGGGTTGTCCTGTCCGGGAAGAGCCCCACACCTGCAGCAGGAGGTCCCCAATGCCATGACCTTCACCAGTCTGGCCCAGTTGGAAGCCAGCAGGCCAGTTCCCCGCGGGGAGCTGGCCACGGGGCGGTTTCCAGCCCCTCTTGCCTCGTGCCTGGATCACGGTGCCGCAGCACATGCTGGGACGTGCTGCCGCGGATCCCGGTGGGAATGACGGCGCTGAGGTGGGGGGTGATGGTGGAGCTTTTTGTGGGCTCCTCTCTTTTGGGGTCTGGGCAGGAAGGGGAGCCTGACTCTGCCACCCTGAGCGGGGCCCAGCAGCTGAGGCCACTCTCCATTCCCATGGCAACTTCCCAGTGTGTTTTGGGGGGTGCTGACCCTCACTGTCCCCTTGGAAAATCAGGAGGCAGCCCATGGGAAGCAGGAGCCGGCTCGTGGCCCTGTGCTGAGCAGCCCTGGGATGTCCGGCAGCGCAAGGGTGCCGGCAGCTCTGCCAAGCTCAGAACTCAGGTCATGCTTCCCCTGCTTCCAGCACTGTAAACATTAACTAATCAATCCTGGTGAAATCCTTTCGTTTTCATAATTAACTGGAGGGTTTTTCGCACTGGGGGTAGAAAACCTGGAGCTGTGGCATCCAGGAAAGTTTTGCCCGCTCCTGACACCGTCTCTGCCTGCTCCGTGGTGCCCAGCATGTGGCCTGGCTTGTTTGGACTGGGACAGCACAAGGTGGTTTGTCACCTTGTCTGAGTAACCTGGCTCCAGTTAGGGGGGGAACAACCTCCCAGGGCCTGGAGGAGACCCTGGGGCGGGCAGGAGAGGTGGAGGACCCTTGTATAAATCAGCCAGGGTTCATTCCCAGTTGGGACTGGAGCCTTCCTGGTGGTACATGGCATTCCTGGCCATGGCCAGCTCTGAAGAATCTCCTTTTTTCCACTTGTGGCTGCTGTTGTGCCACAATAAATGCTACTGGGGGTGTCTGGGGACTTGGAGGGGCCTTGTTCCTTGAGCCGAGCAGCTCTCCCAGCGTGCAGCCGCCTCCTGATGCAAGGGATTGCTGGGAGATCCATCCCACGAGGACAAACGTCGCTCCTGGGTGGTGCTGAGTGGGCTGCACGAGGCCTCTGTGGCCTGTGAGAGCTCTGCTGGGGCTGGCAGCGTGGTGGTGACTCCTCGCTGGGGGAGAGGAAGCCCTTCTTCCCCTTCATCCCTCGGGAGGAGGGTTGGCCAAGTTCCACTTTTGGAGTGGAGAGTCCCTGGCTTGAGCAAACGTGGGGGAAGCTGGGCTGGGAGCCACGGGATTTTCCATCATTGGGTGAATAACATGGATTTTTTGGGGGGATACATGTGGGAGTCATTGGTTTCTCTGGCATGGGGGGTGGACCAGAGGCAAAGGGGGGCTCAAGGAGGTGGCAGGAGCCTGGGGCAGCCCTGGGTGTCCGAGGCAGAGCCCCAGTGCTCGGAGCTGTTCTGCTCGTGTTTGTTGTGACCAGCGGGGAAACGGGGCTGGTGGCATTGCAGGTGACAGGATCCTCCCCACCCAGCTCGGCCTCTCTCTGCAGCCTTGGCAGTGGAGTCATCCCCATCCCAAGGCTCAGCGGTGCCTCCCGGGCTGGGATTGCCTCCCCCCATCCCGCCGGCATCCCCGCAATCAGCGGAAGCCACGGCCGGCGTTGTCCTGGTGCCCTGCTAATGAACCAGAACCGTGGCTGAGCCCTGCTCTCACAGCTCCTGGGGCTGTTGGCTGCTTCTCCTCCTTTCCATGTGCTTCTGGTCCAGAGAGAAAATCCCCTGGGAGGGCAGGGGGTGGGTGCAAGGTGGCTGCAGCCGCGGTACCTCGCTGGCACCGTCACCGGGACGTGACCCGCGGGTGTGCAGGGCTGTGCCGGATGGCTTTGATCTCCTCTCAGAGCCTTTGGAAAGGGCTGGGGTTGTTCTCTCCTTGCTCTCCTCAGCGCTGCATTCCCGTGGAGCTTTTTCCTTCCCGGCTCATGCTCCAGGGCGAGACCGGAGTCTTTGACCTCCGTCTGCTGGGTCCCAGCCAACCTCCTTTCCAGGCTCGTCTCGCTTGTGTCAGCTAAGTTTAGACTGCTCTGGACATAACGTGGCTGATGCCAGTGGCAAGGAACCTCCCAGAGGGAAGTAAAACAAGAGGTTTTATTTAAATGTAAAGTGTCTTAGCACCATTGTTTGAATACCCGGGTGATAAGTGCCTTTTTTATAGGTCTGAAATGGATAAATCCAGGCTGTGGGAGCAGCAGGGCGCTGCAGGTTCCAGTTGCTCCTGTCCCGGTGCTGGGAGAGGCTGTGCTGGAGCTCGGGGTGGGCGTGAAGGAGCTGGTCCATACTGGGATCTCTGGATACAGCTCCATCCTCCTGCACAGAGGGGCTGTGAGCCCTTCCCGGGCCGTGGGCTCAGCCTGGCTGGTTCCTGCACGGGGCAGTGTTTCGCTGCCGCCTGGAGCAGCAGGGCCGGGACAGGCGTGGGGTGGTGGGAAGATGCACGGAGCAGCTGGGAAGCAGCGCAGGGAAGCCCTGGAAGGGACCCTGAGCTCCAATAATCCAGCCCTTCCCAGCGCTCTCCGTGGCTCAGCCGTGCCCAGGGCGGTGCTGCCGTGGAAACTCCGTGCTGTGGCCGGATCTTAGCAACGCCAGCTGAGTTTTCCAGGCAGGTGAGGCAATCCCTGCCCTGGGGAGAGGCGGTGCAGAGGTGCTGGCACACCTGGGATGGGGCCGGCAGCAGGGACACAGCGGGAGCCCTGATTGCTGGGGCTGGACACCCGCGCTGTGCCCCCCGGCGCTGGGTGAACCCTCCCAGGTCCATGGGCAGGACCAGCAAACCAGCTCCTCTCCGCACCCCGGATTGCTCACACCTTTCCCATC
This sequence comes from Coloeus monedula, assembly GCF_965178545.1. NCBI lineage: Eukaryota > Metazoa > Chordata > Aves > Passeriformes > Corvidae > Coloeus > Coloeus monedula. Next base: position 1,675,309 of record NC_138804.1, on the reverse strand, counting down.
CCATCCCATCGGAGGCTGCGGGTGGGGTGGGAACCAGCAGAGCCGGTGCTGGGAGGTGGTGGGGGAGCAGGGGTGGAGGCAGGGAGCTGATCTCCCCGGCACGGTGAGGAGAACACCCCTCATGCGTGGCTGGATGCTGTCCCTGAGATCTCCCTCTCTTTCCAGATGCTCTTTCTCCTGGGAAACTCCAGATTTAACCTCTCAGATTTAACCTCTGGGGGGTCTGGGCCCGCTGCCGGGTCTGGGGGTGTTGAAACAGCCTCCAGCTTGGAGAGGGAAACCGCCAAGGAAATTCCCTGCACGGAGGATGCTTGTGTTAATAAGCTGGGAAGTTTCACTTCCAAGCTCATGTCGTGGGGTTTTGTGTGTCTGGATGGATCTCACCCGGCTGGGGGGGCCGGGGAGGGGGATCCTCCAGTGCCAGCTTCCCACAGGGATGTGTGGTGGGGCGGGAGGCTGAGTGATCAGATTTGGTGTGTTTGGCTGTGGACACGGTAAAACGAGTGCTGGGATGTGATCTGAGATGTGTGTCCTGCTTGTGGGTCAGATAAACCCAGAGATTCCTGGAAGAGGGAGGGGGGAAGTGGGGAGGGCTGTTGGGCGAGATGGGTTGGGAGATTCCGGGTGAGAAGCAGGATGCTGATCCCGGCAGGACGGGCTGCAGCTCCCTGTCACCCCCCGGGGCACAGCCTGGCAGAGGTGGGACAGGTCTGTGTGCAGGGCTCGTGCCTGTGCCCGGTCCCTGCAGCCGTGGCCTCGCCCTGCCTGGAGTGTCCCTTTGTCACCCCCTGTTTACCGGCGCTCTGAGCCAGCGAGCTCCGGGCGCTGCGAGGCCACAATCGTGTTTATTCTGTTGTTTTCCTGTGCGTGACATGCCTGCATTTCCATCTTTCATTTCCTGCTGAGCCCTGTTTCCCTCCGGAGAGCCCGAGCGTGCCGGCAGCCGCCTGCCCCACCTGCCCTCCCCTGCTCGGATGAGCGTTTTTTAATGATGCTGGGGAAGCTCTTCCAGCCTCCCACAGGTGATGAGTGCTGTGTTTTGCACCTCTGCGGCACCTGCGTGGGCTGTGTTCTCTCCCAGCTTCTGTTTTGCCCACCTTGAGCTCTGCTGGGAGCCTTTTCCCCTTTCTCCAGCTCTGCTGGGACCCCTGCCTAGGTCGGGGGTGTAATCCTGGCACGGCTGGGATTGAAACCAGCTCCTTCTCCAAATCCCTTACTCTGCCCTTGCTGCCCCCAGCCATCCACCCCACTCCTGCCTTGATCCCGGTGGGATTTTTGTGCTGACTTCTGGTTGTGTCCCATCAGGCTGGGACTCATCTTGGTTTTTATGAATCGTTACTCGGGCCCGTTGTGGCCCTACAGAAATGCTTCTGCCAGCAGCTTATTTTTCCCTGTAGGAAACCGTATACAAGGGCTCCTTTGGCTGAGAGATTCCAGGTGACCTTGGGCACTTTTGCTCCTGGTAAAACTCAAAACTATCCTGTGGGAGCGACTCCTCTCCCCACGGAGCGGGGCCGGGATGCTTTCCCAGCCCGGTGGTCCCGTGCTGTCCCGCCAGCTAATGAGCATTAGTTAATTAGTGCCCCCGCACCACCCCTCTGCTGCAGGCACGTTCAGTTGACACGGTGATGTTGGGGACAGCCTGTGTGGCCCTGACCGTCCCTGTGACCCCGCTGGGGGCTCGCCAGGGCGGTGACGGTGCAGCCTTAAGGCTCTCCCGAAATAAATCTACCCCGCACCCCCGGCGTGCCTTGAATCACACCCCCATTCCCTGGCTCTGGCAGCATCCTCAGCGTGGCTGGAACAGCCCCATCCCCACTCCCGGGGCTGGTGGGGTCTCCCAGCACGGCCCCAACCTCCGGGGTGACAGCGCTGGGGACAGCCGTGGGTGGCACGGGAGGTTTCCGTGCGGGCGCCTCCAGACGCTGCTGCCCGTGGAGATATTTCATCCTGGCCGGCTGTTTGGGATGCCTCTCGTTCCTGCTGCGAGGGCAGTTGCCGTGCTGGGAGATCTGGGATTCCTGGATGTGCGGTGGCCGCCGCGGGAGCTGGGGGCTCCCCTGACTCCCCCCCCTCCCGCCCCATTCTCAATATGATCGAGCCAGCTGGAGCGATCCTTCCCTCCTCCAGGAATTCCTGGCGTTCCCGGCAGAGGGGAGAGGGAGCTGGGATGCTTGGGGATGGGATCTGGTGGCGCCAGACCCCCTTCCCATTAACCCCTTCGGGACAGGAGGAGGGAAGAGCCGTTCTCCCCATCCAGGCAGGGTTCGGGGGGTGCCCGGTGGGTTCTGGGCTCTCTTCCCTGCATCTCCCTCCTGCTCCCATTACTGTAATTTTGGAGCAGCTCCCTGCTTGCCGTGTCCAGTAGCCATCCTGATGGGATCTGGTCTCACCCCTTTGCTGGGAAGGGGAGGATGGAGATAAATAAGGTGGGATCTCGCTGTCCCCCCGTGATGGGCTCAGCTCTCCATGCCTGTTTGGGGCTGTTGGAAGGCAAGGACCCGATGTGCCCTCGTGCCCCCTCCGTGGGGCTGTTCCCACCCTTCCTTCTCACAGCCCCTTTGTCAGGAAGAATCAGGACTTTTTTTTTTTTCCCCCCTGTTTCTTTTTGTCTTCCTTTAGAGGAAAATTCCATTGTGCTATTTTTAGTGTTGACAACTTGGCTTCTCGAAACAACTTCATTCTGCTGCCGGCGCTGCCGGCGGGCACGGGGGGATGGCTGGGAATGGCCCCATGATGCCAGGGATGCAGCCAGCACCTCCAGCTCCAGCCCTGAATCCAGGCTCTTCCTGTGGCCGCTTCCCTGGTGGTTGGATCAGCTCTTGGATCAACTCCTTGCTGGGATGAACGGATGTCACCTCCACCCCACCGGAGCTCAGAGGGGTGCAGAGCGTCCTGGGGTACCCTGAGTGTGGAGGAGGCACCTCACCACCTGCCTCCTTCCCCAACTTGGAGCTCCCAGAGGGATTTTTGGCTCCCTGGTTCCCAGCTGTCAGGGGCACGAGCAGCAACTGGCCTGCTGGGCTTGCTCTGCTCACCATGCAAAGCGATACCCTCAGTGTGTGTCTGTCCCTGGAGAAGTGTCCGTCTGTCCTGGAGCTGTGGAGGAGGTGGACATGGGGCTGCTTCCACGAGTGTTCTGGTTTTATGAATATTTTATGGATAATGTCACTGTGGGATGGGGGTTGCTCTGGGGAGGCACTTCAGCACACGGTGAAGGAGCCAGGGATTCATGGATGAGGGGAATCTCCTCGCTCCCCTGACTGCCAGGGAGCTTCCCCCCTGGTTTTTGGGGGGAGATTTGGCTCCTGCAGCACATCCTCGCTCTATTTCTCTCTCTCCTCTTCCTCTGGCAAAGCTCAGATGCCGTGTGGGAGCTCAGGCAGGATGATCCTGTACCGTGTGGTGGGTCTTGCTCAATCTGCTGGGATCTTTCCAGAGAGGGAATGGCGACAGCAGGATCTACCTCTGTGACAGGACATTTCAACACTGCTGACGGTGATATTATCATTATCATTATTGGTTTTATTATTTGATTTAACAGAAGTCCTGCTCCCTGCCTGGTGGACACCAGCCCTGCTGAAGGGCAGCAATGAGCGGGTCAGGCGCTCGGATCCCCTTGGATCACTCTGGGCTGGTTCCTGCTGCCAAAAATTCCTTTAAAACCAGTAAATCTCCTTTTCAGCTTTGCGAGCGCCTCGCAGCCGGGGCCAGGTGAACATGTGGTGGGTGTCGGGGGGCAGAGACAGGAGGGATCTGCTCCCCATCTGCTCCTGGGTCTCACCTGGCCCATTTTTCCAGCATTTTACGGCACTTTTCTGGTGGCTTCTCCCAGACTGTTGGCCAGGGTGGCTTTTCCCACAAGGAGTGGGACCCACTTGCCCACTGCCTGCGTTTTCCTCATCTCCTGCCTGCCAGCCTTAAATCCCATTGGGTTTTTTCCTTCCCCTCCCAATTCCCTTCACCATGCTCCCTGCTGGAAATATCCCCAGGACATCCAATCCCTGAATCCTCCGGCGTGGAGGGGTGGGATGAGGGATGCCGGGGGTGGGGAGGGGGCCCTGGTGGTGCGGGGCAGTTGCTGGGCTCATTTGCAAAAAGGGGGGTGGCCTCAGCTCTGGGAGGCTTTCATGTGCTTCATCAAATAAGGAAACACTGCCAGTGGTCAAAGGGCGACTCAGAGGAGTCCAGCGGGAATGCTGAGCCGGGGACAGTGGCCGGAGCTTGTGGGTGCCCCGATGCCGCCCAGCTGAGGAGCTGGTGGTGGGTCCGGCTGCAAAATGAACCTGGAGAAGTACAAGAAGTTCCTGGATGGGCTCGGCACGCTGAGAGGTATTTGTGACCCAGCGCGGGGAGAGGCTGAGCCGCTCCGGCTCCAGCTGGGTCCCACCATCTGTCATCGATCGCCGATCGAGGCGGATCGAGCGCTCCCGGCACGGCCAGGAGCTGCCCGGGGAGGCAGCCGGGGAGGGGTGGTGCTTCCACGGCTCCGCTTCACTTCCCTCTTTTGTCCTCTCCTTGGATTTGGAGCTGGGCACAAAGGGAGCGCTGGGGCAGCGGCCGGCCCAGCCCTGGGAGCAGCGCAGGGAGCCCGGGGAAGCTGCTTCAGTAACAACTGGGAGAGGAATTGAGCTCCGATTCCTGCTCAGAGGGAGAGTGGGCTGCTGTTGCCACGGCGTGGGGGCTGACCCTGCTCTGCCGAGGGTGTTTTCGCCGCGTGGCTGCGGGTACAGATTGCTGCTTTCCCACTTCCCTTCTTTCTAAAGCTCTTTCCCAGTGCTGTGCCCTCTCCTGCCTCGCGGGCTGTCCCTGGAGAGTCAGCTGGGACACCCGATCGTGCCGGGCTGGCCCCTGGCAGGTGGCTGGAGGCAGGCACCCGTTGTCCCGCTGTCACAGGCAGCGAGCCCGGGCTGTGGGAGAGCAGCTCGGCTTACCTGCTGCTCTGAGAATGCTTTTTCTCCCCCTTTCTTTCTCTATTTTTTTATCTTCCCTGCTGTCAGAGGAGCTTTTTGCCCTGGAATTCCCTGCCAGCCTCATCCTGCTGCAGGGGTTCTCCTGCTAGAAGGGCAGGAGAGGAAAACAGAAGGCACCTGGAATGCCATCGCCTGTCATCCGACAATGCTGTCATTGACTCGCCCCTTTTCACAGCAAGGCCTCGGCTGGGCTTTACCAGCTGATCCCATTGTATAACAAAGGTGAATCAATTCCATGTTTAATTTAGCAGGGAGCCAAGGGAGTTGTCACCAGCAGGCTGGCAGTGTCCCCACCCTCCCGTGCAGCCGCCGCCACCGCCGCGAAGGGTTAATCCCGCGGCTCTGTGGCTGACAGCTGCCCTGACTTATCGAGTCTGGGAGGAATATAATTCACTTTCTTATGCTGCCGTGGTGTCCATCATAAATTTTTCCTGAGCCTCGCTGCAGCTGGCACTGGGAATCAATGTAAAAGGAGCCCCGAGTCGCCATGTGCCGGCTGGGTGTGCCGGGGATGGTGGCCGGCGCTGTCCCCTCCGTGTCCAGCCCCTTGGCAGCCGGAGCAGGGATGGGTGCTGGGTTTGGGTGCCAAGTTTGAGTGCTGTTGACCCCAACTCTGCATTTTGGGGCTGCTGCTGAAGCTCTCACACGGAGCTTCCGAGCCCCGGCTCCAGCTGCAGCTCGGCGAGTTCCCATCCTGCCGGCGCGAGCGAGGCGCGGGGAGCCCACATGACATTATTAATCGTGTTTACAAGGTGACTGCTTGCAGGAGCTGAGCTGGCAGCCTTCCCCTCTCCAGGTGCTGCCCAGAGCTCTGCTGGGAGCGTTGGCTCCCGCTCTGGCTCCCACATCCCGGAGCTCGTGGCGCTTTCCGTGCCCGCAAGCCTGGAACAAGGACGTGGCAACGTGGGTGGCACGTCCCCAAGGAGCCCCAGTCTGTGGATTTGGGTCTGTTTTGCTGCCTCTAGACCCAGTGATGCCGACTTTGTCTGTCACCAGCTGTGTTCACCACAGCCCTTCGTGGTTTTAATTCAGGGAGCAGAGCAGGCAGGAGATGGTGGTGTGGGCAGGGAAGGGGTGGAAACTGGAAGTGTCCAAGGCCAGGTTGCACAAGGCTTGGAGCAACCTGGTCTGGTGGAAGGTGTTCCTGCCCATGGGGATGAAATGGCCTTTAAGGTCCCTTCCAACCAGTCCAGTCTGGGATTCTGTGCTTGGAGGAGGCCAAACACTGCTTGAGCCAGCACAGTTTGAGTTCTTCCACGCTGCTGGGGGGGCTTCCCTGTGCATCCAAGCACAGAAGGGGTGCCCACAGGGAATGGTTGGCTCTGTGGCGCTCGCTGGCGTGGAGATGCTGCGCCGTGCATCCCGCTGTCACTGTTTGGCATTGCCGTGGATCTAAGTGTGCTCCCAGCACTGAAAACAGCCGGCCCAGCCTGCCCTTGAGCTGCGGGGCTGGCCAGAGCTGGAGGAAAACAAGGTTTTATTGCTGGAGAGGTTTCTTTTCCCTTCTCCCCCCTCATCTCTATTCATCTCCCCGGGGAGGTGGAGGCAGCAGCGGATATTGGAGCTGGGAGTGTTTCATATGTAAATGCTCGTGTGTGTGAGTCCAGGCCCCTGACCCCCGGCTCCGTGCCAGCATCCATCCCTGTCAGCCCTCCAAGGGGCTTGGAGAGCATCCCAGTGCCCCCAGCCTGCCCAGCTGGGATGGGGCTGGGGGGCCCTGCCAGATCCCTGTCTCCACGCCGGGGACAAAGGGTGCTGCTCCGGGAGGGACCCTGCCCCGGTGGGTGTGGGGTCACCCGGACTTTCCACACAGTTTCCATCTTGAGTTTCCCGGAGCAGCGTCGGTCACGGCCCCGAGATGACCAGATCCTTTGGGCTTGGCTGAGGAAACCCATTTGATTACAAATTTATTGCTGGGTTAATTTTACCAGCAGCAGGAGGACGGCTGGTTTCTCTTTCTGAGGAGTTTTGTTGTTTACTTGGCAGCCGGCTCAAACCCGACATCTCGGCCCTGTCCGTGCACTGCCAGCTAATCTGGCTCCATCTGACCTTGGAGCTGCCACGTGCTTTCCCCAGGGGAACCGGGCTCAGATTTTCCCCCCCTCCCTGTGACCAAGGAGTGGGTCCATGCTTGTTCTTGTCACCTCACCACTGTGCACGAGCGGTGAGGAATTTCGTGGCTGAGTTTCTGCTGTTAAAAAAGAGGGGTTTAGGTGCTGCCTGAGGGATGTGTGGGATCGGAGCAGGAGGCAGGAGCAGCATCCTGCTCTGCTGTGTGCCACCGTGCTGGAGTGGTGCCACAGCTCGTCCCCTTGTCACTGTTTGCTGTCGTCCCATCATGTGGTGGCTTCCCCGAGGAGCCGAGGCCGCCCAAGGTGGCTGGGTGTGATAAGAGATCCAGGGCCAACATCTTCCCTGGCTGCCTTGGGTGGAGGCCCTGGTGAGTTTTGGCTCCTCCAGCACGTGGCTCTGTGAGACCTGTGTCCCAGTGTGTGAGGAGGATGGTGCTGGTGTCCCCTGGGAAAGGGTGGGTGGCACTTTTCTGGCAGGGCCGCGCGCTGAGGTGTCCCCTGGGCAGCACAGCCAGGCAGGGACACTCACGGGCTGTGCCCTGACTGAGGCTCTCTGTTGATTTACAGCTTTCCCACCACAGCTCTGTGGTGCCAGGAATGGTTTTAGCCTTGGAAAGGTCCGGCTCAGCCCTGCTGAGGGAATCTGCTGGGCTTGGGCCAGGCTGGAGGGGTCCGGCAGGCCTGGGGCTTGAACGGAGTGGCCAGAGCAGTGTTAGCAACTGGATTATTTCATTTGCTTTTTAACAGGGATTAAGTTTCTCTGCAGGAGAGCAGGTCTCTAGGGAACAGAGGTTTTGGGCTCCTGCCTCCCCTTTTTTTATAATCCTACATTTCTCTGTGCTGCTGCACGCCAAGGCCGGGCGGAGCTGGGATGAAGCATCACTTCAGAGCACGGCACAGCCATGACCGGGGGTGTGATGGAGCCTGGAAGGACCAGGACAGGTCCTGGGTGCTGTGGGGAGGCAACTGTGGGTGCCCTGCTGCCCAGACCCCCCTCTCCAGAGGCAGGGTGCTGGGGCTGGCTGGCAGAGCAAGCTGCCGCTCCTTCACCCGCCTCCCGCCCGGCGCTAATCAGGTTTCACACTGCTTAGTTTGGGACATCTAATGAGATCAGGGCTCAGGGTTGCTGCCTGCCCTCCATCTGCAGAGGAAGAGGAGGGAATCGGCCGCTTCCTTCTCTTTGACCTCCATTTCTCAGAGGAGACTTTGCACATCTCCGGCTCCACCGCTGCCGTCCTCGTGTTCGCAGCGTGGCGGCGGTGGGGAGACCCTGAGCTGCTTTTCGGGGCACACCTGGGGAGCTGAAGGCAGAAAAAAAGGGGGACACAGCTTCCTAACAGCACCTTGGGCAGTCACCTCTGTGCTTTATTTGTGAGGAGCAGGACAGGGCCACCAGTGGCCATACCCAGGGGAGAGCCCAGCCCTGACCCCCCTGACCCTGACACCCCCGTTGTGTGGGGGGCTGTGCAAACACAGCACCCCCCAAACAAAGCGCAGCCAGTTCCCACTAGGCCAACATTTCTCTATTTCCCCCGCTGCCAAGCAGCCTCTGGTTGGCGTTGGAATAACAAGCCTCTCTGCGGAGACACCGGCTCTTTTGTTAGCTGCTAGAAAAGGAGTTTTGATGCCGGCCATCCCTCCGCCCCCCCGGCTTTCCTGCTCCCTAAGCCGCTGCTGTGGGAAGTGCAAAGCTTGGACTTGAGCTGCCGGGGATGATCCCAGCGCCGCGGCTCCGATCCGGCTCCCCACGGCTCTCCCTGGGGCTTGGCGGTGCTGAGGAGCAGCGGGGTCTGGCTCCTCCAAGAGGGGCCGGGGCCTGGGACTTAATTTGGGGGGTTTTTCCAGCGTTCAGGGCATTCCTGGTGCTCAGCTCCTGTGCAGGCGGTGGGAGCGGGTGCAGGATTTGGGATTTGGGATTCGGGATTTGGGCTGCTTTCTGGTATGGGGCTGTGCCGGGGTTTCCATCTGCCGGGGTTTCCATCAAATCTCAATGGTGGAGGGGTTTGGGGTTTTTTTTCAGTGTTTTGTTTTTTCATGGCTTTCTCCCTCGGCTGTCGGGGTGTGCTGGGAATTGCGGAGCGGGTGTTTACCCAGCCGTGGAGACGGCGGCTCTGTGGAGGTGTGCGGCGTTGTCCCCGTGGCCGGAGGGGCAGGGAGGGACCCGGAGATGGCATCGCCTTCCTCCTCCTCCCCCGGCCTGGGAAAGAAGCCACCTCTCGTGTCAGCACAGGCCCCTGGGAAGGCGTGCAGACGTGTGTGTCCTCTTGCACGTGGGCGTGCAAGCAAGCCTTCCTCTGCCCAGGGCTGATGCTGCTCCCTCCCGAAGAGCCCGCGGGGTTTTCTGCCGGGAGACCTTTGCTGTTCCTTTCCCCGTTCATCCCCATCCTCCTCGCCTCCGGCACCGGCTTCACCTCTTCCCTCTCACCCAGCATCTCCATGGATGGCTCCAAGCTCTCCGTGCAGCTTTTATCCGTGCCCCCAGTGCCCTGTCCCCGTTCCCTGCCCTCTCCTTGCAGGACGATGCCACCGAGTCCATGCCAGCTCAGCGGGGTTCGGTGCTTTCCGGGAGCCGGGGTTACGTGGCCGTGAATTTCGCGGCATCGCTCAATGAGCAGGCGCTGCCAGCGTCCTCGGAGGGGTGACAAACCACGGGAGGCTTCCGAGAAGCGGGAAGCGGTGAAATAATGCCCGAGCTGCCGCGTCAGCACAATCCCCGCAGCCTTGGGGAGGGTGGATGGAGGGAGGTTTGTCATGCTGGGAAAGCAGCGGTGAGATCACTCCCCTCCAGCGTGACGCTCGCTCCCGGCGCGGAGGGAGAGCTCCAAAGGCCGGGAGAGAGTTGGAATGGGATGTATTCAGGCTGGCACTGCGTGCACGTGGCTCGTGGGCAAGGATCTGCTGGGATCCGTGTCAGGGAGATGGAGCTGGCGTCGCTCTGGGGGGGTGCATGGAGGGGTGGGCACCGTGGCTCTGGATGCCCCTGGGAAAGGTGCTGGTTCTGGGACACCAAAAAGTGAGCCCCACCTAGGAAAGGCTGGTGCCCTGGGAATGCTGGCTGCTTTTCTTGCAGGAGATGTGGGAGCCTCTCCCTGATCCTGCTGCGAAGGGAACGGTCTCTTTCTGAGTTATTTTTGAGATTCTCGAGGCCCTGGGCTCTCCTGTTGGCTCTGTCCATCTCGCTGGGGTTGGTCCCTTTGGACAGGCCCTGTTGGGATGTCACATTCCCGCAGACCCCATAACTGCTGCTGTGCTGGGGAATTTGCCCTCCAGCCCAGGAGTTCATGCTGCTGGGGAATGATTAAGTCATGAGCAGGTGGCCATCCAGCTCAGCCGTTTGCCTTTGCAGGATGAAAGCCACAGGAATGATGTTTGCTTCCAGCCTTGCCTCGAACCTTCTTACCCCTGCCCTCCACCTCCGTGTCCCACAGCAAGGTGGTCCCGGGGTCCTTTCCCACATCCCCCCCGATGTCAGCCCTGCTGTGGGAAGGGAAGTCTTGTCTTTTTTTAAAGATATTTTTCTAATTTTGGTGCCCAGACGTCTGCTGGAAAAGGGAACATCTCCATTCTTATCACCGGAGCTTCCTTTTGCTCAGTTCCGATTTTAGTGCCGGGGGGGGGGGGGTGTCCAAGGTTCCCTCCCAGCCCCTTCCCTCTCCCCTCGTTTTGCCGAGTCCAGCTGACCTTTGGAAGCTCCTCTGAGAGAGATTCGCAGGCAAATATTGATTTGTGCTGCCCTCACGGTGCAGAACAGGGGGAGCTGGTGCAGACCAGGGGGAGCTGGTGCAGAACAGCCCCCCAGCCCTGGGTGGGATGGAGCTGCTCCGGTTAATCCGGATGAAGCCCAGCTCCAGCTCCCACTATTCCCTGTCCAAATGGGGAGCTATGGAGGGGTACTCAGAGCCAAAATCCCTATTTGCACAAACCCCCCTGTGCTTGAGATGTTGGTTTTCCAGGGCCACAAGAGCCTTGCTGTCTGCGAGTTTCCATAATCCTCATTTTTGCAGTAGTGGAGGGGGGTGATGATGCCCAGGGGCCGGCAGAGGACCCCGCGGGTTTCTCCCCGTCCCTCCCAGCGGGAATGTGGCCGCTGGGGGATGACGAAAGCCAGAAGGAAATGTTGAACGTGGGGAATGTGCCCGCTGTGCCAGGAGCCGGCTGGCGAGGGCTCACCGGCTGTGCCCGCACACGCTCGGGCGGGTGATTCACCGGCAGCGGGAGAGGGTTTGGGAGCTGGAGCCGAGGAGCTGGGCAGCGTCGGGAGCCGTGACCTGCCTCGTTCCACCTTGTTTTTAATAGCCCGGATCAGAAGAAACGTCATCTTTGTTCTGGCTTTCCTTTCCCAAGGCTCCTGGCGCCGCGGGCAGGGTGGAGCGAGGCTCCGCGCCCCGGCGGGGCCCTGCCCGTGCTTGCCGGCAGAAAGCGGTGCCCTGGCACGTGCGGGAGCGCTCGGCAGCCAGGGATGGGTCTTGCTGAGCTGTCTGTCTGTCTGTCTGTCTGTCCGCAGCTGCCTTTGGTGCGGTTTGCCGGGAGGGTGTGATGCTGTGGAGGTGAGGGGGGAAGAGCTGTGATCCAAGCGGGAAGGATCTCAGCTGAGCACTGGAGTGGGGTCTGTGCTCCATGCCCTGGTTCAGGATTAGGAACAGTGTTTGTTCCAGCCCTGTGACCCCATCCAGCCCCGTGACCCCATCCGGCCCCCACGGAAGCCCAGACAGGCTCCTCGACCCACTCCAGAGCAGGACCTGTCCCTGGGTGATGCTGTCTTTGATTTACCTGGGCACCCCGATCCAAAACCTGGACTCTCCTTCCCCTCCCGGTCGATTCTCAGCCGCTGCCATAAGCAACTGAGATTTGCCCTTAAAGCCCCCCAAAAAGGAGGAAAGAAACAGCAAAAAGGGGAGAAGCTTTGCTGAGGAAGCACGGCAGGAAACCTGGCTCCTGTCCTGCAGTCGCGAGTTTGTGCGTGCTCAGCACTGCTGCTGGACAGGCTCTGTAGCTGCTGTGGGAACTGGGGTGCCTCGTGGGCAGGGTGGGGTGACCCTGATGACCCTTTGGGGCAGAGAAGCCCTCCAGGGCACTCCCAGCTGCTCCCATGTCCAGTTTTTCCTGCTGCAGGCAGCGGAGGCGCTTTGTTAGGCTTTGCTGGGGGGGGAGCTGGCAGCACCCCCGCCCAGCCGGGCACAGCGGGGTGCAGGCAGAGCGCCGGAGCGATGCTTCAGCCCGGCTCAGCGCCGCCAGGTGCCAGCTCTGGCTCTGTCCCCAGCGATGCCCACTCCGGCGTTTCCACAGTGCCACCTGGCTGCCACCTCCCGGGGCTGGGACACGCCGCCCCGGCCGGAGCTCGTGGAGCTTTTGCTGCCTTCTGCCAGGCCACAGCACCCAGGGGATGAAGGAGCAGTGCAGTGGCTTCAGCCACAGCGATGCCAAGGTGCCTTCATGCCCTGAGTGGCGACAGAGACACGAGGGCTGTGCCCGGCTCCCGTGTGACACTGCCCGGCAGCTTCTCCGGTCATATAAGGAGATGCCGGAGCCGGGAGCCGATCTCTTGTCGCCTGAGCATTACTCACTGGGGAGGCACAGGGAGGGGGGAGGAACAGCCCAGGACACCCAAAGCTTGGCATGACTCAGCTCCGGGCAGGAGCGTGGCTGGAGCGAGGGGGGTCCGGGATCCGCGTCCCCACGGCTGTGCTGTGGGGTACCCTAAACCCAGGTGGGGGGCAGCGCTGGTGTCCCACCATGCTGGGTGATGCAAAATGCTGCCCAGGGCACTCTGTGAAATAAGGGGAGTGCCCTGCAAGGTGGGGACCCCTCTGTGGGAGGGCAGGGCCTCTCCGCTCCCCAAATTCCTGCGCGGGCGAGAGATGTGTCCTCTCCCCACCCCTTTCCTTTCCGGGCCAAGCCGCCTTGCAAGGAACTAAAAATGAGCTGTTTGTGTTTTGGGTGCTCAGGGTGGTTTCCATGGCAGGGAGGGGGGGGGTGGCTGCATCCGGGGCTGGGTGGTCCCCAGAGCTCAGCAGAGTCACCCTGAAAGCCGCCGTTGGCTCCTGACACCCCGGATCAGCCACCTCCTTCCCGCCTTATCAGCTTCCTGCAGCGGGAAAAGGAAAGTGGGGTGATGGTGCTAAACTGAGCTGGGTGAATTTGGCGTCCCAGGAATCCCTGGGGTGTCCTGATGCAGCAGAGGGATGTAGTGATATATATAAATGTACATTTATATAAATATATTCAGGAGTTGGGCTCAGTGGTCCTTGTGGGTCCCTTCCAAGTCAGGGCATTCTACGATTCCATTAAATTGTATTTGTACGCATAAATGTAAGTAAATCCATATATTTACACGTGATTATATATATTTTAAGAATTTATTTCACCCAAAGCCTTGTCCAGCTGGAGCTCAGTGCATTTTATCAGCCCTTCCATGCAGGAAACACCCGGGTAGCACAGGAGCAGCTGAGCCCCCCATGGTTGCACCTGGGACGAGGGGATGTGGGAAACCAACTCCTGCTTCCTGGACCCTTTTTCCACTGGCACATCTCAGCTCCATCTCTGCCTTGCAGGAAGCTCTTCACCCCGCTCAGGGTGGACCACGGGCCCATTTATGGTGGCCTCATGCCTGCCTCGCGGTGGGTCATTCCTCCTGCAGCCTTAACAGAAAGCAGACGGCTTTGGAGGAAAACTATGCCAGGATATTTTTCATCCGGGCAGGGATGGAGCTCTGGAAAATACATTGCAACAGCGCCGAGCCCCGGGGTAATTCTGTATTTTTTATCACCCATCTCCCTGTCCCGAAAGATGTGGGGGTTGCAGGAACCCCAGGGAATGATGCAGTTGTAGGGTCATGGAATGGTTGGGTTGGAAGGGACCTTAAAGATCATCTCATTCCTCACCCCTGTAATGGACAAGGACACCTTCCAGGATCCCAGGGTGCTCCAAGCCCTGTCCAGCCTGGTCTTGGACACTTCCAGGGATCCAGGGGCAGCCACAGCTTCTTCAGTCAAACTGTGCCAGGTTTTGGAATGTTTCAGGCGATGTTTGGTCTATCAGGTTTTGCTTGATATGGTTTTCTTTGTGTGCCTCACCAGCTGGTGGCTGTTGGGTTTGGGGAAGTGCTCAGGGTTATAAATACAATATAAGTCTCTATTTGCACCTGCATGAAACCCTGGACCTCATGGGGTTTCCCAAATGTGGAGCGGGAGCTGTGAGATGGCATCTGGCCCTGCATGAGCTGCATCTCCAGGTCAGTAGAACCTGAGCTGGGATTCCTGGCTCTCCCACCAGTAAATCCTGAGCCAGGCTGATGCTCTGCAGGTCTGCTCTGTGCCACGCTCACCATAACAACTCCCCCGAGCTCCGGCAGAACAACCTTCTCTTGTCTGAGCCCTTGGGAGAAGGTAACGGCGAAAAAATGAGCCTTTAGTTCCGTGCAACCACTATCCAAGAGCCGGTTTCTTCCCTCTGGAGCTGGCACGGGGACGCGATGGGCTCTGAGATCAATCCAGGCTTTGTGGGAGCCTCCCCACCCCGTTTGCTTGTGGTTACAGCGGCAGGGGGGCCGGGGGGGCACCGGCTGCTCTCGGTTTCCCTGCTCCGTTCCTGGTACCGCCGGCGGCGGAAGCGTTTCCGGAAAGAACTGAAACCCTGAGAAACGCCCAACACGGTGCAAACCGTGGGTAAATGAGGCTGGGCTGCAAAGTCCCTGGTGCTGGGGGCAAGCGGGCCACCCAGCCACGGGGAGGGTGGGGAAGTGCCCAAACCTCTGGTGTCAGAGCATCTTTTTGGGGTGTTTCCTCATTGCGCGGGGCTGTTCTTAAATTATTCAGAGCATCCGGGGAGGGTGGTGGGGATGTGCTGGTGGTCCTCAACTCCCAGAAGCCCAAATTTTGTCCCCATTGCTTTCGCCCCGCTGCTGGGCAGAGTTTCCTACCAGCAGACACTGCTGGCTCCAGCCCGAGTACCCCGGGAGCCCCGGGAAGTGCTGCCTCCGTGTCCCAGCCGCTCCCCCTGGATCCCGGCTGCGCTTGGCATCCCTGGCTGTCTGCTGGCAGGGGACGCTGCTGACTGTCACCCATCGGGGGGGTGCCGGGGGGGGGTGGGTTTGCCGAGGTTTTGTGCCTGTCCCCAGCCCCCCGTGAGGACGGGGAGGTTCGCGGCGATGCCGCCATGGCAGCTGCTGCCGCCGATATCCCCTCGGCTGCGGCTCCCTTCCAGCGGGGCTGGGAATGGATATTGAGGAGATGACGTCTCTCCCCACCGAGCGGGGAAAGGGGGGGGGGACGGACGAAGTTTGGCCGCGAGAACTCCGAGGAAAGATGTTAGAGCCGGCCTGACGCTCGCTTTTCTCCCTCTTACCCGCCCCCTCTTGGAGCTTCCAAATCTCCCAGTCCCAGCGGCGCTGGCTGTCCCAAGCCCTGCCAGCTCCGGGGACGCCGTGGGACGCAGCCAGCTGCAGGCAGAGGCGCAGGCAGGAAGTTTTGGAAGTTTCTCCAGGCAGCGACTCAGCCCCCATCCCCTCACCCTCCCGGCGATGCCGGGCTCCAGCAGGAGAAAGAAAGTCGGAGCCAGGCTTGGGATAACGGGCCGGGAATAGGAAGCGATGCCTCTTTCGGAGAGCTCCTATCTGCCACCCGCTGCCTTTGTCCTGAGCCACGTCCTGGGCATCGCCGGCGTCCTGTACTGGAGGAGCCGGAGCAGGGAAGGTAGGGGTGGTTCCGGGGGGGGCACGGAGCGCTAAGATGGCCGGCGTGACTAGGGGCACGGCTTGATGTCCCTCCCCAGGATTGCTGTCCCTCCCCAGGATTGCTGTCCCTCCCCAGGAGCCGTGGCAGCGTCACGGACAAGGACGGACGTGGCTGTGGGGAGGAAGGAGGACACGGCAATGGGGAACCTCCCGGGGGCTCTGAACCCATGTGGGGAGGGGGGGGAGAGGGTGGGGCAGAGGTTCGAGTGCCTAAATTTGGCCTCGCCACCCATTCCCGGCCTGTGTGGGGCTGGGAGAGGTTGGGATGAGGGGGGTCTGGGTGGGGGGGTGAGGTTGCTTTGTGTCTGGCACGATCCCACGACACGTGGCTGAGGGGTTCTGCCTCCCATTTGTGCCCCGCTCGCTGCCACCCTTCGCCGTGACAGCGGCGTCTCCGTCACCCGCCGGCACCGGCAAGACGCGGCCCTGGGAGCTTCTCCCGGCGCTGGCACGGCCTCGCCGAGCAGCTGGGGCTGACCCTGCCTCAGTTTCCCAAAATAGGGCTTGCACATGACTGCCCAAGGAGGGCAAGGGTTCGTTACAGGGGTGTGGGATAGCTCCAGGCCCCAGACGAGGTCTCGCTGAACTCCTTCTCCGTCCCCGACCTCCTCCCTCCTGGGATTTGTTTGTTTTGATTCCTCCCTCTTTCTTCCCAGCCGTGCTTGTTCTCGCCTGTGCCTCCGCATGGGGCCCTTTCGCTGCGTCCATGACCGATTCCCTCTTTTCTTTCCTTTTTTTCCGTGCAAAGGGGCGGGACTGCGCAGCCGGGCAGCGCGCGCAGGCTTTTCCCTGGATGCTGCTTTGGGATACGCTTCCTTTCTCCCTCTGAGCTCCTGGGAGAGGGAGATCGAGAGGGAATTGCACAAACGTGTCGTGCAGAATGCGCCCTGTCACCCACTAAACCCAGCCTTGCTGCAATTCCTCCTGCTGACCTGTCCACTTAATTAATCTCCATGGCTGGGCAGTGTTGTCCAGTGATGTTCTTGGCTCCATTTGGGGACCTCTTGGATGCTCCCCAGCTGGACTATCTCTTCCCCATGCTAACCTGCAGCTTCATCCCACTTGGAGGGATGTTCCCCCCCCCCGCTAAATCCACCCCTTTTGGAAAAAATCCTGGAGCGAGTGTTGCAAGCACCAAGTGTATTCAAAATCTGTTTCCTTTCCTCACTTTTTCCCAGGAAAGGGCAGGTAAAACCCAATCCTGACAGACCAGGATCATTTTGCAGCAGGTTTTTCACTCTGCGGCCCTCACCCAGCCCTGCTGAGCATCTGCCCTGCTCTCCTTTGCATCACCACATCTCAGGTGTCTCCCTCATTAAATATCCGGGTGTTGGATACTTTTCCACTGCAGGTATCTCTTGTGCATTCTTCCAGGCTGAATCAGGCTCTGTTTCCTCTCCCTGGGTGAAAGGCTCCGTAAATCCTGCCCTGTTGGCTCTGTTGTCATGATGGATTATGTCAGCTCTCAAGTTGGCAGCCAGCGTGTTTTAAATACCTTGTGCTCCTCAGCCAGCCAGATTTTTTTGCATATCCCCCCTCTCAAAAGTGCCAGGTTTGAAAAGCCCCCTGCTCATTCTCGTTCTTTGCTTGCCTTGAAGGGAAAACGCTGGGTTTCAACGCTTGAAAATTTGGAGTTTTGGCATTTTTAAGTAACCAACCCCTCCTTTACCCCAAGGCTGGCTCTTGTTTAATCCCACTTTCACACTGAGCATGGGCTTGGAGATATCCTCGAGATCTCTGCGAGCTCATCCAGTGCAGTGCCCTGTCTGATGTCTCCTGTGTTCCTTTGGATTTAAAAGGAGCAGGAAGTTTGGGAGCCACTTCCTAATTTCAATGCAGGAGCTGGTGGGCAACATGGAGCCCCCTGGGTTCCCTCCCAAGGATGGCAAGAGGCCATCCTGGGGAGCAGCGGGCATCGGTGTGACGGAGGGTCCCCAGCCAGAATTGGGATTAGGGATGATGCCTGGCCGGGCACCTTTTATCCTGCAGGTTCCTGGGGCTGGGGCTGGACTGTGGCAGCAACCTGAGGGAGGAGGAGGCACACAGGGATGGAGTGTGACAGCGAGCAAGGCCGGCGATGATGGAGGAGAGATCTGGGGGGAGCAGCAGCTCCCGGCCGGACGTGTTGGGAGCTGCTGGGGACAGGCAGGCTGCCAGGACGGAGGCTGCCGCAGGCAAACGGGCAGGGAATTGTCTGTGCAGGGCGTTGTGGTGGTGCTGAGGGGTTCTCTGGCACCCAGGGCCTGTGGGAACCCTCCCTGTGATGATGGAAAATGCCTGGGGATGCTGAGGTGCAGCAGGATGGGGAGTGGGAGTTTTTCTTTCCGTGCAGTGTTGGGAGGGGAGGTGGCAAGGGAATTAAACCACGTGTGGTCCTGCAGAGGCTCACGGTCTCTGTTTGCTGGTGATGTCCCCTGTGTCACTGCCACCAGCCTTTGCTCCATGCCCTGTGTGTGAGGGACCCGAGGCTCTGCAGTCCCTTTTCCTGCCACTGGCTTGGCTTTGGAGTGGGACAGATTTTCCTTTCCTTTTCCCCATAATCTTCACTCTGGCCCTGCCCTACCTGCCTGCTGTGCCTCTGCTGACTGTCCCTGGCTGGTGACAGGGTGGTTTTTAGTGGCTGGGGCCAGCAAACCTCCTCTGGACCAGGGAGAGGACGAGCATGGGGGGGATTGCAACAAGTTATTTGTCAGGGTGACTCTGGAAAAGATTAGCTCGGCAGAGATAAGCTTGCAATGCCCTAATATTGTTAGTAAGCAGTAACCAGCATTATTATTAGCTCAGCCGATAGTGTGGGTCCGGGCTGGGGAGGTTTAATCTGGTCAGAGCCCGGGAACCACCCAAAGGTGGTGAGTCAGGGCAAAAAAAACCGGAGGAGAACCCCCCATTTCTGCGGGACATGGGAAGAGGGAGCTCGCCGAGGAGCCTCCGGCCTGTGGGCGCCCTTGGGATGCAGCGCTGGAGGTGGCTGGCTGCAGATTGTCCCTGTGGGACCCGGTGACATCCCTGTGTCCCCGTGTGCTCCGTGCGATGCTCGGGGACGTGCTCCCACCTTCCCGAGGCAGCAGCCCGGCTCCTCTCGCCCTCCAGGCCGCGGCAGCAGCCGGCAGAAGGGCTGCAGGAGGATTATATTTAGAAGAAGAGGAAGAGAGGTGGTGATAAGGCGGCCCCCGTTATCTCCCCGCGTGCCAAGCGGGGCCGCGTCCCGGCTCCAGCGCTCCGGACCCGGGACATGATTTGGGCAGAAGCCGCGGGCGGGCAGGCGGGAGCGCGGAGAACAGCCCGGCATTGTCCCTCCTGTCCCTGGTGCAATTAACTGGAAAACAAGACGAGGAAAAACAAGCCAGGAGCCGGCCAGCGGGCAGTGCCCGGCTCTGCGGGACGAGCCCGTGCCCGCATCCCGATCGCGCCGGGCTTTGGGCTGCGGGAGCCGCGCCGCGCTCGGCCTCGCTTCTTCCCCACGTGCCGGAGGGAGCAGCGGCTCTGCCCTTCGCTGCTGAGAGCTTTCCAAGCTGCTCTGCCGGCCGCTGGGAGCGCGGGCCGGTGAGGATTTTGCAGAGCTGGGAGCACCCGGAGGAGCCGGGAGCGGGCGTCGCGGGGAGAGGCCGGTGGCGATGCCGCGGAGGAGGAACGCGCCGGGGACACCGCGCCGGGGACACCGCGGGTAGGAAGTGGCACGGTGGGAGGAGTTCTCTGGGGCCGAGAACTCATCCGTCCACACCCGCCGGGGTCGAGGTCGGCGAGCGGGAGGTGCTGCCGCTTCCCCAGAAGACCCTTCCCCAGGTGCTGCCGCTTTGCCGGGACCCAGCACTCGCCATCCCGGGGCTGGGGCGATGGAGAAGCGGCGTTTCTCCGGGGAGAAGAGGCGGCTCAGCGCCTGCTTGGTGTGCCAGATGTGCTGCATCGGTTAGTACCCACTGCCCAGCCCGCGGGACGCCCGGGACACGGGGTTTGTCCATCCCGAATGGACGCCAGAGTTGGGAAGGGACCCGACGCTGCGGCTCTGGAGGGGTGAAGGAAAACCCCTAAAACCCACGTGCGAGTGACACAGCTTCCTATGGCCGGCGGTGCCAGGCGGCAGCTCCGTGGCTCCTGGGAAGCCGTGCCAAGGCTGGAGCCTGGCGGGGTGGGAAGTGAGGGTGGATGTGGCTCAGCCTCCGGGTAGTTTTTGGCACCCGGTTAGGTGCCGTGGCCGTGGGGCAGAGCGGGGACAGGGGGAGGTGACGTTGTGTCACCCTGTGCCACGTGCTTGGCTGCGGTGCTTTCGGAGGGGGAAGCCGCGGGGTGGGTGAGGAAGAGGAAGGTTGTTGGGTGGTGCTTTCCCATCTGTGGATGGAGACGTCGGGGGGGTTCTGCCGAGGGTCGCTGGGGCTGTGCGGGGACTCCCAGTGACCTCCCGTCCCAGGAATGGGTTCTGGGGCTGTCCTGGGGAGCTTGGCCTGGGAAATGCTGTTTTTCTCCCTTTCCTTGATTTTTAACTTAAAACCAAAGCAAGGGGTGCTGCTGCCTGGTGCACCCTGATGTCAGAGGTGTGTTTTGGGCAAGCAGGGCTCATCCTTTCCCAAAATATCCCAGGGGTCCTCTGGGCTGGACATGCAGTGCTCGGGGTTGTGTGCCGTGGGTCGGTGCTGAGGATCTCTCTGTGCTCCAAGATGTTGTTAACCTTGCTGGACACAGGGCAGGCTGCCAGGGCTGCCCTGAGCCCCCCTCGCTGCCTGGGGAGCTGAGTGGGACCCCCTGTGCCCCGTGGGACCATCTCCTCTCGCCTGTTTGCCTGTGTTTTTCCTGTGATATTATTTTGTTTCACGGAGCAAGAAGCCTGCCCAGAGCTCCCCCGTCGCTGCTCGGTGTCACCACAAATCTCCCATCCCATCCCCCTGCCACCCCTGGGGACTGGGACTCCCTGAGGATGGCACCCACGTTGTCACCCTGTCCCAGCAGCGTTCAGAGCTCTGACCAGGGCTGAGCTGGGGGACAGAAATAAACATTAAATCCTGGCAATCCAATGAACCAAAAATACAGCGGCAGAATAAGCTGCTAATTGCACGCGCTGGCAGTGCCTGGCCAGGGCCTGTTACAGGACATCTGGGGGTTTATATAACACCCTAAAGCCTTCCAGGAGCGGGCAGGGGAGGGGGACACCCTCCTAAAATTGGGCAAACCCCCCTTTCCCTCCCTGTGCTGCCTCCAGGGGAGGTGGGGAGGCACAGAGGTGCTGAATTCCCGGTGTTCAGTCGGTGCTGCCGGTCGTACCTATCCCGGTCATCCACGCTGCTTTCGTTCAATATCGTGATTCTCAGCAGAAAAAACCCGGTGCATTTTGTTCTGACTCCCATTTCCCTGCCCGGGGGGGGATGCTGGAGCCGCGTGAACGGCCCCATCCCACACCATTCCCTGAATAAGCCGCCTCTGTTCCCTGTGAGCGCGCGGGATCTGTCCTGGCACCGGCGGCGATCCCTCTGTCTCTTCCCGTCATTTCAAAGTCGTTTGAGTTTCTGCATGAGAACCACTGACCAAGAGCTGCCTTTGTCTCCTTTTGACAGATGAACGGGACAGAGTCCAAAAGAAAACCTTCACTAAATGGGTCAATAAACACTTGATGAAGGTAAGAGTCACAGATTTTGTTATAAAGCCGGTGAAATGACCGTCTCTCTCTCTCTCTCTGTGTGTTGCAGCTCAGGACTGGCAGATAAATGCCTTTTTAAGGGGCTTTTAAAACTTGTTTTACGCCTAGGAGTGTTTGTTTTGAGTGTTCGCCTGAGTCAGAGCAGAGCAGGATGTGCTGGAAATGTGCTGGAGCCTTTGGAGGGCACTGTAGCATCACCACACAGCCCTTTTATTACCTTTCCTTTCTGGGCACCTGGTCCTTGCTTTAACTCGAGGCTTGTGCATCCTGGGGGAAAGGAGAGGATCCTGACTCCTCCCTCACACCCCCTCGCCAGGAAAAAAGGGGCATTTTTGTCCTTTGAAGGATGCTCCAGGGTGGAGACGAGATCCAAAGTTTGTCAAGCAGGATTAACACGGCGCCACGAGGTGCCTCCTGCTTCCTTGGTTAATTCTGGGTGGCTTTTAATTAATTCTCCATTTGCCAAAAAAAAAAAAAAAAAAAAAAGGAGGAAAAAAGTGGTTTGAGCACTGGGTGTCCCAGCTGTGTTTTCCTGCCAGCTTTGCCAAGCTCTGTGCCAAGCTTTTGCCTGCTTCCTAAATCTTACAGAGGAGGGGAAAACAGAGAAAAATCTTGAGGCTGTTGGGGGAAAACATTTGGGGATTCCCAAGTGGGTAAAACCCCAGGACAAGGTCTGGGTGTCTGGGGAAGAGAGGCTGCCTGTGGTGCCCGGGGAAAGCTGCTCTGCTCCCAGGTGGGAGCTGTGTTTTGGGGGATGCTGTGAGGAATGTGAGAAGTTAAACCTCCTCCTCAGGAGGGGCTGCCCTTCCTGCAGGCTCCCTGGAGCGCAGATGGTGGCACGGTTGGGTTTTGTGTGTGAGATTGGCAGCAGCTTCTGCCAGGCTGCTTGGGAAAGGGGAGGCTGCTCTTCCCAGGGATAATTCTGGGCTCACTGATGGCTCTTCCCCTCCCCAGGTGCGCAAGCACATCAACGACCTCTATGAAGACCTGAGAGATGGCCACAACCTCATCTCCCTCCTGGAAGTGCTGTCGGGAGTGAAGCTGGTGAGTTGCCAGGGCTGGGCAGGGATTCTGGAGACCCCCCCCAAACCCTCTCCATCCTCTCCCTGCTCCCCTTCACCCCCAGCCATCAGCTGTCTTTTCTGGTTTTGGTTTCAAGTGTTTGTCATTGTTTCTTTTATCGTTATTATTATTATTATTATTATTATTATTATTATTAATATAGTTATTTACTATTATATTTATCACTGCATTTTTTATTGATTTATTTTTACTCAAACCCTTGTTCCCCAGGCTGGTCTCTCACCTGATTATGGTGACTTTCAGGGAGCTTTTTCCCTCTTCTTGCCAAGTTTTACACACCTTCACCTCCCAGATGCGGCTCCATGTTTAAAATCATGGATAACAGCAGAATTTGGCCAAAAGCTGCTTCTCTGGCAGCGTGCCCAGCAGTTTATCTCAGATGTGACACTCCTGCCCCCTGCTCAGCTCCTGGGTTCGTAGCAGTCATTGGTGCAAACCTCTTCCTGCTCCTGGAGCATCGTAGAGTTCCCCCTCCTTCCTCCTCCTCCTCCTCTTCCCTCTCTGACTGACACATTCCCTCAGCTCCGGGAAGATCCCGATTGCCGTAGCACAGCAGCAATTATTTTAGTTCCCCCCAAAAATAGCATCTGGGCAAAGATCTCCTACGTCCCTCCGTACCCTCCGGAGACGCCAAATCCGTTTTTGTGGGGGCTGAAAACTT
Source organism: Coloeus monedula (assembly GCF_965178545.1). Lineage (NCBI taxonomy): Eukaryota > Metazoa > Chordata > Aves > Passeriformes > Corvidae > Coloeus > Coloeus monedula. The sequence continues at coordinate 1,652,163 of NC_138804.1, read as the reverse complement.
GGATCGCGCTGCTTGTGATCCAGACAGCTTCCAAAATCAGGAGGAAATCCCAGTGCCGGAGCCCGGGCTGTGCCGGAGACCCAGCCACCTTCACCCCCTTTTTTTTTTTGTTGTTTTTATTTTGTGTTTCTCCTCGTGCCTGGGTGTCGCATTTTGGTTTCCATTCTGTGTCCCCGCCGTGCCACCCTCCCGCCCTCCTTAGCCCGTAGAGCCGCCAGCTCAGCGGAGCCTTCGCCTGGTGACAGCACCGGCCTGGTGCCGTGCGAGCAGCGAGGAGGAGGAAGATGATGATGATGAAGAAGTAGGTCGAGCCTGCCCCGGCCGCAGCGTCTCCCTGGCAGTGCCGCCAGATCATCCAGCGCCATCCCAGCGCTCCCTTCCCCGCGGGGTTTGGGATAAAACCCACCCCGGGTGCCCTGCAGGAGCTGTGGCAGTGGGAATGTGCCTCGTTCCAGGGCTATGTGCCTGGCAGCTGGATCATCTGTGCGTGCACAGCGGGGTCAGCCCGCAGGCGGGGCACGCCACGGTGTGACAGCATGTGTCCCCTCCACGGGGGAGGGAGGGGACAGCGACGGGGCCTGCACCACCTGGCACTGCATGGACAGGCTCTGGGCACAGGCACCTTCTGGGATCCTGCATGGGAGTGGGGGTGGGAGCGAGCACAGCACAGCCCCAGGCGAGGGTCAGACCCCAAAACGTGCCCAGGTGCGTTTCTCAGCCCCTGTGCTCGGGGTGACGATGCCCTTGTGCAGTGTTGCCTCCCTGGAGCGGTGCAGGAGGAGCTGGGGCTGTAGCACCTTCCTGATGGTCCCCTGGAGATGTTCCCCTTGCAGGGACAGCTCTTCCCCTTGCAGGGACAGCTCTTCCCTTCAGGCTGGGAAAGGAAGGTGACTCGGAGCATTTGGGGCATCCCAACAGTTCAGAACACATTTGTGGGGTGTGTCCCCCCACCACGGTTGGAATTAGATGGTCTTTAAGGTCCTTTCCAACCCCAAACTCCTGTGATTCCGTGAATATTCCTCATATGGAAGCTGGGATTGGGTTTTGGGTGTCGATCCTCCCGCTCCTGCTGATGCAGAGCTGACCCAGCATCCCGTCTCCTTTCCCCGGCCGTGGCTCAGGATACCTCTGGAAATCCCTCACCTTCAGCAGCGATGGGCAAGGCCCAGGGTGTCTCCTGTGCCCTTTCCCAAGGGATTCAGAGGTACCTGGAGCAGCAGCCCCTGCCCGTGTGCAGGAGGAGCTGGAGGGGCTGGAGCTGAGGTCGGGGCTCCTCTGCCATCAGTGGGGACCTGCAGTGGGTCCCTGCCTGAGTCCCCATGTCCTGCCTCTGCTTCCACCTGGACAAATCAGACTCTGTACCTGAGTCCATCTCTTTGCTGAGGCCTCTTCCCAGCTTGCCTGGCTGTCCATGAGCTGGGCAAGATCCTGCCCTGGGATCTCAGAGGCTGAGCCAGGCCTGGACACAGACCCTCAGGGCACCAGCAGAGGTCTGGATCTCAGGATCTTCCCACCTTCCATCTCCAAGCAGGGCATTTTAACCTTCTTCCAGCAGGACTGTGCACAGCAGTGACCATATTTGCTCCCAGAACAAGGCAGAGCAGGATGTGTGGGGGCACAGGGGGTCACAGCAGCACGCTGACAGCTCCCAGGGGGGTCACTGTGCATGTGGGGTGCTGCCAGCCCAGCCCCATGAGCCTGACCTAAAACTTCTGCCTGTCTCTTGCAGCCACGTGAGAAGGGGCGGATGCGCTTCCACCGCCTGCAGAACGTGCAGATTGCCCTGGATTTCCTGAAGCAGCGACAGGTAAGGGCTGATAAAAGCTCATCCAGCAGAGCTGGGTGGGTTTGTGGGTTCTTTCTCTTGTCTGAGGCTTTGGAAGGAGTCGAGAAGCAGCGTCAGCCCGTGCTGGGGTGTGCCTGTCTCTGTGCTGCTGGTTGAGGATGGCTTTCAGGCGGCTTTTCCCTGTGGGTGTTGTGCCTCTGAAAACCACCCCCGCACACAAAAACTGCTGTGAAAAAGGGACCAGACCCCTGCTCTGAGAGGGGGGTGGTCAATGTCACTTCTGCACCCCAAAAGCCTCCCCTGGGGCTCCCCGGCAGGTCCTGGCTGTGGGGATGGGTGGCTGTGGCACAGCTCCCAACTTTTGGGGAGGTGTGGCAGCTGGCTCTGCCTTGACCTCGGGGGGCTCACTAGGGGTGCCTCAGTGTGGTATCACCTCTCTGGATATCAGCACGGACTTGTTATCCCTCAGTTTTTGGAGGACAGGCTCCCTCCTCCAGGCTTTTGGGAGCTGCTGGCCCCTCAGTGCAGATCCTGCTCGGAGCAATGGGATGCATCCCGAGACTTGTTGGCTCTCCAGGTGGAACCCCTGCAGCCCCGGGTGTCCTGTTCTGCCTGTTGGGCCAGGTCTCCCCAGCGTGATGCTCCCAGATATGCCAGGGTGATGATGATGATAAATGGGACCAGCTCATGCTGAAGCAGAGACTTTTCTCCCTCGCTGATGGCCTGAGGGCACGGAATAAATTGGAGCACATTCCCTACTCCAGGGAGGGCGAGCTGCTTCCAGCCCTCCTCCTCCTCCTCCTCCTCCTCCTCCCTGCTCCTTGATAGAGACATTTTGCCAAGGGCTCTTGGAAACTTGTTTCTCCACTTGGATGAAGCAGCTTTTTCCTTTGAAGTGTGATGGCCTGGTGGCCTCACTGGGGTGTCTTACCCCAGACACTCCTGCCAGGGAATGATCCGTGGAGTGGTGGGGAGCGGGGAGAAGATTGAGGGTGTTGCTGCCTTCGTTAGGGCTGGTTGATCAGAGCTTGGTTGTGAGCCCAGGCTGGAGTTAAAGCTTGGTCATCCCTCTTTTTCCCCACTCTCTGTGGTTCTGTAGCTGCTCAATTATGCACCAGTGCTCCAGGGATGCTGCTCTGTGAGCTGAAGTAAAACCATTAAGTGCTGGGAAAGCACTTCTGGATGGAGAGTGCTGGAAACATGGAAAAATCCTCCCCGAGCCAGGAGATGAGGTGGCCTCGCTGCCTCTTTGGGAAGCACTGGGATCTCCCTGTGTGCCTGCTCCTCACCAGAGCACCTGGGGTGGCCCTGGGGACCTCTCCGGGGGAGGCCGATGGGAAACTTCAACCCTGTTGCCTTTTTTCCAGGTGAAACTGGTGAATATCCGCAACGATGACATCACAGATGGCAACCCCAAGCTCACCCTGGGCCTCATCTGGACCATCATCCTCCACTTCCAGGTAGGACATGGAATTTTCTTGCTGGAGGATGCGTAGGGAGCGCGTTGTCTCTCCGGGGCGGTGGAACCCATGGTTTCTGCATTTTTCCATGGTGATGTCGGCACATGGATGGGCCTGGAGGTTCATGGCAGTGTCATGGAGACTGTGCTGGGAGAAGAGCAGTGCCCTCCCCTCGTCATTTGCATAACGAAATCGTTAATGACAGATTGTGTGCCGTGGCCTCCCGGGGTTGTTGGCCGTGGCTGTTTGCTCAGCTGGAGTCTCTGGGAGGAGAAGAGCAAATTTGGAAGGGGCCATGGGCTGTTATCCCAAGGCACTCCCGGCCCTTTGGGTGGTCGGTGCAGCCACAGGACTTTTCCATGGGATGGGATGGGATGGGATGGGATGGGATGGGATGGGATGGGATGGGATGGGATGGGATGGGATGGGATGGGATGGGATGTGTCAGCTGAGTGACAGCACAGGGGCTGGGAGAAACGCCCTGACCTGGGGCTGTCTCCAGCAATTGTGTGCTGGAGATGCTCTTGGAAAAGCAAGTTTTGGGTCTTTAACAGCCTCAAATTATCCGGTTGTAGCTCTGATGGCTTGGGGGGGATGACGTGTGGCCACCAGTGAGTTGGCGAGTGGGGTTTGCTGGGCAGGGCTGCTGTCAGCAGCTCGTCAGCTCTGTGGGACCGAGCCTGTGGGATCTGCTGGATCCCTGCTGGATCCCTGCTGGATCCCTGCTGGCACCTTCCAGGCGGGACTAGCGCTGGCTTTGAGACTCATGAGGAAGATTGCACTGGAAGATTGCATTTTTTGGAGGATGGGCAGTGCCTCAGGCAGAGGCTTTTGGGGGCAGCCTGGGGCTGAGCTGGGTGTGAGGCTGCTGACGAGGCTCTCCCAGGCTTTGGCCCTGGGAAGCAGCCGGGGTCAGGCAGGCTCTGGATGCTGATGAGTCACCGTCATCTCCGGTGGGGCCCTGCCTGTGGCATCTCGTCCCTGCTGTCCTCGGGGTCACCCAGCCCTGGTGCATCTTCTATTGCGGGACAGGGACACCGGGACAGGGACACTGGGTCCCCTCCGTGCCTGGCTGGGAGGGGACGCTGCCCTGCTGCCGTGGGGGACGGGGGGGGTGACACAGGAGCCGGGCTGGTGCCGGCGAGCCTGCGCGTCCCCCTCCCGCTGCGCTAACGGGATTTTTTCTGGGGTTGTAGCTCCATTGTGAACCTCTTAATCTCCCGTGTCCCAGTGCCGCTGCCTGGGGGCGGGCAGCTGGGAGAGCCCCGGGAGAGGTTTGGGGTGGGATGGCGCCGGTGTGGAGCTCAGGGAGCTGGCGTGGTGACGATGAGTGGGGTGCTCCGGTGTCCTGGGGGCTTTTCCCTGTGCCGTGGGAGCTCTTGTGGTCACTGGTTTCCCTTAGTCATTTTCTGGATTGCTCCCTGTTGAGTGTTTCCCTTGTTGTTTCCCTGCTTCCTGGGACTGAGCTCAGTCCCCCCATCTTTATGCCCTCTGCTCCCCATTTTTTGTCTCACCCCTACTTTTGGTGTGTGTCACCCTGCCCTGGGCCCTCTGAGCTGGCAGGCGGGGTTGGGATGCTCCACGCTCCTCAAATCCCTGCCCTGGGCGGCGTTTGGGGCAGGAGCCACCGAAGAGAGGCAGGACTGGGACTGGGACTGGGACTGGGATGGGATGGGGTGGGATGGGCAGCATCACGCTCCCGTTCCTATTGGGACCCTCCGACTGAAGCGATGCCGGGTCCCCCCCCGGGCACCTCGAGCTGCCCCTCTGTGCCCCAAACTGGGTGAGCCTGGCAGCAGCGTGGGCACGTGAGCTGGGCTTTTGGGGCTCCCGGAATTAAGAATTAAGGAGCAAACCTCCCGAACTGGAGAGCAGCAGCCCTGCGGAGCCGGCTGCCGTGCATGCAGAGTCACTCTGACTCCTCCCTGCTTTTTTTTTTTCCCCCATTTCTCTCCCACCCCTTCCTTTATTCTACCTTTGCCAACCTTCCTTAGGTTTTGTGTTTTCTCCCCCTCTTCCCCACCCTCTCCCACTCCCCTCCTCGCTCCGCTGCCTGATTCCTGCTCCCTGTTTGTGTTGGCAAGGGCCGTGCTCCAATTACCTCATATTTGGAGAGAAGGACGCCGCAGCCAATCCCCGCTCCCTCTGCTTTTAGGTCAAGTGATTTCTGAACTGCAGTGAGATGCTTTGAATTTGTCTTCTCGCAGCGCCCAGGCTGTAAGATGGCTGTCTGGAGCGGCGGCGGTGGCGGCAGGGCTGGCGGGAGGGGACGGCGACAAGGGGCAGTCCGCGGAGCGCTGCGCGCCGGGCGTTTGATCCGATGAAGCCCGGGTTGGGATTTATTCGGGAGCCGGCGACTCGCTCAGCTGCGTTCCTGCCGGCACCGAGCAGGAGGAGATGGGGAATTCGCTGGGCTGCGTTAAAGAGCAGAAGGAAAAAGCTGTGGGCAAGGCACCGCTGTCTCCCAAAAAGAGAGTCCGCTTCAAACGGAGGCGGAGAGGGAAGAGGAGAGCGATGCCGGAGGCAGCCCCGCAGGAGGAGCCGCCGGCGCTGGAGGTGGCCGAGGATGAGGAGGCGCCGAAGTCGAAGGCAGCCCCCGGGCAGGAGGGAGGAGAGGAGCCCTCCGGCAGCCGGCCCCGCGGCGGGGACCCCGAGCCGGCGGCGCTGCACGCCGGGATCATCGTGCAGGTGAAGGAGCGCTTCCAGGGGGAGGTGCAGAAAGCTCGCCTGGTGCTGGAGCCGCAGCGGCCGGGTGTGGCGGGAGCTGCCCGGGAGGAAGGCACCACCGTCATCGCCCGCCTGCTGGAGAACCCGGCCGAGAAGGACTGCGAGAAGGCGGTCAGCCGGCTGGTCGAGCTGCAGAGGAGCGGCAGCTGCCGGGCCGTGCTGCTGCCCCTGCGTGCGGGGACCGATGGCCCTGCGGGGGGACTCCTGTCCCCGGCCGGCGCCGTGTCCGGCGAGGAGCCAGCGCCGAGCCGGGAGCCGGAGGCCGGCAGCGCCCTGGATGCCTGGGGGAAAGGAGGCAGCGATGATCCCAGCTCCAGCGCCGCATGGACCTGCTCGTCCGCAGCAGAGCCGGGCACCGTGTCCGAGCTGTCTACGCCGTCCCCCATGGTGGATCAGCTGGAAAACCCCAGCGTGGGGAGAAGCTCAGGGTTGCCGTCGTCCCGGGCCGGGGAGGGAGATGGTCACGGACTGCCGGCTTCCCGCAGCCCGTCCTCCTTCAGCGGGCGCAGCGGCAGCGCGGCCCGGAGCTCCTCGGGGTACGGCAGCGACCGGCCGGCCAAGGGCACAGGAGCTGGTGGGACCACGGTGTCACCCTCTGATGGTGGCCTCAGGCTCGCTGTGGAGGGCCGGGCTTGCAGGGGGAGCTCGGGGACAGCCGGAGCAATGGTCAGTGTGTGCGTGTGCCCTCGCCCCCTTTCCGGAGCGGGGTGGGGGGACCTGGCTCAGTGCACCCCCAGATCCTGGTGGACCCTGGGCACGGTCATTTCGGCAAGGGGCAACCTCGTGCTGGGTGGCAGGATGCTGGGGCAGAGAGCTCCTGAAGTCTTTTCCCCTCCAGCATCTCCACTGGGAAAGTATCCCTTGGGAACCGACCTGTCCTGTCCTCTGCTCCTGGCACGGGCGGGCTGAGAGTGCCAGTCGCTGGATCCAGTGGGTGCGGCTGGCGGCTGCTGTCACCAGTGGCACACGTGCCCTCAGGGCTGCTGGCTCGGCTGTGAGTTTGGGGTGTCCCTTTCCTGCTTCCCGTGCAGGATGAATGGCAGTGGGATGAACGTGGAGACGTGGGGGCTCTGCCTGCTCCGAGGAGTCTCCGAGAGGAACAGGAGGGGATGATTCTGTGTTTTGGGGCCTGTTGCTGTTTGGTGGTCACTCTTTTAGGGGTGACAGCGTGGGCAAAGGAGCCCTTGGTTCTGGCCGGGCTCTGAGTGCCCCAGGACAAGCGCGTGGTTCGAGGGGCTGTGGCCCCCGATACCTTTGCCAGGTTGGGATCAGTGTCACAGCCACCATGTGGCCTTCACCATCCTGCCACCAGTTGCTTGATGCATGAAGCTGGTGCTGGAAGGGTTTGGCCCCAGGTCCTGTGAGCTTCCTCTTTCTTTTCTTGCGGGTGCCTCCCTAAATCTTTGTCCTGTCACAGACACGTGAAGAAAGGAGGGTGGAGCTGGTGCCGCACCCTGCACCTTTGTAAGTGCATCTCCAGGAGAGTTTCCTTCAAGGATGCTCTCAGGGAAGAGGCCCAGTGGTTGGAGAACCCCAGTGCTGTGTCAGTGATTAAAAATAAATGATTTATCAGAGCTGGGTGCTGTGAGGTGCTCCCGGATGGGCAGCCACGCTGGAGAGCCTGGGTGGGGCACAGCTGGTGGGTGGGTTCACAGAAGGGTTCATTCTGCTCTTCGTTAAGAGCCGTCAGGTAATTAATAAAGGGGTGCTGAGCAGAGGGATGTTTGTGGGTCCCTCTCTGCTCCCTGCAGGCGTGGAGGGTCCCATCCTGCATCCTGCTGCTCACCCCTCTCATTGTCCCATCCATCCCGGCTCTGCCACCAGGTGCTGGCTCCTGACATCCCTGGGGAAAGGCAGCCCCGGGGCTGGAGGAGTTAAAGGCAGCTCCGGCAGTGTGGCAGCAGCTGACAAAGAGCAGTTTCATGTGTGATGAGCGTATCAGGCTGGAGAGGGAGGTGAGCTGCAGCATACCAATGACACCGGCAGCATCCGCCCCGCTGGCGGGAGACACGGATAATCCTGCAGGTCCCTGTCTCCTGCCTGCGAAGGGATGTCTGACAGCTGGGACCTGTGCGATGCCAGCGCCCATCTGGGTGTGTTTTGGGGAGGAAGAAAGCAGCTGGGTGTTTTCAGGGCGGCGGGCAGGGCTGGCTCCTGGCACACCTTCTCCCCGCAGTGCCGGGAGGAGGAATCCGGGGAGCCTGCGTTGCTTTTCCGCGGGCACCCCGGAGAATCCGAGCAGCTCCCATCCTCCCCTTTGTCCGCCTCTTAATTAAGGGGAGGTAATTGTACTAAGTGGGGAGCTGGAGAGGGGAGGGCGAGAAGGAAGCCATGCCAATCAGGAATATGCTGGCATGCGGGGACATGTGCGTGGCGTCACGTGCCAGTCTGGGATTCGCAGCCAGCCCTGTCTGAGGGGTCCGTGACTGTCGCTGTCTTTTGTTGGGAATTGGGTCACAGCACCCCTGGCACCGGCACCCCCTGGCACCAGTGAGGCAGAAGGGGGGATGTCACATCCTTGTCCCCATCCTTCCCTTTTCCCCTGACATGGAGGAGCTCCATGGCTGGAGGACAGGGAGAGATCTCCTCTCCAAGTGCTGTTTCCTGCTTCTAAAGTTGGCATTTTTCACATCAGGATGCTCCAGGTGGAGCTCCCCTGCCACACCTGCAGCCCCAGCAAGGGATACTGGTGGTGGTCCCTTCTCACTGCCCACCCTGGGTGCTGCTGGGTGGGAGTGACCATTCCTGTGGGAGCCCCAGGTGTCCGAGCGTGCTGGGGCTCCTTGTGGTGGGTGCTGGGTACAGGAGGGTGCCCAGTGTGCTCAGAGCGGGCAGAGGCAGGAAGGGACCTGCCTGGAGCCTCTCCTCTCCAGGACATTGTGTTCCCAGTGAGGTGTGTCCCTGTCTGGCGGGGACAGGGATGGTGCAGAGGGAGCGGCTCCGGCGGTTGTTGGAAGCTGGGGTTTGGTGTGTGGCCAAGCAGCACCTGGTGCCCCTGTGAACTGGGGTTGGCAAAGCTGGCTCTGCCTGCTTGGATCTCCAGCCTGCCCAAACCACATCACCCTGGTGTTCTCCTGCAGCTCCAGTGACCCCATTCCCAAGTTTCTCAGCTCCCCTCTCCCCAATGGTGACCATGAGTTTCCTCCTGCCCTTTCTGGTAGCCAGGTGTGGGGCAAGCTGGTAGAAACTGGATGTGCCTGGTGGAGCTTTCCTTGCTCCTGCATCCTCCCATGGCTGTGCTGCTTCCTTGCAGATCTCCGACATCTACATCAGCGGGGAGCTGGGGGATATGTCAGCCAAGGAGAAGCTGCTGCTGTGGACACAGAAGGTGACAGCAGGTTACATCGGGGTGAAGTGCACCAACTTCTCCTCGTGCTGGAGCGATGGCAAGATGTTCAACGCCCTCATCCACAGATACAGGTAGGCAGGAAGGAGCAGTGGGGAGGGATGAGGATCTCCTGAAAGTCCCTGCCCACCACTGCAGTCAGTGACAGGCTGGAGTGCTTGGAGATGTGGGTGAGGCCGGCAGGGAGCAGTGACTTTTTTACCTGGAATTATCTCTTCTGCCAGGTGGCTGTGCTTGGGGGGGGATGCTCGGAATGAGCAAAAAATACATCAGGCTGCAGGAAAAAAACATCTTAATGTGGCTGGGGAGAGAGGCAGGGGAGAAAAGCTTTTAAACTGCTGAGTGCTGCGGTGGCTACGTGTCAGTGCTGCCCTTTCGCTCTCCATGAGCAGCAGCACTTCCATCCTTTCATCCAGGGATCTCGGAGGTCTCCCAAGCAGCAGTTAAACCTCTCATGGTTCCTTCTTCCTCAGCTGGGACCAAGAGGTTTTCCTTTGCAGCCTGAACCCTGCTCCCAAACAGGATGAGCCAGGGAGGTCCTGCAGCCCAGGTCCCCTTGGAGAGCCTGGGACAGAGGCTCAGACCAACCCTCAGAGCCACCCGTGGCAGTGATACCCATCCAGGATGCTCTGCCCTGGGCACCTGGTGCTGGTTGTGACTCTGGGGTGTGTCTTGCAGGCCAGATCTGGTGGACATGGAGAGGGTGCAGATCCAGAGTAACCGGGAGAACCTGGAGCAGGCCTTCGAGATCGCCGAGCGCCTGGGGGTCACACGGCTGCTGGACGCCGAAGGTGAGTGGCCAGGGCATGTGACCAGCACAGGGAGATGCCAGCCTCTCTTCCCACTCCCTTTCCTCACTGCCTTTCTGCTTTGCTCTTGCCAGACGTGGATGTCCCCTCTCCGGATGAGAAGTCCGTGATAACTTACGTGTCTTCGATCTACGATGCCTTTCCCAAAGTCCCCGAGGGAGGAGAAGGGATCAGCGCCATCGTAAGCACTGCTGCAGGCTGGGAGGCTGGGACAGCCATTTGGGAGGCAGCTGGGGGTCGTGGGAAGGCTTTGGGAAAGGGTCTGTTCCCTGTGGAAGAGGGCTGAGGAGGGGGAAGAGGCTGAGGGGGAGGAAGGAGCATCTCCCTTATGGTGTCTGCCCTGTGACCTGCTGGGTGTCCGTAAGGCCACGGCACTGTCCAGGCTCTGCAGGAAAAAACTGAGCTTCCAGAGAGCTTCCAGGAGGATCCTCCTCCTTTCCTCCTTCCTGTTGCTGGGATGGCATCACAGCAGGGAGGCCCTGGCACACGATCCATCCCGTAGCTTGTCCGTGGCACCTCAGTTCCCTCCGTGCTCTCCCTCATCCTCACGGAGATTTACCCACCAGCAAAGACACTCTCGCCCCACAGGAGGTGGATTCGAGGTGGCTGGAATACCAGACCCGTGTGGAGTCCCTCATCTCGTGGATCAAGCAGCACACGATACTCATGTCAGACAAATCCTTCCCCCAGAACCCTGTAGAGCTAAAGGTAGGTTCTGGACAGCGTCCACCCGCAGTGTCCCCTGTGCCCAGCGCCGAGGGATGGGTGGTGGCATTCCCCAGGGTGGTTCCTGAGCAGCCTTTCTCATCGCAGGCACTTTATAACCAGTACATACACTTCAAAGAAACCGAAATCCCAGCGAAGGAGCAGGAAAAAGGACAGATAGAGGAGCTCTACAAACTGCTAGAGGTAAGGATCACCATGGCTGCCGGGAGGCTGGTAGGGGGGAATGTTGTGCTTTTTTAGCAAGACGAATCTGTGCTCGGTTCAGGTTTATTTTGGAATGGAGAAGTGGGAATAACCCTCAGGATTGTGAGGCAGCGAGCAGGACGCTGCAGGAGCGGAAGCAGAGCCCCTCTTCCCTCGCTGTAATCCCCAGCCAGCTCAAGGGAGAGGTGGGAAATGCCAACCTGCTGATGTTTCCCCCAGGTATGGATTGAATTTGGACGCATCAAGTTGCCCCAGGGCTACCACCCCAACGATGTGGAGGAGGAGTGGGGCAAGCTCATCATCGAGATGCTGGAGCGCGAGAAGCTCCTGCGGCCGGCGGTGGAGAGGTCAGTGCTGTGCCCGTGTCAGGGACATCCCCTGCTCCTTCCTCTGGCCACAGGGACATCCAAACCCCCACTCTCATCTCCCTCTGTCATTCCAGGCTGGAATTGCTGCTACAAATCGCTAACAAAATCCAGAATGGTGCTCTGAGCTGTGAAGAAAAGCTCACCCTGGCGAAGAACACGCTGCAGGCTGTGAGTGCGGGCTGGTGTTTCCCCCTCCTGATTTCATTGATTTATTTGTTTTCCTGCTCTTCTTTTGTACCCATCTTCTCCCCTCTCTTCTGCCTGGGCTGGTGGGTTCCCCTGGGCAGTTTTCCTTTCTCTTCTGCCCTTCAGCCTATCCCAACGATGCTGGTGGATACTTGGTGATCCACGGATCAACTTGGGGATGGGGGGATGGGGAATGGTTTTGTTCTCTGGGAATACAGCAAGTGGGGCTGGACATCGGCAGAGGTGCTGGTGCAGAGGAGCGCAGCACTTCTGGGAAAGTTTGTTGGATAATTTTTGTTGTATAACGAGGTTTAAAAAACCCCAAATCTATTTTATTTGCCTGGCGGAAAGGACTCAGTGGCAGAGCCTGGGTAGGGAGCAGGTTTCTGAAGAGGTTTTCTTTGTTATGGGAGAAGTGTTGGTTGAAAGGGCTGGGAGCTAAAAATGGTGATCCCATCTATCCCTGGAAGCTTTCAGTTCATCTCCACAAGTTCTCCTAAAGGGGTTGTCCTGGGTGGGGTGTGGGGGGATGGATTCATGTTCTGCCCCAGTTAAGCTTGTGCATCAAAAGGCATTTCCAGTCTCCAAGCTGGGCTGCTGTGGTGTTCTCCCTGCCCCTCCTGGGCTGAAGGGACCCGGCCCTGAGTGTCCCTTGTCCCCTCAGGATGCTGCTCACCTGGAGTCGGGGCAGCCGGTGCAGTACGAGTCCGACGTGGTCGTGTACCTGCAGGAGTGCGAGGGGCTCCTCCGCCAGCTGCAGGTGGACGTGCAGATCCTCCGGGATGAGAACTACTACCAGCTGGAGGAGCTGGTGTTCAGGTGACCACGGAGAAGCTTCCTCAGGGGCTGCACGTCTGCTCTGTCTGGGGGAAGGCTCCTTATCCACTCCTTGCTTGCTTCCCCAGGATCATGAGGCTGCAGGACGAGCTGGTGACGCTGAGGCTGGAGTGCACCAACCTGTACAGGAAAGGCCACTTCTCCACCCTGGAGCTGGCGCCCACGTCCACGCTGAGCACGACGCACTTGAAGGGCGAGCCACTGACCAAGGGGCTCCACACCTCCTCGGCCTCCTGGTTCCGGAAGCCGATGACCAGGACAGAGCTGGTGGCCATCTCCTCCTCCGAAGATGAAGGCAGCCTCCGCTTCGTCTACGAGCTGCTGGCCTGGGTGGAGGAGATGCAGGTGAGTGCTGGGCTCTGCCTCTGCTCTGACTGATGTGGGAAGCTGCCCTGGGCCTTTTCTTGCATTTATCTGTGAGCAGCTGCTTTGATGGTTTGTAGTTTTTGGAGATCTGAGGCTTCTGTCTGGAGCTGGGTTTTCTCTCTTGTGGTCCTGCTGGCCAGTGGGGATCAGGGGAGCCTTTCAGAGCTGGAAGCAGATCTGTGCTGATGCAGTCACTTGGTCTTATGTGCGTGGGAAGCTTGCATAGGCTGGCCCAGCAATTCTCAGTGTTGGAGCACTGGCTTAGGATCTTTTCCCAGGACTGGGAGGTGTTTGTTCCCTCTGGGTTGACCTGGGGGGGATTCCTGGTGTCCTTCTGAGAGCAGAATGAGCAGTGCTGACCTGAACCTCTTGGTTTCAGATGAGACTGGAGCGGGCGGAGTGGGGCACCGACCTGCCGAGCGTGGAATCCCAGCTGGAGACCCAGAGGTACATCCACGCCAGCGTGGAGGACCTGGGCTCCAGCGTGAAGGAGGCCAGGATGTACGAGGTACAGTGGGGGACATCGGGCATGGCCCCACACGGGGGGCTGAGGGCATTGGGACCAGCTCTTGTGGGTCACATTCCTGGGACAGAGGTGATTTTTAAAGATGGAGCTTCTGAGTTGATGCAGCGCTGCCCTGAGCCATCCTCTCCACCTCCTCTTCCTCATGCAGAGCTGTGGGGAAAGATTTGGGGTTGGGGTATGGAGTGATGCTGTCCTGTGTGGGGTAATGGCAGCATTTCTCATCCCTCAGGGGAAGATGTCTCCGAATTTCCGCGCGAGCTACACGGAGACGCTAGGCAAGCTGGAGACGCAGTACTGCAAACTGATGGTGAGCGGGCTCCCAGCGCTGCCCAGGGAGCCTGGGCTCCATCCCTGCTCCAGGGCTGCGGAGAGGGGGAGAAACCCATCAGCTACAGAGCAGGGAAGGAGGAATAATAAATAATTCCTTGTGTCCAGGAAACCTCGAGCTTCCGGCTGAGGCACCTCCAGAGCTTGCACGGATTCGTGTCCCGTGCCACTGCCGAGCTGATCTGGCTGAATGAGAAGGAGGAGGAGGAGCTGGCCTATGACTGGAGTGACAACAACCCCAACATTGCAGCCAAGAAGAATTACTTCTCGGTGAGTGCTGGGAGGGCTTTTGATCCGCTGTGGAAGCCTCAGCTCCCAGCAGACCCGAATTCCCAAGGCTGGATGCTCCCTCCCAGCTCGCTGAGCTTGTTGCTCCTGAAGGGAGCTGATGGAAGCTCTCCCCAGAGCAGAACGTGGAATGAAAGTGTGTGTTCAATTGAATTGCAATCAAAAAGGCATCAAAAGATGTATTTTTAGCATTATTTTGGAGCTCAAGGCGTCTTGAGCTAGCGGGGGTGAGGGGGGCAAGTCTGAGCCAAGGAGGAAGATGAATCCCTCTTTAAAGCAGTATAAATAAATTCCCATCTTTCCACAATCACACTGTCTGGAGCTGAAGAGGTCCCTGGGCAGGTTTCCAGTGCCTGTTTGGCACACAGGAGGCAGATTCCCATCGGGAATGGGGCTGCAGTGCTGTCCTGGATTCCCTGGGATCCGCTGGCATCTCCTGTAGAACTTCCACGCTGGACACACGGTGTGAGCGAGGTCCCGAAGCTGAGGTTTGGACTTTGCCTGTGTCCCTCCTGCAGGAGCTGACAGCAGAGCTGGAAGAGAAGCAGGACATCTTCCGCTCCCTCCAGGACACGGCTGAGCTGCTCTCCCTGGAGAACCACCCGGCCAAGCAAACCGTGGAGGTGAGCAGGAACCTGGGAGAGCCATGGGGTTCCCAAGGATCAGATCACCTCACCTGGAACTGGCAGACTTGTTACCCCACCCCACAAGGCCCGAGGAAGTGTTTTGTGGTGGCAGGACACCAGTGCAGCGGCTGAGCTGTTTTATTTCGGGAATTGGCCGTTCCCAAATAATCCCCACCTCAAATTAAGACACAAGCACACAGAGCACGAGCCTTTCCCGCAGCGAGGTGATCCAGGGAGTGGCCTTGGCTGCCCTGGAGCCATCCAGGCTTCCAGGGACACTGTGGTGGTGAAGCAAAGGGCTGTGGGAACCTTTTCCATGGCGTAAAAGCCAACCTGTTCCTGCCTCTGGCGTCGTGGCTGTGTGGGACATGGGGACGCTGACACGGGGTCTGCCATCTCCTGTGTCCAAACCCTCCTGCTTGCAGCCAGATTTTGGTCATTTCTGTCCCTCCCTCCAGCTCCTGTGTCCTTCCCGTGCCCTTCCTGGCTGTGAACGCCCCTTCTCCAGCGCCCTTTTCCGTGTTTTCCGCAGGCCTACAGCGCTGCCGTGCACACCCAGTGGCAGTGGATCAAGCAGCTCTGCCTGTGCGTGGAGCAGCACGTCAAGGAGAATGCTGCCTATTTCCAGGTATTTGGGACCAAATTCCCTGCATCCCATCTGCTGAATCCTGCCCTGTGAGCCCCCTATGCTGCTGTTCTCCTTGGGGGAGAGGGAAGGAGGGATTTGGGCTTTCTCTGGAATATCTGTTAGCTGCTCCCTGGGCATTGCTAGGGGAAACAGGGAGCAGCTTCCCTGTGGTTCTGGCCACCCCCGTGGGATGATCCTGCCCTTGCAGCCCTAAAGCCAGAGCAGCATCAGGCGCTGCTGGCTGAGCCTTTGGGGTGCTTCTTGCCTGCCCTCAGGCTGCTCAGGGGCGCTTGCCTGGGTTCCTGTGACCCTTTTTGGCTCCGCAGTTCTTCAGCGACGCCCGGGAGTCGGAGACGTACCTGCGGAACCTGCAGGACTCCATCAAAAGGAAATACTCCTGCGACCACAACACGAGCCTGACGCGGCTGGAGGACCTGCTGCAGGACTCCATGGTGGGTTCTCCCACACCCCACCACCCTGCTCCGGTCCAGCAGCATTGCCTGGGGCACCTCTTGCTTCCCCAGGGGGAACTGGGCTTTTTATCCCCATGGTTTTGGTGGAGTGTGGTTGGTTTGCCGCCTCGGGCAGTGATTTGCTTTCCCTCGGAGCTGCTGAGTGGCCGTGGGGTGCAGGCTGTGGTGGCCCCAGCTGCGTGTGTGTGGCTGGAGTTGGTTGCTGTCGTTTAGAGGCCTCTCTGTGCCCTCAGGGTGAGGAGCAGGGTCACAGCCTGACGTGTGGGCTGCTTCTGCCCCAGCCGTGCCCGTCCTGCCATCCTGCTCGAGCCCTGCTGACAAAGGCAGGGCCCGTCGGATGCTCCTGGTGGAGAAATGCCTGCTCTTTATCCAGCCCAAATCCCGTGTTAATCCATCCTGCCGGGTGGGGGAGAGCCAGGGCAGCCTGGCTGTGCCAGGAGCTGATCTCTGAACACGTGGCCTGGCTTAGCTGCAGCAGGGCAGAGCCTGGGCCGTGGCACTGTCACCTTCTTGCCTGATTTGGCCTGAAAAAAACCAACCTAAAAACAACCCCCAAGGAGCAAAGCATCAGCTGGTGTTTGACACCAGGGTCAGGGCAGGATTTGGGCTGTGGGTGAAGCGCTGAGCCTCAGTGGCAGGGTCAGGAGGTGAACAGCGAGTGTGTGGAGGCCGGCGGTCACTCTGCTCTCAGTGCACAGCACAGCTCCCCAGAGTGGCCCCAGTGGCACTGGGGGTGTCCTTACTGGGGGTGAGGGGTGCATCAGCACTGTCTCCTCTCCTGAAGGCCTGGGGGTACCCCTGTCCTCTCTGTCACAGTCTTGGGGTTGTCCTGGCCTGTCTCCGGCACTGCCAGGACACGGAGCAGCCAGCCTGGCTCCTGGGGTCTGTGTTTGGGAGCCCTGGAACAGCAGCAGTCTGGCAGGTGCCATCTGGGGTGGGAGAGGCTGTTCTGGGCAGCCAGAGAGTGGCCACAAACCCAGAACTGGGGCAGCTGCTGCCCTGAGCTCAGCTTTATTACTCTTTCTTACCTAATAAGTTAAAGTTCTATTTCTTCCAATCATGCTCCCCGGGGACAGGCACAGGTAGTTTATTTAATCATTTATTCTTTTCTTTTCCTTTTCTTTTTTTAAAAATTATTACAATTTTTTTGTTTTAACCATGAAATTCTCCTGCACTGTCATAGCACACTAACCAACCCCAGAGTACCGAGCATGAGGGAGAACCTTTTCTGAGATCCCTTTTTTTTTCCTTTTTGTTTGAAACCTTGGCCACAGCCAGCAACGGGCTGAGCTGTCACTAATCACACGAGCTGCCAGCGGGGTGATCCGCACACGTCTCCACCGCTGAGCTTTGCCAGCAGTCCCCCTGGGTTGGTCCCATCACCAAACCCAGCAGGGATCTGTAGGATTTGGCAGATTTCTCCCCAAAGCCAGAGGCCTGTGCGATCACTCCACCACGAGCCCCTTCTCCTGAGATATTTTATCCACATAATTCATCGTCTCCCATTCCAGCTGTTGGTTTAAGCACCCCTTCATCCTTTGCTTTAGAGAAGGGAGCATGCTGCCCTGGGCTCTCCTCCAGGCAACCAAATGTCCCCAGCTTTGGGCCAGATGTTGTCCTGCTCTCGGCCCCTCACAGCTCCTGGGACTTTGTTTTGTTGGATGTTGCGTTCCCTTTCAAAAGAAAACATTTTCTTGTCCTACCAGCCAGAGAGCCAGAGGTGTGCATGTGGCTTTGCAGGGCAGTGGGAGTAGCAGTGACGTCCGTCCTCCCTCCCATCCCATCTCCTGAGCCCTCTTCCCATCCTGCCAGGGCAGCAGGACCCTCCTGACGTGTTTGCTCAGCCCTTGCAGGCCAGCACTGGGGTGGGGGGAGAGCCAAGATGCCCGGGAGAGACCTCCCCTCACCATCCTCGAGCAACCCGCCCATCCTCCTTCTCCCTGCCAGGATGAAAAGGAGCAGCTCATCCAGTCCAAGAGCTCCGTGGCCAGCCTGGTGGGACGGTCCAAAACCATCGTCCAGCTGCGGCCCAGGAACCCGGAGCACGCCGTGAAGAGCACCATCCCCATCAAGGCTGTCTGTGACTACCGGCAGATCGAGGTGAGGGCTGGCAGGGCGTTTGTGGTGGCACTTGGGAAGGGAAGGCGGGGACGAGGCAGGGGAAGTGACACCCGTGGTGGTTTGGGAGGAGCTCCGTAGAGTCTGTCAGTGGAAAGCAGGAGTGGGGAGGCAGAGGGAGGGAAACAGCAGGGCTGTTTTTCCTGGAGCAGATTCCCATGTCTCAGATTCATTCTGGGCAGGAGTTGGAGTCCTTTCCCCTTCCAGGGAGGACGGGCTCCATCAACCTCAGCCAGATGAGCACGTGGGTGGCAGGCAGCTCCCTTTCGCTTCCCCGTCCCTTCCTCTCCGGCACGAGCATGCTGTGCTGCTTGGTGCCATTCCAGGCTGTTGCTTGATTGAAGCAGATCCATCTGGGTATTTTTGGGAGCTGGCTCACCCCCAGGAGAGGGGCTGGCAGCAGGGACAGGCTTGCAGGGCCCACTGCTGGTCTCTGATGGGCTGGGGGTGTCGGTGCTGTCGCAGATCACCATCTGCAGGAACGATGAATGCGTCCTGGAGGACAATTCCCAGAGGACCAAGTGGAAGGTGATCAGCCCCACGGGGAACGAGGCCATGGTGCCTTCTGTCTGCTTCCTGATCCCCCCGCCCAACAAAGAGGCCATCGAGATGGCCAACAGGTGACTTTGGTGGTAGTCACAGAGAGGTGGGATGGTGGCGTGGGAGGGGAGAGATTTGGGGTGGGAATGGGAAAAGAGTGGGGGATGGAGGAACGAAAGTGATTCGTGGTGGGGAAAGGAATCCCTCGTGGTTTCACAGCTGCAAACTCCATTGCAGCAGCTGCTGCTGTAGCTTGCAAACTGAAAAAATGACAACTAGGGACGAGGGACCCCCCCAGGGATCTCTGGCACTGACCAGCAGGAGCACCACTCCCTGCCTGCTGCCAGACTGGGATCACTGGGATTGATGGGCTGCTGTCTGGCATTGATGGCTGGAGGATTAACGGGGTCAGGGCTGGGTTTGCTGGAAAGATCCAGGGCTGATGGATCCGCTCCTTCCCCTTGCAGGGTGGAACAGCTGTACCAGAAGGTGATGGCTCTCTGGCACCAGCTCCACATGAACACAAAGAGCCTCATCTCCTGGAACTACCTGCGGAAGGACATTGCCCTGGTGCAGAGCTTCAGCATGGAAAAGGTATGGAGGGACTTTCCTGCCTGGTTCCGGGGTCGTGCTGCTCTCCAGGCTTCTCTGTGTGGCAGAGGAGATAGGAAAACCAGACAGTTCAAGATTGGGGAAGTCAAGGGTCTTTACACCTTGAAAAGGGTCGCAGGTTGCAGCTGTGGGGAACAGCGGGGGAAAAGGGGAACAATTAACACCTTGAAAACTTGAGCTTGGGGGTGCTGTGCGAAAGGATTGCGGCTTTTCCCAATAAAAAGAGCACCAGGAGTTTGCTGCTGATGAGAGATTGTGGATTGAGCATTTCATCAGGCAGTGAGCACAGCGGGAGGGAGGCAGGAGGCTGATAGAGAGGATTTATCTTTCCTCCTCTGAAAACACTCCCCTGGCGAAGGAAGGTGGTTTGGTTGGTGTGCAGGAAGTTGTTCCTGATGTTTGGATGTGCCCTTTTTCCACCTGCAGCTCAGATCCTTGGCTCAAGGGGAGTGTCAGCAAGCCCTGAAGAGCCTCCAGGCCCACTACGAGGATTTCCTGCAGGACAGCCGGGACTCGGAGCTCTTCTCCGTGTCGGACCGGCTACGCCTGGAGGAGGAAGTGGAGTCTTCCAAGGAACACATCCGGCAGCTGCTGGAGTCCATGGAGAACGGTGAGCTTCAAAGGGCCTGATGGTTTAACCAGAAGCTGTGGGAACTCATAAATGAGGATTTATGGGGCAGCTTCGTGTTCTTCTTCCTGAGCTGGCTGGGTGATGGTATGAGCAGCTGCTCTCCTTATTTCTCCATCCATCCATCCATCCATCCATCCATCCATGCATCCGAGTGTTCGGCCTTTGTCCAGCAGTATTCCTGCAGGGAGCCCTTGGCTTTGCAGCTTCAGCTGAACTGCTGAGTCCTTGTAACCTTGGCAGTGGGTTTAGTCATCGGGATGCATTCCGAGCAAGGAATCCCTCCTGCATTTAGTCTTTGGGAAAACACACACAGTGGTGGCACTTGTGAGTCCCTCTAGGACCGAGGACTCTGCTGCGGTTCCCGGTGGCTGGGCTCGTTTCCGGAACGAGATGATTTAATTAACGCGTTTTCCATCCCAGCGGAGATCCCGGTGCCAGCGCAATTCCAGCGGGTCCCGTGTGGGACAGATAATGGCCCGTGGTGCTTGAGCTGCTCTTCTGTGTGTCTCTGACTTGCAGAGGACAAGGATGAGACCGTGGCCAGGACGTACCTGTCCGAGCTGAAGAACATCCGCCTGCGCCTGGAGGAGTGCGAGCAGCGGCTCGTGAGCCGCATCCAGTCCCCGAGCAGCGCCCGGGCAGATGGTGACACCATCCAGGAGAATGCCATCCGCATTGCGGAGCAGGAGGTCAGGCCTGCTGCTGGGAGGTGGGCAGGGGAGGGCCGAGGTGGACACAGGTCCAAAAATAGCTGTGGCTCCTCTGGAGTGAGTGTATGGGCGAAGGGTGCGGGGTTTGAGGGAATCTCGCTGCGCAGAAAGCAGCAGGAAAACCTCAGCAGGTGGGCTCCCTGCTTCATTTCCTACCAGCTCCTTTGCCAAGGGCAATCCTGCTTTTTCCCTGCCTGTTCGGGCTCTCCTTTCACGTTGTCTCCCTCCCTCCCCAGCGCGTGCAGGAGGATCTGCAGCAGCTGCAGTCGGAGCTCCGGGTTGTGTCCGAGAGGTGCTGCAGCTTCCTGGACAAGGCTCCTGCGGGGCCCAGCACGCCCCACCTGCGTTCAGAGCTGGACTTGGTGGTGAACAAGATGGAGCAGACGCATGGGCTGTCTTCCATCTACCTGGAGAAGTGAGTCAGGATGTGCCTCTGTTCCCAAATACCCTTTTGAGCATTCCCAGTTCACTAAAGGCCTTACTCTGTGCCTCCAGCACGCCTCGTGCTGGGCGTAACCGAGTCCATCCCCCTGCAGCACCTGGTGCAGCCTCCAGTTCTCTGCCACATCTGGGATGTCATCGTGCTGCCTCTGTTTGATTTGCCAGGTTGAAGACGGTTGATATCATCGTCCGCAGCACCCAAGGAGCAGAATCCCTGGTCAAAGGCTACGAGGTGAAGCTGAGCCAGGAGGAGGCCGTTCCTGCTGACCTGGCAGCCATTCAGGCTCACAGGACAGCGCTGCAGGTTGGTGCTGTCGTTTTGTCAAGCAGGGTCCTTCCTTTTTTCCTGCCGAATTTGGGCTGTGGGGATGTTTTTCTTGCCTCGATACACGTGAGAGGATTTTGTGCTGCTGGTGTGATATCCCTGATTGCTTTGTAAGTGTAGAGGAGGTGCTGTGGCTTGTGCTCTGTCTGCTTCTGTACGACAGGGCCTGAACCAACCTGACCTGGGAGCATGGTCCCCTTCATTCCACACCTCCTATAACCCCCCAGTTCTTTGCACGTTAAGGACAGTGGGAAAATAAACCCATTAACCCCTTCCAAGCTTTGTCAGCTCTGAGCAGGAGGACGTCTCTGACTTTGGTCCCTTCTGCTTTCGGTGCCACTGACCTGGTGCTGGCTCCTTTTGCAGCAATGGCTCGGGGAGGTGAAGGACAAGGGCTCCGTGTTCTCCACGCTGGAGGAGGAGATGGCGAAGGCGAAGGAGGTGGGGGAGCAGCTGTTCCGGCTGAGGCAGGAGCGCAGCATCGACCTGGAGCGCTTCCAGGAGAAGGGGAGCCAGCTGTGGGATCGCTGGCAGCGAGTCTGCGCCCAGATCGAGACCCGGTGAGGAACCTCCTGCCTCTTCTCCTCAGCTTCAGCTGAGGGTTGGGGTTAGGATGGGTGGTGGTAAAATTCTTTCCGGCCGGGATTCCCGCTGGTGGTGTTTCACCCCCTCCTCTTACCTGTGGTGGTTTTCTCTCAGCCACACGGAGCTGGAGAGCATCCAGGAGGTGCTGAGTGATTACCGGCAGTGCCACAGTGCCCTGATCCAGTGGATCGAGGAGATCACAGCCCAGCAGGAGCTGATGAAGCCCGGCCAGGCGGAGGACAGCCGGGTGCTGTCGGAGCAGCTCAGCCAGCAAACGGTGAGGCAGGACCTCGTGATGTCTCGTTGCTGCAGTGACCGTGTCACTTCTCTTCATCTCTGAGCTTGAAAATATGAAAAGCAGCAGGGAAGAGGCTGCAGGCCTGAGCTGGGTGTCTGGGAAGTGGAGGAACTCTGATGGACTTGAGGTGCAGATGAGGTCTTGCGTGAAAAATTGGAGAGTGTAAAGATTTTACCCAAAAGCGCAGGGATGTGAACCAGAATTCTGTGGCTTCTATCATAGAATCCCAGAAAGGTTGAGTTGGAAGGGGTCTTCAAGATCCTCTTGTTTCAACCCCCCTGTCTTGGGCAGGGACACCTCCCACTGTCCCAGGTTGCTCCAAGCCCTGTCCAACCTGGCCTTGAACACTTCCAGGGTTGGGGCATCCACAGCTTCTCTGGGCAACAGCTCAGCCAACCTGTCCTGACAACCATTTTTGCTCTGAATTTCCTTGAAGGCTTTGGCTGCAGAAATTGAGAAAAACCAAGCCAAGCTGGACCAGTGTCAGAAATTCTCCCAGCAATACTCGGCTGCCGTCAAGGTACAGTTCCCCCCCTGCCCCTGGGTAGGGCGGGCTGGGCAGGAGCAGCCCCAGCGGAGTCTGAGGATCTCCACATCTCCCCCCACCTTTGCAGGACTACGAGCTGCAGCTGATGACCTACAGGGCCTTCGTGGAGTCGCAGCAGAAGTCGCCCATGAAGCGCCGGCGGATGCTCTCCTCCTCGGATGCCATCACCCAGGAGGTAGGAACCCACCTAAGCTCGGCAGGGGGAAATTCTGGAGGGGGGTCCTTCGACGTGCCCAGCAAAACCTCTGTGCCCCACAGCAGCCTCTGTGAAATGAGCTCCTTTCTGCTGAACTCTCTTGTATAAATAAAGTTTCCACCCTCGCTGTTTTTTCCAATAGCCAGAGAGGATGGCTTAGTGCCCTAAGCACCAGGTATGCCATACCTAGACTCCTGGGAACCCCTGGGAACCCCTGGGTCAAATCCAGCGGGGTCGGCTCAGCCCTCCAGCCTTGCGAGGTAAATAACCAGAGCACCATGCAGTGTTGCTGTGTGTGCATCTTTGGGATGAGAACCTTTTAGGGACCCGAGGTCCTGTCTGCTCTGTGTGGATATTAAAGATCCCGGTAGCCCTCTGTAAGAGTTGAGCATCCGCCCCAGTGTCCGTGGCCGGAGTGTCCCCTCGCTCCAGTGTCGTGCAGCATGCCTTGTGTGGCCACCACCCTCCCCAGCAGACTTGCTGCGTTCCATTGGTGCCATCCCAGCTCCGCCAGGTGCCCTGGGGGGTTCCCAAGCGAGAGGTGCTGCATCCGTGTCGTGTTCTGTGAAGGGCGACGCTCCGGATCCGCCAGCAGGGACTGATGCACCCCCTTTTCCCTCTGTTTTCCCCTCTCTCCCTTGGCAGTTCATGGATTTGAGGACTCGTTACACAGCCCTGGTCACGCTGACCACCCAGCACGTGAAGTACATCAGCGACGCGCTGCGGCGCCTGGAGGAGGAGGAGGTGAGGGCGTGGGACACGCTGTTCCCACATTCCCTCCGTCCCTAAGGATGCTGCTCCGTGCTGAGGGCATGTCCTGGGCACTGCCCCACCTCTGGAGATCCCCTTTGACGTGGTTGTCTTCCTCCTTCCTCCCCTGTTTGCAGAAAGTGGTGGAGGAGGAAAAGCAGGAGCACGTGGACAAGGTGAAGGAGCTCCTGGGCTGGGCCCTGGGCTTGAAGCAGAGTGTGCAGGGCAGGACAGCTGCTGCTGGGAGCAGAGAGCTGGGAGACATCAAGAAATCTATCTCAGAGCAGCAGGTAAAGCAGGAGTGGCACCAGACACTGAGGTTTAACTTCTGCTCTTTTTTCACAGCTGAATTAAGCTGATTTCTTTCTTTCTTTCTTTCTTTCCTTCTTTTTGCCAGGCCCTGAATGAGGAGCTGACTGCGAAGAAGGAGCAGGTCTCTGAGGCCATCAAAACTTCCCAAATCTTCCTGGCAAAACACAGCCACAAGTGAGTGTGACCCAGGGAGAGCATAGGGGCTGGAGATGAGATTCCTTAGAGCTGGTGGATCCATGGGATCCAGTGCCTGACTCCAGTTAAAAACAATGATGAGCTGCACGTGACAGTTGTCTTCTTCATTGTCTGCAATGAGAAATGTGAAATGTTCAACCCATTTATGCTGTGGGACGATATTAATCCTCTTTAATTGAGATGCAGCGCCGTATATTTGGGGATTTGGTTGTTGCAGTGCAGCTCAGCCTTTGCTCGATTATACTGGCAGGTTTTAGCTGAGCTGGGCAAGGAGT
This sequence comes from Coloeus monedula, assembly GCF_965178545.1. Lineage (NCBI taxonomy): Eukaryota > Metazoa > Chordata > Aves > Passeriformes > Corvidae > Coloeus > Coloeus monedula. The sequence continues at coordinate 1,627,945 of NC_138804.1, read as the reverse complement.
AGGGCAGGCAGAGGAAGGGACTCCTGGTGGATTTGGCCTTTTCCTTCACTAGAAGAACGTGGCAGCTCTGTGGGGCTGGTTTGGGCAGCATCCTGAGCGATTTCCCCTTCCCCTTGCAGGCTTTCCCAACCGGAAAAGGACCAGATTTCTGCTCAGATTGGTGCTCTGAAGGAAACCTACCAGGCTCTCTGCAGCAACTCCACGGAGCAGCTCCAGCAGCTCCAGAGCCAGCTGGCTCAGGAGACAGAGCACAAGGTACTGCTCCTGCTCAGCCCCGTGGCTGCACAAACGCGTTTCACTCCTCAGGGCGTGGAGAAGGTTTCATTTTGTTGTGTGTCTCGTGGCCACTGGCCGCTCACAGCCTCTTACCTGCACGTGGTTGCCCTCCCTTCTCTTCCATCCATGGTCACCCAAAGCATCTGGTGGTTCCTGGAGGCCAAGCAGGAGCTGTTCTCCTGCTGCCTTCCGGCTCAATGGGACAGTTGTCCTTTGGTTTCCATCTCTGCCCTCTGCGCAAGGGTTGGCTCGTTCATGCTTGGTGAGCAGGGAATCCTGCCCTGGAAATGGTCCCCTTAAGGCAATCAGTGTCCTCTGAGGAGTGTCCTCTCAGGGCTGTAACCTCAGAGGGCTCAGTCCCACAGGATTGCAGGGATGCAGGGAGGTGGGACTCACGTGGCCTCGTGGATCTCAGGGCCTGATCAAGGGTTTTTCTCAGCGGTGGCTGAACCAAGCAGCTCTTCCCTGTGGAAGGCAACTGCATTGTCCAGCCCCTCAGCTGACCTGGGAGACCTTCAGGACCTATTCCCTGTTCATATCCATCCTTGTTCCGCCGGGTAGGGAGGGCTGGAAGCGCATCCCTTATTGCCTCTGTTAGGAGCTGTCGTTCACAGATTTACGTGTGCGTGTTCTCTAAGTGTATATTCATGTGTCAATGGATATTTTTGTGTGTTTGCTTGCTGGCTCCCTGTACCCTGAAGCAGCAGCCCGCTCACATCTGGCTGTGAGACGCAGGTTTTGGCTCTCGGGTCCGTGAGTGAAGCCCTGTTCAAGCCGCTCGTGGGGAGAGGGCAGCAGGGCGGCTTTTTTTGAGATCTGCCTGTGCAGCTTTCACCTACATACGTAGTGTTTTGCTCCAAACTGGACTTTACAGCACAATCCAGGTGTTCCAGGGCAGGAAATGATTTATTTTATTGAAAGCCCTTTAGCCCTTGTGCTGGCAGCAGAAAGGTGAGCGAGTCATCTCGTTAAGCCGTCACAGATTTGGTGCAGCCTCCCTGTGGAATGGATGTTTTTTTCCTTTCCCTTTTCCTCCCTTTTGGTCAGGAAAATGATTTTAGAGCAAAAGCCTTCTCCAGGGCTTGTCAAGCTGTTTTGGTACAGCACGAGGCTGCTTTGAGGCTGGAACAGTTTTCACTCACGCTCTCGATGAAGCCCAGGCAGCAAAACAAGAGATGGCAGTGGGGCTTCACCTTAAATCCCCGTCTGCAAAACCATCCCTGCGGCTCTGGTGCGGAGCCGTTGCTTCACTGTAGAGGGAGCATGAAGAACTCTTTAACATTTGCTTGCTGGAAACATCCAACTGTCAGAAAGAAGTTACAAAAGACCAAAAAAATGCAAAGCAGAGCGCGCTAAATTGAGCATGATGTGTCCCTGTATGGTTTGTGTTTCATGTCAACTGTTTTTATGATTAACTGACATCCTTGCTTACAAGTTTAACTAACCCCCCTGGGATTTAAACAAACAAAACACACAAAAGGGAAAGAGGACGGACCTGTGTGTGGGGGTTCCTTTTGCAAAACAAAACAGTCGCATGCTGGACGCTAACCCCAAGCTTTACACTGTGTGTGATACGGCTGAACTGCTCCATAAGGCTCTGTCTTTAACTGCTCAAGGCACACCCTGCAAGTCGGTAAGTAAAAGCCTTTTACTCCCCTCCCTCCCTCCCATCCATGTCCTTTTTTATCTTTCTCTTTTGTTTCCCCCTTTTTCCCCTCTTCTCTGTCTTTCCACGGCTTGTTCATCTCTGAGTATGCACGTCAGGGCCTGGCGATGGTGGTGGAGAGCTTAGGTTGTCCCAGAAGGTTCCTCCTGTCCCCACAGGCAGGGTGTTGGGATGCAAAAGGAATTCATTCCAGAATCCTGATTCCCTCCTCGCTATCCCCACTAAAATCTTGGAGTGCTTGGGCCAGCCTTAGACCCAACCAGTGGCACTGGGAGAAACCCAAAAGTCCAAAGAGCCTTTGAACACAGATACTCTTTACCACCTAAATTATCCCCCTCCCTGTGGGGATAGCAGCAAGAAAAGCCCCTCCAAAAAGCACCTCGGTAGTCGGTGTGATCCCAGTCTGTCCCCGTTCCATGCTGGAACCTCCAACTTGTTCCATTTCTCCCCTGGCCCTGTCTGAGGAGCAGCTTGGAGGTGCTGGAGTGGGCAGAGCAGGGGCCGTGGTCGTGCCTGGGGAGCTGTGCTGCTCCTGCCCTGATGCATGGCTGAGAGCTGCTCCATGGCTCCTGTGCTGCTCCCCAGCTGTCCTGGCACTTGGGATTTGCTTGGGAAGTGCAGGATCTCTCCAGCATGGCAGGAATCAGCGCTGGGAGAGGTTCCTCCTTACCTCACAGCGGGCAGTTTGGGGGGGGTTTCTCCCCCGTGAGTGCACGGTGGGATTGGTGTTGTCTTTGCTTTTTAAGGCTGGAGTTGTTGAAGGGCTCTGTTGTGCTTGTTGGTCTCCTGCCCTCTTTCTTTGTGGAGCATTAGGAACGATGCTGAGTTTTGGTGCTTGCTGCTTTGCTGTGTTACTGATGGTAGATATTGGAAGCATCTTGGTGCTGCCCTGGTGATGGACTGGATTTCAAACACTTTGGGACTTTCTAGCCTGTTTGGGGATTTTATGTTTGGTTTTTTGTTGTTTTTTTTTTTTTTAAACGGAGGCCTCCCTGAAACTCACGCAATGAGTGCTGGAAATGCTGGATTTTGATTTTAATTCTTCTCCTTCTCTTTCTGTTCCAGGGCAGCGAAGCCGTGGCAGGAGTGATCGATCTTGGCACGGTAGAAATATTCCCTGTCTTTGGTGCCATGCAGAGAGGTCTTATAGATCAGGACACGGGCCTGGTCCTCTTGGAGGCCCAGGTGATCACCTCTGACTTAGTTGTCCCAGATACCAGTGAGAAACTCTCCTTGGAAAAAGCTCTGGCAAGAAACATCATCGATCTCAGGGCATTCCAGGTGCTGCAGGAGTTGAAGGATGCTCTCCAGCAGGTGGAAGAAGTCCGATGTGAAGGGAGGCAGCTCCTCCCCGTCGTTGCTGCCATAGAAGAGGGGAGGATCAGTGAGAGCACTGGGCTAAAGATTCTTGAGGCTGAGCTCATCACTGGGGGCTTCAAATTCCAGCGGGGCAGAATCAGCATGGAGACAGCGGTGCAAGAAAGGCTCCTTCCCCCCCAGCTTCACTCCAGGCTTCTGGCTCACCTGGAAGGTGGCAAGGATTTGATTGACCCCAACACTGCAGAGAAAATCACTCTGCCCGAGCTCCTGGAGCGGTGCATCATCCACCAAGAGACTGGGCTGAGGCTGCTCCCAGTCAAGCAGCTGGCGGGTGGGATGGTGAGCGTGAGGTCAGGCAGGGAGGTCAGCATCTTCCGTGCAGTTCAGGAGGGGCTGATAGACAGGCAGGTGACCATCAGGTTGCTGGAAGCCCACCTCTTTGCCGGTGGCATCGTTGACCCCAGGACAGGACACAGGCTGACCGTAGATGAGGCGGTCAGGCATAATTTGATTGACCAGGATGTGGCCTGCACGCTTCTGATCCGGCAGCTGCAGACGGGTGGGATCATCGACACTGCCACGGGAGAGAGGCTGACCGTGGATGAAGCCCTAAGAAAGGGCTTGGTAGCTCCAAGGATTGCACTGCTGGTCCTGGAATCCCTGCGGTCCTTCATGGGGCTCCTGTGGCCAGAGACGGGGGAGATCATCCCGGTTGCAGATGCTTTGGAGCAAGGAATGCTCTCCACAGAGCTGATTCACGAGATTCTCAGCAAGAGGCAGCTCCTTGGGGCTGTTTTTGTACCGGAAACCACGGAGGTGATGTCCTGGCAGAAGGCGGTGGAGCAGGGTGTCCTGCAGAGGGAGGTGGTGATGAAGCTGAAATCAACAGCCATCCCTGATGTCATGGCCAGCCTGCAGCTCGCTGGCTCTCCGAGCAGGAGCAGGCACGGCCAGAGCTCCCCTGGAAGGAGTCCCACAGGCCACGAGGAGCCTCTGCTAAGGAGTGACGACGAAAGGCTGATGTTCCACTTGATGACCCACAGCTACATCAACATCCACGATGGCCAGAAGGTGCTCTTGGTGGACTCAGAATTGAACAATCTCACTAAAGCTCTCATCCAAAGCCAAGAAGATGGGTCCTGTGCACAGGCGTTGGAAGGCTTTGAGGAGAAAGAGGCAGACGCGGCTCTTGAAAGCCAACCCTGCAATGGTTTGGCTTTTCAGCAGCTTGAGCTTCAGTTTGCTCCTCCAAAAGGTGAAAGTGAGAAGATCCAACCACCCAGAACTGCCTTGGAGAATGGGGAGGTGGTGATGGGACCTGAAAGTCTCCTCTTGGAGGATGCAGGGGATTTCCTGCGTGTGGAAGAGCAGGAGCAGATTTCCAGAGAACAGGCGGTCATCAGGAGTGAAACTGGTGCTGAATTTGGAAGGGAACAGGTCACTTCCATAAACAAGGACAAACATCAGGTAAAATTATTGATGCCAGAACCTCCCAGTGACCTTGATAGTGGATTAGTCAGAGAAACAGAGGAAATGATGATTGAGGCAGAAGAAGAGTCCAAGCCTCCTGCAGAAGATGGAGTGGAAGGTCCCGAAGATCAGAAGAGGGCATTGGAAAGTGGGGCAGTGGTTGTGAAAAGTGAAATCTGCGTAACGATGGGTGTGCCAGAAAGTAGAGACAGGCTGCAAATCGTGGCAGAGCGGTCTCAGGGTGTGAGGGAATCTGAGCGAGAGGCAGAAGATGTTAGAGAGGTTTGTTTGCTGAAGGAGGAAAGAGTTGAAAATGGTGTGCTGGGAGGAGAGGAGGTTGTGCTCCCTGCAACTGGAGAGGCAGCGCCGGCAGACAGGCAAAGCGAGGACATGGAAAGTGTGTTGGAAGTGGAAGAAGGAGAGTGGGAAGAAGTGTTAGGTGATGATGAGGGCGTCGGTGAACCATCCCTGCCAGCCCCTGGGGAGCAGGAAGCAGAGGACGCTTTGGGAAAGCTCCTGACGCAGCTCCGAAGCGGTGGCATCATCCACGAGCAGACGGGCAAGACGCTGCTGCTGGACGAGGCGGTGGCCTCTGGAGTGGTGTCCGGCCACACGGCCGTGAAACTCATGGAGAGGATGAAGATGTTCAGTGGCTTCTTTGACTCTCAGGTGTGTGAACCCTTGACCACCGAGGACGTCATTGAAGAAGGTCTGATGGATGAGAAGCTGCTCCAGAAGGTCCTCGCGTCCGACAAAGCCATAAGCGGTGTCCTTGACCCAGGCAATAACTTTGTCTACTCCATCAAGGACGCTGCTGCCGTTGGCCTTCTGGACAAGGAGACAGCGATGAGGATCTTGGAAGGGCAGGTGGTTACTGGGGGGATTGTTGACTTGAAACGTGGCAAAAAAGTGTCGGTGACTTTGGCTTCAAAGCTGGGCCTCATAGAGCCGACGAGTCAGACAGAGCTGGTCAAGCTGGAGAAGGCTTCCAAGGGGAAAGGCACTGATGAGGTGACCAGGCAGAAGCTCATTAATTTACAGGCTGAGACCAGTGGAATTGTGGATCCTGAAACCAAACGGCCTTTGACTGTGGCAGAGTCTGTCGAAAAGGGGCTCCTGGAGAAGGAAAAAGCTTTTCAGCTCTTGACCAAGCAGGTTGCTGATGGAGGAATCATCCATCACGTGTCTGGGATGAGGCTTTCGGTGGACGACGCGATGAAACACGGTTTGATCCGTCCAGATCTATGCAAGGAGCTCAGGAAAGCTGAAAGTGTGGTCCTGCAGGACTTTGTCCATCCAGCCACGAAGGAGAAGCTGCCCTTGCCCCAGGCAGTGTCACTGGGGCTCGTTAGCCCAGAATTCCAGAGGAAAGTGCAGGAAATCCAGGCCGAGAGCGGAAGCATTCTTGATCCAGCTTCTGGCCAGAGACTGGCGCTGTGTCAAGCGGTGCAGGAGGGCTTGGTGCCCCAGCAGGTGCTGGAGAAAGCCCTGTCATCTTCAGAAATGAGGGAAGGAATTGTAGACCCCGAGACCTGCATGATCGTTCCCTACTCGGAGTTCCTGAAGAAGTGTAAAATCGATATCGAATCCGGCCAGAGGTACCTGGAGGTCCATCCCTTCCAGGCCATCAAGGATGAGGTGACAGGGACCAAGCTGACGTGTGCTGAGGCACTGAGGCTGGGGAAGGTGGACCCCCTGCCCACCCTGAGGCTGCTGCAGGCGCAGGCAGACAGCGGAGGGGTGGTGGAGGGCACCTTCAGCAAGAGGCTGTCCCTGAGGGCGGCTGTGGAACAAGGGATGCTGGACGAGGCCATGGCCAAGGTCATCGCCACCAAGCAGCTCAGGGCTGGGGGAATTGTTGATGCCCCCAGTGGGAAAAGGTTGACTGTGAATGAAGCTGTTGGAAAAGGACTGATCAGCCAAAAACTAGCTGCCAGTCTTCGGGATGTGCAAATATCCGAAGGGAAAGTTGGTTCTGAGGTCAGCAAGGTAGAAAAAACACAACTTCCACAGGGAAAAATAGAAAAATTATCTCCAAAAGAGGAAGGTGTCATCCTCCCTACCAGATCTACTGATGGTGCTGAGCCCAAAGCTCAACCTGAAGCTGTGAGCGATGACACAGCTCAGGGTGCAGCTGCTGCCACTGAGAGATCCCCCGAAACACGGAGAGAAGGGAAATTAAAACCTCAGGAAGCTTCAGAGGATGGTGTCCATCCCCGAGATGAACATCATCATCTTCATCATCCCCAGGCAAAAGCTGAGGTGGCTCCAGAGCACCCCTCAGTGTTGGGGACAGCGTCTCTCCCTGAAGAGACAGTGGTGGCAGGGGCTGTGGAAAAAGGGATCCCAAAAGGCAGCTCCCAGGTGAGAGCAGCTGGGGGGAAGGAATTGAGAGAAGTGGATGGAGGGACAGAGAAAGTGGAGGGATCGGGCTTGGAGAAAGAGCAGCTGTTCTTGGGCATGGAGGTGCTTCACAGGGAGGAAGATGGTGAGGAGAGGAGGAGGAGGAGGAGGAGGAGGAAGGAGTTTGTAAGTGCAGAGGGAGTTGTGGCAGGTGGAGAAGGTGCAGTGGTGGCTTCTGAGCAAGGAGAGAGAGTGACCAGCATGGTCCAGGTGACACCAGCAGCCCCGAGGGAATCTGTCAGTGCAGGTCCAGGGAGGGGAGGGATGGGTCCTGCAGAGTCTGGAGAACCCGCTGGGGTTCCTGTGGAGCCTGCGGGAGATGAGCTTGCAGGGAAAAAAGCTGTCGAGCACACAGGAAGAGAAACCTCTCACAAAGAAGGTCCCATTGAACAGGAAACAACGAGGGAAACTGAGCTAAAACCTACCCAAAAACAGAAAAGCAAGAAAAAGAAAGCAAAGCAGAGCAGCATTCCAGGGGACAGCGCTCAGCCAGAGAAACCTTCTGCAGAAACGCAGCCCCTTCCTTCTCTGGTTTCCCACGAAATTCCAAGGAGGAAGGGCGAGGAGGAGCGCTCTGTCTCAAGGGTGCCAGAGCCACAACAGGAATCCAGCATCAAGGCTGCTGCTGGGTTGGCTCGAGATACAGCCAAGCATGGGGATGGAAAAGGAAAGAAAACAATCCTTGAGAAAGATACGGAAACCCCCGGAGAGGATCCGGCGCTCCCTGTGCGCCCCGAGCAAGGGGGGGAAGCTCGAGAGGTGAGCAAAGGTGGGATCAAGAATGGTCAGGATTCCTTGGTGGCACTGGGTCTGGAGGAGAGGATGGCTCAGGAAGACACCAGAGTGGGAAGCACCCGGGATGTGTCCAGCACAGCCACTGTGGCACGGGAACTGCCCCATGACTTAATGATCAGCGAGGAGCCCGCAGAAATGCAGGAAACCTCCACAGTCCTGGAGCTTGGAGAGGAGGAACAGCACGAGCAAACAGCTGAGCTCAGAGCAGACCGAGGAGGTGCCCCTGCTCCCCCAAAATCCCCAGGAGAAACCCCCCAGGAGAGGACCAAGCAGCCGGGTCCGGGTGATCGGGGTTTGCTGCTACCTGTGATCGTGGAGGGGGAGCTGCTGGAAACCTCGAGGGAGTCCACGCGACCCGCCCAGGTAAGCGGATATTTTTGCTATTTTGGCAGTTTTTATGACCTATTTGTGGATGTTTGATGCTAAAGCTGTCCGAGGTCCTAGGCATGGAGGGCAGCTGGAGCGTGAGGAGTGGATGCTGCAGTGGATTTGGCAAAGGAGCTGGTGATGTACAGCTGGAAACGCTCGGGGCTCAGTTGTGGCTCCTTTAGCTGGAGCATTAGTGCTCAGTGACTAACAAGTAGAACTCTTTTTTTTTTTTTTGGCACTTTTGCTGCAACACCAAGAGATCTCTTGCCGTTTACAAGCTTACATTGGAAAGAGAGCCCTGTGTTTTATTTGTCCTGGAGTAAATCTTGTAGATAAGGCCGGCGAGTGGCAAGTCTGTGAGCGGGAATGTCATTAACACATTTCTCCTTTGGGGAAAAAAAAAAAAAAAAGAACTTTCTATAACACTTTGTCTCTTTGTCTCCTTGTCTGCCTAAGTCTGAGGCTTTGATTTCCTGTCTGATTCTGCAGATCAAATTCAGCAAGAAGATGTGTCTGGAGCACGACCAGAGGCTGATATCTTATCTCTCCATGCTCCGAGATATCGAGATGAGAATCAAACGGGTGCAGCCGGCGGAGCAGAATTTGGCAGCCCTGCACGACCTGAGGCAGCAAGCAGAGGTGAGTGAGGCTTGGCTGGTGTCAGACAGAGCTTTCCCCCCCTCTCCCCAGCTTCCTGCACAGCCCTTGCACCCCTCCCTGCTCTGGGAGATTCATCTCAGGTTTTATCAGGCTTTTATATCAAACCTCATCCATCCTGCTGATCCATCCACCTTCTCCTCCCTGCCCAGACAACAGCCTGAGCTTGGCTGACATGAATTTTACAGCCTGGAGAAAGGCAGGCAAGCAGGGCTGGAGGGTGGTGATGAATTTTTCTAGACTCAATGTATGGAGGTGCCTCTCCAAAACCCCTGCTGGGTTTTGGCAGCAGGGAGGCGAAGTCACCCTGCCGTAGATGTAACGATGCCGTCTCGCCTCAGGCCCTGGGTGCTGAGCTGCAGGAGCTGAGCTTCCCAGTGAATCAGGAGCTGGATGCTGTGCAGAGGATTGTGGCCAACCCCCCTGAAGAAGTCCCTGAGCAGTTGCTGAAGGCTTTGGAGAAGGATGCCAAGAACCTCCAGAAGTCTCTGAGCTCTGCAAAAGAAATCCTGCAGTCGCGGCTGCAGAACCTTCGTGGGGCAGCAGAGGCCAAAAAGGTAGAGCTGGCAACTGTCCCCTGCTGCCCCTCGAGCTTCCCAAAATTCCTCCTTTTAAATGATGAATTTCTGGTTTTAAGGCTGAAATCCTGGCCCACCACGAGACTCTTCAGGGCAAGCTCCAGGAGCTGCTGAGCTGGGTCTCTGGCACCACGGAGTCTCTGGATGACAGCGATTTCCAGCAGGCCACCGATGCCAACAGCTTGAGTCGCTGCCTGCAGCACTACAAGGTAACCATGGCAATGCCCCTAATCCTGCAGGCTGATGAACTTGCTGCCCTGTGCACAGAGGAGAAGCTTTTAATCCTGCTCCTCTCCCAGAGCCTACCAAGGGTTTTGTTGAGCTTTTGACGGGGTACCCTTCCTTCTCAGAGCAGGGTAAGAGAGCAGAGGAGGCTGCTGTTCTGCTGAGTTCTTTATTTCATAGTCTCACAGCTTTCTTGAAGGCAGAGTTCCAAGGGGGTTACATGATAAAGGCAAGCAACGACAGCAACAGGCAAAACCAGCTTCTTCTTCTTCCTCTGTATGCTCTATATTTTTTCTTACAGAAGTGTGGATTATATTTGCTAATTGCCCAATAAGATTAACACACGATTCTAGTTTTTCTTTACCTATCCTGGTCTAATTCTAACAATCATAAGCCTTACACAAGTGTTACATAGGTATTACACAGATTTGCATATACAGTTTCTATCAGCTGTTACTGTTTATGTGAACACTCCATCTAAAAAATGTGAACAGTATAATTCTATCTATATTTTGTCTAAAGTAAAGAATTCTGTGAAAAGGTAACACTGCTGCAGCAAGAACTGTGTCTAAGGTCTCTGCTTTTTAATGTTTAAGGCACTTAGCATCTATTTCTACTAAAAGTTAAAAAATCTATATTTCTGTTTCACTTTGGTGTGGCTTCTTGCATCACAGCTTATCCAAAAGTTTTAATTCAACCCCTGTGCTTTGGCTTCCCTCTGGGCCTGAGTCCAGAGGAGCTTTCAGTCCAACAGGTTTGCCCTTAGCCTGTGCTGCAGTAGGAGCCCCTGCTGTGGGTGTGCTCCCAAGTCTCTGTGATGCACAGCCTGCTTTGGCTCCAGTGCAGGGCTGTGGTGGTGGCTGAGTGACCAGGGGGGATTCCTGTCAGGCTGCTGAGGAGGGAGCTGCATCCTCTGGGAAGCTGCTCCATCACACCTGCCCTGGCGTCCATCACCTGTAGGAGCAGCCCAGTCTCCCCTCCTCGTTTATCCATCTTCTAGCAACAGCTTTAAAGATTATTTCCAAGTTTAGTGATGGCACCTTGGCGTGGAAATCAGGGGATTGAAGGCTTTGAGAGCTGCTGGTGGCACATGGAGTCGCTGTGGCCCGGTGGCAACTCCAGGCCTGGGTCATCTTCAGACCCAAGGGCAGCCCTACACACATCCAAGAAACCTCTTGGTGAGGTTCCTCCAGCACCTGCTGCGGAGGAAAGTTGGGAAATGGCTGTGGAGAAATGCTCTCACCCCCATGCTGTTTTGGGAAAGTTTGGTGTTTCTGGGGTATATTTCCTGTGGCACCTGCAGCACAGGCCTGGCTGCAGGCTCATTTCACCTGTTTTACCTTTTCTCTCCCATTCAGGAGCTGAAGGAGCCCCTCGCCAACACCAAGGCCGAGCTGGACGCCACTGCCTTCGACATCCAGTTCCTCATCTCGGAGCACGCCCAGGATTTAACCCCCCAGCAGAGCAGGCAGCTGCTGAGGCTGCTCAATGAGCTGCAGAAAGCCTTCAGGGAGCTGTCAGAGCGCGTGACGGCGCGGCTGGAGGTGCTGCAGGTCTGTCTCCAGCAAGCGGAGCAGACGGACCAGGTGAAGGTCGTGAGCCATCTCCTCCCTGGCTGCCCTTTGCTCGCTGAAGCGCTTCCCAGCCACAGGAACAGGAGCTGAGGCACCTCGGATTTGGGATCTCCCCTGCATGCCACTCCCAGTTGAGAAGTTCTCACGGCACATCATGAGCTTCCTCTAAAAGTCTTTCTTCCTCCCACCAGGCAGAAAGTCGCTTTGCTCCCAAAATGCGGAGCCCTGCTGAGGTCTGGGTAGAAGCCCTCTGCTAGAAATGGGATTGTTTGGGGCTGGGTGGAATAAACCCCTGTAATCCCCCCAGAAATCCCCATGCAGAGGGGCCATCACAGACACCCCCCCAGTTTTAATGTCCTATTTCCACTGCACATGTCAGGCGTTGCTGCCCCAGGGACAAAAACAAATCCTCAGGTCTGCACTGCTGCAGCACCCACCACTGCATGAATCCTCTCCTCCAAGACAGGATTAATGTGGTTTTTTTATTAACAATTGCTCTCTGTAACTCTTGCCTGTCCTCTCTGGAGTGTGTGTGTGTGTATTAACCAGTTTGCTTTGCCTTTTCAGATTGAGTGTGCGCCCATCCTAACCCAGGAAGAACTCGCTTTGCAGCTGAAGAGCTCTTAAGAAGGCTCTTTCAATTTGCTTCTGTTGTTTTATCTTATGACTGGGAGACGCAGGCACAGTGTTTTGCACAAGTTTGAACATCACTTTGCTGAAATGCCCAGGGAGAAACTCAGAAACCTTTTATCCCCCCTGGCAAAGGGGGACAGGGGTGTCACAGGGACTCTCAGGTCACATCATGCTCAATTGCTCAAACTGGCGCTTCTGTGTTGTGCTCTGGCAGCAAAAAGGGGAGCTGGATCAGCTACAGAAACGCTTTCCCTCTCCAGGGCTCCCTTTCCAACCCCAAATCTTTTAAAAAAAACCCTTATTTGGGATTGTCTGGGGCTCCACAGTGGCGCTGCCTGACTCAGGCTGTTGCTGCCTCTCATTCGGGGAGTTTCTGCTGCTGTTTTAGTGTTTGTAAGGTGGAATGGGAAAGGCACAGAAACTCGTGGCTGAGTTTTTCTGGGAGAGCAGTGCAGCTCCACCTTGGAGCTCAGCGGGCTCCTCGGAGAGCAACCTCGAATGGTGCCAAAGGTGCCACGGCTCGGCAGGGACGCGGCACCTGCAGCCGGACAGGGAGCGCCTGGAGAGCCACAAAGTTTTCTGTGCTGCATCCTCCCCTTCAGGAGCTGCTGCAGCTGTAACCTCACCTTGCCTTTCAGCAGCGTGAGCAGAGCTGCAGGGCTGGTTCTGACTGTCCCCCTGTCCCCTTTCCAGACGCTGCAGGAGCAACAGGCAGCCCGGGCGCAGAGCCTGGCCGAGCTGAGCCGCTGGCTGGGCCAGGCAGAGGACACGCTGGCGGAGCAGCAGAGAGCAGAAGGGGACCTGCCTGCCTTGCAGCAGAGGCAGAGCGATGTTAAGGTCAGTGATGTTTCAAAACTTGGGGGCCAGAGGGTGGGGAGGGTCAGCTCGGGAGTGCCCAGAGCCTCACGGTATCGTCCACCCAGGAGCTGCAGAGGAACATGCACAGCAGAGCCGCCTCCTTCACCGGCGTCCTGAAGAGCACAGAGCAGTTTTTGGAGGAGAACAAGGCCAAGCTGGAGCCCGGGGAGCTGGCAGCTCTGCAGCAGGACCTGCAGCGTGCCAAGGAGCAGTACCGGTCCCTGCAGGAGAGGACGGAGGTGGCCCAGAAGGAGCTGGAGAGCGCTGTGAGTGCTGCAGTGCAGCAGGAGACTGAGAAGGTAACGTGCCAGGAGCTGTAGCCACCAGGCTCTGCTTGAGGGGGGCAGTGAGGTCCAGTCAGAGTCATTTGGGGTCCTGGTGTCACCTGGGTGATGCGGCACAGAGCAATTGGTGGCTCCTTCCTGGCTGTTCCCCAGGCAAGGTGTCCCCCAGATATTTCTATCAGGAGTCCCCCAGATATTTCTATCAGGAAATGCCTTGGGAGTTGCAGCTAGGGACGAGCTGGTTGTGGAGGGAATGGGGGGAGGAAAAGGTGCCTTTGTCTGCCTTTGGGGTGACCCTTAATGGATGAGGGTTGTTGTCAGTCACATCCCTGGCTGAAGGTGAGGCTCACGCCAGCGGCCCTTTTGGGGGGGGGGACCCTGGCTTGTGTCAGGATGAGAAATTCAATGTAGCAGCGAGGCTGAGTTTTCTCACAGCTTCTTTGCACCTTCCAGAGAGCCTCAAAGGGTCTGGGAGTGTCTCAGACATTTGCTGAGGCTGGGAAACTCCTCGGGTTTTGTTTTTTTTTTTTAATTCTGCTGATTTTTGTCTCCCTCCCCCTCGCCCCGTGCAGCAGTTTGCTGAACGTGCAAAAACTGGCTCGTTCTTATCTGGAGCCTTTGTGCTTTCAGGTGAAAGCTGCCAAAGAGCTGGAGGAGAACAGCAATAAGATCGATTCCCTTTTGAACTGGGTGGCGTCGCTGGAGCAGAAGGGAGAGCTCCCGGAGTACAGACCACACCCTGTCAGTGCAGGGACAGGGACACAGGCAGGAAAAAGCCCTGGGGATGTCCCTGACGGCCACGCTGTGGGAGCAGACAGTGCTGCTGAGAGCCTGGACGAGCAGTTCGAGAGGCTGAAGGTCAGAACTGACACCTTGTCCCAGCCAAAGCCTTCTGCCCCACGCACTGACCCTGGTGTTAGCTGGGTCTGGCCTCTGGAACATGTGATTAATGGGATTAAACACACTCCATATGGGAGGCTCGGGAAGTCCCTGCCTGGCTTCCTGCAGGACATGCAGGATGTGTGGTGGGCGTGTGCCATGGCAAGGTATAATCAGGGTCCAGAAGGTGCCCGTGGTGGCCAGAGAAGGGGTCACTCTTTGGTGGGCAGAGCTCCTGTAGCCCAGCCTGGGATGTTCCCAGTTTTCTCCACCTTGCTGTTGCTTTGTCACAGCATCGTGTAAAGGTTTGGGTTGGAAAGGACCTCAAAGATCATCTCCTTCCACCCCCTGCCATGGGCAGGGACACCTTCCACTATCCCATGGGCAGGGACACCTTCCACTATCCCAGCTTGCTCCAGCCTGGCCTTGAACACTTCCAGGAATGGGACAGCCTCAAGTTTTGGGGGATGAAGTCTCAGTTGTGCACGTGGTGGGCACAGACCCTCAGTCCCGAGCCTCACCTTTGCTCCCTGCATCTTTCAGGCGCAGCACCAGGAGCTGCTGTCGCAGCAGCAGGACGTCATCCTGGCCACGCAGTCAGCACAGGCTTTCCTGGACAAGCACGGCCACAGCCTGGCCGGGGAGGAGCGGGAGCGGCTGCAGGCGCAGCTGGCCGAGCTCAGGGACCAGTACTCGGCGTCGCTGTCGCGGTCGGAGACGCGGCTGAAGCGGGTGCAGCTCCTGCGGGAGGAGCTCCAGAAGTTCCTGCGGGATCACGGCGAGTTCGAGGCCTGGCTGGAGCAGGCGGAGCAGGACCTGCAGGGGATGTACGAGGGGGACGGCGACCCTGCCGCCCTCCGGCAGCTGCTCCTGCGCCAGGGGAGCTTCTCGGAGGACGTGATCTCCCACAAGGGCGACCTGCGCTTCGTCACCATGTCGGGGCAGAAGTTTCTGGAGGGGGATGCTGTGGACACCGAATCCCAGCTGTTGATGTCCAGGAGTGTGGTCAAGAGCAAGCTGGAGGACGCCACGCAGAGATACACCACGCTGCACTCCAGGGTACGGGAAGGGCTGGGAGCTGGACCCTGGGTGCTCTTTTCCTCCTGTGCTGCAGGGATGGCACAGGGATATTTCTCCCTGCTGCCTGCCTGGACTTCCAGGACATTTATAGATTGTAGGACAAGGATTGTCTTCTTCGGGGCTTGGGCAACACCTTTGTCTTGCTGTTGGTCTGCTGGTAATTCATTTAGCCTGTGGCAAGATGGATTTTTTAGAAACTGATTCCTGTGCCTTTCCCACGGGTTGCTCAGCGCTTGTGTGCATCCCTGTCACGTCTCCTTGCTCCTTTGCAGTGCTCCAAGCTGGGCTCCCACCTGAACACCCTGCTGGATCACTACCAGCAGTTCCAGGAGGTGGCAGAGTCTCTCAGGACGTGGCTGCAGGAGAGTGAAGCTGCCCTGGGGAAGCTGCTCTCCGAGACGGTTTCATCCGATCTGGCCGTGCTGCAGAAGCAGCTCGCCAGCACCAAGGTACAGGGACCTCAGGGGATCTCCTGGGAAGCACTGGAGCCTGGATGGGAATTTGGCTGCTCTGAGCAGTCAACAGCAGGGAGGAGACTTGAGCCATTGGGGTTTTTTTTTGCTGGTTGAGGGCAAAGATGCACCTGCAGAGGCAGCTGCAAGTCAGGTGGGGTCAAACTTCTGGGTGCTCGGAGTAAGGAGCTGCAGTCACGGACACCCCAGAGGGACACAGAGGGGGACAATCCTCCCCCATGAGGGTGACTGAGCACTGGGACAGCCCAAGCCAGTTCTGATCCAGCTCTGCCTGCAAAGAGGGGGTAGATTTTCCCATCGTTTCCTAATGATTTAGTGATGAAGTGCAGAGGATCCCTCAGAGGGTGTAAATGGAGCCCTGAGCTTCCCGAGTGTGGGAATCCTGCCTGTGACCTGTCCCTGATTTTGGCTTGTCTTGTGTGAAAACAGCAACTGCAGGGAGACCTGGCTGAGCACCAGGTGCCAGTGGAGAAGCTCCAGAAGGCAGCTCGGTCCCTGCTGGACATCCAAGGAGAGCCGGCCCCGGACCACGGCCACATTCAGGAAACAACAGGTACAGAGCAAAGCAGCTGCCAGTGTTGTCAGGGAGGGTTGGGGGGAGGGAAAACAAGCCAAGGAGAAGGCAAAGATAAGTCACTTTTGGGGGAATGTGGGGGTAAACACATGGCAGTGTGTCCTCAGGGCATGTGTTTGCATGTGGGGAGGGATGTGGCCGCTTGCGTCGTGTCCCCTGTCTCGCTGCTGAGTTTGGGGACAGGGATTTGTCATCTCTGAGAGTTTTGGGGGAGCCAAAGGCGACCCTCGCTGCTCTCTGAGCACTTGGAGCTCTGTGCCACTGAGTCTCCTCTGCGCTGAACCCTGCAGATGCCATCGTGAGCCGCTTCCAGAGCCTCTCCCAGCAGATGTCCGAGCGCTCGGACCTGCTGCAGAAATCCATCGCCCAGTCCCAGAGCGTCCAGGAGAGCCTGGAGAGCCTCCTCCAGTCGGTGGCTGAGATTGAGAAGAACCTGGAGAGGGACCAGCCAGCCGTGCTCTCCTCTGCCTCCATCCAGGACTCGCTCGCCACGAGCGTGGTAAGGCCGGGCCCAGCTCCCTCACCCCGAGCAGCCCAGAGCAGCACCTGCACCGTGCAGGGGTTGGTGGGGTTTCACTGCTGAGCTCTGAAAGCACCAAAAAAATCCCTTAAAAAGGAATATGAGCAGAACCTTTTATTTTCATAGAGTCACAGAATGGTTTGGGTGGGAAGGGACCTTAAGGATCAGCCAGTCCCAACCCTTGCCATGGGCAGGGACACCTTTCACTGTCCCAGGTTGCTTAGAGCCTTGTACAATCCTTGGGCATATCCAAGGATGGGGAAGCTCCAGCATCTCTGGGCAACCAGGTCACAGACTTGTTGAAAATCTCCTTTTTCCTTTGCTAACAAGGGAAAAGCAGAGCGTGTTGGGAAGGTCAGAAAGGAAAGGAAAACCGGCATATAACATGATTTTTTCCCAACTCTGCTTGTCTCAACACACCTGCTGCTGCTCCCAGGGGCAGCCCAGTTAGTTTTGCTCAAGAACCTGCCTTAAAAAGCCCCTCCCTCTCCTCATGTGCTCCCCACAGAAGCTGAAGCAGGACATTGCCTGGCAGAAGAGCTGCCTGGAAGCCACCCGGGAGATGGTGACACGGTTCACAGAGGCCGCCGACAGCCCCGCGGCCTCTGCCCTGCAGGACAAGCTGGCCCAGGTGACAGAGCACTTTGGGAGGCTGTGCCAGCAGCAGCAGGAGCGGGAGGACGCCCTCAAGGGCCTCCTCCCCAAGGTGGAGCAGTACGAGCAGCTCTCGGAGAAGCTGCAGCAGTTCACGGAGAGCAGGACGCGGATGTTGGCGTCCGGGAATCAGCCGGACCGGGACATCGCCCACTTCTCCCAGCACATCCAGGTGAGGCTCTGGGGGAGAAGGTTCTGCCTGCACCGGGTTCCTGAGGCAGGATCCAGCTGGATCAGGCTGTTCCCAGCTGTGGGAGAAGGGGATGGCATTTCCCAGGAGCCAGGGTGGTTTTCAGATGGGATCTGTGGCCAGGCTTTTAGGACCCAGTCCAAAAGGAGCAGGATTTTACCAATTCAGGACT
This sequence comes from Coloeus monedula, assembly GCF_965178545.1. NCBI lineage: Eukaryota > Metazoa > Chordata > Aves > Passeriformes > Corvidae > Coloeus > Coloeus monedula. The sequence continues at coordinate 1,610,295 of NC_138804.1, read as the reverse complement.
CCATGGGGTCTTTAAACAGCAAAATACCCCTGTGCTGGCAGTGAGGGCAGTGTGGGATGTGACAGAGACCTTGGAGGCCTTAGAGCCAGAAAATCATGGAAGGGACCTTAAAGATTGTCTCGTTCCAAGCCCCCTCTCAGGGGCAGGGACACTTTCCCTGGGACACCTTCACAAGACCAGCTGGCTCAGGGTTGCTTTGGACACTTTCAGGGGTGCTGTGGGCCGTGGTGGCTGTGCAGGATTCCTCCCTCTGGCTTCCCACAAGCGTTCTGCTGCAGGGGGTGGTTCATCTGCAGCCTCAGAAATGCTCCAAGGTGACACCAAACCAGACGCCTGTGCTGTGGGAGGGCTTGATTTGGCTTGGTCTAAGCACCCCCATCCCATCGCATTCCCTCCCATCCCATCCCAGAGACCAGCACTGGGGAAAGTGGGATTTGCCCCTGCAGCTGCTCGAAGTATTTGCTGAGCTGGAGCTGGAGGAGCAGCTGGGAGTGAGCTGTGCCCAGCATTTGATGCTGGTGCCACGTGTGGCACTGCCCACAGAGGGTCTCCCCAGCTCACCAGGACGTGGCACTGTCCAGTTCATCCCTTCTGCTGCTGGGGAACGTGGTCAGTATCCCCCATTGCTCTTGGCAGGAGCTGAATTCGGAGATGAGGCAGCACCAGGAGGACCTGGCCACCCTGGAGCACCTGGCTGAGGAGCTGAGCTCCTGTGGCTTCGCCCCCAGTGCCTTCCAGCAGCAGGAGAAGCTGCAGAACCTGAAGAAAGATTTCCTGCAGCTGCAAAAGGTGGCAAAAGACAGGTGAGCCCCAGGGAGGGGAGCTTGGCGGTGGCTTCATGGTCTGAGCAGGACCCTGTGGAGATCTCCTTTCCGAGGAGGGGGGGACATGAGCCAACTCTTCCTGCCGCCCTCCTCCCACGCCAGGATCCTGAGGCAGCTCTGCTCCAGCTGACGCTTTAAAAAAAGCCTTGCCTGGGGGCGTTGTGAAAAATTCCTGGTGCTGCAGGAGCCGGCGCTCTGCGTTTCCCAGCTCCCGGCGTGTGGGCTGCTCCACCCCAGAGCATCCTGCTGGGTGCTGGGGAGGATCAGGAGTGAGGCTGACAGCAGAGCAGGCCTGTTCCTGGAGTCCCCTGAAATGGGGTAGAAAGGGAGCTTGAGCAGGGTCAGAGCAGCAGCATCCCCGGGAGTCACACCTCCCCGGCTGTGTCCCCAAAATCCCTGCGGAGTGCAGGGAGGGTGGTGGGGAAAAGCAGATGAAACTCCCAATAATCCCCCGTTATTCAGAGCCCTGCAGGCTGCTCGCAGCTGCATCAGGACTCCCATCCAGGGGCTGCCTTGTTCCTCCAGGATGGGCTCAATGGATGGAGCTGTGGCCAGGGAGGAAGGGGCAGCACAGCCTGGGCTCCCCCGGGATGCAGCTGCCCGGGGGGACATGGCATGAATGAGCCCTGTCTTCCCAAAAGTGGCGCTTTTCCCAGGACAAAGAGCCTGGGCAGGTTGGCAGTGATGGTCCTGTGGCTGTTGGCCACCACTGGGGTGCCCAAAAGTGCCACCAGGCAGGATTTGAGGGGGTCAGCAGCAGTGAGGGGCTGGCAGTGGGTGCACCCCGTTTTGGCTGGCGCTGCCTGCGCTGTTCCCAGGCAACATCTAATAATAATAATAATAATAATAATAATAATAATAATGGCTCCTAGAGAGAAGCATGCTGCATTCAAGAGGGGATAATTACAAGGCAGAGCACAAGCTCTGACTCTCTGAAACCTTTTCACTCCCAGAGAAAAGGATGCGTCGTCCTGCCAGGAGCAACTGGATGAGTTTCGGAATCTGGTTGGCGCCGTGAGGAAGTGGCTGAGGGAGAGTGAAGGCAAAATTCCGCCTGCTGAGACCTCCCTGGGCACCCAAGAGCTGCAGCAGTGCAGGCAGCAGATCCAGGTGGGCCAAGGGAGCTGGAATCAGGCTGGGAAAGCGTGGAAATGCTGGAATGTGGAACAAATCCCAAGAAGCAGAGGCCTGGGAGGTGGTTTACGGTCTCAGGAATCCTCAGTGTGCATCCAGTGGCTTGCAGAGAAAGGAGCAGCCTGAGGGTTTCCTTGGGTACTGCCTGGTTTCCTGTCACTCCCTCTGCCTGCTCTGGGAGCGATTTGGGAGTGGGAGACCCGAGCACACTCGTTTTTGCCGAGTGTTTCCCGTGGTGGATGTGGAAGGTGGCCTCCTGTCACCCGAGCCCCCGCTCCTCTCCAGCGCAGGGATGTGACAAATTCGGGATGTGCCGAGGGGTTGACTCAGAGGCAGAGCAGCTCTGCTGAGTCACTCGCAGCCCTCAGCACCCGGAATGCCGCGGGATTGGGCTCAGCCAGGCTGGGCTCCACCAGGAGGGGGAGGAGGGATGTCCCCGGAATGGTGGGAGGGAGAAGGTTTCCTTCAACAGACCCATTAGTTGGGAAGAGCCTTTCACTGTTTGATTCCCCCCTGGCAAAAAATAGACGTTTCACACCCACCTGCCTGCTGCAGCCGTGAGCTGGCTCCCTGGGCACCGTGTCCCGGTGTCACCGTGTCACCGCAGAGGGGACAGGCGAGGAAGGAAGGGCTGTGGCAGGGCAAGGGTGACCCCCAATCCCAACCTTTGCTCTTGAGCAGGATCTCCTGGAGGAATGGAAGGGGAAGGGCGCCCAGGTGGAGGAGATTGGCCGCAGAGGGACCCTCCTGGAGAACCTGATCGTGGAGATTACGGCCCCCAACACCCCGCCCAAGGCAGGTGAGTTGTGGCCAGCTCTCCTGAGGACACCTCTGCTGCCACCACTGCATCTTCTCTGAGCCTGCCTCGAGTAAAAAATGGGATTATTTCCCCCTTTTAACCGAATTCAGAGGGGCTGTGGTGATCTGAGTATCGTGGGGCTCAGCCCAGTGGTTGAGTCGCTGGCACTCATTGCATTAATGCATCAGCCTAACTTGGCTTAATTAGTTGTAGCCTAACGAGCTCTGAATTGGCCTGCGTTTGCTGTGGGGACACAGATCACTGCTCTGATGGAGCTTGGGAGCTTGTGGAGGTGGCTCCTGCTCTTTCCTGGTGATGTTCTTCAGCCTCCTGAGGGCTGGAGTGTTTTAATCAAGCCCCAGCCTTTGGGCTTCATATCTGGATGACATTTGGGGCTGTGAGAGTCAGATGTGATTTACTGGTCTCCTTTTTGGCTTCAAGTCTGTGAAGCAATGAGATTATGTCTGGTTTGTTTGGAAACCAGCTCAAAGATGTCTTCCAGCTTGTGAGAACAAGTCCCTGGACTCTCATTGCTGATGGGAATTTATGGGAATTTATGGTCTGGATGTGTTTGTCAGGATTAAGTTTGTGAGCAGTTCTTTGGGAAACCATCAGGAGAAGTGAAGAGAGGCTTGTGGGTGCCCACAGGTGCAACCCCTTAAGTCCATGAAAGCTTTAGAATACGTGGTTAGAAAAGGGAGACTTGCCTGAAAATCAAGGATCTCCCTTTGGCTGTGACATCTGGTGCCCAGGGAAGGGCCACTGGTGCATCCTGCATCTCTGGGCAAAGAGAGCATGTCCACAGGGCTGGTTGAATAGTTTCATCCCATGAACAAAGGAGGATGTGGGGGAGTTAATCCCTTCAGAGAAGGCATTCAGCAGTTTTATTGGGTATAATTCACAAAATCGTGCTCAGGGCAGCAGCAGAAGTGGCCTGCGGTCCCCAGTATTGCAGCCCAAGCAGGAGCCACATCCACCTCGGTGTTTGGGTGATGTTGGGATGCTGGGGGAGCTGCCCACCTCCAGAAGCTTCAGCTTCAGCAGGAAAGTGAGGGGAGCAGCAGGAGGAGAGATAAAGGGACTCCAAACCGAATTAATGCCAGTGCTGGGCAGGCGGGCGGTGGAGACGCCGCATCGATGCTCGGTGGTCCCTGTCATGCAGCAGCCATTCCTCACTTGCTGTCTGCATCCCTAACACTTCTGTCTCATCCCTCTTGTCCCTCTTGTCCCCGTCCCCTCTGCCCAGGTGCCACTCTGCCTGCTCCAGGAGGCTCAGGAGGCAGCGTGAACGGGTACCACACGTGCAAAGGTGAGCTCGCTGTCAGCGCCGCCGAGCCACGTCCCTTTTTTGTCCGTGCACTTCCATTCCCTGGGAATACAAACCTCAATGTGACACCGTCAGCACCCCGGTAGAAGGGAAGTGAGCTTGGCAATGGGTTGGGAATTCTCAGCTGCAGCGATGGAGGGTGGAGGTCAGGCTGAAGGACAGAGAGGGGCAGCCTTGGGGAGCGACAGCACCCTGACACCTCGTCAGGTGGTGTTAGGAGCTGATAAATGGGAGATCATTTTAAGGCCTGCAATTAAATTTATTGCTTCTGCGGGATTATTACGGCATCCAGCCCTCCAGTTTGAAGAGCAATTTTAATTATTGCCCCTTATCTGCTGTTAGTTCGCCGGTTCAGCGAGATAATAGGTGCATAAAAATGGCTTTATACCTCGGTGCCAAATTATTTAACCTTGTATTAGCAGTGGCTTTATCAAAGGGGGGCTCAGCTTGCACCAGGCTCACAAACAGAGAGGCATTTTGCTTTGTTTGTAAACTGTCAAAGGGCATAGGGGGGACAAGTGGAAAATCCCCCGTGGCAGGAGAGGTGAAGATGATGCGATGTCACTCCACAGACAGACGGACGGAGCGTGGCCTCTTGCTCCTCATCTCAGCTCTCTGTGGCTGCCTGGGGCTAGGTTAGAACCTGATAATCTGGGGTGGAGAACGTGGGCAGTGGTGCTGACCCCGGGCTGGATTTTGGGCGCAGATCTGACGGAGATCCAGTGCGACGTGTCGGACGTGAGCCGGCGGTACCAGGCGCTGGGCGCGGCGCTGCGGGAGCGCCAGCAGCAGCTCTCGGCCATGCTGGACAGGATGCAGGAGGTGCAGGAGGAGGCCAGCTCCATGCTCAAGTGGCTGGAGTCCAAGGAACGGACGCTGTCGGAGCTGGATGCCTCCTCCTCGCCCACCAAGACGGAGACGATGAGAGCCCAGGCTGAGCACAACAAGGTGATTTCTCTTCGCGACTTTCTGGGATCATAGGATCACAAAGTGGCCCTTGGAGATCATGCAGTTCCACCCCTCTGCCATGCATCTCCCAAAGGATCCCAGAGATGTGCTTTACTGCACAGGATTAGTCACAAGGGTTTACCCTGAGTTAAAGAAGGGCATTCCCGGATCAGGAATTGCAGGCAGATCCATGGAGCAGCAGCCCCAAGTTCCCCTTTGCTTTTAGACCTGTTGCTGTCAGGCTGAGGGAAAATGAGATTATTTGGAGCCCTTGCTGCTGGGTCACTCCAGCTTCTCCTGGAAAGCAATTCCCAGCCTTTCCCTGCCCTTGCATACAAGTTAGTTCACACTATTGCTAACAAATTGATATCATTAAAGAGCAAAGAAGAGGAATTGTCCAGCTCCAGCTTGTAGCTGCTTTTCCATTCCTATTCGGTGATTCTTTCGCCCCATATCTGAGGAAGTTCAAATCATTCTTTTCCAGGCATTTCTGGCTGAATTGGAACAGAATTCTGGGAAGATCCAGAAGGTAAAGGAAGCACTTTCTGGCTTGCTGGAGAAATATCCAGATTCTCCAGAAGCAGCGAACTGGAAGAAGATGCAGGAAGACCTGAGTAAGTGCCTGAAGCGCTTAATGAGGTTCTGTCTGCAAACATCACGTTAGAGGTGGTTCAGGAGTGTGGGGCGATCCCAAAGTCACGCTAGAGCAGAGTCACTTCTAATTAAAATTCAGTAAATAGCAAACCTATCTCCGAGCTGTCTGGTGTGGAAGGTGTTCCTGAGATGAGCCCTGTCATGATTAATGAAATCTCTGTGATGGATGTGGATTTTGAAGACTTGCCTCCTTAAATTGCTCCTTAAAAAAATAAAAAGGGGGCGGGGGGGAAAATGTGTTAGAGGCACGGGTTGATTATTTTGATTAAAAGCTTCACTGCTTGATATAAAATTCTAATCATTAGTGAGGCTATCCTAGGTAATTAAGTGTTGACTAAACAAGGCTGTGTGTTCAAAAAGAAGCCCGGAGATTCTCTTCTTTGAAATAGCAGGAGCCTGTTGACAGAGTTGTCCGTCCAGGAGATCTGAGTGTGCTGTGTGAGGACGGGTACACATGAGAGTATCCTCATTTATCGGGCCAGGGATGTGAGATGGCTCACCCAAGGTCACAGCAGCTCACAGCAGTAGTGACTAGAGCACAGAAATCCTGCTTGCAAGGCTTTTTTTCCTAGGAGCTTCCAGACCACATAGCCACTAGATTTGGGTAATGGCTTAGGAGATGGAGAGTGGATAGAGCCACACTAGTTTGATTGGAAAACAGAGGAGACTTCCCCTCGGGAGAACCGTGGGGAGGGGAAAACAACCGTGGTGATGGAGGGGTGGGCAGGCCAGGGGCTTGATCCCAGCCAACAGAGGTGGTGCTTCAGATTGCAGGTGGGAGAGGGCCAGCCAGGCCACGGCGGCGCGGCAGCAGAAGCTGGAGGAGTCGGCCACCCAGCTGGCCACGTTCCAGGCGGCCGAGGCCCAGCTGCGGCCCTGGCTCATGGAGAAGGAGCTGATGATGAGCGTGCTGGGCCCCCTCTCCATCGACCCCAACATGCTCAATGCTCAGAAGCAGCAGGTGCAGGTGAGAGGGGTTTGTGTCTTCACGGTGGGCTCGGGATGGAGGGGAGTGTCTCGCCCAGAGTGCTGTGGAAGGTCGTGCTTGCCTTGCGAGCGCTCTGGCGTGCCGTGAGTGTTCAGAGACCTCGTGGCTCCTCTTCCAAGTCCTCCAAACCCCGCTGAGCCCAGACTGCTGTGAGTAACTTGAAAAGGGTGCAGTGCTCAGCTCCCTTCCCGCACTGGATTGACTCACCAGTGAATCACTTGGCCTCTCCTGGAGAGTGAAATTGCTTTAAACAAGGCCTGCGCTGATGCTCTGCAGGACTTGCTAATGCTGCCCCTCTGCCTGCCAGCCTGGCCCTTCCATTCCTCCTGCTTCCAGATCCTAACATGGCTGTAACCAGCCACATCACGGAGCTAAAAAAAAAGCCCCAGTGGAGATAATCAGATTTCCATCTCATCTAAGTGGTTTATGCTACATTACGAGACAAATAAGAGAGAGAGAGAAAAGTCCTGGAGTCGCAGACCTCTCCCAGCTTTTTAACTTCCAAGGTCACAGTAAATCCTGGGCTACCCAGCCCAACTGCTGTCCCACCCCAAGGCCTGTTCCTGCTGATTCCATGGGCTGGATAAAGCCCCTGGAGCTCTGCTTTGTTTTGACTGTGTGTACTCGGAGCTGTCAGTTTTATGCAAACATTTTAATGTTGTTTCTGTTCCAGTTTATGCTGAAGGAATTTGAAGCTCGCCGACAACAGCACGAGCAGCTCAACCAGGCAGCTCAGAGCATCCTGACTGGCCCTGGAGATGTTTCTCCATCCACCAGCCAGGTGCGGGATGAGCTCCAAGGGGTCAACCAGAAATGGTCTGAGCTCACAGAGCGCCTCAACTCCCGCTCCAGCCAGATTGACCAAGCCATAGTAAAGAGCACCCAGTACCAGGAGCTTCTCCAGGGCCTCTCGGAGAAGGTGAAGGCTGTTGGGCAGCGCCTGAGCAGCCAGTCTGCCATCAGCACCCAGCCTGATGCCGTCAAACAGCAGCTGGAGGAGACCAGTGAGATCCGCTCGGACCTGGAGCAGCTGGAGGAGGAGATCTCAGAGGCTCAGACCCTCTGTGATGACCTCTCCATCCTCATTGGGGAGCAGTACCTCAAAGATGAGCTGAGGAAACGTCTGGAGACGGTGGCACTGCCCCTCAAAGGGCTGGAAGATCTGGCAGGTGAGATAGAGGAGAGGTTGCTTAAGAGATGTTGGGATGTCGAGCTCCACCCCTGCTCTTTGCCAAAGGGCTCTCCCATCACTGGGTTTATAAAAAAAATAGGGGAAGCACCATTTATCCCTTTTTAGGGTTCTTCATGGGTGTTTTATGTGGGACCAAGCATGGGAGAGCTCAAACTCCAGGAATACCTGAGCCTGGAGAGGGAGCAGAGGTGTTTAGCCCCACTGATGTGGCTCCTCAACAAGCAGGGGTGGCACGTGCTTGGGAAAAAAAACCCCAGGTTCCTAAATCCATATTGGGGCATGGAGAAGCCCCAGTGGTCGTCCTCTGGTCTTGGGATGCATCTTCTGGTTTCTCAGAGGTTACGTTTAGAGACCAGCCCAGAGAGCTGAGACTTCTGCATCATCACTGCCTCTTACTACTTAAGAAATTTATGAATCAGTGAGCAAAGAGGGCTGGTGATGCAATGGAAAGCTCCTTCCTGTTAATCAAAACACAGTTGGTGCATCTGAGATGATTTTAAATAATTGCACTTCGCTTATTTGATTTGAGCTTAATTGTCGCCTTCTAATCTCATTCCCGTTCCAGCCGACCGGATGAACCGACTGCAGACTGCGCTCGCGAGTTCCCAGCAGTTCCAGCACATGTTTGATGAACTCAGGACCTGGCTGGATGACAAAAGGTGCCAGCAAGCCCAGAGCCAACCGATTTCTGCTAAACTGGAGAGGCTGCAGAGCCAAATCCAGGAGCAAGAAGAGTTCCAGAAGAGCCTCAACCAACACAGTGGCTCCTACGAGATGATTGTGGCCGAGGGAGAATCTTTGCTGCTCTCGGTCCAGCCTGGGGAGGAGAAGACCACTCTGCAGAACCAGCTGGTCAGCCTGAAAACACACTGGGAGGAGCTCAGCAAGCAGGCTGCTGACAGACACTCCAAGCTCAAGGACTGCTTGCAGAAGGCTCAGAAGTACCAGCGGCACGCAGAGGATCTCCTGCCCTGGGTGGAGGACTGCAAGGCAAGGATGGCAGAGCTGGAGGTAACCCTGGATCCAGTGCAGCTGGAGGCCACTCTTCTGAGGTCAAAGGCCATGCTGAGTGATGTGGAGAAGCGCCGGTCCCTGCTGGAGATGCTCAACAGTGCTGCCGACATCCTGATTGACGCTTCCCAAACCGACGAGGACGACATCCGGGATGAGAAGGCTGGCATCAACCAGAAGATGGATGCCATCACAGAAGAGCTGCAAACCAAGACTGGCTCCATTGAAGAAATGTCCCAGAGGCTCAAGGAGTTCCAGGAGAGCTTCAAGAACATCGAGAAGAAGCTGGAAGGGGCGAAGCACCAGTTGGAGATCTACGATGCCCTGGGGCCACAAGCCTGCAGCAACAAGAATTTGGAGAAGCTCAAGGCACAGCAGGAGGTGCTGCAGGCCCTGGAGCCACAAGTGGATTATCTGAAAAACCTCACTCAAGGTCTGGTAGAAGATGCTCCAGACGGATCCGACTGCTCCCAGCTCTTAAGCCAAGCTGAGGTGGCTCAGCAGGACTTCAAGGCTGTGAAGCAGAAAGTCAATGACTGCTGTGCACTCATGGAAAACAAGCTGGAAGGGATCGGCCAGTTCAACAGCAGGGTCAGGGAGATGTTCTCCCAGCTGGCAGACCTGGATGATGAGCTGGACAGCATGGGCCCCATAGGGAGGGACTCTGACAGCCTCCAGTCCCAGGCCGAGGACGTCCGCGCCTTCCTGGGCAAGCTCCAGCAGCTGAGATCCGACATCGAATCCTCCGAGAGCGAGTGCAAGAAGATGCTGGAGGACGAGGGCAGCCCCGACTTGCTGGGGCTGAAGCGGGAGCTGGAGACACTGAGCAAGCAGTGCAGCAAGCTGACAGAGAGGGGCAGGAACCGGCAGGAGCAGGTGGAGACGACGCTGTCCCGCGTCGAGGACTTCTACAGCCGCCTGAAGGAGCTGAGCCACATGACCACAGCGGCCGAGGAGAACGAGGCCTTGCAGTGGGTGGTGGGGACAGAGGTGGAAACCATCAACCAGCAGCTGGCAGACTTCAAGGTCAGTTTGATTCCATGGAGGTTTTGGTTTTTCTTTAAAGTGGGGTTCGGCGCTTGAAGGTGGTGTGGTTTTTTGTGGGCTTCAAGCCGTGGCGTCTTCGTTGTTTGTTGCTGTGATGTGAGTGGGTTTGCAGTGAAATATCCTTGCTCTGGAGGGTGTGAAATCCTGCTGGTGGACTTGATACTCTGTGGTGAAAAGGTGTGGAAAGATTTTGGGGTTGGGCAGGAAAATCCCTGTTCTCCTGGTGATGTGTGATGTTGGCGTGCCAGCACCTCGTGGGCTGGTAGAGGTGGGTGGCATTTAGATTTTGGGGGAGGAAAGGAGGGGTTTGAGTCCGTCTGAGCTGTGAATTTAAGAGTGTAGTCTGGATCAGATCATCCTGTGGGTCTGCCTCTGCCTGGCCCCCCGCTCCTGCTTGCTGTTCGCTCCATCTGGGTCACCTATTGCGTCCATTTTGGGATCCTTGGGTACAAAAAGAGCCACAGATAAACTGTGAGACGAGGAGTGTGCCCAGAGAGTAAAACCAAGGTGAAATTTTATGTGTGCTGTTCACATTTCCAGCAAGGAGCGGATGGAGACCATCAAGACTTGAGAGAGGGAAGAGTGTGAGTGTGTTTGATGCATTTCCATACAGTGTTATGGTGTCGGGTCGTGCTGTTACACTGCATTAATTACATTAATACGGCTCAGAAGTTCTCTTGCTGTGAAACTTCTATTCCTGATGTGCTCAGGAGCTGATGATTGGGCTGATTTACATCTGGCTGCTCGTTTCCTGGTGTTAATGGGGGGGTGGGAGGGAGAAGCAGTTTTACAGCCATTTACTTTTCATCTCATGGCTAATTGATCCCGTTCCACCACTTGAGCAGCTGTGTGAAACCTTCACCAGGACAAGGTGTTTCTGGTTTTGGGGGATGCCTATCCAAAAAAAAACCCTGGAATTGTATTTATGGGACAAACTCAACCTCACCTGATGGTGTTGCTTGTGTCGGGCAGTTTGCTTTGAGCAAAGATGGGAAGGATTTAAATTCATCATTAAACACCACAGAGTCACTTGGAACAAATATATCCAGAAAGGAGTTTTTAGTCCTTAAAATCAGTGAACGTTTCCTGCAGAGCAAGGGATTATTCCCAGCTGAGTAGCTCTCATTAGGAACAATGACAAAACCCAGACTGGGCAGGAGCAGCTTAACCCACCGTGGGCTTTGCACATGGTCCACAGCTCAGTGACCTTGAGGATGACCCTTCAACGCATGGGTGACCTGAGCCGAGGGGGTTTGGGGGTCTGAGGTGTCCTTACCAGGAGTCATTCGTTGGCTATCGAGGCCACACGGTGCAGCTGGGGCCTCTGTGGGTGGGAAAGTGAAAGTTGCAGCCGTGGTGGGAAGGTTTTGGCTGGGAATGAAATGGGGGAGAAGCACGAGGGGTGGATGGAGCAATCGTGGTTACAGCAGCATTCCTTCATTCCTCCATTCCCCCTTTCCCCCTTTCCTCCATTCCTGCTGTGCACGGTTCATCCCGGGAATGGGGATTTTTGCACAAATCCCAAAGCTGATCTTGGCAAAGCTTCGCCTTCTGGTCCTCTCTAAGAGAAATACAACCCCAGATCCCCATCTGCACGTGGAAGGGCATCAGCAGGGCGTGGAGGGAGAGCTGTGGAAAAGCCTGGCTCATGCTCTGTGGGGAGCTCGGGGGGCTTCTCTTGGTTGCGCCAGGCTTTTGTTTCCCAACAAATTCTCTCTCTAAGACAATATCACACCTCTTGCCCTCCTTGGATTGCAAACCAGGGGCGTGCCCGGAGCGTCCTGGTGGAGCAGAGGAGCTCCTCATCCTGGCAGTGCTCCGGGGGGAGGATGGGGTGACGGATGGGGTGACGGATGGGGTGACGGGGGCTCTCCGGGAGCGGTCGCGCTCTGTCTGTCCAGAAGGCTCAAATGCAGGCAGATATTATGTCTTAAGGCATTAATTTTAATGAACATCTGTGTAAATGAGATGCAAATTAGGCATGGCCCCGGGGCTCCAGGCAAGTTGCCAATGGAGCCCTGACAAAGGTGGGCACTTCTGGACTCATTGTGTCCAGATTTTAATAAAGAGGATCCATTGAAGGCTCTGGTGGAGGCTGGGAACGGGTGACTTTGGAAGCAGCTTATGTTTGAAGCTTCCCGTGTATTTTTCTTTTCCCTCAAACTTGCCCCAAAAGGCCACAACCTCCTTAACTTTTGGAAAACTGCCATCCGTGCATTTCCTCTCTCCCCCCCCAGCCCCTTTCCCAGGTCACAGAGGGACTAATCCTGGCTTTGGGATGGATGAGCCCTCTCCTGCTGTAAGTTTTCCTCCTGGCTGGGTTCCTCCGAGGCAGGAGGCTGGGAAGCAGCTGTCGGATCGTGCTCAGGGGGAAGCTTTGTTTGCAGGAGGGGTTTTGGTTCAGCGAGCAGAAGCGATTTTGGGGACGGACCCTCACCAGCTTCTACGGCCATCAGAAGCCAGGAGAACGATCCAGGGTGGAGCTGGAGTACAGGGAGTGCAGGAAATCCAGTCAGGATTGTAAGAAACCCATCTGGAGGAGACTTTAAGGGGTCATCGAATTCAGCCCTGAGTTTTCTGGTGAGATCAAGTGCAGCTGAAAGGCATTTCTGTGGTTTGGAGCCTGTGCTTATATGGACATCCCGATGGATCGCTTCGGATCCAGCTGTGCCACAGGAGAAATAACACGGGTTTAGCTCATGTTAAGCTGTCAGAGCGAAGGAACCTCATCTTTAACTCCTGATCTCCAACAGGAGTTTAACCCAAGTGGCTCTCGTTCCATTGCTGCCTCCCCGAGGAGCCCCTTTTTTGTATAAAAAGGAGTTAAAAGTTGGGAGAATCTTTGCACTGAGCTTCACATGGCCAAGTTGGGCTCTTCAGCATGAGGGACAAGTGCCGGGCACCAGCAAGAGCTGCTCGTAGGAGTTTCCAGGCTGGGGCACTTCTTCCCCCTCCACTGTCTCTGCTGTCAGCTCAGGTTTCTCAAAGCTTACGCTGATATTAAATTTTAATGACTGGAATCAAATGAGCTACAGTTGAGATGTTACTAAACATAACAGCCCTGTGGATTCAGTTTGGCAAACAGCAGAATTCCCCAGGGATATGTGATTCCCCAGGTACAGATGAGACGGGGGGGTCACTCATGTGAAGCCATAGGGGCTTTCTCCACTGCTTAATCTCCAGCATCAGCAACCCCTGATCAGCTGGAAAACCCCAAGTGAGAACCCTTCACCCCAAAAATCGTGAAACTCATGGGACAAAGCTTGTGCTGCTCAGTGTGAGTGGTTCATCCTCCTTCCCACGCTGAAGAAGCAGAGGTGAGGTTTGCTGGCTGGGAGCAGAGGTGCCAGAAAGCCCCAGGCGTGGGCTCGTCCTGTCTGGCCAAAGAGCACCCATCAGCCTGGGCCACGGAGCTGATGGAGTCACATTCCTGGGTGTTTTGGGGGAGACATCTGTGCTGGGCTAGCTTGGCCTCCTGGCTAAGCAAGCTTAAGCCTGGCTTTTGTTTATCTTTTCCACGGTGGGTTTTGAACTTGGGTTTCAAAGTGTGGCTTGTGCTTGGCGTTGGCAGTTCTGAGCTGGGACCCTCTTTGATTCACGGTGCTGTTTTTGGACAAATTCTTAACGCTGCCACATTTCACCTATGAGGCAGAGTGTTAACGCTCAGCCCTGGCTCAGAGGTGCTGGCAGGGATTTTTGGGCTCTCTACCTTACAGTGGTCAGAAGTGAAGATCCTGGTGCCTCCCCAGTCATGGGTTCGTGGACTGGTTTGGGTGAGAAGGGACAGGGACACCTTCCACTATCCTAGGGTGCTCCAAGCCCCGTCCAACCTGTCCTTGGACACCTCCACGGATGGGGAAGCCACAGCTTCTCTGGACCTTTACTCCAGCAAAGAATCTCAGCTGCATCATGCCAGGGTGCTCTGCTTTGCTGGGGACGCTTTGTCCCTGTGAGGAAGATGAGAGCAGGATCACCCCTGCGTTCCCCCTGAGCTGTGCTCAACAGCCACAAGGGATTTCTGCGAGGATCCGGAGCGCTTCCCCCAAAATGAAACCCGAAGGGTCGCCCTCATGTTGGGTCACGTTGGGTGGGTGCAGGTGCAGTTGGCTGGAGGGGGGGACACCTGGTGACGTGTCCATGGGCTGGTGGCTCCCGCTGTCACCACAGCTGAGCTCGGCAGCGCTGGGACATGGCACAGGAATGTGGCGAGCCAGGACCTGCCGCAGCTGGCACAGCCGAGCTGTTTATCCAGGATCTCTCGCCTCCCAGAGTTAATTAAACCCCACCCTGGAGAGGAGGGAGGAGCAGGAGGGGGTCTCCCTCATCCAGCCTTCGGTGGGTGATGGCTTTGCCAAGGCAGCAGAGGGAAGGGATGGGATTTCGGGCTCCTGCCTCTCCTCCTGGCATTTTTGGGGAGGTTTTTTTTGAAACTGGAGTTGCTCAATGCGGTGAACTCTGGCTCTGCTGTGTCACACCAATAAAGGTTTAGTGCTGGATGATGAAGAGGGGGGAGGGAGAATCCCTAGACAGCAATAACTGAAGCCTCGGTTTTATTTTAGAGCAGGTCAGGTCGGCCAGGGCCCGCGCAGCCGTTGTGCCTCCAGCACCCTCTTTGTCTGCTTCAATGAGAAAAAAAAAAAAAATCAGGAAAGAAATCCCGGGAGTGGTGATGCAGTGAGTGAGGCCCAAACCAGAATTACTCATCTGGCCATTCCCGTGCTGCTGCCTGACGCTGCTCCCTGGGGAAGGCAGCAGTTAGCCAGGGCTGGGGAGCCCACGAACCCTCCCGTGCCCTCCTCCTGCCCCTCTGCATGGCTGGGGGATGTCAGCTTCTCTCAGCACTTCATTTATGACTCATAATTGCCCCAACCTTTCCAGCAGGGAGCTGAGTCAGCGGTGCTGTCCGAAGTGCCACAGGTGCCCCTAACTGCTGCCTCCTGTCCCTGGGTTTGTCCCAGGTGTCCCTGCCTGAGGGTGCCGGTTTTGGAGAGGCGGCTGCCAACTGGTGTGACCTCATCGTGTCCCCTGCATGAGCCACTGAGGCAGGGAGAGATGTGGGATGGGGACGTGACTGCCCAGCATCCTGCACTTTCACCTCGGATATTTTGCAGGAGGATCAAAGTTTGGGTTTCTGCCCGGAAGTTTTGTCCCATTTAGGCTTGCAGCTTGTGCTCCCCAGCGGTCCCTGGGTGACCTTCCTTTGTAGGGTGATCTCAAGGGTCTTTTCCAGCCTCACTGGTTTTGTGGTTCTCTCTCCAGGACTGGCGGCTCTGCTGCTGCCACTGCAGAACCGCTCTTGAAGGTCAGAGAATGGTTTGGGTTGGAAGGGACCTTAAAGATCATCTCATTCCAACCCTCCTAAGGAGGGCAGAGAGGAAAAGCAGCATCCCATTTTGGGATTGCTGGGCTGAACTGGAGAGCAGGAGTGACTCCATGTGCTGGTGGCACAAGGCATTGACACCAAAGCATTGACACTCAAAGCCTTGGATTTCTGGAGGCAGCGGGACAGTGATCCTTAGCCAGGACAAGTGGCCACACAGGCAATGCCCGAGCGCCCAGCCCACACCCCCAGGGTGGCTTTTTTGGGCACTCCACACCCCACCAAACAGCCAAGCCTCCATAGCTGGGGGTGCCTGGCCGGCAGGTGGGCGAGGGGAGGTGGGCTTCTGAGAACGGGATGTGGCAGGCAAGGCACACTCTGCCACTTGCTGTGCCCCAGCCTGGCCGAGGGTATTTTTAACCCTTCTGTGCCCCCGGAGGAATGCGTGCGGCTCCCGACAGTCGTGGAGTTGGGAGCAGCTGGGTGGGACTGGGCTGGGAGTGGGGACAGGCTGCGTGACGGTGTCTTCTCGTTGAACGCTTTCCAGACCTACTTAAAGTATCTCTGGCTTGTATTTTCAGCATCAGCAGCACACGCAGAAATGCCTCCTCTCTGACAGCTGTTAAGCTGCCTTAAAGGCACCATCTCCCCTCGCTGGGGAAGGGGATGATAAACGGGGAGGGGTGATAAGCACGGGCTGTGCTGGGTGACAGGGCTGTCACCGAGCCTGGCTGGGGTGAGTGGCCCAAGCTGCAGAGCCCTGGTGGGGCTGGGTGCGTTCCGAACCTGGCGATCTCGTGCCTGCACAAGAGGCACGGGGAGCACGAGCAGCCCCGGCAGCCTCCTCACTCCTCGGGAGTAAATTTTAGCACTGGGGGAGACTATTTAGCATGGAGGGAAAAGCCCTGGAGCTCCTCCTGCCCGGAGGGAACGCTGCCAGTGTGCTGGTTCATCAGCAAGCCACGGGTGGGCTTTGACCTTGACGTGTCAGCAGAGGCACAGGCACTTCCCCGAACCCGAGAACAAGAGCGAATTAAGCCAAGAGTTGCTGAGATCGACCAAATCATAGCGAGGCTTTTATTTAATTTTTTTTTTTTTCTCCCCTCCTTTTCTTTTCTTGACCGTGGAACAATCAGGCCGTGATCAAATGGTGCCTTTCAGGAGCTGCTGTGGCTCAGTGCTCCAAAAGCCACCCACTTGCAGATGCTTTGGTGACCCTGCCAGGTCTGAGCTGAGGGAGGTGGCCGGAGGAATGTCCCCTCTCCGGAGCACTCGTTAGCTGGTGGTGATGACACTTCGCAGTGTTTCCAGGAGATACTAAAAATACCGGCTTTGCATAAGACCAGGAGAGCTGAGGATCTGAGGGAGGAGGAGATGGGAAGCTTTTTGTCTGCAAAGGACTGAGCAGAGGAGGGAAGAGGAGCCTGGTCCTGGCAGGATGCAGCCGTGGAGTTGGGGGGATCCGTGGGGACATTCCCATCACCCACAGCATCCAAGCGAGGATTGGGAAGGGAGGGACTGTGGCCCCTGGGTCTGGAGCAAGCAGGGAAGGACTCAGGCCGGGATTAGTCGCTGCAGCCTTTCAGGAACAATTGCCAATTCTCCTGCTGAAGGAGTGGTTTAAATGTCTCCCATGCAGAGGATTCTCGGGATGATAACACACTTACCTCACTTCCTAAAGAGCCTCGGAGCACTTTATTAATCACCCCATCCCTGCTGTCCCGCTTTGCTCTGGGGAGCAGCTTCTGCGGTTCGTGGGCAGTGGGATGCCCGGAGAGCCCAGGGTGCTTCAATGGAGCAGCTGAGGACAGAAATGGGCATTTCAGCAGCTTTCACCTCCTGGCCACGCGGGCCCTGGCACGTGGCTCTACCTTTGTCTCTCAGTCCCATCTCAGGTTGCTGCCAGGGAGTTTTGGGGTGCTCTGTGCACGAAGATGGGGTTCCATGGGAACGCTGAATGCCGTGGGGCTGTGCCTGAGCGCTGCTGCAACACGTGGGCTCCAGGCTTCGTTCGGGAGAATTATTTATACCAACATCTATATTAGCTGCCTTGCAGGGAAAGCGCTGCGGTGCAGCTCCTGCACTCTTGGAAGAGCAAAATAAATGTAATTATTTTTCTTTTTTTTACGGCGCTCGCTGCAGCTGTGCGTCCAAAGTGCAGGAGGTTTCTCTGGGAGTTTGGGTTTTAACCTCTTCCTAAAACTTTCCCCGTGGAAAGGTGCAGACCCCCACGGAGCCTGCCGAGGTTTCCTCCCACAGCCCTGCGGAGGAGAGTCCCGAATTAACAGGCTCCAGGTTCCAAATGGCTGATTTAAAGATGTGCTGGCTCCCTGCATCCCCAGCAGCTGTAGCCTTTGAAGAGGGATTGAGTGGTGGCAGAGCGCTGATGTGAGATTGGTTTGAAGTCAGCTGTGAGCCAGAGGGATGAGGGAGCACCCAGCGCGGCACAGTGGGGTGGGAATAGCCCCGGTGCTCCCGCCTGGAGCAGGCGCTGGAATGGCAATCACAAAGGTTTGGGAAAAGGGATGAGTGAGGAGGAGAGCAAGAGGGAAAGAAACCCCTCTGACTTTCTGACAAACGCAGCAAAGGCTTTAAAAAACATGAATCCTCTGCTCAAAATCCCAGCGCAGCCTAAAGCGCCGTTTCTAAGGGAGATTTTGTGAGTGCTTGATTTGGCTTTGTGCTTTTATTGCAGTGTCTGAGGGAGGGTGAAATGCACCCTGAGTCCTTCTGTTGGGCTGGAGGCTCTTCGGGTTATCCACTCTGCCTGGCTTGGATGTGGCACAGTGTTCCAGCCCAGTGGTGACACTTGTGGAGTCAGACATGGGAGACACAGTGACCCACACGAAGTCACACACGGGGGACAGGCTGCCCAGAGAAGCTGTGGCTGCCCCATCCCTCAAGGCCAGGTTGGAGCAGCCTGGTCTAGTGGAAGATGATCTTACTGTCCTTCCAACACAAACTATTCTATGATTTGACGATGTGGGCAGCAAGACCAGCAGGGACAAAGCTCACAGTGCCAAGCCAGGAGCTCTCCTATATCCACCCTTCACTCCCAGGGCAGGAGGGCACCAAGGTGAAGTTTAAAGAAGCTTTGAGGGCAAAGAAGACCCTTGGTTGCACCCCGATCTCATAAATGATGTGTCCATCAGAGATCTCGAGCTGTCTCTGAGCTCTCTTGCTTGTCTCATAACACAGGTCCCTCGCTTCCAGCTGCTGAGATGCATTAAAAGAAAGCTAAAAATACCTTGGTGTCCAAATAGTGCTGTGCCATGTAAACAGTGGCGGCAGCGGTGGCAGGATGTAGCACAGCCGCAAGCAGGGTGACATCAGCCCGTGACGGGGACAGCACGCGTCCCCACGCACCGGGGCTGGTGGCCTTATGAGGAAAGCTTGAAACCAGCAGGTTCAGGAGACAAATGGGGATGCTCCTACTTGGAGAAGGTCTTGGAAAACCTCCGGGTTTTTCCAACCTTGAGGGTGTTTTACCTGCAGGATGTGACCAGGTCTGGAGTGGGTGACGGGAGCTGTTTGTGGGAGGTTTGGGGACTGAGCAAAAGCCAAATGAGGGGGTCTTGGTGGTCACTTGGAAACACCGGAAAGGACAAAAATTCATCCATCCATTGCACTGACACAAAGCCCCAGCAAAGCCCTGACCTTGCAATTCCCAGCATTGGTTGGCTCCTGTCCCCATCGCTGGGGTGGCACTTGGAGGCTTAAAGCCGTGATTTGGGGAACCTGCAAGAGTTCTGGCTGGGATCTTCGGGCCAGGCACAGCAGGTTTCCAACTGGCTTCCATCCCTGCCCAATATTTCCCCGATGGTTTTAGAAACTGTTGGAAGGGGGGGATGTGTCGGGAGGAAGACTCGGCTCGCTCCTGGCACGTGACTCGGTGAGGAAATGGGAAAAGAATTTCTGGCTGTGAAAAACGGGGCAGCTCCACGTCGAGAGAGCGAGAGAGGGAGAGAGGGAGGGAGAGATCGTTCCTTCTTCGCAGTGGAACAAAAAAGCCTCCGCGCCCCAGCCCGGATGCCTGGGATTCCTGGCGGAGGGGCCCCGGAGCGGTAACGGTGCAGCTCCGCCAGCTCCCGGCCAAGGTGGCAGCGGGCGGCGTGGCCGGAGCCCTGGCACGGCACCGTTGTCCTCTTGTTGTTTCAGCTGCTCTGGATTAAAAGCAGGGACCAGGAGCTGCGGTGTCCCCCAGCAAGGGGAAAAATCCAGGCGTTGGGACACTCTGGCAGTGTCGGCAGCTGGGGCTGGAGGAGGTTGAATGTCCGGCTGTCTGTCCGGGAGGGCTCGGGGGGACGTGGAGGGGACATGCCCTGGGTGGGCAGAGGGGGCTGTTTGGAATTCCCACTCCCTGCCCGCCTCCTGCTCTTTTCCTTGGTTATATTTAATGGTGGGGAAAGGGGGTTCCGAAGGTTTCCCGCTGTGCGAACGTCTCCATCCGAGGAGCACTTCGGGCCGTTTAATGGGCAATTCCCCGTCCACAAAACATCCGTTCCCATCTCTCCGAAAGCAAAACAAAGCTTTGGGAATGCGCTGCCGGGACATGGGGATGAAGGGTCTGAGGGCTTGGGGATGTGGAAGCTGGGCGCCCACCACAGCCACACCATGACTTTGGCCAAGCCTCAGTGTTTTCAGGATGGCAATGCATCAAAAAATATCCAGGGTTTCATCTTCCTTGCCTGCGGCTCACCATGGCCAGGTGGGAGGGCTTTTGGTGAAGCTGTGGCACAGCAAAGAGCAGACCGAGGTCCTTTTCTCCCGGTGTTGGTGCTTTTGGAGTGCAATGCTGCACGTTTTTCTGTATTGAACACCTTGTATTTTTATCCCGATGCCATAATTCATCCCAAAGTAGCAGGCCGGGTGGCTGGTGGGGCGGGTTGTTGCCTGGAGATGCGTGGAGGCTGTTCCCAACCCTCCTGTTTTCTCTCCCAAGTCTGTGACTTCCCTCAGCATCACTTCGCAGCGGTGATTCACGCGCCCGGGCTGCCTCCCTCCCCACTTCCAATGTTCCCCATCTCTTAAACCCAAGGGTTTTGGGGGAGGAAAAGAGGGTGACAGGACTCAGGTTGCTGCCCTAGAGTTGGGGCTATAAAAAATCATGGTTTTTAGGATAAAGAGCCTGCAGTGGTTGAGGGGAACGGTGGCAAGTTGCGGGTGGCTTTTTGGCAGAGCGGTGGGGAAGGCAAAATTGGTACTTTGGGGGTGTTTCGGGTGGGCTCCTCCGGTGATTTAAAAACTCGGTTCTTTGTGCGAGGGCGGGTGTGAGGAGCAGCGAGACCCGATGTGTGTGTGTCGTGTGTGTGTGTGGGGGGGGTGTTCGCAATCCTCCTCCCAGCGCCGGCTCGGGGAACAGCGGACAAAGGGCCGGGGGAGCGGGGCCGGTGGCGGGGGGAGCCGGAGCCGGAGCCGCCGCCGAGCCAGGGCGTTGCTGCTCTTTGTCGGGGGCTGCCGCCTCCCCCCGGAGGAGGGGCCATCCCCGGCGGGGCGGGCGGGGACCACCCCCGCGCCGCCACCGAGCATCCCCCCCGTTCCCCGGCCGGGTCGCGCTCCGGTCCCCCCTTCCCGGGGCCGGTGGGGGGGTCGGCGCGGGAGGGGTGCGGGAGGCACCGCGGCGCTCGGGGAGGGGGCGGCCCCGGCGCTGCCGCCCCGCCCCGCGGCGCCGCCCCCCGCCCGCCCCCGCGTCCCCCCGCCCTCCGCCGGGGCTGGAGCTCCGCGGGAGCCGGTGCTGGCGGCGGCGGCGGGGCCGGGGCGTGCGGCGGCCTGCGCGGCTCGGCCTTTTGTTCCGCCGGCGGGAAGGCGAGCGGGCGGCGGCGGCCGGGAACAGGAGGACGAGCGGGAGCAGGAGGAGGAGGAGGAAGGCAGCGGCCATGCATCCCGCCGCGCCGGCCGGGGGCTGCCCGCGGGGGCGGCGCGGAGCCCCCCGCCCCCGGCCCGGCCGCTGAGCCGCGCACAAAAGGGGCGAGAGCGGCGGGGAAGGGGAACGGGAGGGCGGCCCCGAGGTGTGTGTGTGTGTGACCCACCCCGTCCCCAGCCCCGGTCCGCCCCGCATCGCCGCCGGTACCGGCCCCGCGCCTGCCCCGCCGCCCCCCGCCCCGCCATGGCCGGGCCGCCCGGTGGCGCGGAGCCGCCGCAGCCCGACACCGGCCGCCGCGAAAGTTAGTGCGAGCGGGGCCGGCAGCCGCAGCAGCAGCAGCAGCAGGAGGAGGAGGAGGAAGAAGAAGAAGCAGCAGCAGCGGCAACAGCCGCCTCCAGCCGCGGCTGCTCCCCGTCCCCCCCGTCGGCTCCCGGAGGCAACTCAGGGGATTCCATCCCGCTCCGTCCCTTTGCCATTTTTGGATGCGTTTTATAGCCTTTTTTTTTTTTTTCCTGGGGAGAAAGCGAAAAAAAAAAAGCGAAGACCCAGCAGCCTTCCTCCACTGCCGGACTCGGCGGCCGTGCCGCCACCACCGCACACCCACCAGCTGGATTTTGGGGGTTCCGCCACTCCCGGTGGCACCGGGCGAGGTGACGGCAGCAACAATGCCATCATGTTTTTGAGACAGGAAACCTCCGAGTTTGCCCTGAATGAAGAACTTCCTGTGTTTAAAGTTGTATGAATATCCGCTGACAAGCTCAGTTCAAATGAAAACACGAGAGTCAGGGGGAGAGGCTAATTCGGACCAGCTGGACTTCCACGGCGCTCGGAGCTGGGCAGAAAACGCGCGGAGCCGCTCGCCACTGCCAGCCGGCAGCGGCTGGGACAAGCAGTGCCTTTGTTAGTAAAGAAGGACGGACGGGATAATTTAAGAGCTTCAAACTCTTCCGCCGTCTCTGTCGCGAACCACTTGGAATATTTTACCGAAGCTGTTGGATTTTGGATGATCCGCTGATGGATGGGGTTTTTTAGGGGGGCCCGGGGGATGAGATGGGTTGTTTCACAGCTCGGGACCGCTGGTCGGGCTGCTGAGCCGGCGTGGTGCTGCCGGTCCCCCCTCCCATCCCCGTAGTGTCACTTTGGGATCAGAGGCCGCCCCGGCAGGTTTGGGACCTGCTGGCCATGTGATGCTTCCTGCCGTGGTAGGCCAAAGGTTGCCGGGGTGGTTCCGTCATCCATAAGGACGAGAGTATGGGCAAACCACTGAGCCGGCCAGACTGTTTACGGCAGAACCGCACTTGCCTGGGGAAGGGCGAGGATGAGGATGGCTATATAGAGGATTGCTACGTGCCCCAGAGATCGATATACGACACGATGAGGATTAACGAGCAAATCGATCAGGGATCGAAGCTCAACCAGCTCTCCAAGAGCACCCTCGGCAAGGGGGATGGCAGCACCATATCCAGCAACGGGACTCTAGGAGCTGCCAACGTCTTCGAGTCCAGGCCGCCGGAACCCAAGAAGCTGGATGAGCGAGTCATCTTCGACCAGCTGAAGCTCAGCAGCGATGTCTCCAAGCCGGCGCCGGCTCCGCCAAAGAGGCGACCGAACCCCGAGAAGAAGGAGAACGTCAACCGGCGCTCGTGGAAGTCCTTCATGCCACCCAACTTCACCGAGTTTGCGGAAAGGATGGGGGCTTCGCTGAGCGAGGTGTCGGAGGCGGGTGCCTCCAACCCTTCCCTGCGGGATAAGCGGGATTCCAGTGCCATGCTTGCCGAGCAGCCAGGCCAGCCCGACCACGGCGAGCCCATGTCCGAGTCTCTCACCTTGGAGCACGTCTCCAAGTCATCTGGCACGGCAGAGGCTCTGGCAGCCAAGCAGTTCGGTGCTGATGGCTACGGTGGTCCCCGGGACGAGCGCCAGGCCCTGCTGAACGCCGGGGACAGCCGTGTCAGGGACCTGGCCAGGGCCCGCCGGCTCCCCAGTGCCACCTGGCCACGAGCCAGGAAGAATTTCATCAGGGGAAGCTTCAGCGATGGGCACCAGGAGACCCTGGAGGCCTCCGAGTCGGACTCTACAGTGGAGAACGTCAACCTCTCTCCGTGCCTTAGTGAGGAGCTGCTGGATACGGGACTGGATATTCTCATCACCTCCAATCTCAGGGAGAAAACGGAGTCTGAGCTGAGATTTGAGGAGGACGAGCGCTGGGTGATGATGGAGGAGTGGGAGGAGGCGACGCTGTCAGAGAGAGGAAAGGCTGTTCTGGTGGCAGAGGAGAAGAGGAGCTGTTGCTTGGCAGATATTTCTGAAGAAAAGGAACAATCCGCTGCTCCAGAGGATGGCTCTGCCCCCAGCCCGGAGACCTCCCGGCCCTGCACATCCCCGGGGGGTGCTGGCAGCACGTGCTGCACGGAGGATGCGGCGGTGCAATGTGAGGTGGAGGACTTTGCTCCGGTTTTGGAGCGCTCAGCCAGCCCCACAGGCCCCGAGCTGTCCGACACGGACTCGGTGCAGATGTTCCTGGAGCTGGAAGAGCAGTGCCTGAACGAGGACGGGGGTGATGGGGCTGTCCCCGGCTGCCTGGAGGTTCAGATGTCCCCGATGGACTCGGAGGGGCTGGACCCAGATTCGGCCAAACTGGCCGGGTTGGTGGTTGAAGGGGGTCAGCACAGGGCCCCCTTGGACATCAGCGCCTCGGACTCTGCTGTTGTGTCAGATCTGGAGGACTTCGATGTCACCTGCAGCTCGCAGGTGCTGAGCACGCTGGAGCCCTTGACAGAGCCCTTCTCAGAAAGGGACACCTTGGCTGTCACCCCGACGGACTCGGACGGAGGGGCCTCCCCCAGCCCCGTTGCCATGGCAGGGCTGGGGTCCCTCCTGGAGTGCTCCCCAGCGCTGGTGGGGGAGGTTGATCCTGACCCACTCGTGGACCCGGAGTTTGTGGCTGGTGGGATGCCCTGTCCTGGCACAGGGGCACATCCAGCTGCTGGGCTGGGGGGAGATGGTTACCCCAGCGCTCCGGAGGGGTGGGGTGAAGATAACCAAGACTTGCTTCCCGAGGTGACCTGTCCTGGCCGAGTGTCCCCCTGCCAGCCCCCAGCTCCGGCCACAGCGATGGAGGAGCTGGGGTCCCTCCCACTGCACGGCCAGGCTGGCGTTGAGGGCGTGGATCCATTCAGGACCCATCACCTTCTGCCTGGAAGGACTGAGGTTGCCAGCTGGGATGTCCCAGAACTGGTTTCTGAGGATGAAGCCACAGATTTGGGATCAGGGAGTGGAGCTGAGGGCTGGACTCATCCAGCAGAGAGTGGGGATGTTTGCTGTGGTTCTCTGCTGCCTTTCCACGCCGGCTCTGCATCAGAGCCAGGCTCCGAGGCTCCGACAACATTCCCGGTGCCTGTTGAGGACCTCCCATGGGAAGTGATTTCCCTGGGCCAGGGCCTGGCTCTGGAAGGGACTGCCCACCAAGAGGGGTGCCCTGTGGAGGTGGCTGTCACATGTGGGGGGACATCAGCAGCCACCCTGCGGCCAGGAGATGTGGACTTGCTGTTTGCCCCTGGCTGGGAGGTCCCATGTCCTGCCAGCCCAGCTGCCCCTGAAGAGCTTCCTGACACATTGTCCATCGCAGGGCCTGCCATTCCATGGGATTTTGGGGAGCTTTCTGCTCCAACCCACCCACTTTCACCAGGAGGTGTGGCTGTCCCGGAGCCCCAGGCTCAGGGGACACCACCAGCTGCCGGGGATCCCATCATGGATGCTGAGGAACCTCCAGGAGAAACCACCACTGCCATGCCCTTGATGGTGGAGGAGCTTCTGGAAGCCCCACCACCCTTTGCTGACGTGCCTGTTGCCACTGTGCCACCACCAGCAGCCGAGCCACTCGTCTCGGGTGCCGGGGACCTCGGTGGTGACCCCATGCCATTGGTGGTGGCCTTGGGGGATACAGATGACTTTGCCATCATGGTTGTGCCGCCCATCCTGGAGCACCTGCCCGAGGAAGCGCTGGCTTTGGAGGATGACCCCGTTGCGAGTGCACCTGCAGCAGGGGCGGCACCTTGGGAGGGTCCCCCTGGTGCCTTGCCACCCTTCCCAGAGGGTCCCGCCACCCCAGAGCTGCGGGGGACGCGCTCTGCCACAGCAGCCAGGGCACAAACCCTCCCCAGGGCTGTGTTGAGGGGCAGCCTCCGTCCCCACAGCTGTGGGGGTGCCCTGTCCCTGTGCCCCGGCGAGGGAGAGGGGACACCGGGCGCGGAGGGACCCCTCGGCGCCGCTCTCATGGCAGAAGGGCCCCCTGCTCTCCCAGATGGATTCGTTCCAGATAACGAGGTATTTGTTGCTCGGGCTCCCGCAGCCGGGGCTTCAGGCGCAGAATTCGCTTTATTTTGCACTCCAGGGCTGGGTGGGAGGTGGGAGCCCACTCAGTAACGCACGATCTGGGCTTCCAAACAGCCTTCTCCCTCCCGAGATCGGCTTGGATTTGGCAGGCAAAAAGTTTTTGGGCTGGGAGAGGGGGAATTGTGGGGTTGTGTAAGTAAGGGAGGCAAAAGACTCTGGCTGCTCGATGACCTGAAATGTTGACTTACACTTTTTTGGCTTATTAAAGTACATTATGGTCACTCAGATGGAAATCACAGGCTTCAGAAAAACCTTCTCGCTGGCTCCTGGCGGGGAGTTCCCATCTTTGAAGCAGAAAGTATGTCAGGAAAGAGAAACCTGTAAAATGAATTAAGCACAAGCAATTCCTGTCCCGTGCAGTCATCGCTGTCTGCAGCTTTTTCTGTGAGCATTGAGGTGCTGAGGCTCAGAAGGTGCCTGGGAAGGGGCTCAGATTCTCTCTGGTGTTCAGGGATTTGTGTTTCTCGTGGCTCTTGCCTGGAGAGACCTCGGTGCTGGAGTTCCCACAGCCGAGCGCTGATTTCCTGCCATCTGGATTAGGAGAAATATCACTAAGGAGACATCAGAAGTTAGTCAGCACCAAAAATCCCGATTTGGTGGCGATTACTCATCCTTTGGGCTGTACCACCCCGTTGAGAAACGCACGTGGAGGGGCTTGGAGAGGTGGTTTCACATGGGGGGTCCATGTGAGCACAGGCTGGGACACCCAGAGGGGACCTGGGTGAGGGAAAAGCCATTGGGTTCTTGCCATAGCTGTCTGTTCCCTGAAATTCAGTGGTGGGCTCCTTATTTTAGGTTCAGCACCTTTGATTTTTCACCCCACAAACCTTCCCCTTTGCTCCAAGCGTTCCTGGAGTCGCTGGTCCTTCCCGGAGCTCCGCATCCGGCAGCGATGGGGTTAAGGGAGATGAGGGAAGCAGAAAGCTTTGGGATGCTTTGGGAAGCCTTCCTGGGAGTGAGGAGGAGGCAGAGGTGTGGTGGAGCAGATGTCCTGCCTGCCTGTCTGTCCAGCTCTTCCCCAGGGCAGGACACCTCGCTCCACGGCTTCGAGGGTAGTCGTTAAATATTTGTTTCCAAGCTGAGTCACGGTGAGGTTAATGAGCTAAATCGCTGGAACCTTTCATGAGCAAAGGAAAACAAGGGTGTTGGACACGCTCCCCCCCAGGCTGTTGCTGGGATTATTTTTGTCAGGATCCTCAGGGAGCATCGGGCTCTCGGGCTGGCTGATACCTGTGTTGCAGGTACCCCTGGTTGGATCAGCTGGCCTTTCCCACAGGGCTCCCTCCCTGCCTGGCTCCTTTGGAGTTTGTTTTGCAGTCCATGGAGAGCTCGGACCAGCCCGGCGTGCCAGGCTTATCAGCCTGATCCTTTTGTGGGTTTGGCTCTTCTAGCCAGCAGCTCCATATATAAACAGGAACAGGAGAGCAGCCCGGGAATCGGCGATTCCAAGGCACCGTTTATTCCTTATAACCGTGGCAGAATTCTCCCTGAGCAAACGGCTCTGGACAGTGTCTGCCAGCTCACCCTTCACTCCTGTCCTGGAGGGACCTCCCTGCCCTCCGGCTGCTGAGCTCTGCTGGGAAGAAGTAGCTTTTTTTCCCTTTGGAAATGAGGCAGGGAAAGTCAGAGCAGCGCCTCTTGCTCGGGCTGGGAGCTGTGCCTGTGTGTTTTGGGGGATTTTGGTGGTTTCGGGGGGGTTTTGCCTCGTGCTCCTCCAGAGCAAAGCGATTGCTGGGCGCAGAGAGCCGTGTCCTCCCCGAACCACTGCTCTGCTGGGGGAGATCTTGCATCCGAGTGGGAATTTTTCAGTGCAGGCTGTGTCCGTGCATTCTCAGGCACAGGGAGCAGGTGGCTGGCTGCCATCCCCTCTGCTTCCCAACTGGAAAATGTTCCAAAAGGGCCAAGGGCTCCGCTCCTGCCCAGCTCTGGGTGTGGGGTGACCTGTGCTCTGCATGGGCTCATGGGCCAGGGGAGCAGAGTAAGCCAGGAAGGAATCTGCTCCCTGTTTTGGGGGCTTTTGGGGCACTTGCTGTGGGGACAGGGCAGGCTTGTCCCTTGGGGCTGGTGGGGAAGGAGCAGAGAGGGAGGGCAGCGCGTGGTTCCAGCAGATCCCCAGCTCTGATAAAGAGCATTTATCTCCTCCGGAGAAACAGGATTCTCCCTGCTGCCTCTCCTGACAATGGGGAGCTTCATTCGCTCTCCTCCCCCTTCGCTATCAAATCTTTTTTGGTTTAGAAAGCTTTTCCCCACAGGATTCCCAGGCAGGACCGTGCCAAATCCGTGGTAAACGACTCGCACATTAATTGCCTATTGCCTTTGTCTTTCGAAATACAGCGAGCTCCTCGCTGCCTGTAATTTCGTGGTTAACAAAACTCATATGATGTCAGGTCTCCGTTCTCAATAGCTTCACTGTGAGAATTGCTTGGGGTTTTTCCCCAGGAGCGTTGTTCCCCAATCTGATGGCGAGTCAGAGCTGATGCTCTCATTTCTTCCTCAGTTTTCTCTCTTTACCTCACTCCAGTGCTTGGAAAAATGGGATTTGGCTGCTTAAAAGCAGAGGTGGGTGTGGATAGACCCTGAGTTGTGCTCCACACCGGCAGATTCCTGTGACATCTGTGTCACTGGGTCAAGGCGAGGGAGGAGTTTAGACAAACTTGCACAATTCCAATAAAACCAGTGCGAGTGGCTACTGCATCTTCCCTGCAGAGGAAAGCCTCTTGTATCCATGGAATGACTGAGGGGCTGGAAGAGCAGCTCACAGCTTGTCAATCACCTTTTCTCTCCCACCCTTTCCATCCCCAGCAATTCCAGAAGGAGCAAGTGGATCCCCTCCAGCTAAAACTGCAGCAAGTCAATGGAGTTGGTCAGGGACTCATCCAAAGCGCCGGGAAAAACTGTGACGTGCAAGGGCTGGAGCACGACATGGAAGAAATCAACACCCGCTGGAACACCCTCAACAAGAAGGTGGGAGCATGGGCAGGGGCTGTCCCTGGTTCCTCTGGCATCTGGGCGAAGGAGGGGGTCACGGGCAGGGAGCTGAGGCTCCAGTGCCGGTGCCTGACGCTGCAGTGGGGTTGTTTTTGGGGTTCAGGTGGCCCAGCGAGTGGCTCAGCTGCAGGAGGCCCTGCTGCACTGTGGGAAGTTCCAGGATGCCCTGGAGCCGCTGCTGAGCTGGCTGGCAGACACCGAGGAGCTCATCTCCAACCAGAAACCTCCCTCTGCCGAGTACAAGGTGGTGAAAGCCCAGATCCAAGAGCAGAAGGTGAGCTCGGTGGGAGGGAGGGAGGGTGGGAGGGGGACCTCAGGACAGCCAGATAACATTTTGGGGGGCCAGCTGGGATGTCCACGCTTCTTTCCTGGTGGATCTCAGTTCCTCTCATCCCAGTGTGATGAACGCTTTGCCCACACTCAATGATCTCCATGGCCTAAATCACCTAAGTCCCTTCATTGTCCCCGCTGCCCCTTGAAGTCGGCCGCTGGTTTTGCTGGTCGGCCGTGTTTTTCCAACCCTGAGTTTTGCTTTGTGCCAGTGATTCTGCTGTGTCAGGAGTGAGCTGCTGGTGGTGCAGGGCCTGGTTTGGGTGTTTGGACAAAGGGAATGTTACAAAGTGTGAGAGCGGGCCCGAGGTGTGCCGGTGTTTGCTGAGATAACAGCCCGGGGTCGGCGCCTGCCCTGCGGAGCGGGCGGGGGGAAGGCCGAGTGTGGTCATGGGGAAATATTTCAGAAATGAATTCTTACCCAGGCTTGGGTTGAGGTTGGAAGAGGAAATGTGTTTCAAGTGGAAGTTAAAAGCTTGATAAGTTGGAGGGGGTTGGCGGGGGAGACTCGGGAAACTCTTCAAGCACAGGAGTGGTTTGGGTCTTGAGTGGTGTAAAAGAGGGAAGGGGGAAGGGCAAAGGAAGGAAAAGGGGAAAGGGAAAAGGAAAGAGGAGAGGAAAAAGGGAATAGAATAGGGGAAGAAAAAAGGGAAAGGAAAGGGGAAAAGAAAAAGGAAAAGGGAGTGGAGTGGAATGGAATGGAATGGAATAGGATAGGATAGGATAGAATAGAATAGAATAGAATAGAATAGAATAGAATAGAATAGAATAGAATAGAATAGAATAGAATAGGAGTAGAATAGATAAAATGAAAGTTCAGTTGGAAGAGACCTACAATGGTCACCCTGCCCAGCTGCCTGACCGCTTCAGGGCTGCCCAAATCGAAGCATGTGACTATTATAATGTAATATAATACAACAATATAATACAACTCTCTAATTTTTTGAACTGGTTTAGAAGGCAGAGCCGTCCCCCCGGGCTGGGCCTGGTCTCAGCCCAGTGCTGGCGCTGGTTCTGAGCCACAATTAGAGATCTGACCTCTCCAAGGGCTGGATTTGGTTCTGCTGCCCCAATCTGGTAACCTTCCCCTTTCCTTTGTCTCCCCAAAGCTGCTCCAGCGCCTCCTGGACGATCGCAAAGCCACGGTGGAGATGATCCAGGCGGAGGGCGACAGGATCGCGCAGTCGGCCGAGCCCGCGGATCGGGACAAGATCGTGGGGCAGCTGGAGAGCCTGGCACGGCGCTGGGAAGGGCTGCTGGGCAGGGCAGCTGCCAGGTGAGAGGGACTGGGAGTGGCTCATGCCGCAAGTCACGGTGCCCCGGAGCCAGGGGTGACAACATTCGGGAAGCTGGCGGAGCTTTCGGTGCAGGTACATCCTGGAAACATGGAAACAGCTGGAAAACACGAGGAATCAAAGGCTGATAGCAGTGGTTTACAATGGCAGGGAAGAGCTGAGATTAAATAATTTCCCTGCAGGGGAGGGATGTTATTTTTATTCCTGTAAGCTTTAACGTTTAGCAGCATCCTGTTGACACCTTTCTGCTGCCAGAATCTTGTTTGTGAGTTACTTATTTCTACCTAAGCCGATGTTCGAGGTTATGAAGTCACTTCTGAAGGCCAGATTTGGCCCTGTCAGTGTTTCTAATCATTGCCAACAAGCTGGACTGTCCATCCAGGGTCCAGCCAGGACTGTCCATCCAGGACTGCCTTTAACCAGAAGCTCTGAAAGACCGAGAGCCTGGCCACAAGCTGAGGGATCATCCAAGATAGGGATGGAAGAAAAGGGAGTTGGAACTAAATGGTCTTTAAGGTCCCTTCCATCAAAAAGCTGCACTACAGGGGAGCCTTTCTGCCACCTTCCCAGGGAGATAAACTGGATCCTAAAGGCACAGCTGCAGGAAAAGCTCATTTTGCAGTTCCTCCACATTGATTTTTGTCTTTGCCTTTGTAGCTTGCCTGACAATGGTGCCTCACCTTGCTCTGGGCAGGGCTGCTTTGGTTCCCCTCTTCCAAATACCTGAAGCTGCTTCCCATGCCTGGCTCCAGCTGGGAGCTGCTCCTTGGTGTTTTCGTTGACTCAAAGAATCACAGACTGGTTTTGTTTGGAAGGGACCTTAAAAACCATCTTGTTCCCACCCCTGGCTGTGAGCAGGGACACCTTCCAGTCAGGTTGCTCCAGGCCCCATCCAACCTGGCCTTGGACACTTAATTCCTTCTAATTTTATGATTACTTTTTATAGGCAGAAGCAGCTGGAGGATATCTTGGTGCTGGCAAAGCAGTTCCACGAGACCACGGAGCCCGTGTCCGACTGGCTGTCGGTGACGGAGAAGAAACTGGCCAACTCCGAGCCCATTGGCACCCAGACTGCCAAAATCCAGCAGCAGATCAGCCGCCACAAGGTAGGGCCTGTGCAGGAACAGGATGGAGGTGGTTGGAGTCAGGTCCCGCTCCAGTGGTGGTTTCCACCCCAGCCGGAGGGGTTTTGGCACAAACAAGGATTGGAGGAGTTATCCAGACTGTTTTATGTACAGAGAAGGCTGCAAGCCCTGACCCACTGGCGTGGGTAAACATTAAACTGATGTCCTTGCACCTCCCAGCACACTTGGATAGAAAAAACATTCCCATCCATGTGTTTCTTTTTAATTTTGGCTCAGTTTGCCCGTTCAGGGGCGGCTTTTGTGTCTCCTCCATTCTTTCAGTTGC
Organism: Coloeus monedula; assembly: GCF_965178545.1. Classification (NCBI taxonomy): domain Eukaryota; kingdom Metazoa; phylum Chordata; class Aves; order Passeriformes; family Corvidae; genus Coloeus; species Coloeus monedula. The sequence goes on along the minus strand of NC_138804.1, from coordinate 1,578,770 downwards.
GTTCATTGTCGTGTTTCCCCCCTTTTTACGTTGCGTTTCTTTTATTTTCCCCATTCTTCACTCATTTTTTGTTGTATTTTTTGTTTCTTTTCCCCCCTTCCTGTTGTCCATTTTACCCTCCCCGCCATTCAGGCTCTTGAGGAAGAGATACAGAGCCATGCTGCCGACGTGTCTCGGGCGCTGGGGGTCGGGCAGTCGCTGTCCTCCCTGAGCTGTGCCGCCGAGCAGAGGCTGCTGGCTGAGAAATTAGAGGCTCTGCAGAGCCGCTACGGCGAGGTCCGGGAGCGGTGCGGCCGCAAGGCAGCACTGCTGGACCAGGCTCTGGCCAACGCCAGGCTTTTTGGGGAGGAGGAGGTGGAAGTGCTCAACTGGCTGGCTGAGGTGGAGGACAAGCTGGGCTCAGTGTCCATAAAGGATTACAAACGGGACGTCCTGCAGAAGCAGCATGCCGACCAGCTGGTATTTTCTGTTTTTATTTCCGTGTTTGTGTTGTTGGTTTTGTTGCATTTGTCTGGTTCTGTTTATGTTTCTGGCCTGGCTTTAGTTTTGCGAAGCTTGTTCTGCTGCTGGGTCTCTCTGAGGCTTGGAGAGGAGTGTAAAGGGATTTTGTGTGTTATAAACAACTGTTGGGCCCCCCCCCACTCCCAAAAAATGGGTTTCTCAAGACGGGGAAACTTCAAATGGTTCGTTTGCTTTGTGAGCAGTGTCTGAGCCAGCTTGGCCACCCTGTGCCTTTGAAAAGCTGGATGCTGTTTCCAAAACTGAGAGCTGGAAAAGCCTGGTGGGTTTTTGGAGCTGGGCTGGCCACCAAGGAAGCCTCTGCTTCCGCTCCCTGGGGCTGGGCAGGCTCTTTTCTGTCTAATCCAAGTCCTTTGGTGACACAGGTCCAATGGGTTGGGTTGGGTTTGCTCTAAAATTTCAGCCTTTGGGTCCCAAAAATCCCAAAAATTCCCATAGCAGGATGACTGGACAGTTTTCAGATGGGTTGTGCACCCTTCCTGTGCTCAGCAGGGAAGCTCATGCTCTCCAGAGCATCTCTGGCTGGCAGGACACAGGGACCTGCCCACAGCAGGATAACCCAAATTTGCCTTTTCCTTCAGGCTTTGAATGAGGAAATTGTGAACAGGAAGAAGAACGTGGACCAAGCCATCAGAAATGGACAAGCTCTCCTGAAGCAAACCACAGGTAACGCAGAGGAGATCCTGGCACTCTCTGGGAGATGTGGGAGGTCTGGGAATCCATCCTCAGCATGCTCTTCCTTGGGATGTCCATGCTCTGTTGGGTGGAGGCTTTTCTCCCTCAGCTCTTCATTTCCTTTTGGAGACTCCCAAAGTAGCTGGTTTGCATCCAGACTTCACTCTGGAGCACTCCAGCTCAGGATTTGCTTGGTCCCAAATCCCAGCCTCACAGCGGGTGATTCCCACTGCTGCCGTGGGGATGCTCAGTGCTGAGGGAGGCTTTTCTCACTGCAGCCAGCTGCAAAATCACACGGAAAAGAGGTTAAAAATACCCCCAGCTCTCTCCTAATATTGCTTTCCCAGACTGAGCAGTTGTGGCTGTTGCCACGTGGGTGTGAGTTTATGTTTATGAGTGGGAAGAGAGGTCGGGGCGCTGCGCTTCCTTCAGATGTGGTGTGCTTGGAGCAGCTGTACAGCCCCGTGTCCTTGTGGGAGCTGTGGAGCAGGAAGAGTGATTACAAAGGATTTGGCAGGCAGCTCCGTGTCCTCTTGGAAAGAGCAGCAAGGGGTGAACTGACCCTTTTTTCTTAGAGCTGGGGCTTGTTGCTGAGAACTGAGTTGGGGTGGCTTTGGGGCTTTGCAGCACACTCGCAATCCCATCCCATCCCAGGGACAAGGTGGGTGTTGCATTGGTGGAAAATGTCAGCTCTGAGTAAAACCAGGCTGAAGTTGCATTAATACAAAGCAAAGTGAGGCTGGAATTCGCTGGTTAAAAGGTGGACAGAGAAGTGGCTCCTGAAGCCTCCTGGGGTGGCTCCTGAAGCCTCCAGAGCCCAGCATCATTTTCTGAGACCCCCCTGCCATGTAGCCCTGGGAGAGGGGCCCTGGGACAATTTTCCCCTTGCTGCTGTCCCGCAGGGGAGGAGGTGCTGCTGATCCAGGAGAAGCTGGACGGAATCAAGACCCGCTACTCCGACATCACCGCCGCCAGCTCCAAGGCCCTGCGCACGCTGGAGCAGGCCCGGCAGCTGGCCACCAAATTCCAGTCCACCCACGAGGAGCTCACTGGATGGATGAGCAAGGTGGAGGACGAGCTGGCCTCCAGCGGGGCACAATCCCCCGCCGGCGAGCAGATTCCCCAATTCCAGCAGCGGCAAAAGGTGGGAGAGCAGCACCACGGGATGGGGGCGTGAGGGTGGTTTGTTCTCTGCTTTGGGGAGGAGCTGGGGAGGACACACATCCATGGGTGCCGTCCCCAGGAGCTGAAGAAGGAGGTGATGGAGCACAGGCTCGTCCTGGACACGGTGAACGAGGTGAGCCGGGCTCTGCTGGAGCTGGTGCCCTGGAGAGCCCGCGAGGGACTGGACAAGCTGGTGTCGGACACCAACGAGCGCTACAAGGTGGTCAGTGACACCATCAAGCAGAGGGTGGAAGAAATCGATGCTGCTATCCAGAGGTCTCAGCAGGTGATTGAACAACCCCTGCAGGGTTTTCTTGGGGAGCGGCGGGGCACTGCTCGTCACACAGGGCCATGGCAGTGGGAGGGATGGCGAGCTCAGCCAGCCAGCCAGGAAGGCCAAATCCCATCGGGAATGCCAAGGAATGGACCCCAGCAGCAGCGTGTGGCAGCAGGGGTGGTGGCTGACCCGTCCTGGTGTGTGTTTTTGGGATGGGATAACTCCGGAGCAGCACCGTGTTGTCCCGCCTGTGAACTGCTGCCTGCAGGGGGATGGAGATGGTGTCAAACTGGTGACAGGTGACTGTCAAAGCTGGGAAAACATCATCCCCTGCTGTGGGAGCACAAAGACTTGTTCCAGGCCAACAATCCTCCCCAAAAAGGCTTGTCCTGCATGGACTGGAGGCCGTGGAGTGCTGGGAATACCATGGAGTCCGTGCTCCGTGGAGCGAGGGAAATGCTCCTGTTTATAGGGATGTCCCTTCCCCTGCAGGCAGGGAAGGTGTCAGGAGAGGTGGCTGCTCCAGCCTGCCCCAAAACCAGCTGCAGGAGCCACGAGGGCAGTGTGGAGTCAGGAACCCGAGCCCCACCCCGGTGTCCCCTTCTCCTCCACATGCCAGGGCGAGGCGTTTGTCCCCGGGTCCCACCAGGTCCCTGTGTGATTCCCACTGTCCCCAGCCCTGTGTGTGCTCCATCACTGACCACTGCCCCTCCTCTCCCCCGTGCCAGTACGAGCAGGCAGCTGACGCAGAGCTGGCCTGGGTGGCCGAGACCAAGCGGAAGCTGATGGCTCTGGGTCCCATCCGCCTGGAGCAGGACCAGACAACGGCTCAGCTGCAGGTGCAGAAGGTCTGTGACCACTCTTCACTCCCTGAGGGGTTGGGTGGGGTGGGCAGCAAGGAGGGATGGTCCAGTTTGGGTGCACTTGTCCTTGGGGTGTATAAAGAGGAAAAAAGAACAAAGGAAAAAATTGCTCTGAATCCTCCAAGTGTTGGGATTCCCAAGGAAAAAAGCTTCCTCTCTGTTTGCATTGGAGCAATTCAGGGCTTGATGGGTGCTCTGCTTTGGTCTCCCTTGGGAGAGCTGCTCCCTTGGAAGCCTTTCCCTGTGGCCACTGCAGTGAGCTCTGCCGGGCTCTCACCGGCACTGGCAGCAGGAAGGGTTTAGAGAAATGAATATATTGATTAATGAGGGTGGTTTCCATTTGCTTTTTGCTCATTGTTTCCCTGCAGTGAGGGACTCCACAGATCCCTCCCAGCAGCCAGACATGGAACAAAGAGGTGCTGGAGGGGTTGGGGGGTTTTTTTTCCTCTATATATCTTTGGGATGAGCTCATGCCTGAAAGAATGTGCACTTTAAATAAACGGCCCTTTCCTTCCCTTTGCTGGGGCAATCAGAGCAGCACGTGGGCTTATTGGGTTTAAAATTAAAGCAAAAAAAGGGAAAATAAGGCAGTGTTTTAAGAGAGGGAGGACTGAACCGTTGAATATTGAGTTAAATTGAGCTCAGCTTCCCGCTGTTAATCTCATGGACCTTGGGAATGGCAAAGTTATTGGTGGATGCAGCTCTGGAGAGCATCATTTTGTGTTCACTGACAAAGGGATGATGGAGCTTTTCCTCCATTGGGGACCTTGGGTGTGGATTATACCTCATTTTAAGAGCTGTTTTCAGGTCTTTGAAAGAGAGAGGTTGGTGTAGATGAGGAAAACAGGCAGGAATCTGCATTCCCAGCCACATTTTCAGCTCGCCACAGGACGCTTGCGCCAGGTTTTGCGGGGTCTCTGTGGCAGGAGGGTGCCGGGAGAGGCTGGGGAGAGGTTGAGCTCAGCTCTGATTTCTCCCCTTCCTCTTCCTGCAGGCTTTTTCCATCGACATCATCCGGCACAAAGACTCCATGGATGAGCTGTTCAGCCAGCGCAACGAGATCTTCGGGACCTGCGGCGAGGAACAAAAAGCTGTTCTCCAGGTGAGCCCCCTGTGCCCTTCACTGCGACAGGGAGGGACAGAGAGGGGAGAGAGGCCAATCCCCAGCCCTTGCCCAGGCAGAAGGAGTTCAGAATTGCTCCATCTTCAGTAATTCCCACCAGCATTAGCAGAAATCTCTTTGCATTTATGACTCTCCTTTATTGCTGGTTTTTATTGCAAGGTTTGGGGATGGGGGAGCGGGAGATTCCCGAGGCTGCTTTAATTGGAATTACAGCATGGAAGGCCACCAAAGGCACCTCCTTCTCTTCCAGCTCGCAGCCTGGAGCTGGCCCTTTCCCTGGGCCCTTTTGCATCTCCTCCCTCCTTTTTTTTTAGGAGAAAACCGAGTCCCTGGTGCAGCAGTACGAGGCTGTGAGCCAGCTCAACTCGGAGCGCTACGCCCGCCTGGAGCGTGCCCAGGTCCTGGTCAACCAGTTTTGGGAGACCTACGAGGAGCTGAACCCATGGATTGAGGAGACCCAAGCCCTCATCTCCCAGCTGCCACCCCCAGCCATCGACCACGAGCAGCTCAAGCAGCAGCAGGATGACATGAGGGTAAGAGGATGCAGGGTTTTCCTCTCCTGCCTGTCAGTTCTGCCCTCAGCAGAGGGCAGGGGCAAGAGCACCTTTTTCTCCTGAATTTTCCTCTCTTTTTTGCCCCTATTCTGTCCTTTTTTGGGGAGCTTGCTTGTGTGGCACAAGCACGCCATGTGAAAACCATTTGTTGTGTTGGAGCACTCCTGACCAAAATTCAGCTTGCTCCCAAGGAAACCTGGCTGCCTTTGGATCTCCTTCCCGCTCGTGGCAGGAAAAAACCACTTTGTGCTTTTAGGGTAGAGGCTGCAAAGCAAAGAATTCCCAGTGGGGTCTCCCGTGGAGCTGTGGGGAGGGTCAGAGGCTGGGGAAGGACCCGTGCCAGGCGCTGTGCCACAGCCATGTTGGGAAGAGCCGAGTGCCATGTGCTTGGCAGATGCTGGGGCATGAAATCCAGGGTGTGAGTTCCTCCCAGATCCCATCACTGCTCTTGGAGTGCTGTTTGGAATAAATAGGCAGCGGCTCGCAGCAGATTTCTAAACAAATGTGGTTTTTTTTCCACACTCCCTCCCCCCCTCTATTCCCTAGCAACTGAGGGAGTCCATCGCTGAACACAAACCTCACATCGACAAGCTGCTGAAAATCGGGCCCCAGCTCAAGGACCTCAACCCTGAAGAAGGGGAGATGGTGCAGGAGAAATACTCCAGGGCTGAGGCCACGTATGCCAAAATCAAGGAGGAGGTTTGCCAGCGGGCCCTGGCGCTCGACGAGGCCTTCTCGCAGTCCACGCAGGTACGCCGGGGTGCCAGGGAGGTGAACCTTCCTCTCACAGCCCCGCCAGGGACAGCCACGTGCTTTGGAATGTGGCTTTATTCCCACTGGAAAACCCTTTATAGGGAATAACGTGGTCAGGCACCTCCGGGGTAGTTTCCTGCTGCTCGGTGGGAGCAGAGGAGAAGGCGTTCGAGGCTCCACGCAGTAAATAGGGTTGTAAATTTTTACGACCTCAATAATGATGCTGGTTCAAAGGGGCTGCTCTGGCATCCGCCCAAGGTTGGAAGGGCCCAGAGAGCCTCTTGAAAGAGCTTGAAGAGATAATTTCCAGTTCTGATAAGCTGTGAGCGCAGTGAGCAGCCATGGGATGCTTTGTATGGGAGAGGTAATGGATGTCTCCAGGGTCTGGGCATCTCCTGAGGAGGTGGGTGAGTGCAGGAGGAAAAATAGGAAGGGAAGGGCAGAGACTGGAGGTGCTGAAGTCTGGGAAGGGGGTGAAATTCCTGCTGCTGAGGGTTGATGACCCCCAGTTACGTTTCATTTCACCCCGTGTTACTGTAGCACAGTTGGCTTTTGTCACGTCCTGGGTGTTGATTTTCTTAATTCCTGTATTGTGTAGTCACTTCTCTTGGTTTGCACTTGTATTAACTCCGAGTTTTTCCCCCCCACCCCCACATTCCCCTCCCCTCTCATCTCTCACTCCCACTGTGGAATGTGTTGTCTGTGTGTGTTGCTGCCTGTGCCCGTCCTCCCCACATGGTCCCATTTCATTCTTGTGTTGACTGCGCCCCACCATTGCAGATTTCGGAGGTAAGCGAGTCCCCCCCCACCACAGACGTTCATTTACCCTCCCTGGCCTGGTTCTGTTTTACACCCAGACTTTCATTTCTGGTCCATGCACAGCTCAGCAGAACGTGCTTCAAAATTAACGCCGGGGGCGGGGTGGGGGGGGCTGGAATCACATTTTTTGGGATGGCTTTCGTTGCGTGGCCGCCTGGTCTCAGCTTCCGCTGGGAATGCTTCCTGCAGAGCGGAGGTTTTGCTTTTGGAAGGGGTCATGCTGCTCCAGCTGGATGTGCTGGTTTGCTCCTGCTTGTTGGCTGAGCCAGCCTGTCCTGATCAACTTTGCACCGAGAGCCTGGCCCATCTCTGCTGGGAGAGCCTGGGATTTGGTGGGCACCAGCACCAGTGCATTCCCAGTAGGAACTGGGAGGGGGACAAGAGCAGCCCCAGTGCTGAGCTGTCCTTCCCACCAGCAGAGATGGTTTGGGATCTTTAAGGCCAAAGTTGACTTCTCCTTAAAAAAACAACAATAAACCCTGCTGGACCCCCTCCCTCCTTCCCTCCCTGCCTCCCTCCCTCACTCCTGGCTTTCTGGTTCTGCTTGTGAGGCCGCAGCTCCATGGCAGCTCCTCCCCACCCGCGTGCAGCTCCCGCTGGTCCTGCCGGATGGGTTCCCACTGGCCCTGCACCACGTGGAGGTTCCCATCAGCACCAAACACACGGGCGCTTTTCCAGCAGCACTTTTTGCCTGGGTATTCCCTCAGCCAGCTTTGGGGTTCTGTGCCCAGCCACCAAAACCGAGACAGCAGCAAAAAAAGTGAATCTTTAGGGCTGAATCCAAGGCGCTGCTGTGTTTGGGTCACAGGTGCCGGGGGCAGCTCTGTGAGTGTCCGTGGGTGATCTGTGGGCTCTGCTGGAGCAGGGCACGTGTGAGCAGGAGGCTGCAGGGCTGGCATTGCTGCTGCAGGGCTGGCAATGCTGCTGCAGGGCTGGCATTGCTGCTGCTGCAGAGGTGGCATTCCTGCTGCTGCAGGGGTGGCATTGCTGCTGCTGCAGAGGTGACATTGCTGCTGCAGGGCTGGCATTGCTGCTGCTGCAGAGGTGGCATTGCTGCTGCTGCTGCAGAGGTGGCATTGCTGCTGCTGCTGCAGAGGTGGCATTGCTGCTGCAGAGGTGGCATTGCTGCTGCAGGGCTGGCACTGCTGCTGCCGCAGGCATTGTCCCCTCTCCGAGAGGAGCCGTGGGCTCAGCGCTCAGGGCCATGGCTCATGCTGGTGTCCCTGTGTCCCATCCCTCCTGCCCTAATGGGTCTGCTCCTCTCCAGTTCCACGACAAGATCGAGCCCATGCTGGAGACCCTGGAGAGCCTCTCCTCCCGCCTGCGGCTGCCGCCCCTCATCCCCGCCGAGGTCGACAAGATCCGGGAGTGCATCAGCGAGAACAAGAACTCCACGGTGGAGCTGGAGAAGCTGCAGCCCTCCTTCGAGGCCCTCAAACGCCGTGGGGAAGAGCTCATTGGCCGCTCCCAGGGAGCGGACAAGGACTTGGCAGCCAAAGGTATCTCTGGGTGGATTTAATTGTCCAGCTTCTCCCCCAAACCATGGCTCCATCGCTGCTAGGGAGGCTTTGATGTCCCAGGGGTTTATTTTGGAGGTTCTCCTGGCTTTAGGAGCAAGGATGAGTCCTCAGGTTGGATTTGGGAGGTTCTCCTGGCTGTAGGAGCAAGGATGAGTCCTCAGGATGGATTTGGGAGGTTCTCCTGGCTGTAGGAACAAGGATGAGTCCTCAGGATGGATTTGGGAGGTTCTCCTGGCTGTAGGAGCAAGGATGAGTCCTCAGGATGGATTTGGGAGGTTCTCCTGGCTGTAGGAACAAGGATGAGTCCTCAGGATGGATTTGGGAGGTTCTCCTGGCTGTAGGAACAAGGATGAGTCCTCAGGATGGATTTGGGAGGTTCTCGTGGCTGTAGGAACAAGGATGAGTCCTCAGGATGGATTTGGGAGGTTCTCGTGGCTGTAGGAGCAAGGATGAGTCCTCAGGATGGATTTGGGAGGTTCTCGTGGCTGTAGGAGCAAGGATGAGTCCTCAGGATGGATTTGGGAGGTTCTCCTGGCTGTAGGAACAAGGATGAGTCCTCAGGTTGGATTTGGGAGGTTCTCCTGGCTGTAGGAGCAAGGATGAGTCCTCAGGATGGATTTGAAGGGTTCTCCTGGCTGTAGGAGCAAGGATGAGTCCTCAGGAAGGATTTGAAGGGTTCTCCTGGCTGTAGGAACAAGGATGAGTCCTCAGGATGGATGTACCTGCTTCCATCTGGAGCAGACAGGGTGGCATCAGTCAGAGGAGAAGAAAAAGTACTTGTGGCTTCTCAGCCGAGCTGGCCTCTTGTTGGTGGCCCCTGGGACATGATTTGTTGGTGTTGATTCAGCGTCTAATGGAGGGGAGGGGACATCCCCCAGCACAAAAACCCCATCAGCACAATTGGCACTAATTGGCACCTTCCTTGGCAGCTCAACAGGCAGCTCACGGACGGAGTGAGCAGAGACTTCATGCTAGAGGTGGCCAGAACAGAGGTTTGTTGGAGGGAGAGTGTGTGGGCAAATTTGCCCTGAGCTTGCACATAAATAAAGGCTTTATTTCTGCAGGCTGGAGTTTCTCACATTCCTCAGCATCTCCCAGAGTTAATGCTCTGGTAGTCCTGGCCATCTTTAATTCCCCTCTGGATATTCTGTTGGCTGTTTCTGAGTGTTTTCAAAGTGCTTTTTGCGTTGTAAAAAGGTTCCCTTCTTCGCTGAGTGCTTTAATTTCCTTCCACAGTCATCCAGGACAAGTTGGATCAGATGGTTTTCTTCTGGGAAGACATCAAAGCTCGGACCGAGGAACGTGAAATGAAGTTCCTTGATGTCCTGGAGCTTGCAGAGAAGTTCTGGTACGACATGGCAGCGCTCCTGACAACCATCAAGGACACCCAGGACATTGTCCACGACCTGGAGAGCCCAGGCATTGACCCCTCCATCATCAAGCAGCAGGTGGAAGCAGCAGAGGTGAGGCCCATGGGGCGTTGCTCAGTCTGGAGCTTGTCCACCCTCAGTTTATCCATTAAACTGGGAAGATCTGAGATCATGACCGTGGCCAGAGGTGGCTGTAAATCAGATTTGTAGGTGGTCAGTCAGATTATAAAGAGTTCTTTCCATCTCAGTTTGGAGCTGCAGGGAAAAAACCAGAAGTGGATTCCACACACCCTTCACCTTAAATCACATTATCTGCTGCTGCTCTGGGAAGCCCACGGAGCTCTGTGTAGTCAGAGCTCTGTGCCCACTTGCTTGGAGTGATGTGGAAGCTTGCGTGGCTCTGCTCCCAGCCCGAGCCAGAGGCTGTCTGGCGTGGGAAGAGTATATTTAGCTTTTGGTCAGACCAGAGATAAGTGCTTGGATTTGTGTGCCGCTGGTTGCTTCAAGGAAGTGGCAAAACCCGCTTCAGGTGGGTTGGAGTTGGCTCAGGCCTTGAGGAGCAGGGATGTTTCTTTATGCTTTGCTAAGTTTAGCCTTGCTGCTCCCTTTTCCTTCAGGCTTTGCACCTTTTGAGCCTCAAAACCCTCACTCCTGTATTGACAAAATGCTCCTGTCAACAGCATGTCTCCTACAAACATCATCTTCAGCCCAGGCAGTTCAGGCTCACAGCTAAATACAGATGTTCTTATTTTAGTCCCAGAGGTGGCAGCAGACCAGGGTGGTGGTGCCAGAATTGGCCACCTGCTCTCTGTGTCACCTGCTCCTGGGGTTTGGAGTTGGGCTCTTGGCCAAGGTGCAGGACACTGGGGCAGGAAGGGCCCTTCCTTCTTCATCCCTCCTGTTCACGGGGCAGTTTTGGAAGAGGATTTGATCAGAAAGGTTTTTCTTCTGTGGCTGTGCCTCTGCAGACTATCAAGGAGGAGACAGACGGGTTGCACGAAGAGTTGGAGTTCATCCGCCTCCTCGGGACCGATCTCATCTTTGCCTGTGGCGAGACTGAGAAGCCAGAAGTGAAGAAGAGCATTGATGAGGTAGGGAGAGCCAGCAGCTTCCCCTGCAGATAAAATGAGGTGGGAGCAAGCAGGAGCTCTGGTTGAAGAGCCTAACGAGTTCTGTGGGCAATCCCGCGTTCCGCAGATGAACAACGCGTGGGAAAACCTAAACAAAATGTGGAAGGAGAGGCTGGAAAAGCTGGAGGAGGCCATGCAGTCGGCTGTGCAGTACCAAGATACACTCCAAGTAAGAGGCAGGGCTGCTGGTGCGGGGTGGGTGGACCTTGGGAGCGCCACTGTGAATCCTCTCCCTGGAGTTGTGCTGGGATTTGCACTTCCTTAAGGCAGGAAACCTCTCTGAGGGAGCCCGAGCTCAACCACCAGCTCTGAGGGGGAGCAGATATTTGATTGCATTGGTCTTCCCCAAACTTTCATTTCTGCTCAGAGCAGCAGGATGAGGGGAGGGAACAGGGAGCTGGCCAGGCAGAGCTGCCCTGCCAGATGAGTTCCATAGCTGTGGGGTGGTGGAGGGACCATCCCTGTCCCCTGAATGGCTGCAGAGGGGACACTTTGCCATTCCCTCACGTTGTCCCTGCTCCTTCCAGGCCATGTTTGACTGGCTGGACAACGCTGTGATCAAACTGTGCAACATGTCCCCTGTGGGCACCGACCTGAGCACGGTCAAGGAGCAGATGAATGAGATGAAGGTACACGGGAGGGGAGGGACCAGTTCTGTGGTGCTGCTTCGCCTCACAGAGCTCCAGTGATTCACTCGCTTCTGGTTTCTGTCCCGCTTGTCTTGGCAGGAGTTTAAAATGGAGGTTTACCAGCAGCAGATTGAGATGGAAAAGCTTAATCACCAAGGTGAACTGATGCTAAAAAAGGCTACGGATGAGACAGACAGAGACATCATCAAGGAACCACTGACAGAGCTCAAACATCTCTGGGAGAACTTGGGCGAGAAGATTGCTCACAGACAGGTACAGTGAACACCTGGGGCTGTCGCAGGATGAAACTCGCTGCGGTGCTCCCAGCCCTTTCAAACTCCCCTTTTCCATCCCTGTCCTTGCCCAGCACAAGCTGGAAGCCGCCCTGCTGGCACTGGGCCAGTTCCAGCACGCCTTGGCAGAGCTGATGGCCTGGCTGACCCACACCGAGGAGCTGCTGGATGCCCAAAAACCCATCAACGGCGACCCAAAAGTCATCGAGGTCGAACTCGCAAAGCACCACGTGAGTGTTTTCCCACTCCAGATACATTTGTAGCCCATTCCCGTGGCAAGACTTGATTTCTCATGAAGGCTTTGATCCCTGGGAGCGAGCAGGCTGTTTAGGAGAGGTGTCCAATGTTTGCCCACCTCGTGCAGGTGCTGAAGAACGACGTCCTGGCCCACCAAGCGACCGTGGAGACGGTGAACAAAGCAGGGAACGAGCTGCTGGAGTCCAGCGCAGGGGACGATGCCAGCAGCCTGCGGAACCGCCTGGAGAAGCTGAATTCCTGCTGGGAATTGGTGCTGCAGAAGACAGAGGAGAGGGAGCAGCAGCTGCAGTCCACGCTCCAGCAGGTTGGGAAGAGGCATCGGGAATGCCCCCCTGGGCAGTGGGGTGCCGCCTTCCCCTTCGTTTTGGGGGGATAGAGTTGGGGATGCACCGGGATTTTTTTTATGGAAGTTTTTTCTGTAGCTCCCGTGGTTCAGTGCCTGCCGGGAGGCTCGGCGGGGACCGGGCACAGCTGTGGCTTGGGGACACACCACGTCTCACCCTCCTGAGCACGCTGGCACATCCAGCTCTGCCTCTTTATCTGGTTTCAGAGCAAACACAGCGTTACCCCTGGCACATGATCAATGGTGGCTGATGTCATCTGATCCGGGGCCGATTCTCTGTTCCCCAACAGGCTCAGGGTTTCCATGGTGAGATTGAAGACTTCCTCCTGTGGCTAACGAGGATGGAGAGCCAATTGTCGGCATCAAAACCCACGGGAGGTCTGCCAGAAACTGCCCGGGAACAGCTCAATGCCCACATGGTAATTTCTCAGGAGAGACTTTTTTTTGGGGGGGGGGGGGTGTTTAATGCTTTTAATTCAGCAAATTCCTGTCAAATATCAGCATCAAAACTTCTCCTTTCTGTGTGTGGTGGGGAGAAGAGGCTGCTCTGGTCTCCTCTCACAGATCATTTTGCTCTTGATGCCTGGAACAACCATCAGGATGCTTTAACCACCTTTTCTCAGCTCCAAGTTTTGCTCTGCTGTCACTTCCCTGCCTGTCCTCAACCTCATGTTCCCATCACCTGGAGCTTTGCAGCACGACATGTTCCCTCTCCAAGCTTTTCCCTGCCTAACCCTTCTGTGGTGGCTCTCTGCAGGAGCTGTACAGCCAGTTCAAAGCCAAGGAGGACGTCTACAGCCAGCTGCTGGCCAAGGGGAGGCTGATGCTGCTCAACCGCGACGACTCCGGCTCCGGCTCGAAGACGGAGCAGAGCGTGGCCCTGCTGGAGCAGAAATGGAGTCTGGTCAGCACCAAGATGGAGGAGAGAAAGGTAATGTTGAGGGAAAGATGCATCCAGCCTTGCCCCATGGCCTGACAGCAGCTGCTCCCTGTGTGCCCACTCTGCTTTCCCACACAAAGCTGGGGGTTGGTTTTTTGGGGTATTTTTTTATGCTTTTCTCTTGGTTGTAAAGGTTGAGTCTGTTTTTCAGGTGGTGCTGGGTGTCAAGCTGTCAACACGGGGCTTTTTTTCTAGATAGTCATCAGAATTGGTTAAATCACGCAGAAAATGAGAGTGAAATGGCACTTTGGGTTAATTCAGGCAGGTGGGAAGAAGCCTCCCGCAGCTCTCAAAGGCAGGCTTTGTTGGTCAAGCCAAACCCTCCTCCGAGCTGACTCCATCCTCAGCTTTTGGCCGGGGATGAGATAAAGCAAGGCCCACGGTGGCCTGGGCCCAGAATAAATGTGCAGCCCTGCAGCTGCTGCCATCAGAATATCACCCCCCGTCCAGCCAGCGCTGTCCCCACGGAGATCCCTTTCCCAGGAAGCTGAGGGTGACGCAGCTGCTCGTGTGCCGAGGAAGGTCTCCCCTTTCAGGGACCATTCTTGTTCAGAGAGAAAGCCGTGCCTTTCACTGCAGCCCCCTCCCCTTGGCAAACCAGCCAGGGCGATGAGGTTCCTGTTGCAGGGACACAAAGGCTGTCTCTGTCTGCACATCAGAGCTCTCACCCTCCGTGCTGTGTTTTTTCCTCTCTTTCTCTCCCTCCCCACTGCCACAGGCGAAGCTGGAGGAGGCATTGGCCCTGGCCACCGACTTCCAGAACTCCCTCCAGGATTTCATCAACTGGCTGACGCTGGCTGAGCAGAGCCTGAACGTTGCACCACCCCCCAGCCTCATCCTCGCCGCGGTGCTGGCCCAGATCGACGAGCACAAGGTACCCAAGGGCTCCATCCCCGGCATGGAGGGAGCCAGGGGGGCACCTCAGCTCCCCTGTGGCTTCTGGTGGTCACACCCGGCTGCTCTGAGACGTGGGACGCCCTTTGCTGTTGGCAGGTGTTCGCCAACGAGGTGAACGCGCACCGGGATCGCATCATCGAGCTGGATCAGACTGGCAACCAGCTGAAGTTCCTCAGCCAGAAGCAGGACGTGGTGCTGATCAAGAACCTGCTGGTCAGCGTCCAGTCCCGCTGGGAGAAGGTGGTGCAGCGCTCGGTGGAGCGGGGACGGGCCCTTGATGACTCCAGGAAGAGAGCCAAGCAGGTGAGGGGCGTGGGGTGGGCGTGACAGACCCCAAGGAACGGCCAGCAAGGAGGTGCCAGGACCAGGAAAGAACTGGAGACACCACCAGTGTGAAGTTTCAGGCTTGCTGCTGTTGCCTTGCAGTTCCACGAAGCCTGGAAGAAGCTGATTGATTGGCTGGAGGATGCAGAGAATCACTTGGACTCCGAGCTGGAGATTTCCAACGATCCTGACAAAATCAAGCTCCAGCTCTCCAAACACAAGGTGAGTTCTGCCAAAGCCAGGCTGGTGCTGAGCACAGGGTGGAAGGGGCTCTCTTGGGAGGGTGAAAATCTGGGAATCCTCAGAGGCAGGGCCAGGCTTTCTGAAGCAGTTTTGTTTTCCCTCCATTTCCCAGGAGTTCCAGAAGACTCTGGGTGGGAAGCAGCCTGTCTACGACACCACCATCAGGACAGGCAGAGCCCTCAAAGAAAAAGCCTTGCTTCCAGATGACACTCAGAAGCTGGACAATTTGCTGGGAGAAGTCCGGGATAAGTGGGACACAGTGTGTGGAAAATCCGTGGAGAGGTGAGCCCAGCCCCAAGGCTGTGCCAGCAGCACTCGTGTGCCCAGAGGGGTTTCATGGGGTGGCTGGAGGTCACTGGGACAGGACAAAAGGAGGTGAGTTTGCCCATGGAAGTTCACTGGGATGTTTGTTTTCCAGGCAGCACAAGCTGGAAGAGGCCCTGCTGTTCTCCGGGCAGTTCATGGATGCGCTGCAGGCTTTGGTGGACTGGCTCTACAAGGTGGAGCCCCAGTTAGCTGAGGACCAGCCTGTCCACGGGGACCTCGACCTGGTCATGAACCTCATGGATGCTCACAAGGTGAGAGCAGCTTTCCCAGCTCTTCTCCGAGACCCGAGTGGAGCTTGTCCTCCCCAAGAGCCAAAGAGCAGACACGGAGTCGGTGCTTTGCCTGTCCTGCTTTCCTGCGGGGGATAAAGAGGGAAAAACCAGCAAAAAACCAGGAAGAACTTCCACATTACTGGGAAGGTGATGGGAGTGGAGCTGCCTGACCTTGCTCAGCTTCTGCTGCCTCCACCCAGGTGTTCCAGAAGGAGCTGGGGAAGCGCACGGGGACAGTGCAGGTGCTCAAACGCTCGGGCCGGGAGCTCATCGAGAACAGCCGGGATGACACGACCTGGGTGAAGGTGCAGCTGCAGGAGCTGAGCAACCGCTGGGACACGGTGTGCAAGCTGTCTGTGTCCAAGCAAACCCGCCTGGAGCAGGCCCTGAAGCAGGTGAGGAGGAAACCGTAGCTGGAAAGTCTCTTGGAGAGCTTTGCTGGCCTCCAGCTTTGTTCCACGCGAAGCTCAGGGAAGAGGTTTTGCCCCAGCCAGGCCCTGCAGAGGTCCCTGCAAAGCAGCGGGGGGATATCAACCAGTCACTGATTCTTTCTCCTCAAAAAGAGCTGATAAAGGCTGGTTTGAGGAGGGAGGATGGGAAAGATCTCACTGATGTGCACAGCAGTGATCGGACAGGCCAGGCTGGTGTTTGCCAGTGTCCAGAGAGACTCGATTGAAGATAAAAATAAATAAAAAACCCAACCACAAAGGTCAAAGGCTCTTAAGCAGCTTTTGCATCAAGTAGGCAATTTACAGAATAAACTCTACCAGATTGCTCAGGATACAGCACTTGTGCTGTTTTTATAAACATTTCTTTCTTCCGTGCAGCTGATGCTGAGGGGAGGGAGGTGCCTGAGTGCTGCAGGACCCAAACCCCAGCCCCAAACAGGGCTTTTTTCCCCCCTTTTTCTGTATTTTTAAAGCCCCTTTCAGCCCCGTCGTCACTCCAGCTGCCAGGAGCGAACCCAGCAGCCTGTTTGGGGAGGGGGAGGGCTGACAAAAGCCTGTGCTCTTGTTGCTGCAGGCTGAGGAGTTCAGGACAGCCGTGCACATGCTGCTGGAGTGGCTCTCGGAAGCGGAGCAGTCCCTGCGCTTTCGGGGAGCGCTGCCGGACGACGCCGAGGCCCTGCAGGCCCTCATCGACACCCACAAGGTAACAGGGAGCTCCAAAACACAACCCAGGCAAAGCTGAGGGGGGTGAATATCACAAAACAATTCCTTTGGGCCTTCCAGGAGTTCATGAAGAAAGTGGAAGAGAAGAGGGTGGATGTGAACGCGGCGGTGGGGATGGGCGAGGTCATCCTGGGCGCCTGCCACCCCGACTGCATCACCACCATCAAGCACTGGATCACCATCATCCGGGCCAGGTTCGAGGAGGTGAGTGCTGCAGGATTAGTTCCAGGCTGATGGTGGTCCCAGGGGTGGCCTCGGAGTGGTGGCTACTGCTCCAGGTTCCCCACACTGGACAGTCGCCCCGTGTTTCCAACAGGTTCTCACGTGGGCAAAGCAGCACCAGCAGAGGCTGGAGTCGGCACTCTCCGAGCTGGTGGCCAATGCAGAGCTTCTGGAGGAGCTCCTGGCTTGGATCCAGTGGGCTGAGACCACCCTGATCCAGCGGGACCAGGACCCCATGCCCCAGAATATCGATCAGGTCAAAGCGCTCATCTCGGAGCACCAGGTGAGCCCTGAGCTGAGCTCGGGAGAGGCGCAGGGGGAGGGATGCTTCCCTGGCTCCCTGGGTGCAGGAGGCACTGCCTTCTCTTGGAAATCCCTCCTAAAGCAGCGTGGGACCCAACTGGGGCAAAACCAGCCCAGGGATGAACTCCAGCCCTGGCAAATCCAAGCCAGCGTTGAGCAGCAGCTCAACCACAACCCGCAATCGCTGGTGCTGGATGCTCACCTCCCTCTGCAGGCCTGGTGTGTCCCAGTGAGGGCTGGAAGCCAAAAAATGGTGAAATTGCCAAGGGTTTTTTTATCCTTTCTATGTTTTGACAGTCCTTTATGGAGGAGATGACACGGAAACAGCCGGACGTGGACCGGGTGACGAAGACTTACAAAAGAAAAGCTACTGAGCCTCCCCACGGGCCCTTCATCGACAAGTCCCGCAGCAACAGTGCGTCTGCTTTGGGTCCTAGGATGGCAGGAAATGAAACTCCTAGGAAGCTAATTAGCTTTGATTATCAATTAACAAGGCATCCTGCGCTAGCAGCCGCCGGGAAGGCGGCTGAGACTTGTCAGGAGGGGAGAATCCGGGTGGCATTTCCCGAAGCAG
Organism: Coloeus monedula; assembly: GCF_965178545.1. NCBI lineage: Eukaryota > Metazoa > Chordata > Aves > Passeriformes > Corvidae > Coloeus > Coloeus monedula. The sequence goes on along the minus strand of NC_138804.1, from coordinate 1,561,206 downwards.
CCGTGCTGGGTGTGCTGTTCCCGGGGGTGCTTGGGCCCCTCACTGCTCTTTCTCTCTCTGCAGTTGCTTTGGGATGAAGTTTTGGGGTCTTTTGATGTGGTTTCTTGAAGAGTCCAGTGCGAGTTCCTGAGGGCTGGGGGACTGTGGGTGTAGGGCTGTCTGTCCCCCTGTCCTCCTGCCTGGGGACACTGCATCCCTTGGGACAGCAGCCAGCAAGGCCCTGGGAGGTTTTCCCTTTTTTCAAACAACAAAACGCATTTTGCTGCTGCTCTTCAGACTCGCTGCACCCATGAACAGCACCTCAAACAACTCCCTCTCTCCCTTTTTTCCAGGGAAATCCTTGGGGCAGGCTGCTCCCCCCAGCATGCCCATCATCTCCCAGTCAGAAACGAAGAATCCCAGGATAAACCAGCTCTCAGCACGCTGGCAGCAGGTCTGGCTGCTGGCCCTGGAGAGGCAGAGGAAGCTCAACGATGCCCTGGACAGGCTGGAGGAGGTAACAGCCCCTGGCTGCTCCGGGCAGGGTGGGAGCTGGGAGTTCATCCCCAGAGAGGTGCAAGAAGCAATTTTAAATCAGTGCTGCCCCAGACAGTTCCTGCTGCCTTCCCAGAAATGCCCAAATCAAATATTCCTAAAATGTTAAGGCTAAAATCCCTTTGGTAATTCAGTAATTAACTGCACATTAACCAACTTTGTGCCCCTGTATTTGGTATCTGTAGAGTTAATGATAGCCAGGCCCTGCTTTCCTCCTAGTAATTAGTTTTAAACAATTACTGTCTCTATTTTATCCAACCATCTAATGTAATTTTTGTTTTTATTTACGCTTAACAAAGCAGCTATGCCCAGAAGTGAGTGGTTTTTTTTTTTTTGTTTTCTGTTGCTTTTGCTGTAGGTCAGTTCAGTTCCTTCGTATCCATGTTTTTTCTTTGTTGCTTTTCACCCCAAGAATGTTCAGAGAGAGACCAAAAAAGAAAAAACAAACAAAAAAACCAAACCCCTTAAAATTGTTGTCTTACCTTGGTGTGAGCTGCTTGAGCTGGTGGGGTCGTGGGGGTCCTTTTGGGGTGGGGAGATAAAGAAGGGTGTTTAAATTGGAGGGTTTGAGGCTGGGACTTGTAGTGCTGGAAGATGAGCAAGAAATCCCTTAGACAGACAGGGAGAGGGGAGATCCATGCCCAAAATGATGCTGGCAGTGGGAATTCCTCCCTGGCAAGTCCGTGGGGTGAGGAAGCATCCCCAGAAGGCCGAGCAGACGGGGTGTGTGTGTGTCTGTGTGCCCGTAGCTGACCTTCCCTGCCTGTGTGTCCCCACAGCAGCGTGGGGGACGCTGCATCCCGCGCTCCTGGGATGCACAGTCCACTCCACGTGCTGCCTGTCGGCTCTGCTGTGTGTCCTGTGCTGCTGGGAATTCAGTTTGGGCAGCCCCTCACTGGGAGTTCTCTGGATAAATCCAGATGAACCTTCCCGGGAGGGCGGGCAGGGAGCGGGAGCGCCGGGAGCTCAGCCCCGGCGGGGGTTTTGGGGCGGTTCTGTGGGTGCTGCTCCTTTGAGATTTCCCCCACTGACTCCCCCTGGGTTTTCCTTCCAGTTGAAGGAGTTTGCCAACTTCGACTTCGACGTCTGGAGGAAGAAGTACATGCGCTGGATGAACCACAAGAAATCCCGCGTGATGGATTTCTTCCGGCGCATCGACAAGGACCAGGACGGGAAGATCACCCGGCAGGAGTTCATCGACGGCATCCTGGCTTCCAGTGAGTCCCTGGAGCCAGCCTGGAAAACAACCTCGCTGCTCCTGCAGCCCTGTCTCATCCTTCCCTCATTCCCTTCTCCTTCCAGAATTCCCCACCACGAAGCTGGAGATGACGGCGGTGGCCGATATCTTTGACCGCGACGGCGACGGCTACATCGACTACTACGAGTTTGTGGCCGCCCTCCATCCCAACAAGGACGCCTACAGACCCACCACTGATGCTGACAAGATCGAGGATGAGGTGAAGCACCAAAAAAAGGGGTGCTCAGCAGGGTTGGGGGTGGTTCAGGCTGCGGGTTGGCAGAGGGGAAGAGAAAAATCAGGTTAAAAGAGGATTTTGGAGCCAAAGTAATTGGTTGGGACTGAGCATGTTTGAGAAGGAAAGGCTGCTTGGGGCTGATTTGTACTGGGAGAGGCTCCCAAAATCCTGGTTCCTCACCTCTCGTGTTGGTGGTGGCAGGTCACCAGGCAAGTGGCCCAGTGCAAATGTGCCAAGAGGTTCCAAGTGGAGCAGATCGGCGAGAACAAATACCGGGTAAGGCAAAGGGGACGGAAAATTCCCCAAATCCCGCTCCCTCTTCCCACCCAGGGAGGGGGCATCACCCAGGGGGTGCCCAGCCCAGCACGAGGGGACCTGGGGTGAGGCGGAGGCCTCGTCCCCCTGGCACGGAGGTGGCTGGGATGTGTTTTCCCAGCTCCATCCTTGGCCCCAGGGCGTTCCCTGGATTGGGAGAACATAAAAGTGTCCCTGTTCTGGGGCAGCTGGCCCGGGGGCCCCCGTGAAACGCCGCATTCACTGCGCCGGAGCCGCCCTTGAAGTTTCCCTCCTGGATGAGTGTACCTTACGCCTGTGTTTTTCTTAGCTCGCTCCCGAAGAAGGGAGAATAATTTCCTGACAGAATCTCTTTGTAACGAGCTGCTGTTTATGTTTCAAACCCTTCACCGAGGCGAAGTGGCGGCAGAATTCCCACTTCCCTGCCCCCGCTGGGTTTGGGGCTGATGCTCCGGCCGGGAGGAGCCCATCCCCCTCCAGCAGCGCTGGCCCCAACCCCTCAGAGCTTCTCCTTCCCCCCCAAACAGCCCAAACCCCCCCAGATTTCTAACTCCTGCAGTTAACAGATTTCATTGTTATTGCACTGTTAATCCCATAAATGTTTTTCTTGTTTTTCTTTCCCCTCCTCTTCCCTCTGGACTTTCCTCCCCTCTCCCCGTTGTTCCCTCTCCCTACAACTCCTCTCCCTCCATAGTTCTTCCTCGGCAATCAGGTACAGTTTGCCTCGTGGTGCTGTCTCTCACCTCTGGAGTTTCTTTAACCACTGTAGATCTGTGTGTCGTGGTGCTGCTCTGTCCTGTGGTGCTGTGGGAGGATGTGATGTGGGAGAGCCTGGTACAGAGGAGTGCCACCCCCCTCCCAAAAAAAAAAAAAGATTGGGCAGAAAAAAGGGAGAAAATTTGATGGAAAAATTTGATGAAAAAGCGGAGAGGTTTTTCTCTCTGGGCTCCTCTCTTGGATATACTGGGGGTGTTGAGGTGCTGGATCGTGGCACTGGGGTGCAGATGGATGCGTTCTCCTGAGGGGAACTGGGGGGGTACAACCTGCACCAGGCTCCGGGCGGGTTTGGACCGTGATCACCGTGGAATGGGAGCGCTGAGTAATCCTGTAGGACAACTAAACCCTCATCCTGCTACTCGCACTGAGTAACTACTCACTGGAGCAAGGCTCCCCTCCCAGAACCTGCATGTATCCTGGTAGTGCCGTGACCCGAGATAAGCCCAGCTGCCCCGGGGGGCACAACCCCCTTTGGAACAGGGCTGGAGCACCCCGGGCCCTTCTGATGTCCCCACTGCCCCTGCCCAGATCAAAACCAGCTTCTTTTTCACGTGCAGTGATGGTGGCCACCCAGAAAGATGCCCCAAAAGGTGCCCAAAATGAAACACGCTTGGGTGTTGGAAGTGGATGAGAGCTCTGGCTTTAGTTCAGGCAGTGATTATAGAAATGTTTTCAGCAAAAACTGAGAAATCATGAGAACTGACTCGTCCCTGGTGGGGTTGGGTCTTGAAGGACACCTCATGTAGAGCCTGGAGAGAGGCAAGGAGCTGCCCTGCTCCCTTCCCTGCCTGTGGGCACAGTGGCAGCTCTTCAGCTGAGACAAGCACAGCTTGGTGGGGCCTCGAGCAGGGAGGTCCAGGTCCCATTTCCCTGCAGGTCAGAGATGTCACCTCCTGCCCTGACCCATCCCAGTCACTTTGCACCCTCTGTTCTCATTGAATCTCTTATTTTTGCATCTCCACCCGCAGAAAATGTTCCTGTTTGGGGGGTTTTTCCCCCCTTTTTTGATCATTCTGGAGAGGGTCTCACTTCCAAAAGCTGGTTATGCTGTCTTCTCATCCCAGCAGGTGCTCTGCAGACCTGGATGCAGAGCTGCCACACCCCAGCCAGGCTCTCCACGTCCCTCCCAAGGCTGGCAGACACCCAGGAGCCTGGGTTTGGGTGTCCAGGAGATTTAGGGGAGCTTTATGAACACATGCTTCTGATCTGGGGTGCACCTTCTTTGATATCGCAGGCATCTCAAACCACTAATGAACATGGCAGTCACTAATCACCATTGCTGGGGATTGCTGCCTGGATTCCCATCACTCTGCACTCACCCAAACATCCTCACTGGCAGATTGCTGCAGCAGGGGCTTTGGGGCTGCTGGGGTCAAGTCTGAGGCTCAGGGGAACCCCTGGATTTCAGACTTGGTGGTGATCAGAGGTGCCGCGCTCGACTTGTCCTGCTGAACCCGCCGGCTCTTTCCCACGTGGGCTGCACCAGCAGGGTCAGGGCATTGCCAGCCTCTCTTTCCTTCACAAATAAAGAGAAAAAAAGCTACAATTCTGGCTGAGAAAAGCCATCCAACCCCCAAATTCTAAAATCTTCGTTGCTCTTAAAAAAAAACCCCTTTAAAATCAAAGGATTTGGGTTGGTTGCGTCATCTTCAAACCTTCGAAGGCAGGAAAACTCCACATCAATTGGTGTTAACCTTGCACTTACTCCAAAAGAACCTGCCTGGAGAAGCCTCAGAACCATGAGACAGGTGGATGAAAGCCTTTGGTGCAGCCTGGTGAGGGAAGCAGCTGCGTTCCCCCCTGGTTGTTCCCCTTTCCCTGACCTCTCCCTTGGCCCCACAGTTCGGCGATTCCCAGCAGCTGCGGCTGGTCCGTATCCTGCGGAGCACGGTCATGGTCCGTGTGGGCGGAGGATGGATGGCCCTGGATGAGTTCCTGGTGAAGAATGACCCGTGCAGAGGTAAGGCTTGGTGCAATCAGTGTCTTCCCACCCACTGAGGGGAGTTGGGATGCTGTGGCTGAGGTGGCCAGCGTGGGTCATTATCCACATGGGCAGGAGCTGGAGAAAACAGATCCAAAGCGAACCAGGAACTTGGAATCACGGGGTCTGGTGATGCTGCAGCAGAGCTGGCAGTGTTTATTTGGGTGTGGAAGGAGGAGAAGAGGGAAGGGTTGTGTTTTCCTTGGGTTTGAGACCCCAAAAGTGGAGCTGCAGCGCTGTGCTGGGGGTCCTGGCTTCCCACGGGTGTTTGTGTGGCTCTGGAGGTGATGGAGTGAGGTTTAGTAGAGGTGACCTGAAGGAATTCCAAAGGTTCAAAACCAGGAGGTGATAAAATCCCAGTCTGAACATGCTGGGGAGATGCACCAGCCCAGGATCTGTGAACCTGTGGTGCTGCTCCACAGGGCACTGATGGTCCAGGCTCATTTTGCTGGACAAGGAGACATTTCTCCTGTGGCTTTGAGCCTCTCTCTGATGCATTTTTAATCCACGTTTTCTCAGTTTATTTCTTGTCTTCAGAGCAGCAGTAAAAGGAACTAATTTAGAAACCCTGAGCTGGGCAGGACCGTGCACCTTAAATACCTCTTTTGATGGTGCTGGGTCTTCTTCCAGTGCTTTAAAATGAACTTTTCCCCCCCCATTTTTGCCTTTGAGGGTGGAAGTGTGACCCTTCTTCTTTATTCCAGAGCCAGACTTGAGTTGTAAAAAGGGCTGCATTTAGACACTATTGTCCATGGGGCTGGGTTGGATTTTTGGGGGGATTTTGAGCACCGTGTCCTGCTTTAAGGGTTGTTGGTAAGTGTCACCTCGCACAAGTGCATCCCAGGTGAAGCAACAAAGATGTTTTGGTGCAGTATTAATGCAGGAAAATTCAAGTGCAAGAATTCTGCTCCTGGGTGAGCAGAGCGTAGGGAAGAGAGACAGCAGGATGGAAGAAGGGAGGAACCACCTTGATCCTGGGTTTTTAGAGAGGAACCACCTCGATCCTGGGTTTTTAGGGAGGAACCACCTTGATCCTGGGTTTTTAGAGTGGAACCACCTTGATCCTGGGTTTTTAGAGAGGAACCACCTTGATCCTGGGTTTTTAGAGAGAAACCACCTCAATCCTGGGTTTTTAGGGAAGAACCACCTCAATCCTGGGTTTTTAGGGAGGAACTGACTTGATCCTGGGTTTTTAGGGAGGAACCACCTCGATCCTGGATTTTTAGGGAGGAACCACCTCAATCCTGGATTTTTAGGGAGGAACCACCTTGATCCTGGATTTTTAGGGAGGAACCACCTTGATCCTGGATTTTTAGGGAGGAACCACCTCAATCCTGGGTTTTTAGGGAGGAACCACCTCAATCCTGGATTTTTAGGGCCGTGCTTGGTGAGATTTGGAAGGGACAGCTGGGATAACACAGACCAGGGTCACACACTCTACGTGTGGAGAGCTGGGATCACCTCCTTCCCAAATCCTCCGGGTTCCACTGCTCAGAGCCACCGGGCGCTGGACAAGAACCACGACCGGGGCACAGAGCAGGATTAGCCAGGGGCTGGCCGGGTCTGGAGCGGGTTTTGGAGAGCGCTCCACATTCCCCTGGGGTCTCTGGGATGTTAATTGCTTCGGATGTGTCTTGTTCAAGCTGCTGCATTCCGTGCTCCGGCTGCCCGACGGCTGTTGCTGAAAGCAGCATGATTTACAGCGCGCGCCGCTCGCTCCGGGGAGCCCGCGGGCTTTTCCTGCTCCTCCTCCGCCCTTCAGGCTTTGCAGCAGACGCTTTGCAGCGCTGACATCGAGGTTGTTTCTATCCCTTGCTTATCTCAGCGCGGCCCTTCCCTCCTGCAGTTGCTTTCTTGGCTTTCTGCTCCGTAATCCGTCGGCTCCGGAATGCCTCCGGTGTCCCGTAAGGCTCGGTGCATGCCCTCGCTCTCTGTTCCAACACCCCTGAGCATGAAACACTCTGGCACGCGTCAGCTGGCCCAGGATGAAGCCCACAGACCTTCTCCCTGCTTGGTTGCCCCCTTGCTTGTCGAAGGGAGACGCATTCCAGCTCTTTGAGGCGTTTGGATGAAAGTTTGGAGAAGTCGGTTTTTAACGGCTGGTTGGAAAAGTTGGGAAGTTGGTTTTCCCTCCTCTCTCCCCAAAAATGCGTGGGGAGCTGCCCAGAGCTGCGAGAGAGCAGAATCTCTCTCGGATTCTCAAGAATCTCAACTTTTCAAAGCTGCTTTTGCTGTTTTAAAGCCACGTTGAAGATGGCATTGGCCGCTGTTGTAACATGGTGAGTTTAAAGGCCATCGGGATGCTTTTGCACCAGAGAGGAACAGAGCATCCACTGTGAATTCTGGCCCTGGGGCAGCTTTTAATCAGCCAGTTTCTCAAAGAGCTGATCCATGGCAGGAGGTGGTTCTAAGGCAGAGCAGGAGAACCAGGGCTGCCCTCGGAGATGGGCGTGGGGAGATGCCCAAGGAAGCTGCTCCCAACCCTGGAGCCTCCTGATCCCCAGTGAGGATGTCGTGTCCCTCCAAACCTGAGCTCTCCTTTCTCCCCTTGCAGCACGAGGACGGACCAACCTGGAGCTGCGGGAGAAGTTCATCCTGCCGGAAGGAGCCTCGCAGGGAATGACCCCGTTCCGGTCGCGGGGCCGGAGATCCAAACCCTCCTCCCGGGCAGCCTCCCCGACACGATCCAGCTCCAGCGCCAGCCAGAGCAACCACAGCTGCGCCTCCATGCCATCCTCTCCGGCCACTCCGGCCAGCGGAGCCAAGGTGGGGCTCAGGGGTGAAGCTCTCCCTTCCCTTTAGCAACTGGGTGGTCTCCAAAACCCAGAGGAGGAGCTGCAGGAGGTGTTGGGAGGAGGAAGGTTGGGGCTTGGGCTTGATGAGGGCTCTAGAAGGTGCTCACCGGCATCCAGGTGGGATGGGGTGGGATGCTGCAGGACAGGTTTGGTTTTCAGGCCAGCCTTGGATCCCTGTGGCTCCGCAGGAGGGTCCCCAGCGCTCGCCGTGCAGCCGGAGGCTCCTGGTGCCCGAGGCAGGGCTGTGGTGTCAGGAGGAAGCCACCACCCCTCATCTCTCCTTCCCCACCCCATCATTATTCCATCACCCACTGGGTTTTTTCCCTTTTATTTAATTTATGTCATCCCTGTTTGGTTCTCGCTCCGTTTTAGTGCCGTTTCCCCCCCCCCCCCCCCCAAGTTTTCCGGATCCTTTCCCCATTTCTCTTTTCCTTTTTTTTTTTTTTTTTATTTTTTTTTTTACCACTCATTCCACCTCTCCCCCCCTTTTCCTTGGCTTTTCCATTTCGCAGACTCCACACCACTTCTCTCGATGTTATGACAAACCCTGGTTGATAAACAGTAAAGCGAGCACCCCCCTGAGGGGATTCGATTATTCCGACTTCCAGCTCCCGAGCGCCGAGGTAGAGTATGGTCTGCCAGCCCCAAGGAGCTGCTGGCAGGCCAGAGTGCCCCTGGCACGGAGTCACCCCGCTCCCGTGCCTGCTCCTAACGCTTTCCTCGTGGTAGAGCAGCGCTTGTAGCACCGCTAACGCTCCGGCTGTTGGCGTTTTTCATGGGTCTCCAACTCTGCTTAAAACACAAATATCGGCTTCAGAGTGAAGCACAGCACTTTCAATTGGCCTCCCCCTGCTTCCAAACCACGATAATCCTCTCGTGCTTTGAGAAATGTATTCATTTTCCCGAGCTTTATTGGAAAAGGGGCCGCGTTTGGCTTCCCAAAATTGAAATGCAGCAGCCGAGTGGAGACTTGAAAATCAGCTACAGCGCATGCGCCGTAACCACACCGCCTCATTCTGCGGAGAGCTTGTGTTCATCACCGTGGTAAAGCACGTCTGGTGTGTCCAGCCACCGCCTTGATGCTCCCAGGAGGATGGATTTGGGCTGAGATTTGGGTTTTCTCCTGAAGTTTTCAGCCTCCTCGTGGACTTTCCCTGCCCTCGTGAGTGGGTGCTGAGAAGCACCGGGGTAGATCCCGGTGGTTCACTGTGCTGTTGAGGTAGCTGCGTCTTGCTCAGCGGTGCTTCCACGTGGAAAAGGGGTTCATTTGATTCATCAGGAGGTCAGGAGCACTTCCCCGGTTGCCCTAAATTGCTGCTTGCTGCCTATTTTAAAATAGGATCAAGGATGAGAATCGAAATCTCTGGTGATGACAGCGGTGCCTCGAAAATCGCGCATTAATGGATTTTGATTCCCTCAGCTGCCCCCTCTCCCCCTGCAGCTCCAGTTTCATCACATCCCAACATTTCTGAGGTTCCCAAAAAATCACAAAATTGCAGGGGATGGAGGAAAACCCCTCCAGCTGTCGCTTTAAAGCTCTGTGGGGAATGCCCTCTGGGATCCGTGCCCATCTATCCAGGGCTGCAGCACCCCAAAAACCCCCAGGGCTGGGGTCGCTTTCCTGCAGCGCTGCCCCAAACCCAGAGCTTTGGATGGTGAACAGAAACTGGAGCTGCCTTTTCCAGCTGGATCCAGGTGCCCTCACCCTGCTGGCACCTTCCCCTCGGCTCCCTGCAGCAGTGGCAGGAGCAGAGTTGCCTGTTGTGCTGCTTCACCCCACACCAGCTGCACTTCCCACATCTCAAAGGTCAGGGAAAAGCGCCGTTTTGGGATGCAGCCAGAGCTGACCCGCTGTGTTTTGTGTCCCTGCCCATCATTTTTCCAATCTGGCTGCCTTTGGGCACTGGGAGTGGTGTGGATACACCCCTCCACCTCTCCCTGCAATGGGTTGTGCTTCTCAAGATCCCAAATGGACTTGACTTTCTAAAATGCTCCTGAGCTGCTTGGATGCTGAAATCCGTATTTTTCCGTATTTCACATTCCCTCTGTGGAGCTTTCAAGCCCAGCTGATGCTGTCTCCTAACAGCTTTGCTTGGATTTTTCCTTTTCCCCAACAAATTCCCTTCCATCAGCCTGCAGCGCACAAACTGCCATTCCCCTCCCAATTTTCAGGATTCGGGCTTTTCCCTTATTTTATGAGCTGCTGCTGAAACGGCAGCTTGTGCCCTCCCTGACCATTGAGATGGGGGTTCCTTAAAAGCCCAAATTCTTGCTGAGGATCTGATCTCGGATGTGACCTCGGCCCGGCACAGTGCAGGTGACAGCTAAAGGGTGTCCCACATGTGCTTCCTCCCAAGGTGACCCCCTCGGCGGGCAGCAAGCTGAAGCGCCCCACCTTCCACTCCAGCCGGACCTCCCTGGCTGGGGACACCAGTAACAGCTCCTCACCGGTCTCAACAGGTGCCAAAACCGCTCGGGCAGGTGAGTTTAGGGAAAAGATGGAAAAACTCCTGTCGCTTCTTAAATCAGTGGCGAAAATACGGAATATTTTGGGGGTGGGCTGGGGGAGGAGATGCTGGCACAGCTCTGCACTCCGAGGAACTGCTGAAATCCGGGGAGGAACCAACCCTGCTGTTGAACCTCCCATCTCAGCGGTGCCGCTGTGGCCGCAGCAGGGACGGGGATGTCGCTGTTGGTTTGGGGCTGGAGGAGGATGAAACCCTTTAAACCCTCCTGCTCAAGGCAGCCTGTGCTGGGCTCTCCTTGCAGACCCTAAAAAAGCAGCCAGTCGTCCCACGAGCCGCGCCGGGAGCCGCACGGGGAGCCGGGCCAGCAGCCGGCGGGGCAGCGACGCCTCCGACTTCGACCTGCTGGAGACGCAGTCGGCCTGCTCGGACACCTCGGAGAGCAGCGTGGCCGGCGGGCAGAGCTCGCGCCGCGGCGTGGCCAAGCCCTCCAAAATCCCCACCATGTCCAAGAAAACGCCCACTGCCACCCCAAAAACTCCGGGCCCTAAAAGATAATACTGTACCCGCCACCCTCCTGGGAGAGGAAGGAGAAAAAAAGCAAAACAAAACCCAACCTGTGTCCAGTTTTTAACCCTGCTCCGTACATTGGATGTATATTTATTCTAAATGGGAGAAACTATATTGTTAAAAGTGTAAAAGAGAAGTTGTGTTATGAAGCTGCCTTATTTGGGTTTTTTGTTTTGTTTTGTTTTTTTGGGTTTGTTTTTTTTTTTTTTTTCTTTTTTGTAAGTTACTATTTTCATGTGAATATTTATGTAGATAAAAAAAAAAAAAAATTGCCTCTCGGTGACCCCTGTTTAGAGAGGGGCCTGGAAAACTGAAATGTGGGAGAGAAAGAAAAAAAAAAAATCAAGAAAAAGATTAAAAAAAAAAAAGGAAGCAAAAAAAAAAAAGGTCAAGATGTGAAAGTGTAAAGAAAAACTAAAATATAAATAGGATTTCTGCGCGGTGCAGGGTGTGAACCTGCTTTATCTTTTAGGATTGTTTCCTAAATGCATCTTTATAAACTTAACTTGCTGTCTCAGCAAGGTAAATTATATTTAAAAGCGAAGACCTGAATCCTGCAGTGTTCAAGGAACTCTCTTTTTGTAAATCACAGATACCTCAACCAGAGAAACATGAGGTGAGGGGACTTGGGGCTTATGTTTCCATTTTTTAAAGCTATGTGGTTTTACCTGAAGAAAGCGGAGTTTGACATAATAAAATTTGCACACACTACAGCAAAGGCCGTGACGATTTGCTGTCCTGAGAATACTGTCCTGACAACTTTGTTTTTAAACAACAAACCGAGGGTGAGGGGACTGGGGAGGGGCTTGAGGAGGGAGGGTTCACGCCGGAGGAGAGCACAGGGTACGACTGCAGGTCTGGATCACTCGGATGCATCCCTTAGAGGTGGTGGGTCCTCCAAAATCAAGGATTCTTCTGGATTGATGGCTTAACGAGCCCGACCCGAGGCGTTCCTTACACAATCGCTGTTTTATCTGCATCTCTTTGTTTCCTATTTATTATTTAACTGGTCATTCCACTTCCAGCCAGGCTGAGATTGATGTGAACTCTGCTCCTAGGAGAAATCTGGACTTACACGCACAGTTGCTTGTCCTTGAAATGAGTCTCACCAGCACACTCGCTGCAAGTCCTGTCTCGCTTTTGTACGCTCCTTTTTCTTTGTAATAAAATCCAACTGACCAAGTGACCAGGAGACGGGCCGGGGGCGAGGGCTCTCCACAGCTCCTGTATTTATTAAATAGTGTTCCTCTCCGGCTCTGACCGTGTTGCTGTGTGATTCTCTCAATTGGTTTCAAATTGAGGCAAAACTGAAGCTCTACCAATGAATTGTTTAAAAACCAGACACATTTTTGTATTAAAATTGCTTGCGGTAATAAACAATCTTGCCTCCTACTTTATTCCCCAGTGTTAGCTTTGTGAGGATGAGCTGGAGCTGCTTATCCCGTGTGGGAAGGCGGTGCCTGTGCAAGTCGGGGGGGGGGGGGTTGCACGCTGGTTTTCCTTGGGGGGTGGAGCAGGGAACCACCCAGCCCCAAAATTAAAAGGTCCAGGAGGGTGGGTGATACTGGTGAGGGCGCTCAGTGAACCCTGTGAGGGGAAGGGATGCAAGGGGGTGTCCAAGAGTTTGGGTGGCCTTGGGGGTGGATGCCTATGGGGGTGAGCATCTCCAGGTGTGGTGTTCATGGATTTGGGTGTCGGTGAGGGTGAGTGCCCCGGGTTTGGTTTCCTACGACGCTGAGTATCCCCAGGTGTGGGTGGTCAGGGGTTTGAGTGTCAGTGAGGGTGGGTGCACCTGGGTTTGGTTTCCTACGAGGGCGAGCCTCCCTAGGAGTGGGTGCCCATGGGGTGAGCATCCCTAGGAATGGATTTCCACGGGTTTGCTCACCCGTGAGCGGGAGCATCCCCAGGGATGGGTCCCCACGGGTTTGGGTCCCCTCGAGGAGGGTGAGCATCCCTGGGGACGGATGGGTGCTCGTGGGTTGGGGTGTGAGCGAAGGTGGGACCCTTTGGGTGCCCGCGAGCACAGGCATCCCTAGGGATGGGTTCCCATGAATTTGTGTGTCCACGGCTTTGGGTGCCCGTCGATTTTCACACCCAGCCATGCTCCCCGTGCCCCGGAGCCGCCGGGCGGGGAGGGCTGGGGCGTCCCGGGGCCGGGGCGGTGCCGCTGGAGGGACCGTCCCTTTCCCTCGCCCCGCCGGGGCGGGCCGCGGCCGGAGCCGGGGCCGTGCCGGTGCCCGGGGCCGCACCGCACCGGGCGGGCGGGGGGTCCCGGCGGTGCCATGGGGCGCGGGGCGGGCGGGGGGCGGCGTGGGGCCGTGGCGCTGCTGTGGGTGGCGGCCGTGCTGTGCCAGCTGGGCAGCGGCAGCGTCCTCCGCCGCCGGCTCCACGCCGCCGGGGTCCCGCAGCGGCGGCTGAGCGGCGGCGAGCGGCGGGATGTGCAGCGGGAGATCCTGGCCGTGCTGGGGCTGCCCGGCCGGCCCCGGCCCCGCGCCCCCGCTCGCGTCCCCGCCGCCGCCGCGCCGCTCTTCATGCTCGATCTGTACCACGCCGTGGCCGGCGAGGAGGAGGAGGAGGGCGAGGAAGCGGCGGTGTCGCGCCCGGTGCTCACCGGGCTCAGCACGCAGAGCCCCCCGCCCGGCAGCATCGTGAGCCGCGCAGACACCGTGGTCAGCCTCGTCAACATGGGTGAGAAACGTTCCGGGGGCACCGAGGATATCGGGGCGGAGCGGGGGACACCGGGCTGTGCGGGGCATCGGGGGGACCGGAGCGCAGCGGGGAGTACCGGGGGTAGCGGGACGTGCGGGCAGGATCCCGGCGGCTTTGGCAGCACCGGGGGCATCGGGATGATCGGAGCGCACCGGGGCTCACCGAGGGCGCCGGGAGGCGATACCGGGGCGTGCGGGCAGGATCCCGGCGCCAGGAGCAGACCGGAGCTTGTGGAGGCACGGAAGCGCACGAGGACGATCCAGGCGGCTTAGGAAGGACCCGGGGCGGGGACCGGAGGGCACGGAGGGACCGAGGGGACCAAAGCAGACAGGAGTGGACCGGCAGGAGCGGGGGTGAGGCGGCGGCTGAGCCCCGCACAGCGCAGAGCCGGGGAGGCACCGAGGGGACACCGGGACGGGGCGCAGGGGGCTGAGCTGACCCGAACCCCCGGTCCGTGACTGTGGTACCGGCAGCTCCGAGCATCCCTCGGCCCTGGGGTGGTTTCTCAGGGCGTCCTTGTTCAAATGAGGAACTCTTTTGCCCCAGGTTAAGCTCAATAACGGGGGAGAGCGGCTGTGGGGGACACGGTGGCGGCGAGGGACGCGGGTGTTGGGTGAAAGAGGCCGGGACGAATCCCAACTCCGCTTAAAAAGGGGAAATGGAGAAGGGGAATGTCCTGCAGCGAGGCTGAGGGAGGCTCGTCCACCCTGCACTGACCATTTCGCTGGGCACAAGGACTGGGGTGCAGGGCAGGCGGGACAGCAGCTCTGGTGCCAGCAGCACGGTGAGCCTCGGCGGGACACTGAGTCCAAATAAAATCCCCAAGGTTGCTAATTATTGCTGGAAACCCAGCTCCGGCTCCAGTATCCCTCCTACTTCCAGGCAGCGGCTGGAGCAGCAGCAGAGCTGTCCCAGCATCAGCGGGGCCGAAAATACTCGGGATGGGATGGATCCTGTCTGAGAGCAGGTGCCCCGAATCCTGTGGGGTTTGCAGAGCAGGAGCTCGGATATGGAGCTCTTCCCTGTCTCTTCTCGTTGCTTTAAGGGGTGTCTGGGTGCCCCAAGCACGACGTCCCCCACAACCTCTGAGGATGAGGAGAATCCCTCCTTGGAGACTCGAGGCAGGGAGGGGATCTGCACCCCTGGGAGGAGTTTTAGGCGAGGGAGGGGCTGCAGAGGTGTCTCCCACTCGTTCCTACACTCCCTGTACCACGCGTGGGTGTGAGGAGTCTCCCTGGAACAGACCCTGCTGCTCAGGAGGTGCTTGGGGTGCCCAGGGGTGCAGGCACCCAGCACCCATTTAGGGTCCTGAGGGACCTGTGGGAGCTCAGTGTCCTGGGAAAGCTGAGAGTGATGGAGACAAAAACTGAAACGCCAAATCCCCTCAGCACTTGGGACAACAGCCAAGCACCGAAATGGGCTTTAAAATGGTCAGGTTTGATGGCAACCAGGGTGGGATGTTTGGGGGAGCCTCCTGGGAGGTGTCACTGCAGGTACGGGGGTGCAGGCAAAGGGGCACTGCTCCCCTCCCCAGTGCCCCTGGAGTAGCCGGGAGAGTTGGGGAACACAGCTCCAGCCTTCCATTTGAATGGCTTTGATTTCTGCGGCTTCATCAGCCCCTTCATGTTAATTAAATAAGGGATTTTTTTTGTGGGAGAAGGCCAGCTGTCATTTGCATGCATAATTGGCTGCACAATTATCCTGATGGGACATGCAAATAGGGCAAAGTCTGTGCCCCATTGGCCACTTGGACCTCTTTGCTCGCAGCCACCCCACGCAGCCCTGTGTGAGCCAGGCCGGAGCGCGGCTCCCAGCGGCACACCTTGTTCCCGGCAAGGGGGAATGACAAACCTCCCTGGGGCACAAACACAGCCCAGTTTGGGGGACAGGGGCAGCCAGGGCCACCGGGCACCCCCAGCTGGGTTTGGTGATGGGGGATCATCCCCATCCCATCCTCATTCCCATCCCCATCCCCATTCCCACCCCCTTCCCATCCCATCCCATCCTTTTTGCTCCTCCCAGAGCAAGGATAAAGCCTGGCCTGTGTTCCTGTGCCCTTGCTGGAGGAGTCCAGCAGGATGTTGTGTTTTTAAGGCCGGGGTAAGGATGGGCTTTGGGATTTCTCCCCGGCTCTGAGTCATGGGTACGGGCAGGGTGTAATGGTGGGGTGGGGAGTTTGTAATGGGAAGGGGATGAGGAGATTCACAGCATTCCTGAGCCCCCCACAACACCCAGGGCACACAGAACACGCATCCCCCCTCTCCCTCCCGGCATCCACGGCTCCTGATTTATTAGAAAATGTCCCTGCCCGTGGCAAGGGGTTGGAATCAGATGATCTTTAAGGCTCCTTCCAGCCCAAAGCAGCCTCTGATTCCATGTGGCCGGACTCCCCTGTGGCTGCTCGGGATGAAGCTGTGCCCACAGCCAAACATCTTCCTGGAAAATCCAGGGAGCACTGGAGAGGAATGCAGGACACCTTGGCAAAAATAGCCACAGCGCCCCAGGCACTTCAGGGAACCATCAGTGTGAGGTGGGAGCTCAGGGCAGCCTCTCTAATTGAATTTTGGGAGTTGGGATGTGCTGCTCCACTCTCTGGAAGCTCATCACCCACTGCCCTCGCCCCCACACAATCACCACCGAAATCCAGCTGCTGTCAGCAGCCAGCTCGGGATTTTCCCACTCCTGGCTTCATTTTGCAACCATTTCAGCCTCCTCCTCCTCTGGGCATCCATCCGGGGGCAGCCCGTGCCAAGGTGTCAGTGCTCTGTGTGGACCCTCCGTGTGTGTTTTAATGGGAAAAGCTTTCCAGATAAATCCCTGGGATCCACGGGGCAGGGCAGGGGCCAAAGCTGTGTCCCAGCCACGAGTAGCTGGACTGGGGGTGTCCAGTTCCGAGCCCTGTGTCCTGCAGCTCCCAGTGCTCATCCCAGGAAGCAAACTGGGAATCTGGATGTGTCTCACAGCACTTGGGGTAACTCCTGAATCCCTCCCCACTTCACAAAGCCTCCAGAGCTTATTTTTTCCTGCTTGCAAGTGAAGGACAGCATCTTCCCTGCATCTCCTTTAAACCTATTTTAGGCTCCAGAGCACTTGATGTGGTTGAATATCCTGGCATTTCCTTTTAATTTGGTGCCTGAAATGGTCGTGGGGACCCATCGGGAGCAGCCAGGGCCGGTAATTACGACTGATGCGCAGTTTATAGCAGCGGAGAAAGTGCACGCCGAGAAACGTGCAGCTAAGAATAACCTGGGGGGCAGGAGGAAGGGTGGCATCTGCCAGGAGATCGGGAGCGCTCAGGGACTGGGAGACACCAGGAGGCTCAGTCTGGGTGGAGCTGGGCATCCCCTGCCAGGGGCACGGCCCCGAAAAAGAGAAAATTTATTTTAATTTTAATGTTGTTTTTTGGGGAGCGGTGGGAGCACAGGGGTGACGTTCAGCTTCGGGGGAAGACGCAGCAGCTCCTCGGGATGATGCCAAAGGAGGGGGCAAGGAGAGCAAAGCGCTTGGGTTGGGCTTTTTTAGTGCGTCTCCTCCGCAATCCGGATAATCCGCCCACAGATAATTGAGGGTTGGTGGTGTGGCTGAGTCAACCCGGATCAGTGGCAGGTTCCCAGGCACCAGGGGCTCCCAAAACCGGCCGGGGGGGCACCTCCAGTGCACCCCCAGCAGCAGCTGAGCACCCACGGTTCTGCTGGGGCGATTTGGGGGAGCTGCAGGGTTCTCATTTCACAACCAGTTTGATTTTAGCAGCAAACACGGTGATGTTGAACCCTCTCCAAGCTGCTGTTTGTGTCCCAGAGGTGGCACAGGAGGGGAAGCTTCTCCCTGGGTCCTGCCCCTCCATGGGAGTTCTTCTTTTTCTCCCCGAAGGAGAATTCAGGGGTTCTTCCCAGAATCTCATCCCGAGCACAGACAGATTTGCTGTCAGACCCAGATTATTTGGTTCATCCAGGAGCTCAGCTAATTGTAGCCCCTTTAGCATTTCTCCTACTGCCAAGGTGTCTCTGGGCTTCCCTCCCACCAACTCCCACCCTCTGCCTTCATCCCTGGACCCCTCCATCACCTCCACGGCGATGGGAAGTTCCCGTAACAAATTTGTTGTGGTTATGATTTTCACTCTTCTCTGGGGCCAAAAATCACCTTTTTTTTTGGCTCTTTTTATCTCGTGTGGGGTCTCTGTGACCTCCTTGGCTCCGACAAAAAAAATCCCTCTGCCCATCCCCTGGGTGAGAGTCCAGCTACAGCCAAAGATTTTGGAGCAAAGGGGTCACTCGAAGTGACCACAGACACCCAAGGGGTACCTGGGTGTCCCCTGGACCGACTGTGGGACACCCACTGGGGGTTTAGCAGTGCTAAAAAAAAGGAGGTGACTCCTTTTGTGTTTTTTGGGGGGGTGGGGGTGGAACTTGAATAATTTCGGAAGCTCCACAAGGCTTTGGCGGCACCAAAGGTCCAGGAGAATAAAACCACCCACGATGGGCTGGGGGAAGAAATGGAAAAGAGGGAAGAGGCCGAGGGACTGCAGAGGGTTTGGGGGGCTGGCGGGTGCCCCCCGAGGGGGGCAGGGGTTGGGTCAGGTGCCCGCAGCATCTCCTGCCGCAGCTGGCAGCCGCCCCGCCGGAGCAGGAAGCGTTCTCCGCATCCGCCCTGCCCGCCTGGCCCCGGGCTCTTTTTATAACCCAGCTTGTGGTGAGGCTGGGAGCTGGAGGGAATGTGGGATTCGGGAAAAAAAAAAAAAAAAAAGAAAGAAAAAGAGAGAAAAGGGGGCAAAAAAAAAGGAGGAAAAAATAAGAAGGAGGAAAAAAATGGGTACGTCGGTAAAATCTCAGTGTTGGGTTTGGAGGGACGCGCTGCTCCCTCTGTGTGAATGGGAATGGTGACCTCATGGTGGATTAAATTTGGAGTATTTCTCCCCCCCCTGGAATTGGTTAAAAAATGCCTTTAAAAGGTTTCTTTTTGATTTAGTTAATTATTTGTTTGTTTTAGTTTTAAAAGAAAGCGCCAGGTCAAATTGGTTACGTTGCTTTCGCGCCTGAAGCAGGAGCAGCTTTGGTCACGTTGAATTGTATTTAATCATAAACTTTAATTATGCTCAGATGAGACAGGTTGGAAGATTTTTAAAGAACAACTTGAAGCAAATAACTGCGTGTTAGCAGAGCTGTGGGGGCTGCGTTACCACAGGGAAAGGGAGGCTGGTTCCTTATGGGCTCACAAAATAAAATCGGATTTTTGCTGCCCCAGACTGTGCTGGATTGATGGAGAAATAAGGAATTTTCAGGGAAAAGGGAAGGTTTTTTACAGAGCAGTGACCTGATAATCCCCCCAACTCCCCAAAACTGCACAGGCTGAAAATCTGTATTTGTGGGCAAGAGGGGACCTGTGATATCCAGTGATGATGGCCCTGATGAGCCCTGGCTTTTTCTGCTGCAAGGAAAGTTTGGAAAATGCCAATTCCTGCTCCAGATGGTCCTGATGACCCCCAAAACATCAAATTTTTGTGGTTTTCACCTTTTGATGAAGCACAAAAAGCTGCAGCCCCCGAGGCACGGCACATTCTCTGTGCTCCCCCCATAGGCTGCATTTGTGATTTTGATTTTAATTTTCCTTTTAATTTTAATTAATAATAAAGGAAGAGGGCTGGGAGGGGAGGCTGGGGGGTTTACAGCAAAATAAAATGCAAAAATAGGGGAGGCTGCATCCCGATTCAAACTCTTGGGAGATGGGAATTCCCAACCTAGGGCGGGCGGCTCGGAACCAGCGGGTTTGTCCCCAAAATCCTTTTGGTGGCACTCAGCAGGGCCTGGCACGGCCATCCCTGACCCTTTTTTTGCTCCACAGTGGAGCAGGACCGGGATCTGTTCTCGCCCAAGCCCTACTGGAAGGAGTTCAGGTTCGACCTGACCCAGGTGCCGGCGGGAGAGGCCGTGACGGCCGCCGAGTTCCGCATCTACAAATCCCGGGGTGTCCCTGGCCACGCCAACAGCAGCCTCCACATCAGCATCTACGAGGTGGCTGCCCAGCATTCCAACAGGTGACGGGCTGGGAATGCAGTGGGAACAGGGATGAGGGCGGTGGGAATGGGGGTGAAGGTGACAGGAGCGGGTATGGCGTGAAAACGTGGGTGTGGGATGATGGGGATGGGAGTGGGGATGAAGATGATGAGGATGGGAAGGGTGTGGGGATGAGAGTGAAAATGGGAGTGGGTAAGGGAATGGAGAAGGTGGGAATGGAGAAGGTGGGAACGAGGTTGATGGGGAGAGGGATGGTACAGGAAAGATGGGAATGGGGATAAAGATGATGGGCATGGGTGTGGGTACAGGAATGAAGATGGGAATGGGAATGGGGATAAAGGGACTGGGACTGGGACTGAAGAAGATGGGGATGAAGAGGATGGAGATGAGAACTGGGATGAAACTGGTGAGGATGGAGACGGGTGTAGGGACCAGCTCCAGCCCTTTCCCTCCCCACCCCTCCCGAAGGCCGCAGGAAGCGGCACCGCCGTGTCCGGCTGCTCCCACACTTCCCCACAGGCCGGTGCCACGCCCTGGCATTCCCACCTGGGCAGGGAGGGAGCTTTTCCCAGGGCAGCTGCCAGGACACCACCATCGTGTCCAGCACGAGAGCCGGGATGTGTCCGGACACAGCTCCAAGGAGTCGCTCCCATTAATCATCGCTCCTGCTGGAGCCCTTTGGCTGCTGTTACTCACCTGCTCCTTCTCCCCCCTGTTCCTGTAGGGAATCCGACCTGTTCCTGCTGGATGTGCAGGACCTGCGTGCTGGGACAGAGGGCTGGCTGGTGTTCGACGTCACGGCCGCCAGCAACCACTGGTCCGTGGATCAGAAATACAGCCTGGGGCTGCGGCTCTACGTGGAGACCGATGATGGTGAGTCTGCCGGAGCTGCCTGCAGCATCCGGGGCCAAATTCCCGGGAATTGGAGTCCCCTGGGTGCCGTGGGATGTGGTGGGGGTTTGATCTCAGCGCAATTTGAAATTTCCAGCTGCGATGGGTGCCAGAAGTCTGGGTTTGCAGGTTCTGGTGGCACGGACTGTAATTAACGCCATTAACACTTAATGAACTCCTTACCTGGAGGGATCCTGTGTGTGTGTGGCAGAGGATTAACCCTCCTTTCCCCATGGGATTAGATCTCTTCCAGCCTTTTCCAGGTGTGCAGGCACACGAAGAGCAGCTCCTCTCCCGTGGCAGGAGGAATCTCAGCCAGGATCACCCCATCCATCCCTTTCCCTCCACTGGGGCGAAGGGGAAAATTGCTTTTAACCCTCGAACAGCCCCCTGCGACCATTGCAACAGGATCCTCAGGGGGCTTCAACCCCTTGGGATGCCGAAACCGCAGCTCCTGCTGCAAAACTCCTTTTATTTTCAATCTCTGCTTTAACCAAACGAGTTCTATCTGAGGGCAACCCCGCCCATGGTCCTGTCCCTGCAGGGCTCAGCGTCGATCCGGGCTCGGCCGGGCTCCTGGGGCGCCGGGGACCCCGCTCCAAGCAGCCCTTCATGGTGACATTTTTCCGCGCCAGCCCCAGCCCCGCCCGCGTCCCACGAGCGGCCAAACCCCCGAGGAGGCGGCAGCACAAGAAATCCAACGACCTCCCCCATCCAAACAAGCTCCCGGGAATTTTTGGTAAGGTGTTTGCTTGGGTGAGGGGGGGATCCCTATGGAAAATGCCAGGCTCTGCTGTTCAGCACCTTGAAATCCCAGTTTTTGGCCCCAAGGGGAACAGAGCAAAAAGGTTTGAGGAGGTTTTAGGATTGGAGGTTTTTGCAGTTTGGGAGGTGCGGGGAGGGTTTGGGTTGGATGCCCTCAAGGAAATGGTGTTTGGTGAGCGTGTCAGGATTACTGAATATTGGAATTTTTGCCTCATTGCCCTTGGCTTTGGAGCCCTGCGAAGGTGTCACAGCTCCAGAAAGCTCAGGCAGGAGGGGAGCAGGAAGGCCCTGAAACCGCCGAGTCTGGGAAACCCTCAGAGTGAGCAAAGCTGGGGTTTAGCCCTTCCAAGGCTGAATTCCTTCATCCCAATATTGGAATATCAACTTAAAGTCGCTCTGGAGCTTCTTTTCCCTTTGTGCAGCAACGAAGGCTCCTCTCCTTTGGCTCCCCTGGACCAATCCTGATCACAGGGGCTGTATCCCACCTCTGAGGGGTGGGACGGGGGATTCCAGGGCTGAAATTCCCTTTTCCCACAGACGATGTCCACGCCACAGACGAGCGGCAGGTCTGCCGGCGCCACGAGCTCTACGTCAGCTTCCAGGACCTCGGCTGGCTGGTACTTGTCTGCTGGGAGAAGTAAATGACAAAAAAAAAAGCCAAAACAACCCCCCCATCATCCCATGCCCCCGCCCTGGGCTCCCTCCCAGGCTGCATTTCCTGCCCACGAAGCCATCCCAGGAGCTGGGAAGGCAAACATGAACCTCCACAACCCCAAACCCCACCGGTGACCCCGAGCAACTCACGGCTCGGTCCAAAAAATCAAAATCAACCCTTGCTGCTGGCACAGCCACGTGGGGAAGGAGCTGGCTGAGTTGTTTGTGCAGGTGGGGAAGGGATGAGGGGGCGCAGAAGGGTGAGGACCTCGATGTAATCCTGGGTTTGGGGTTTTTTTCCAGGATTGGGTGATTGCTCCGCAGGGATACTCGGCCTACTACTGCGAGGGGGAGTGCGCATTCCCGCTGGACTCCTGCATGAACGCCACCAACCACGCCATCCTGCAGTCCCTGGTCAGTGCAGCCCACGGTGGGAGGGACGTTCAGGGTCCTGGGGAGCCGCCAGAGCCCGGTGGGACCCGAGGGAGAGCTGGGATTTTGGGATGAGCACAGCTGGGTTGGAGGGTGTTCGGGTTGGGAGGTGCAGTGGGGCTCCTGATTTAAATAAAGCATTAGTGGGGGGGGGGGGGGGGGGATGCACATCTGGGTGGGTTCACGCACATCTGGACGGGTGCTTGCACATCTGGGTGGCTGCTCACAGGCTGGCCCCCACCACAGGCACACGGGAGGTTCCAATAGGGAATTTCAAGGCATTTGTGGAGGCACCAGAGCGAGGGCACCCAGGTCACCAGCTCTGTCCCCTCAGCCTGAGCCAGAAGGGTGCAACAGCAGGATTTTGTCATCCCAGAGCTCCCTCACGTCTCGATTTCCTGGCTGACACCATCCTGCTCCAGTTTCGCAGCAGCTGGGGCAGAACTGAGGATTTCTGACAGGCTCATGGTCCCTCTCCCCTGGCAGCGAGCTGGGGAGCAGGGACAGGGCACAGCAGAGCCCTCCTGCTCTTCCCAAAAAGGGCTTCGTGTCATCCCTGCACCCTCCTCTCCAGCCGTGCCCGAGGCTTTATCCACAGCCCCGGCACCCAAACGTTGGGCTCAGCATATTCCGAGCAAGAAAGCTTTAATGCCTCCATTTTTTTTCTTTTTTTTTTTTTTTTTTTTCCCCAAACCCACCCCGCATCCCAGCCAGCGCTTTAATTTCTGGAATTTCCTGCCCCGTGAGTGTTCGTTTCCCCAATGGCAGAACCACCCCGGCTCCGGTGCTCCCGGTTAATTACAGGGAGCGCCGAGCCCTGGGCCGAGCCTTTGAAGGTGTCGCCTGGCAGGGTTTAATTCTGACATCAACACAGCTTCCAGGGCCCATCCAGGGGCTGGGAACCATCCTGGCAGCGGCAGGGAGGGGCCCCTTTCCCCCCCACTACACCCACCCATCACCCCTAAACCCAGCGCTGTTCCCAAAACGGGCAGGATGTGAATCACCTGGATGCGGCTCTTCTGGGAAGCGCCAGGGCAAAGGCGGCTGCGGAGCCGTGCCAGCCCCGGGCTGTGCTGCAAATAGCAGGGTTGGACAGCAAAAACACCGGACTTCCGAGCTGGGAGAGCTCGGCTGCCCCTGCCACAAATGAATCGCACATGTCGGGGGAAGCCGGAGAGGGCTCCGTGCGCCCCGCAGCCTCCGAGGCTCCCTCCTGCAGGAAAACGCCGGGATACAGCGCGGCCCGAGCAGGGAAAAGCCATCCCAAAGCGGAGTCGCGTTCACAAAGGTGCTGTGGGCTTTGGGTTTTAAATCCTGGGTGGAGAATCGCTGTTGGAACAACACCCAGCGCCCCCCGCCCACAGCGAGCCTGACCCGTGCTGCCCTCATTTATGGGCTTTTTTTGAGTCGTTTGTCTATTTCTGTGAGAAAAGGGCCCTGAAATGCCGAATCAACGAAGTGCCGTGAGCCCTGCTCCAACACAAACCGCAGCAGGGACTGCCTGGAGTTCAGAATAAATATTTTTGCAAAAAGATGGAAATAATCCCCCCATTCACCCGGGGTTTTTGGTTGGTTTGACACTTTTGCTGTTGCCTGGAGCCAAATTTGCTGACGCTGACGGGGCTCCATCCATCCCCCAGGTCCACCTGATGAAGCCTGAGGCCGTGCCCAAGGCGTGCTGTGCCCCCACCAAGCTCAGTGCCACCTCTGTCCTCTACTATGACAGCAACAACAACGTCATCCTCAAGAAGCATCGGAACATGGTGGTGAAATCCTGCGGCTGCCACTGATGGACAGGTCCCTGAGTGTCCCATTCCCACCCCTGGGTGTCCCATTCCCAGCCCTGGGTGTCCCACCCCACTCCCACCAGAGCAATGTGCCCCTGGGTTTCTGCTGCGTGCGTGGAAGAGGAGCTTTGGGGGCTGCATCAGAGTAAAATCTGTTCATGACAACAATAAACACCAAAAAATAAACCCCTCCCACCCCTTTCTAGAAGTGGATGTAAATAATATAAAACTCCCTTTCTCTTACTCTGCTTGATGAGACACGGATATATGCAAACACACACACACATCTATATATATATATATAGGAAAGAGAGGATTTTTGGCTGATTCTGTTCTGTCTGTGACCGATTTGTGCATCCAGGTTGCTCTGGGACTGAGCTGTTTCTAGAACTGCGTGTTTCTCAACTAACCCACCTCTACCCGAGTGCTTTTAATTCCCTTAATGAAAATATCATCAGCCAATTAAGCAGCTGGCTGACTAACCCGCTCCTGTTTACCCAAAGTTCACCAAACTCAGCCAGCTGGAAAAAAAATAAAACATCCAATATTGAGCTACGGCACTGTTATAAAATAAACGCAAAGTCTGGAAAGTAAACACGGAGTTTCTCTTGCTCTTTGTGTTTTAATGTCACAGCACAACAGGGCTCTGTTTGGAGGACATTTCGCAATGAAAAAATACTCAGGACCAGCTAAAATTGTACCTATTTGCTCAGAAATGAGCCCTGGTGTGAGTTTTAGGTCAGGCTGTGCCCATCCCCTGGGCTCCCAGTGGGGCTGTGACCAGTCCCAGGCAGCTTCCCCAGGCTATTTGCACAATTAAATTATTTATTTGCTCTGGTTTGAAAAGGAAAAGGCCTGTCCTGGTTCTCAGCTCGGATACCTGGGGAACCTTGGATCAATAAACGAGTAAAGAACCTGGCACAGTCAGGAAAAATCCCAATAGCCCCACCAGAAAAAGGAAGATTTGCTCCCTGCCAGTGCCCAGCTTCCCAAGAAAGGGTCTTGCTTATCTGGGTGTCTAATTCCACCCAAAATCCAGCTCAGGATGTGATCCTGGCTCTGTGCCTCCTGCAGAGAGAACACCCAGGCCTTCCACTGACTCTGGACTCTCCCTCTCAGGTCTTGCTGAAGGTGCCTGCAAGGGCTGACGTTAAAATTCGGGATTCAAACAACAAAAAGGAGCAAGGAAGGGAAAAGCAGGGCTGGGATTTTGTCTGTCAGGAATCACATCCTTGTGTCTCACCTTGCCCCAGTTTCAGGACAATGCACAACCCCCAGCCATGCTGGAACACCAGCCAGTGGAAAAAAAAAAACCCAACCCTGATGGAAAAGCAACACCCCTGACTCGTGAGGGGCTGGGAAAACCAGGAATCCCCCAATGGCACCAGCTCTTCCAAACACCCCCAAAATCTGAACATCGGATCTTCCTCTCCACCTCAGCAGCCTCATCCCTCCTGCACAAGCTCAGAACCACACATCCCTTCCATAATTTCACAGGAAACCCCAAATCCACCACTTCCCACCCATGTGGTCACCTGTCAGTGCAAAGCCAGGGCTGCCCACCACAGGAACCATAAATCCATGTGGTTTATCCCACTCTACAACCTGGAGTTTGGAAATCCTTTCCTTCAGCCTCATCACTCCGGGTTTTTTCCTTCCTCATCACCCAAAGAGCTCCTTCATTCCCTGGTGTTCCTTGTCCTGACCGTGTTCTCCAGCTCACGCATCCCAGGAAACGCCCTCCCTCTGGGGCGGGGACGGAGCTGGACCAGGATTCCCAGCAGGAGAGATGCCAGCCAGGGACCTGCCTCCCTCTGCTGCTGGAAAAGGACACTACAAGGCCAGGGACGCGCCAAAAACGCCTCCACGAGATGCTGCTGTGGAACAAACACGAGAGATTCAGCTCTGCTCTTCTTCCCCTGGCACAGGTACCTTCCCCTGGAGCCAGGATTTAGGAACAGGATTAATGAAGACGAGGGCAAGTGCAAAATAAAACCCATCTTTGCTCAAAGACCAGCGTCCCACAGAGAGAATTCCGCAGCCAGGCCCTCAGTATTTTTAAAACTAGCTTTTAATTTTACCAAACATCAATTGTTTTCCAGAACACGGCAGCAGGACCAGCCCGGCCCTGCTCGGGCAGCGCAGGCTGGGAAGCGATTTATCCCGGGAAGGATAAACCCTGCCCACAGCAACCTTTGCAGGGCAATTCCCATGGAAGCTGCGGGATGGGCACTGCTGGGGTGTCCCTGGGGTGTCCCATCCCTGCTGGTTCCCCGTCCCTCCTGGCCGGGCTCCCCCCATCCAGCCCCTCCAAGCGCCGAGCTCACGGGCACTCCCCGCAGTCTGAGATGATCACCTTCTGCTTTGGCTTCCCATCTTTGGTGCCCTGAGCCTTGGAGAGAAGAGCAGCAGGAATTCCAGGCATGAAATCCTCAGGGCAGGAAGGACATGGGGTGTGCCCCCAGCACCCCAGTGCCCTCACCTACCTCGATCTCCCGCACCACGTCCATGCCCTCCGTCACCTCCCCGAACACCACGTGCTTCCCATCCAGCCAGTCTGTTTTGTCACAGGTGATGAAGAACTGGGAGCCATTGGTGTTTGGGCCGGAGTTTGCCATGGACACCATCCCTGGGATCAGAGAGTGCAGAGTTATGGCCCAGCACAGCAGCTGCTGCTTCAGCCCAGCCCCATTCCCACGTCCTGCAAAACGCTGCTGGATCGAAGGGAGCTGCTGGGTATCAAAATCCACAGGAACTACTGGAAATCAATTATGGGGAGGAACACTTGCAAGTGTGAAAGATGCTCAGCTATTTTTAGCTGCAAAGCTGTTTGTAAGGAGATAAACCTGCTTGCTCACTCCTGCTTTTCACAGTCGTGCTGTGACACTCCTCATTTAAAACCAAGCAGGAGAAGCAGCTTTGAAATTGTTTTTCCTTTATGTAATACTGCAAATAAAGTGGGCAGAGAGGGAACGATACATTTCTGCTCGGTGAGACACGAGGGTCTGAATGTGGCAGAAGAATCTGGCCAATGCAGATTGTAATAATTATAATTATAATTCAGGGCTGCTGCTATCAACACAGCCAAACCAGCCCAAATGTGGCCCCTAGGTGATGCTGAGCCATTTTCTCTCCAGCCCCTGCCTGGAGATGGCTTTACCTGGCCCTGTGTGCTTGAGGATGAAGTTTTCATCATCAAACTTCTTCCCGTAGATGGATTTGCCGCCGGTGCCGTTGTGGTTGGTGAAGTCTCCGGCCTGGCACATGAACTGGGGGATGACGCGGTGGAAGCTGCTGCCTTTGAAGCCAAATCCTTTCTCGTGGGTGCAGAGGCAGCGGAAATTCTCTGTGTGGGGGCAAAGGGGAGGAAGGTGAGAGCTGTGCCAGCCCGGGGGTCACCAGGACGGGAGGCTGAGCCTTCTCCTCACCCGCGGTCATGGGCACCACGTCGGAGCGCAGGAGGATCCGCAGCCGCCCCGCAGGTTTGTTCCCGATCTTGATGTCCATGTAAACCTGGGGGTTGACCCGGGATTTCTTGGCAGGAGGCTCATCCTGGGCAGGAAAAGAAAGAAAAGCAAGCTGAGGTGACATTTCTCTGCTCTGCCTCCAGCCTTACAGTCCCATCCTTTGGGATAGAGGGGATATAGATGGCTCCAGTTGTTTTTCCTACCTCCTGCGCCTCTGCTTTGGGGGCCTCTGCTCCTCCCTCCTCCTTGTTCTCCTCCAAAGTCTTCCCTGAAAACTTCTTCAGCCACTCGTCATCTGACCAGACTGTGGCCAAAAAGGGAAAGGTCAGAGCTCAGGAACTGACCCGAAGGGCCACACCTCAGCTTATGCACAGAGCTCTGAGCATCCCCAGGGATGTTCTCCCCCTCCCAGGCCCCGACTCACCAGGCCTGGATGATCCTTCTTTAATCCGCATGGGTTTGGCCAGGTTCACACGGATTGTCCTGCCAAAGAGCTCAGACTCGTTCTGCAGAGGGGAAAAAAGCACGACAAAGCCCACCAAAAGGTATAAAACCACCCCAAAGCCCTGCAGAGCTCAGAGAACGGGGTTTGGGTTCTCTCTACAGCCCACAGCACCCAGGGCAACAAAGCCACACATCCCCCTAGAACACAGAGCAGGAGTGGGAACAGGGTCCGTACCATGTTGTCAATAGCTGCTGCTGCATCCTGCCAAAAAATCAAAATACAATCATTATAGGCATTTCTTCTCAAGGCCCAGCATAGCCATGTCCCAGCATCTCATTATAAAGACGACTGCCAGGTTTTCCTAAACCTCATCTATCCCAGGGATGTACAAACTGATGGGTTTCGTAGAAGCCATACCCAAACCCCATCCATGTGGGTCTCATCTTCCAACAACCCAAAAAACCCCTTGTATTTCAGATGCTTTTTATTGCTGCCATGAGCATTTGGGAGAGGAGGAGAGGTTTGTGTACCAAGCCCAGGACAGGTGATAGGAGGACAAATATGTGACAGCCCGTGGTGGCCACGAAGCCAAGAAACCCACCCAGGGATGGCAGCAGGAGAGCAGTTTGCTTTGGAAACAGGAAAAGAAAATGGGAAAAGCGGGAATTTGGAGGAGCAGAACACCTTAATGCTGTGCCAGGGAACACACACCCGATTCCACGGACTGTCTCCAGCAGGAAAAGGATGCATCCCAAAACCCCAAAGGCGAGCAAACCCCCAAAAGGCTCAAGCATCTGCTGGTTCCTCACCTCTGCCAGCTCAAACTCCACGAAGGCGAATCCCCGGTGCTTCTCTGGAGGGAGGCAAGCGAGGGGTCAGGGCCAGCACGGACACACCTGGGGGGGTCCCATCCCGGGAAAAGCGCTCGCACCCAAAGCCGCACACGGCGCGGCTGCAGCGCCCCGAGCACGCACCGGTCTCGTAGTCCAGCGGGATCTGGATGTCGGTGATGTCCCCGAAGGGGATGAAGGCGGCGTGCAGAACCTTCTCGTCCACCTCCTCGGCCAGCCCGCCTGCGGGGGCGGCCAGCGGTCACCGCCAGCCACCCCGGCGGCCCCTCGGGGGTCCCCCAGCCCCGCCACTCACCCACGTACAGCACCCGCTTGGTGGCCGCCATCGCGCCCCGGTGCCCCGGAACGGCTCGGCCCGGCCCGCCCCGGAACGGCGGCATCGCCCCGCCCCCGGCCGGCAGCGCGTTCGTGGGGCCGCTCCCGGGACGAGGAAACCCAGTAGAGCCTCCCCATCCTTCTGCAGCTCGTTCCAGAGCCTCGGATGCGCTGTGGAACAGGCGCGTTCAGCTCCAGCCTGAGCACGGTGTCGGAGCTGTGAGTGCGGAGGTCTTCTCGTGGTTCTGTGTTTACCTAAAGAACGCTTTTTTATCCCAAAGGAACAGCCGAAATAAGTTCGCAAAGGATTTATCAGTGCCAGTGCCGAAACTCAGCCGCCTTCGGAGTAGAAAAGAGCAGCAGAACCATTAAAGATGCAGCTGAAAATGCAGAAATGGAAACAGAGAACAGCCCATGACAGAAAGGGAGCCCAAACCCTCGTACCCTTCACTTGAAAATACCTCCCCCAACCCTTCTTAGATCACTGCTTACAGCCATCACCCCCTTCAGACACTGCCCCAGGCATAATTTTAACCCAGCTGCCTCAAAATACTCATTATCCAAAATCAACAAGCAGGGTAACTCAAATCCCAAGTGAATGTATTCACCACCCAATAACTGCCCATCAGTTTGATTTCACAAAGCCACGCCACATTTATTCAGCCAGCAGAGAGAAATTATGACAAACACAGTGCAAGTTTATTCCTTTATTGATAAATGTTTCCCAAACTTTCCAAACTGGATTGTTCAATTAAACACAAACTCACAAAAATACTTCCAGCCTAAAATCCTCAACGTCCTCTTTAGAAGACACAAGGGGCAGCTCTGTTCTGGCAAAGGAAAAGCTTGCAAACCCCCAGATTCTGGTTTTGGAAACCTCAAGCTTCAGAGTTGGCTTTTTAAATAAGATCTTTAAGATTAATTTACAAAATGCAATATAACTATGTGATAAAATGCACGGCCTTGAGATCTGCAGGACAGTGAAGGATCTTCAAACATCTTGAGCTGATGTCTAGGAAGGGGCTATTTGGCTTCTTTGTATCCTAAAGGAAAAAGGGGAGACAGGTCAGCTCCAGACTAGGGAATATTCCAGCATTCCAAGCCATAAGGAATGCGATATAATTGGGAAGGTACAGAGAAGCTGTTTGTGGTGGTCAGATGATCAGAAATCGTTATTATCCACGAGAAACTCAAATTCTTTGCTAAATCAGCCAGTGAAAATAAGAATAAAGTAAGAATCCTCATCCTTCTTCACCGGCTTGAGTCGTGACATCTGATCTCAACAGCACCACAGGAAGTACTGGAGATGGCAATTCCAGACAACCCACAGAGAAATGGAGCGTTAAACACAGGGAGAGGCATTCCAATAACCAAAAACCTTCTTGTCCCACAACAAACACAGGTGACACCACTTGCGTGGACAGACCTATCCAGTGAAACGTTCCCACCATTTAATACATCCTGAAGGCAGATGGTTTCCAGGACAAGCACGGGCATGAAGAGCCTGCTGAGCCTAAAAATCACCAGAGCTCCTTAGGGCTGTTTCCCAGACCAGCAGTTCCACAAGACTTATCCCCATGTTTTTGTCCTTCCTTTTCACATCAGCTGCAAGGGACTTCAACAGCACCATTCTGCTGTTTATTTAAGGGATCTAAAGGATATTCTTTAAGTTCTACATAAGGATTCTTCTGGCAGGAACGACATTAGGAGCTTTTTGTTGTTAAAGAGTGGACTATAATCAGACAAGTGCTAGTCACAGACCCACATGAATTGTTCACTAACAACCGTGTTTTATTTGCTGATTCTGGAAGCTTTTCGCTGAAGCTGAGGACTGAGACACTCACCAGTCATCCTGGTTCAAGAGGTAGCAGCAACCACTCCCACTTTCTGGGCAGCTTCTTTCTTGGCTTGGTGAGCCTGCAGCACTGCCACAGCCTCCTCCACCTGGGGAGACAAATCCAGTGAGATCTTCTCCCTGCTCAGAACCCCCCAACACAAAAGGAACACAGCAGCTCACCTTGGAGCGGAGGGACTCGGGAGATTCCAGCATGTGCAGCAGCTCCGAGTTGTCAATCTCTAGCAGCATTCCTGTGATCTTCCCCGCCAGGCTGGGGTGCATAGCTTGGATCAGAGGGAACAAACGTTCTCCTGAGGGAGAAAAAGGAGTTCAGACAAATGAGTTTTGATCTTTGAAACCTGAGGGGATGAAAAATGATCGGTGAGCACTGGGGTTTTACTCACCCAGCATCTGTTTCTGCTCCTGGGGAGGGGCAGCAGCCAGCATGGAGGCTGTCAGTGGCTCCTGGCCCTGCACATGCACTGCAGGCTGAGGTGCCTGAAAAGGGCAGACAAGGGTTATGAAATAGGTATGAGGCTGATTGCTTCCTATTTAGACAATATTAAAATGTTCCCTCCTAAAACACAACCTCTGTCAAGCCTACAGCACACTTCAGGCTTCAGAAAAGGGCAGGTAAGGTGCCCTTGGTTCACAAACACTCCCTGCAAATCCTGAGCTCAAAACCCTGGAATGTCACACGGGGCACTGTAAATATCTCACAAAAACCAGATCAGACATCGTGAGGTGTTAAAAAAGGCAGGTGTGGATGTTGTTCTTTCTTTCAGTGATACCCCAGTGGGAACTTGGCAAAGAGGAGAGACACTTAAAGGGTTGCAAAACAGGAACAAAGAAGCAAGAAAAATATCCTTACAGCAAGTCTGGCTACAAAAGGGCTTGTGAGTACACGACAGATAAACCAACCAGGGTGCCCCTGGCAAAGGCACAACTGCCAGGTTTGTAAATTCCAAATTAGGACTGTCTGGGCCATAAAAGTAGCTTGAAGTTTTTATAAAAATACTTCAGTTGCATGTGAAACTGCGGGGACTGCCCAGCCCCTGGTGGTACCTGCAGAGGCTGGACACCTGGGTGTGGGCTGCGGACACTTGAGGCGTATTTATAAGGAGGGACAGCCCTGGGAGCAGGGGCAGCTACAGGAGGACGGGGAGCCAAAGTCTGTGCTGCTGTGCCAACACCTGCAAAGGAAGGAGAACACAGTGACAAACACCTGCAGCAACGTGCAAACAAGCTGGGATGTCTGGGTTTGATTCTGAATTCAAACTACGCTCTGCATGGTGATACTTCTTTAGAAACCATTCTCCAAAGTGTAGCTGGCTACTTCAGGGAGGGGCTGTTCTCCCTAGAACCAATCCACAGATGCCACACTTTGTTTCTTTTTAGCTGCTCGCTGGAATAAAATGAATTTGGATGCTCTCCTCTGAAAGCAAAAGCCATAAGCTAACACAGCTTTCTGAGTGGTGTTGCAGAGGTGTAGAGATGAGTCCCAAACCAGTGGGAAAGAACCCATCTGGATTTCCACTGCTGTGCTGTAGCACCAAGCACCCCCAGACCTGCACTGCACAGCGAGGAATAGGAAAGAGGCAGGTGCTGGCTCTGCTCTTTGCAGACATCCCAGGTCTGACAACCATCTCTGGGAGTAGAAGTCAAGTCTCCACAGCATCCTCCTCCCTCCCAGAGAAAGGGAAAAGCCCAGGAAGAGACCCCTTCTTACCAACTCTCTGGGCAGCAGCTGGGAGGCCCCGGGAGGCCGGAGCGTTGGCAGGGGCCAGGTGGCGCAGGGCTGGCCGAGGCCCCGACTGGCGCATGGCATTCGGCATTCCCTGGAAGCCTAAGGGATGGAATGAGGGGAAATCTCAAAAGGGAACCAGCTGGCAAGGCAGGACACTCAGCTACAGGGAAGCATGGGAAGAATCAGAGAATCACAGAATATGCTGAGTTGGAAGGGACACACAAGGAGCAGAGTCCAGCTCCTGGCCCTGCACAGGACCGTCCCCACAAAGGAAAGCATTAATTGTTCCTGTTGGGAAGGGCAGCCCCCAAAGGCTTCTACAACCAAAACAGACTCTGGCATTCTCACCTTGAGGTCTTCCTCCTTGCTGCCAGCGTGGGTTGGGTCTCATCTGTGTCATTTGGTTGGGTGCATAGTAAGTGGGTCTGCTCTGAGCCTGGAGGAAGATCAGATAAGCTCAGAGGCAACATCCAAGTGCATGACAAACGTTGTTCACAACATGACCCAACACTCAAGTCAGATTAAGAGAACAGGCAGCTGGCAAGTCACAGAATAACCTCCACAAGAGCTGTTTGCTTACAGGCATAAAAAATGCTCAGTGAGATGAACAAAGCTGAACCCAGACAGGTTAAAAACCCCACAGCAGCTCACCTGGGGCACAGCAGGCATGAAATACCCGCCAGCAGCAGGCTGGAACTGGTTGATGATGGTGTTGGCAGGCAAGGCCCTCATGCCAGCGATGCGCTGCATGTACTGGTTGGTGAGATGGGCCTTCCTCTCCTCCTTCCTCTGTGCCAGTGCCACATAGAGGGGCTTGGAGCCCACGATGCGCCCGTTCATCTCTGTCACAGCTTTGGTGGCCTCCTCTGGAGAGGAAAAGCAGACAAAGCCAAACCCTTTGCTCCGTCCATCTTCCAGCATCACCTGCAGTAAAGATGAATTGCTAATGGAGTACAACTGAGCCTAAGAATCTGTGGATTTTAAAATTTTAGGCAGGACATAACTTGTTGCAGAGGTGTAGAGACAGGTTCTCATGAAGAGTCACCTGTCTGGATTTGCTCTGCGTTGCTGTCAGCACCATGTGTCCCCAGGCCCACACCGCACAGTAAGGAATGGGAAAGATTTGGTGCAGTTCTAAATGCACACAGGAAAGTGCCATTTCATGCTTATCACCTCAAACAAGCATGTTTGCCACTTCCTGCCTCCCCTTTGGGTAAGGGAATGAAGTTTTCAGTACAATCCCACTATTTACTAAGCCAGGTGTTTTCAGAATCCCAATAACCACAGGTTAAGAAGAGCCCTTTAATGCCATGGTAGACAAAAGGTCCTTTCTTCAGGCTTTAAAATCCAAATAACCCCCAAACCCCACATTACCTTGGCACTCGTTATTGACCCAAAAGGTGAGAACTCCTTCCTCAGTTTTTCATCATCTATAGTGTCATCTAGGTTTTTAATGTACAGGTTAACACCCTGGAAGGGAGAGAACAGCATGACATTCATAATATTAAAAAAACCCAAAATCTTAAGCACATCAACTGTTACCCATCTGCCAGAGCTGTTAATTTATCTGAAAACTCTTAATTTAGCATCATGTTCCTTCCACACCACCCAAAGCTGAAGGTGATAAATGTTGCAAAGGCGTAGAGACAAGTCCCACTGTGGTGAAAGGGAGCTTGTCTGGATTTCCTCTGCCTTCCTGTGGCATCATCACATGTCCCCAGTCCAGCACTGCAGCTCAGGGAGTGGGGGAGTTTCAGATGCCACCTCTGACACGACCCAGTTCTGCCATAAATTACAGAGAGCGGTGCAGATTTGTGCTGTCTCTTCCCATCCCTCCAGGGATCCCCATTTGAAAGTCAAGGAGACTTCATGCCTGTTCCTCCTAAACGCTTTCAGTGCCAAGACTAAGCCCTGATGCCCCCCCTGCCACCAAATACCACAGAGACCCCTCTGTGTTTTAACCCAGGATGTGTCACAGGACAATGACTACTCTGGCAATTCCTTCAACAGGCCAGACACGATGCTTAAGTTGAGAAAAGGAACAGATTATTCACCTGGTACCGGCTGAGTCTCTCCTGTTTTAGCTGTTCAAACCTCCTCTTCAGCTCTGCCTGGCGCTCAGCCTTCTTCTGTGCTCTGCCCACAAACAGCATTTTCCCATTGATGTCCTTCCCATTCATTTCTTCCACTGCCTGCACAGAGGGTTCCAAAAGAAACTCTCAGCTGCTGCAGCAAGGCAGCCCCTGATCCTGTCAGAACAGGACTGCCCAGAGCTGACGTTGTGTCCCTGCCTGTCCATAAACCAGAGTTTGCACGTTACCTTTGCACTGCTCCTGTTAACAGGCTCATTAAAGACAAGCTGAAGTTATCAGACAGATCAAGCTGAAACACCAGAGAGTGCTGAACTAACTTGGAAATTTATCCCCACCTTTTCTTGTAATTAAAACTATATTTTAACAAGCATTCTGCTTAGAAAATACCATTTTTAAGCAATGTTGTCATTCTAGGTGCCCTCCTCCTCCTTCAGCCCTGCACTGTAGTATTTCTTCAGCAATTAACATTCTTGATTATACCACTGCACTCTGTGTGGATCCAGGAAACTGGAGGAATGCCAAGTCACCCTTGAATGTCAAGCTATTAAGGTGCAAAAGGTTTCCAAGTTCCCACATCTAGAAGAGGTCAGGCCCGAGGCAGAATTTTCTTCCATTTCAGAAACAGGCTCCCAAGATAAACCAAGTTTTTCTTCTCTGAAGTTATCCAAGCAACATGGAAGTTGGTCCTACCTTGTTGGCCTCTTCATGCTTTTCAAAGCTTACAAAGCCAAAGCCTTTGGATTTTCCAGTGGGATCTGTCATCACTTTAACACTCAGCGTTTTACCTGTTACCAAAGCACAGGGTTAGTAAAATATCAAATGTATCTCAAGATTATTAATTTCCATTTAATAGCCTCAGCCTCAAAGTGACCAAGGCAGAGACTGCACAGTAGCAGCACTCAAAGTACCACATTTCATGAAATTCACTGCCTCAATAAAAACATTTCTGTATTTACCATATTTGCCAAAGAGCTCCTTCAGTCTTTCATCATCCATGTCATCCCCAAAGTTTTTAATATAGACATTGGTGAATTCCTTCGCCTTGGCTCCCAGCTCGGCCTCCCTCTCTTTACGAGACTTGAATCTCCCAACAAATCTGTAAGATAAAAAAAATGAAAATCCCAATAAACAGATCGGTTTCCAGAGCAAAAAAACCAATGTGTGACTTGCGGCAAGGCAAAAAAATGAGTGTGTAGTAGGAGCTGGGAATGGGGACAAGAAAAGGTGACAGCAGAAGACAACAAACAGGCCACAGACCAACCAGAAAAATCACCTGTGTGCTGTGGGTGGCCAAGGACTCCCACTGGCCCTCCTACATAGAACCCACCCCAGCCCGCTCACAGAGAGGTGGCAAATCAAGGCTCGGTCAGGGAAACCCACCAGTCCTGGAATGGAGGGGTAGCAGGCCATGGCTTGGGCAGGGTCACTCACCAGCCCTGGAGTGGAGAGGTAGCAGGCCAAGGCTTGGGCCAGGAGAACCAGTGCCTTGTGTGTCCCTGTTAATACCGAGATGCATCCCGGAGCATGTGAGCGCTGCTGCTGCCGGCTGTGACACTCACACTTTGCGGTCGTTGAGCAGCATGCCGTTCATCTTCTCGATGGCCCTATCTGCAGCATCCTGGGTCTCAAAGTGCACAAAGGCGTAGCCCTTAGAGCCATTCTCATCACACACCACCTGCAGGAGAGGGAGCAAAGTGAGCTGTCAGCGTTCCTCCTGCATCACGGGCTAGCAGGTGAAAAGGTGTTGCTGCCAAGGGTCAGCACGAGGCAGACGCAACCTGAGCGTCAGATTCCTGCACTTCACCACCAAATCTGATGTGATTTCAGCAATCCCTGAGCTTTTGGTCAACTGTGCCTTTCAGAGATTCTGTTTGAACACCAAGGTGACGGGTTCAATCTCTGTAGGCACCGTGCATTTAAAGAGCTGGGCTTGATGGGCCTCGTGGGTCCCTTCCAATTCGGAATATTCTGTGATTCTGCTCCTTACACTTTGTCACTCCTACACTCCAATCTCTCATCACGTCCCCACCATAAAAGAACTGGACAATGGAACCACATCTCACCTTGCAGGACAAAATGTTTCCAAACGCCGAGAATGTGTCATAAAGTGCCTTGTTATCAATGGATTTGTCCAGGTTCTTGATGAAGACATTCCCAACCCCTGACTTCCTCAGGGAAGGGTCCCTCTGAGACCACATGATGCGAATGGGTTTCCCTTTGATCACATCAAAATTCATGGTGTCGAGAGCTCGCTCAGCTGCAAGAGAAGCCAAGAAGAGATTTCTGTGGTTGGTTAAAAAATAAAGGTTTCCAGGGGGTGGGTGATTGTTTTTTCTGAATTTTACTCAGCTCATGGAGGCATTTGGGGTGTTATCAGAGGTGATCAATGACTTCTAACTCAATGTTTCAAGGGAGGTCTTTGCAGCACAGTCACTAAGTATATAAAAGGTTTCACAGCCTTTAAATTTCCATTATAGCAATACATTAACCACCACAGCAAAATGGATATCAAAATGCCTGGGGTTTATTAGCTATATTCTGAATTATTATGAAGGTAAATTGCTCCATCTAAAGAAGGAAAGGAAAACCAGGAAACCCTGATTAAAAAAAAAAAAAAAGAAGTAACAAAAGTGACTGTGTGGCTGTTTTGCTTTTCATGAAGCTCCCATCTCCCCATCCTCATTTCTATTCAGAGAGAAGGATCATCTCCCTGTCAGGTCAGGGAAAATGTGCACAAACACATGGCTGGCTGTGAGGACATGAGTCAGCCTCTACAGAACTTATGGGGCCAAAAAAATGATTCCCAAGTTGCTCAAGCTGAAGGTGACAAGAGAGCTGAGAAAATTCTGGGGGGGGGGAAAGTCGGTACACCCCATCTGATTAGCAGGGAAGTGTTTATCTAAACTCTCCAACACCAGCACTGTCATTCTAACCTGCACTGAAACCCCCCCTCCACGAGGCTATTTCTGCTGCCTACTGGTGTATTAAAAGGATCATTACATACACACATCAGGATCTTGTTCATAAAATTGAGATGCTTGCACTGTTCCGTGCCAGAAAACACTCCCAGCATGGAGCGAGCAGAGAAGAAAGAAAGATTGTTAATTCCCAGCATGGAGCAGGCAAAGAGATGGGAAGACATGCATTAAAATCAAGGGAAATTAACAGGGCAGAGCCCAAGCTTTCTGAATTTGTTTGGCTCAGTTCTCCCAGGCCGCCTTCGCCCTGTGGTATTTGCTGATTAGATTTCAGGAGCAGAAAATTCAAGGAAAAGACCAATCTGAACACCTTGCACGTGACTTGGCTCATGCAGCCTGAGTAACCACTCAGCATGTCCCAAAACCATCTCTAGGAATTCCAGTGGAATATCGCCTACCAAAGTCAGCACTCCCTACCCCCAATGCCAGCTTCTATTACTTCATGGAAGTTTCTCCGGATTTTTCATGTGCTTTGAAACGTTTTTTGTTGTTGTTGTTGTTGTTGTTCTTGCTGCTTTTTAAATTGAAGTGGTACCATTGCTGTTTTCCCCACACATAAATCCAGTTGGAAACAAGCTCTGCTTGAAAAAAAATATAATTTAAGGACTCCAACAGCTCTGTTTAGACAAAGGTGTTAAATGCAATTAAGTGCCAGGCTAAAATGATTCCTCAGCTGCTGCTCCAAGTCCATGCAGCCCAGGTTCTTCCTGCAGTCCTTTCCTAGTAGGCAGCTCAGCAGGCGACCCGGTGCAGCTTGTCAAATTTGGCAGTGTTTATTTATAGCAGGCAGAGGTCCTGCAGAAGCATGTGCTGGCAAGGGCACAAACTGGGTGGATAATACCATTTGCAGCAGGACCAGGCTCCTGCTGGAAGGTGAGGAGCAGATGAAGCAGTGGCGTGTAAGCAGGGGGAGCTGCGAAAGCTCCGCAGCCACCACCCAGATCCAGAGCAGTCAAGAAGTTCCTCCCGGTTCTTACCAGCTCCCCAAGCAGATACTATTGCACCGCTCTTTCAACAGGTTGCTACTGTTCCACTCTATTATTATGCCGGGCTTGGAATTCACCCAGACACTTCTGGTTGAGCAGTGAAAGCCCTACATGGATTCCCTGAGGGATGCGTGCCACACCCACAGGTGGAAATGCAATCCCACTCCACCAGGACCTCAGAAAACCTGTAAGGGATCTGCAAGAGTTCTGTGAATGACTCACAGCAAGCACATCTGATTCATTTCCTTAATCTGAGCAAACACCTTCTCGTTTTCTTCTATTTAAGCCACAAAGCTTCAGCCATTTCAGTTCCTGTATCTGTTTCTCTCCCACTGGTTCCTGTCATCCTTCCAGCAGACTCAAACTGCAGCTCATACAGAACACTGAACACACTCACAGCCCCTTTCAGGCTTCCTTTTCATTCCCTTTCCATGGCCTTCTGGACAGGGAGAGCACCTGAACACTCACTGCAGTTTGCCTCAAGAGCAATTAAAATCCCTTACAGGCTCCCTGATGCAGAGCTAACACAATGGTGGAATTAGTGGCTGTGAAGACAGAGAACCAATCTCACACCCCAAGATTCACCCAGAAGAAACTCCACAGAAGGAGTTTTATTCTCCCCAAACCTCCAGGCTCTCACTTAGGCCACTGAGAAAAAAAGTCCTGACAAGGAAAGCACACGAAGCAAATGTAACCACTTCTTTTTTAAAAAGAGATGGTTGCACATACAACAGGCTTCGATTCCTCAATCACTGAAGTTACAACCAAATCCTGCTGCAATGAAAAAGGTACCAACTCCTCCCTTTTACCTCCACAATTCACCTTGCACAGCTCCTCTGCCTTCAAGGAGGAGAACAAACAAGTTTATCTACGCTCTTCTACAGAAACACGAATCTATTCCCAGCCCTGGGATCCTCCTTAGCCTGGGAAACATTCTGTTTTTCCTACACTTTCAGAACATCTTATCTCTGCAGCCAAACTGAAGCTTCTCTGCTTCGTTACTTGAGTTGTCACTTCGTGACTGTCAATGTTTGGAATTAAATTGCATGGAACACATGAAAAGAGGAATTCAGCTTGTTTGTTGAGTTTGCTTTCTTTCCCTTCTTCACAGTCAGGAAGAATAAATATTAACACAGCCACAGCTGAGCCTGAACTAGCCAGAACTTTGAAGTGTTTCCTTACCCTGCCTATCACAGGATGACAGGCTCAGCATTCAGCATTCCCTGGTTACTCCAGCAAGGAGCTGCAATCAAAACCAGCAGAGCTCATTTTCCCTAAAAATAACCTCTCTGCAGCAGACCACTGCCAGTTAGACAATGCCTGTCCTGCATCACTCCAGCAGCTACAAACACACAAAGAAAAACACAAGCTTTGACCCAGTTTGGACACGGGAACCTGGAAGTGCAGAGCATGCTCAGGATGTGGCAGTGTGAGCTCCTCGTGACCCTGAAATGGGGAAGAGTTCTGGCTGCTTGATTTGCTCTGTGGACACAAGGACAGAGTGCTACTTTAGAACACAAAAAAAAAAAAAGTTAAATCGTTGCTTTCTTCACATTTACAAAGAACTCACCCTTCCACAAAAGGTGCTGGGGAAGTGCAAACTATCATTTATCAACCTTTTTAACACCTACTACCAGTTCAAACATACGGTGTGTCCACAGCAAGTTTGCAGAGCACAAAACCTCCTGATTACTGTTAAGTGGTACTTCGGGAGCACCTGCTCTCAACCATAAATCCAACCAGATTCCTGCAGTGCTCCCCTCAGCTTTTCACAGATTTAGTGGGATGAAGCCCAAGTGCATTTCTGATTATGCATTCCTGGAAGAAAACAAAGATCCCTCCTCCTCCTCTCAGGAAGCCTCATGCAGTCCAAATTTCCTTGAAAACAGTCCAAATTTCTGCATTTTACACTGAAAATCATCTTCTTCGTAGTCAAGTTTGTTTTGGAGAGACCACAACCTTCTTCCAAATTATCTATCCATGTCCTGCTGCATTACAAGGAGTACCAGCAGCTGGGTTTTTTATTTATGCAGAGTAACAAATGCTGCAGTTTGACAGGAGAAATTCAGAAATTCTCATCTCTTCATGAGGGCAGGAGGAGTCTGACTATTCCTCTGTGGCCCAGTAACCACTCAATATTTAGGTTTAAACCACTTGACCTTCTAAGACCTACCAGTAACAAGACACCACCTACTTGGTCCAAGTATCACTTCAAGTCCAGGAGCTTCCTAAAATGTCTGCTGCCTCCCCAGCAGCCCAGAATGGTGCAACCTCCCCCTAAATTCCTGCCTATTCTTTTTTTAACCATAAAAGATTACCTTGGAATCTATTGGGAAGGCCCCGATTTGTATGAGGTGCAGAATGTTTCTGCTAAAGCACATGGGACCAAGCCACTGATCCCTTCTGACATCAGCACTCTTCTCTGCTTTGAGAGAACGTTTATCTACACTTCTGCACCCCATCTCCCCAGGATTCATCCAACCCGAGCTCAGAGTTCCTTCCTGGCTTTGTTTCTGCTGCTTGTTTTTATTTCTCTGATCCTGCAAAATGAGATCAGAGCCTAGGGAAGGCAGGTGGGCTGGGATAACTTTGTCCAGCACATAAATGTACCAAGGTGGTGTTTTAAGAGGCAGTCAGGGCAGACAGGTTCATCAGAGCAGGATGGGACCACAAATACAGGCTCTCAGGTTCTTCCCTTCTCACTGAGAAGCTTTAAAACACAAATATACTGCAAAAGAAAAGCTTTTTTGAGAGTGCCATGGATGAGATATTATGCAGTGGGGTGCAAGTCAGCTTTAATCAGCATGACAAGAGAAAGGATCAAAAGTGCTCAATCAGATCAGTCCAAGGGAAGGACATCAGAAGGAACTGCCCTGGGAGAAGATGGAAGCTCTGCAAAAACATAAAGCAGGAAAACCTACTACAGGCTACAGGAAAGCTGCTGTAAACTGATTCTGAATTCAAGGGGAAAAGCTCACTCTCATCTCTACTTGGATGCCTCTATCACATAGAGATGCTGTTAAACCCCAGCACGGAGCAATAAACTTGCAGCAGTCAGCAGGCAAAGCTCTGAAAACTGGGGCAGAAAACGCTGACCCATTTTCCTTCCAGAAGAGACATGTTCCAAAATGACCTCTCCTGTCCCATCTTTCACCTGCTGCTTCAGCTCTGGAACACCTGGCTTTGAGCAGGAAACAAAGTGTGAAAAAAAGAGAGTCTGGCAAGAGCAAAGCAATGTGGCATCGGCACAGGAGACAGCCTGGCTTTCCACACATCAAACAAAGCATTTTATTTCACTTTAGAGCAAGAACACCACTTCCCAAACTGGGAGGCACGTCCAGCTGCTGGCACAAACACAGCAGATATTAAATTTATTGAACAGGGAGTGCGTGGAGCAGCCACAGGATCAGTCACTGAACTGAGCACTCAACCAGAGCTGACTGCTCTGAACTTTCTCTGCTAGGGCTGGCTGCACAAATCCCCACAGAGACAACCCCAAACGACCTCAGAACGAAGGGAAACACAGCAGGGATTATTTCCTTACGCGAGGAACAAACACAAATCTCCAAAATTCGGAATCAGTGAGAGAAACAGGCCCGCCTAAAAGAGATGTTACCAAGATGTGCCTCTGCAGAGCATTTCGTAGACACCAAGCAGCAAAAAACATTCCTGTTGCAACCACTAGAAAGGGACGACTCACCCTGTAACACTGTGGTAGGCAGCTACATGGCAACACGTGAATTAGTGGGGAAAAAATGAGGGGGGGGGAGATAAAAAAAAGCCCTGGATGTGGTTGGAATTGTCACTCACCATCTGCTGGCTGCTGGAAGTTGACGTAGGCGTAGCCCAGGGAGCGGCGGGTGATCATATCCCTGCAGACCCGAATGGACAGCACGGGCCCGGCGGGGCTGAACTTCTCATAGAGCATGGCCTCGGTGATATCGGGGTGCAGGTCCCCCACGTACAGCGAGGCCATGGGGTAGCTGCTGGCGGCCGTGTTCATCTTCCCCTCGGCGCTCTCAACCACTGGGGACCACGGGGTTTTACACTTGGGGGGTTCAAGGCAAGCTTCTTATAAATATTAATCTTGGGGGAACACTCAAACTCTTAATTAAAGCCTAAGCTGCGGCCTGCAGAAGCTTGGGGAGGGGGCGGTGGGAGGGTGGGCACCAGGACACAGAGCAGCTGAGAGGGTCGTGCGAGCTTGAAAAATCAGCAAAAAACACCCCAAAGTTACGCCTCCTGGAGAGCAGCGATCGGATACGACGCCAAAATTCATACGCCGGCTCCCGAGCGCTTTGAGGCAAAAACCTCCCAAACCCCACGTCTCTTATTTTTTTTTTTTCCTTCGATTTAGCCCAGATTCTGCAGAGCGGCGGCCCGTTGATCTTCTGAGGAAATAAAAACAAAAATAAAAACAAATAAAGCTCTAACCCGCATTAATATAACTACTTCCTTTTAAATTAGCTCAGCTAGGTAGCCTAAAAGCATTATAAATAAACCAGAGCGGCTGTGGCGGTGCGACAGCCCGCACGCGGCGGCCTGAGGGCGGCCGGGCAGCCACGGAGCGGCCGCCGCCGCGCTCGCCCGGCGCCCCCGCGCTCTTCCCCAGCCCTCCCTGCCCCGCGGCGGGGTCGGCGGCGCCGGACCCGACCCCGACTCACGCGGTGCGGCCGCGACGGGCGGAAGGGCGGCGTTTTTAGGGGGCGGCGGCGGCGGCGGGCGGCCCTTTATAGCCGCCGCGGCGGCGCGAGTGGGCCGCGGTGCCGCCGAGAGGAGGCGGCCGGGCCCGGCCCGGAGCGCGCCGCGCCGCACGCAGCGCCCCCCAGCGGGCGGGAGGACCGCGGGGAGCACCCCCCGCCCCCCCCCCCCCGGCTCCCGCCATTTCGGGGCCGCCACAGGAGAACGGCCCGTGCTGGGATTGTTAAAGTTAAGCGTTGTTGGAAATGATGTCGCTTCCCGGATTGATTGGGGTTTTTTTAGGTGTTTTAATTAATTGTTAGCGGTGCCCGCTTGCCCTCAGGACTGTGAAGGTGAGGAGCTGCTGGAGGGGATCCAGCGGAGGCCACGAAGGGGATTTGGGGTCTGGAGCATCACCCTGATGAGGAGAGACTGTGGGAGCTGGGCCTGGTCGGTCTGGAGAAGGGAAGGCTGAGAGGGGATCCCATCAATCCGGAAAATATCCCCAAAGGGTGTCAG
The DNA here is from genome assembly GCF_965178545.1 of Coloeus monedula. Taxonomy (NCBI): domain Eukaryota; kingdom Metazoa; phylum Chordata; class Aves; order Passeriformes; family Corvidae; genus Coloeus; species Coloeus monedula. The sequence continues at coordinate 1,517,148 of NC_138804.1, read as the reverse complement.
AGGATGGTGCCAGAGTGTTCAGTGGCCCCCAGCGAGGAGCAGCAGCCGTAAATTAAAACACGAGTTTCACCTCAACATTTAGACAGATTTAGGAACAAACAATCCCCTGTGGGCAGCTGGCAGAGAGATGGATCCACAGCAACACCCCCCCCAGAAGAGTTTTTGGGGTTGTTTTCCCTCCCACCCCATCCTCCCATGTGTGGACGTCTCACGGGGCAGCTCAGCCCCACCATAAAACACAAAAACCCCAGGGGAGCCTCTTGGGGAGAAAGGGGCCATGGGGCTGGGACCAGGGCAAGGAGCTGGTCGAGCAGAGGAGTGCGCCAGGGGATCAAACAATTCCTCTGGGATCATTTTCCTCCCTGCTCCACGCTCTGGTTTTGGAGGTGTCGCTGGCAGTGGGATGAGGAGCGGCTGGAGCTGGAGCTGTTCCCACAACCTCCTCCTCTTCAGAGCATAATTTTTCCTCAAATAAGCACAAGTTCCTGCAGCAGCCCCGGCGCTGTGCCAGCTCCCATCATGGGCTGCCCTGGAGCAGGACCAAGGGTCCTGATGTCTCTCCATGGAAGCGAGCTGTCAGTCCCAGGGTGAGGCTTGAACGACTCCGAATGCAGCAGAAAGCTGCTGGGATGGGAGAGGGATTCACCCCCCTCTGCTGCTGTCCCATGGCTTCACGCTCACGAGATCAGCTCCAGGGAGACCCGTAATTATCTATTTCCAGCATCTTCAGCAGAGCGTGAGGACACGGCAGTGCAGGATTCAGTGATTCATCAGTGACCTTCAGGCTCCACGGATGGCCTGTTAAGGGGGACTAAGATAGTCTGTAGAGGCTGGTGAGCTGGGCATTGTGGCTTTTTAATCCTACATTAAATTGCCTTTAATTTGCTTTAAAAGCGGGATGCAGTGTTATCATAAAAATGGGATATGGTATCTACCCCTTCGTTACAGTGGAATAATCAAGAGTAGCAGAATAAAGGTAAAAACAGCAAAGCAAGTTGTAACGATTTGCAGTCTTTTCTGTCCTGATAAACACAAAAGGCACAAATCATCCTCCTCCTGGTCTCATCATTCTCCCAACAGCTGCCAGTGCTGGGAGGCCGCACTGGTGGGGTCACGCCTGCCACCGTTTTGTGCTTGGTCCTTCACAGCTGGCACCTCCTCCGCTGGGAAACCGTGGACTGACACAGGCATCTCGCTGTGGAAGTGTTCAGCTCCTGCTTTGACGGCTAAAGTCAAAACACAGCCCAGCTCAAAGAGCGTGTTTCCACACAGAACACCCTTGGGCTGCAGCAGCCGCTGTGGCTACGCTGCAAACGGCTTTGATTTGAAGCATATTTAGTGACATTTGTGCTCCCTCCCAGGGGACTCCGTGCAGACAGCCACACGTGCTGTGTCCTCCTCTATCCTTTTCACTCCTGACACGGCCTGATGGGCTGGAGGTACAAAACTGCCCCCAGGGACCCCACTGCTCTTGGTGTCCTCAACACACGAGTGCAGCTGCTGCTGGTGGCCAGCGATACCTGAGATCCTCCCAGCTGGCCCTCTCAGGACCTTCAGCAGCGCCTGGAGCAGAGGGGACATCTGTTAATGGCTTTATCTTGCCAATCCATCCCCATCGATGGTGCTGGTGGGTGACACATCAATCATCCCGAGGCCTCCCGAGCTGCTCTGCTGCCGTGTTTCTGCGCTGTACCTAGGCCCTTGATGGTCACCACGAAAGATCGCCCAACTCTCAGCACAGATGGCAGGTTTCCAACCAAACGCCACCCCCCGGGTTAGGATTTCTCCACCTCGGCTTTAGGATTTCCACCAGCAGATGGCAGGGCGGGATTGCTCCACGAGCAGAAAGGAGGGAGAACATTTCACCCAGGGCAGGCAGCAGCAGAACCGGGACAAGCCCCGTTTTTCCATGCCGGGGAATTCGGGAGGGCAGGGCTCGCTCCTGGAGCACCTGCTGCACAGCAGATCTCCCACGGCCTGGGAGTGTCCCTGTCCCCTCCAAGGCTCGCTCATCAGGACCCTGCTTTGTTCCAGCCGTGTCGGGCTGGGTGCCTTTTTAACACCACTGTGCCGCAGCCCCAGCCCACGCCTTCCCACGGGCCTCTTCAGCAGGAATTTTTTTGCCTGAAGAACAAGGATGCACGGAGAGTTCGGGGATTTCCCCTGCAGGGTAGATCAAAAGTTGCCAGGATGTATTAGAGGAGACGTTTAGGCTAAAGAAAACCCTGGGGAAAAAAAAAATCAAATGAAGCTGCAGTCCCGAGCTACTGCTCTATAATCACCGTGTTGCTGTGGGGAGAAAACCCCACGGGGCTGAACCGATGCCCTTCCACCCGCCCCGGCTCCCGTTTGATCCGCAGAGATCAGGAAGTGGTTTTTCCTTTTTTCCCCTCTGTCTCTGTTTTGTTTTAGCACTGTAGCCCGCGGGGCCGGTTTGTGTGCCTGCCTCCCACGGAGGGTAATTGGGTTCCTCTCTCTGGCCGAGGCCACACCGGAGCACTGAGCTCCCACCGCCGCCTCCAGCCGGGTCACGGCAGCCCAGGCACCAGCGGGACGAGCCGTCATCAATAGCCCTATTATTGCTCTTGAAGTTTCTCCCCGCTTCCAGACGGATGCTGCATTACTCCATCACAGCTGCAGTTGCTCCCTTCCAGCAATTCCCCGCACAGCACTTAAGGAAGGGATTTATGGGCGGTTTTGAAAGGCATTTTGCAGCGAGAAGGAGTTATGGGAAAGGAAGTTGAATTCCCACCATTCCCCAGTAAAATTCTCCCAAGCATCTTTCACGAGAGGGATCATTTACTGCTCCTTTCCTCAAAACAGAGACAGGCTCTCAGCTGTGGCGCTTTGTTTAGTCCAAAGCGTTTCCCGACAGCGAGATGCCACAGAGGTTATTCTGGTCTCGGCTGCAAAGGGTCAGGAGACCAGGGCAAGCCCTCAGTCTGGCTGCTGGAGGCTCTGCCAGACCCCATCTGTTCCCTGACACTTTCGTAGACCCTAAATGAAATGATTTCTTCTCGAGTGATGGATTATTGCCAATCTCAGGGCAAGCCTTGGTGAATACCTGGCTGATTTTGACTCATTTTCCAAAGTAAAAAAGTCTTAGGGCCAGAGTCACCAAGAGCTATAAAACAATCACAGGGGATGTCACCTTAAAAGCTGAATCTCACCTTTTTTTGGAGCTTTTCAGGAATCAAAACCTGCCACAAAATTACTCATCGATGACCTTCACAGGTCCCTTCCGTGATCCGGGCAGGCTGGATGAGCAGATCGGATTCACTTCAACACTTACATTTCATAACCAGGACAGGGGGTTTGAAAGACTTTATTTGCCACCTTTGCTGATGACACAGCTCGTGAATCTAAGAGCACTGCACAGTGTAAAGTGAGGCCGTGAGCTCTAGTGCACAAACCAGCTGCAGGAACAGCCAGGGTCCACGAGGACCTCCCTCCTGTGACTTTATTAAAAGGAAATATGTTGTTCCTGGCTGATTCCGGTGCTTGAGGACAAGGGTGAGAAGTAGCAGAGGCATTTCTGTGCGCTAAGTGCGATGACTTCCATCAAAACAACTGGGAGGGACTCACTTTCCAAACAAAGGCAGATACATACATTGACATGCACATGGCAGATACCATCTGCAGGAAGGAAAACAACAGCTCATCCCCACAGCCCGACCGGCTGCACCTCTGACCTGAGGCATGGGAAGAGTTTCTCCCATTCAAAAGAGATCTTCTGCCTCTTTTTTACCTTTCTTTGCACTGACCTTCTCTCTCTTTCCGTGGTAGAGGTGGGCAAGGGGTGGGCATGCAGCTGGGTCCAGGGTATTCTGCACGTGTATCCCAGCAAGTCAAGGCACAAATGCACGGAGCAGGGGCTGTTCAGGTGAGGGGGAGCACTGGGAAACCCTGCCCTGCCACCACGGGACGTGGCACAGGAGCGGGGTGGCTTGAAAGCTTCAAGTTTCTGTTCTTTCTGCCCAAAGAAGAGAGGAGGGGAGGCCAGCTGGAGGAGCCGAGGTGTAATCTGCTGTGTCAGTCATCTGGGGGCACACAGGGCAAGGCAGGGAGAGCTCTCAGGACTCAGGACAAGTGCAGTGACACCTCAGTGGGTTTTGGTCCCAGCCCAGGGAGGGGGATGAGAGGTGTGAGACCCAAATGTGGTGCTGGAGAAAGAAAACAGAAACACTGTGGGAGGAGAGGGTGAGGGATGCTGGGCTCAGGGAGAACGAGGGAGGCACTTCAAATTCAGGCTGCTCCGACCCATTTTCCCCCTTTGCAGTCACGGCTGTTCAGCAGGGGGTGGAGGAGAGACAGCTCCAGCAGGGAGACTGGCAGAGGGAAAGGCATTTTCTTCTCACTTTGGCCGTCAGAGCCTTCCCCTCCGTGACAGGCTGTTGGAACCCTGGGTTCCGAAAGAAGAAAAAGCAACAACAGGCGTCCCTTTGAAATCCTCTGTCTCGCCTCTTCACACCTCGGTGGTGCAGGGCAAGGGCTGAGCCCGGGTGGCCTGGCCGGCTGCTCCGGCAGGGTTTGTGCCGGGAACCCAGCGCAGGCCCTGCAGCCACGGCGGGATTTCAGCGGGGCTGTGGGAACGAGCCCTGCTAAGCCGCTGCCTCACTCCACCTTAAGGGCACATAAGTGGGAAAAGCTGGTAATGCGAAGAGGAAAGCACAGGGATTAGCAGGCAGCCAGTTCTCTTCGGGAGCTGGGGGCGGGGGGGCTGGAGCCTGCCTCGTGGGTGCCAGCAGTGCTGGGCATGGGGTGTGAGCTGTGTCCATCCCACCACACCAAAATGAGGAGCTGCAGCTGGGGGACGCGTCGAAGGGAATGAGCACGAGCGAGTCTGGCTGGCAGCTCCGAGTCCTCGGGGGAATAAAGACAGTATTTCAAGGCTGGTTGTTTTCCGAAGGACAGCAACGCTGGGTTCTGCAGAGGGGTATGCTGGAGGAGGAACGGGGTTGGGATCTGCGTGTGCCCCCTCCCTCGTAGCCAGAAGGGTCTGGAGCACGGCCTCGTGCAGACAAGTGCGTGGAGTCGGATGTGATTTACGTTTGCAGGCGTCACGAGGGAGAGGACGTGCGACGGTGAGGCGAGGAGGGCGGCGCGAGGAGGGAGGGAAGAGCAGAGAGAATTTTCTCTATGGATCCTTGGCTTCTGCAAAGCAGGAAAGATGCCTTTTCAACCGAGTTTGTTCTCAGCCCTGCGGGCAATGAGCGCTGAAGAACTCCTGTCTCCGGAGGGGAAGGGAGGGTCAGAAAGCCCCGATTTCCGTCGCCCAGGAGCGGCAGATCCTGGATGTCCCAACCCTGATCCCGGGTCCCTGCGCGGCAGCACCCAAGACGGGAGGTGCCGCGTAAGCTGGCGGCACAGGGATGCCGGCAGAGGCTGGGGAGAAGAGGAAAGTGGCGATTTGGCTGCTCTTGGATGAGCCCTCCCTCAGTGCTCCCGCTGGCGACGGCATCCTGGGCACGGCCGGCACGGCTGCGGCCGAGCCAGCGCCCCGGGCCCTCCGGCTGGAGGAGCCCATCCTGCTGGCCAGGAAGCTCCGGCGGGATGGCAGCATCTCACCAGGGACGCGGCGGAGCGGGGCCGGCCTCACTGCGGGGCTCGGGTAAGCCAGGGAAGATGCAGTCAAAACAACCGGAGCGGGAGCAGCCTCCCTCCTGGGGATCTGCACAGGCCCGGCAGCGCCGTGCAGGAAGGACCACGGCCAGGCCTGGATGGGCAGCAGGGACGTGGCCACGGGTGAAGGCTCCATTTCTGCCACGTAATTATTCAGGTGGGAGAGGAGTCGCAGCCGGATGGGGTCGGCGGCGTTTTGGCCCTCGAGGATGCCCAGGTACCTGACAACTTCGGTGAGACACTCGCGGAAGCCGATGCTTCTGTAATCCACGGCCAGAGCCCGGGCATCCAGGAAGCCTGGAGAGAGAGGACGTGGGTGACAGTAAGGCCGTGCAGAGCTCAGGAATGCGCTTGGATTTCACTACCCTCTCTAGTGCACTGTGTATTTCACTTGAGGCACTTTGCTGCCGTGTGATATTCCTGAAGCAGGCAGCCAAGTGGGTGTCCCGAGGGACCGGACGTTTGTGTGCGTGAGAGCGGCGTCTGCGGTTATCTGACCGGGATGAACCCGCCGGGGTCAGGGAGCCTCTCACTCCGTGTGAGACCAGTGAGAGGTTTCATTAGCTGTGCTCAGGAAGGAAGAATTTTTTCCTGTTGGATTCTATCCGTTATCACTGCTGGAGACATGGCTGTGGGCTGGGCGGGCACTGGGGTTGGGCTGCCTTTGCCAAGGGGCCATTCCAATCAGGACAGTGCCTCCTCAAGGCACAGCTTAGCACCACTTCCCTCTGCCTGGCTCCCAAAATTTACACTCCCTTTAAACCAACATCACAGGGCAGTGGCAGAACCAAAACAGCTGGGCTGAGAAAGCTCAAAGCCACAGAAATCAGCAACCAGCCGCTGATTTTAAGGCTTCTGCTCCCAACTTGCAGCTTCGTGAGGCCGTAAGCAATAAAGCAGAGAATGTCACAGCACAGTGAAGCGCTGGACCACTGTGCTTGACAGGGTCTCTCGTGACAATGCAGCCCTTTGTTGCAGTGCAGTCAAACTGAATATCTAAACAAATGTTCCAGACCAAGTTACAGCCCTGAACCAAAGCCTGGATGCCAGCAATGTCCCCAGCAAGCCAAAACTGGGTGGTAAGCAAGCCAGAGGCTTCTTTACTGGAGCTGTGATCTCCATCCTGTTAACTGGAACAGGACAGAGGGTCTGTACTGAGGTCCCAGTACAAATAAGACCTTTGTTGAATTTTGCACAGGGCTCCCTCTCTCTTCTTATAACAACCAAGAGACACACACACAAAAAAAAAAAAAAAAAAAAAAAGAACAGAAAGGGGGAAAAAAAAGCCTTGTTTATTTGCAGAGTCCTCATGCAGAATTCAGCCTCCGCAGGAAATGTATCCCAGGGAGGAGGTAAAGGGTTTAATATGGTTTTTCTGGAAGCAGGCTCCATTTCTGAGCAGGAAGAAATGAGTCTCTGGCTGAACAGCTTTTAGCAGGGGGTGTGACACCAACAGTGCTGTCCCTGTGGGGCTGGGGGGGGTTCAGCTCCCCACCTGTCCCACTCTCCCAAATGGATGCATGGGATGCTGACCCATCTGTAGGAAAATGCCCATCTGCCCTCCCTCAAAAGGTATTTCCCTTGGGAAGCAGGCAGAGCTGGCTGGAGGCAGCTCGCTGCTGCAGCTGATGGGGAATTTTCCTTCCAGGTTTGCACCTTCACCTCACCCCGTGCTCCTAAGAGCAGTTCTTACCTGCTCCTCCTGTGGCGTGAAGCATTTTTAAGTGATCCACTGTCATTTGTAGAATTTCTGCCTTCTCCAGCTTGGAAGACCCCTGTGTGGGGAGCAGAAAGGAAAAGCCATTTGTCATTTTATGGTCCAGGGCTTTGTGCCTCTCAGGAGCCGGGCTCTGACCGATGATTTCCTCCCTGAAACCTCCCTGAAGCCCAGGAGTGCTCAGAGTGGCGCGGGGCATCCACCAGGGCTCTGTTTTTTACATCAAGAGAGCAGAAAAACCAGCTCCTTCCCAATGCAGATTGAAAAATCCCTTTTTCTGTGCTTCCTCATATCTGCAAAACGCTTCCTAGATTGAATTTATCCTCCCCAGGGCTCCTGAATATTTGCCAATATCGTTCCACCACCCCATTCCCACCACCTACTTACTCCCTGAAGCGAGGATGATAAGAAAGGCACAGCCTTGCTGCAGAATTTCTCCTTCTGGAGGCCATAGCCCAAACCCTGCAGCCCTCGTGGGACCAGGGCACCAGGGGCTCTCACAAACACACACCTGCTTCTCGAAGGCCGTGGGCACCAGGCGCCGCAGCTCCGAGAGGCTGCTGTTGATGCGGTCCCGGCGCCGCTTCTCGATGATCTGTGGAGATTTCCAAGCAGAGAGAAGAAACCACAGTCACTCCCAGCCACAACTCCCAGATCTAAAGCCCTGCAGGTGCTTCGAAAGGGCCACGTGTGTGTGAGTGCTTTGGGGGTGCAAAATTTGAGAGAAGAAACGTGAAGTGGTGTGATAACCGCAGGTGAAATTGCTCTCCCCTTTTCTGCCAGATATGAGGCCAAACCTCTGCAAAAAAATCGGCTTTGGGGACAATTCTGCAGGGGATGGAGCAGGAGGGGTGTAAAGGTGATGTTGTACTGTGTCCTCACAATAAGGATGGGCTGACAGGCCCCCTGTGCACACAGGGGGACATCTCTGGCACACAGTCAGGGCCAGCCTGCCCTGGTCATCATAAAGGACACTCACCCCTCTCCTCTTCTTCCTGGCTTGTATCTGAGATGTCGTAGTGGGAGACACAGACCTGGAAACATGGCTGGAAAGGAAGGAGAGGGGATCATTTCTATCACTGGCTGGAGAGCAACCTCTGTTGCACATATGTTCTACACACATTTGCCATCTGCAGTTTCCTCCCCCCACCCCAAAAAACGTCTTCTGTGGTTCCCATCTCATTTTTACCCACAACACAGAGCTCAGGAATTGGGGATGGGGAGCCAAGCAGAGACTTGAATCCCACTCTCTCCCCTCTGAGAATCTCCCACCAGATCCCAGAAATCTGGGACGGATTTCTGCACCAGAATGTCCATCCACTCCAAGGTACGATTCTTCAATCCCAGCCTGCGATGGCATCTCCACGGGGCTGGGAAAGCAGCGATCCAAGCTCTGGAGTCGTGGCCTTTTTTCCTCCATGTGTGAACCTCCCGTCCCTCGTGTCTGAGCCTGCCCTGTCTGCAGGCTTTGCATCTTGGATCCGCGATAGCAGGAGGGATCTGGGCTCCAGGGATCCGAGCTCCCACCCAGGGAGGGCTGGCTGCTCCTCAGGGTGAGGCCAGCAGTGGCACTGATGTGGTTTCTGAGGGCTTCCCGGAGAGTCGCTTCCCAAACCACAATTTTTGGGGTGGGCTGGGATGTTCTCAACGTTCTGAACCATTCAGAGAGGGGCTAGGAACGGGGCAGGGAGGACACCTGGCAGGAGGTGACGGAGCAGGGACGCTCCTGCTGGCTCAGAGGACAAGTGACATTGTGGGGACAGGCTAAGGAACAGGGCCCCACAAACCACCCTGTGCCCGCCAGGCTAAAGACACCAAAGGTCAGCCCTAGACATGCAGAGGGAGGCAAAGTTCAACCCTTAGGTCCCCATAACGATGGATAACCGACCGTGGGAAACTCCCTGGAGCAAGACCCCGTGGCTGGTGGGGGGGGGTGTGAGGCTGGCCAGGCCACGTCCTGCCTCCCCCAAGCAGGGTTTGTCCCTCTGGAAAGTGGAACTGGCTCAGGGTTTGTCCCTCTGGAAAGTGGAACTGGCTCGGGGCTCCTTCTGTGCCTTACGAAACTCGGAGCAGGGATGTGAACACGCGTCCGCCTGCAATCCCGGCCAGCCCAGCGCGCCGCAGGGACCAGAGCTCGTGTCAGGCACCCAAATCTGGAAAGGGCCACTTGGGTTCACCCCAATCCAAATGTTTTTCAGTTTGACAGAGCATTTTAATAGGAGCCCATTAAGGATTTTCCTGCACAGACAGTGCTGTCTGCAGCCAGCTGAAAACTAGACCCAACTCAGCCTATTAAAAATAGGCCCAAGCGAGGCGCTTTCAGAAGTGGTTTTACACAATAACACGTTCTTCTGCTGCCTGCTCCGCTCATCTCCATACAGGTCCCCTATTTGAATGTCTGCTGGGTGGGCTTTCTCTGGGCAGAGGTGCTGGCTGGCTCCACAAGTACCAACATGCATCGCCAGCTACGCAGACGCGCACAGAATGAGCCATTTTGATGTGAAAACGGGCTCTGCACAGACACCGGGGTGTTTTAGGTGCAGGGGGTAGGTGCTGAATTCACCTGGAAATGCAAAGTAGGCACCCAAAAATAACAGTGGTTTTTGAAACTCTCTTTGCAGGGCGGTCTGGATGCGTTGTTCTTTGTGAGCTGCTGTTCCAGATGTGGATATCAACACCTATCTCACTGCAAAATGTATTTAAAAAATACATCTGGTGGACTTGAACCACATAAAAGATAGCATGAGTATATTCCCCATGACTAAAATTTCTGCATTGCTCTTTGCTTGGTTTTGTCATTCACAGCACAGCTCTGGCTGTGATCTGGGCAGATCTTGCACTTCTGCAGTGACCCCAGAGCCTAAACTTGCTCCACACACCGATCCAAGCCTCACGCCCGGCATGACTCATCCCCTCACTACGGGGAAACTGGTTTGCCCAAACCACTCAGCCGATGGGTAATGGGCTGGGAACCCCAGCCAGGCAGCCGCTCTCTGCTCTGATCACTCCTCCACACTCCCCACCTGGAAGTGTTTGATTTTTCTGGATCCACCAGCATCCCATGCAGGATGGCATTACTTGGGGTGTGACCTCTGCAGGGCAGGAACAGCTCTTTTGGCTGTGGATTTGCGTGACATGAGGAACAACATCCACCTATACAAATATCACCAGATCACAGCCAGCCTGGTTCTACCACTGGCTCGAGAGGACAAACACGTTAGCAGCACCAAAGAGACATTAAAAGTTCATCATTGCTGGTCACTGAAATAAAATATTGTGACAATTCCGGTATTTTATCCCTCGGGGTCCTATGGACTCAGTGTGCTGCTATTTTGATGTGGAGAGGTGGGATATATTTCACCTGCAGCAGGAAAGCAGCTTAAATATTGATGCACTTGGAAACGGCGTAAGGGCTCAGGGAATCCCTGCAGGACATTTTGTGCCTGACGTGCCCGACTCTGCTGTGACTGTATCAGAAGCAGATTCATGAATTTAGTCCCATGAGAGAACCTGAGCTTGGCACCAGCCAGGCAGCTGCTCTGCTCAGGATACCAAAGAGCAAGAGGGGATGAATTCATCCAAAGCTGGTCACAGAGGGAAGGGGGACACTTGGCCATTGAAACAAGAGTTCAAAAGCAGATGATTTTTGGATGGGAACAAATAACAGAGCCTTTCCTTCATCCCCTGCGCCGTCTGCACCCTCGGAGCCTGGGAGGGCTGACCCAGCCTGGGAACCTGGGCTGCCAGCGGCGCTGAGGATGCCCTTTGCCAGGGGAGCACGGGGAAGCCTGAGGGCATCGCCTGGGGAACCACACACGGGTCCTGTCCTCACCATTCCCTCACAAAGAGCAAAGCCCAGAGCTGAAAGTGCAGCTCAGCAGCGATGGGACAGAGCCTGCGAACTGCGCTGCCGAGGGCCACCGGGGCAGCCCTTCCCCGCTCAGGCTCCCTCCCTAACGCATCACAGCCCCAGCTGGTGCCTTACGAATGCATCAGCAGAGCAGAAGCGTTTTTCTCATGCAAAACCACAAAAAATGTGGTTTCTTCCCCATTCCCTGGGAGCTCTCGGATTGCCGGGAGCGCAGGGGTGTGGGTGTCTCTGCTCGGGGGGGGCTGCCCCATGTCGGGGTGCAGAGAACGGGCTCCTGCTGCCCTTCTCCCACCTGGCAGGAGAAGGCCACCGCGCTGGCTTTAATGGGATTCTCTTGAAGCTCCTAACATAGCTTTAACACTTGTATGGCCACTTCTGTTTCCTTGCGGGGTCAGCCCCACGGCCAGCACCAGCCCTGGCCGGCGCTCTAGGGTCATCCTACCTGTCCGCGCAGGACCAGCCCGACCCCGAGGGGTTAAGCGAGGTGCGAGGGACTCCCGGTGCGGCGGTGGCAGCCCCGGTGCCCTCCCGTGCCATGTCCCGGTGCCGCCGTGGCAGAGCCGGTGCCCTCCCGAGCCGTGCCCCGGCAGGCACCGAGCGCTGGAGGAGCCGTGCCGGGACCCCAAAAACCCGCGTGGGACGGAGGCTGCCCTCACCTGTACTCCTCCTCCCGGCCCACGTCGATGGTGCCGTCAGATTCCGTGTCGGACGAGCTCTCCTCGCAGAGCCGCTTCATTCTGGCGGGGGGAGAGGCCGGTGGGCTCGGCGAGGTTGCCCCACGCGTGGCCCCGGTGGCCGCCGCCGTCGTTCCCCGCCGTGCTCGGGGCAATGCTGTCCCTGCCCGGGCTCCGCCGCTCCGGCCCCGCACGGCTCCTCCCCTGCCCGCTCTGCCTCTCCCACCCCCGGCTCTCCTTCCCTGGCTCCCTCCCGGCACGTCCCCACCTCCCGGGTAATGGGTTAATGAGCCACCATCTCCCGGGAGTGACGGATTACGCGGCCGCGCCGGCGCTCCCCGGTTCCCAGGGCCCCCCCGCGCCCCCCCGCCTCCTCCCGCTCGCTGGTCGAAATCCCAAATCTTCCTGTAAAAGGAACAGTCTGTGTGAACCGTCTCATGTCCCCCCCCTCCTGCCCACGGCCCCCCTTCCAGCCGCTGCACATTGGCCTCAGCCCCAGTTTAAAGGGACCAGTGACCTCACTGGCAACAGAAAACCGTGGGAAAGAGATGGGACTGATAAAGCCTTGAGTTGTTTCAGGGAAAAATCAACATCCAGCCCCACACGCACACACATGTCTGCCCGGCTCCGCGCGGCGCAGGCACTTTGCAGGCTTATGATTCAGATGGAAACCGGCTCATTCGGAGCGCGGTGCTGTTTGAGGACGCCGCTCAAAGGGCCCTCGGCTGGGATTAATCAGCGGCCACTGCCGAGGGCCGGGCTGGCAGCGGTGGCACCGCGCTCGGGACGGGTCCGGCACCACGCCGCGGTGGTCCGGCCGGGAGCTCGGCCCCTCTGCCACGCTCCCACAGCCTCGGAGCCTCCTCAAGTGCCAGCCCACGGCGCTGCCAGGGCAGGGCGTTTGACACCTGCCTACCCTGTGAGACAAAGCGGCCAAAAGCCGACTTCAGGCTTTGTAACATTGGGGTGAATCGCTGTTTTCTCGTCTCATTCCACAATGCTGGAAAGTTTAACCCACAGCCCAGCATCGAGTGAGCATCTCCCTTTCCCTGCTCTGGCAGGAAGGAGGCAGGAATCAGGTTTTTTCAGAGCCCTGCGCTGCTAAAATCCCCCAAGGCAGCAAAAACGTGTGCGTGTGGGAGAGAGAGAGAGAAAGAGAGAGAGAGGAGGAGGGAGAGCACAGAAGTGGAGGTTCCCAGTACGAAAATAATGCCTTTTATTTTGAAAAAAATAATCAGCGCTGAGATCTGGCAACACGTGGGTTTCCCAAAGCCCTTCTGCAGAGACCGCGGCGGCGATAACAGCCCCGTCGCCGCTCGGGCCAGCCAAGCCACCCCACCACCCGTCTCCCGTGGCCTCCTGGGGTGCTCCCTATCTCCCTCAGCCATCTCTGCCAGCTCACCCATGCTGCACCCGCCAACCCCGAGGTGTCTGCAATTCCCCAGCACCTCTCCAGCAGCTCCGGAAAAGCCAAATCCTGGCTCCTGCCTGCCCTTCGCCCACGCCTGCCCCAGCCCAGCACATGGAGCAGAGGAAAGCGCGGCCGCCCCCCCCCCCCCCCGAGTGGTTTTTGGGACTGAGCAGCACCGTCCTCCCCTTCTGAAGTGAAGCAACAGGGACCTGAAGCAGCCGTCCTGTGCTGGAGTGGAAAATGGACGTCTCGGCAGTGTTTGTAAACTGGAAAAGGGAGTAAAACCTTTGCTTCAGCTCACGGCACTTTGTTTCTCTTATTCTGGTGTTTTGTTTTCACTACGAGAAGCGGTCAAGAAGCCGAGCTGTTATTAGCTTACATTTCCAAACGAAAGGTTGCTTTGAACCAGAAGAATTAGAAAAGTGTTATTTTAGCAGTTTTGAGACCCATTCCTCCTCCCTTTCCAAAGTGATTTCAGTTAGAAACACATACATCTCCAAACCAAACTTCCCATAAACATGTGTTTTTGAGAGATTAATGCTCTTTCCACTGATAAAACCATTTGAATGGGATCCTGAGATTGGTTGTTTCAGGCTCTTGCTCATATCACAGCGAGCCTGAACCAAGCTGAGCCCAGACCTGCCACAGAGGAACACTTTTCTTGTCCATTAGAAAGGAATTCACTGTCCAGACTCCATCTTTTCTGGGCCTTGTCTAAGCATCATTATCTGGGTTCAATTGAAGTGTAATTGGCAACATGTTTTTCTAGGATTACACTTCATTATGAACAGAGCGGGGGCCCCAAAACCCACTTCTCCTGTAATCGGATCCGTTCTCCAGCCTGTGCTCCTGGAGACTCTTTATAATCGACCCCAGAGGTCCCAGGGGGGATTGTGAGGGGCATCTGAACCACCCCAGACGGAGCAGAGACGGTGCTGAGACCCCTCACGGGCCGGTTCAGTGGAGATGACAGGGAAGGATTAAACGGGTTTAGCTGCGTGAGGGGAGCTGGATTTTGGGAGTGTCACCCATGTCCCACGGGAGGGAGCAGCCAGACCTCCCCCACAGCGGGCAAGGGGAGACTGGGGTTCAGAAATGGGGGTTCTGCCCTTCCTGGCCTCTCACTGGGTGTCTTTGCAGGCGGTTCCCGTGGTACAGTGACCCCAAGAGCAGAGCCACAAACAGTGGGTGACCAACCTCTGCCCTGAGCCGATTTGCTCTTCCCTGGAGAGCTCTAGGCTTTGCCACAGCCAAGCCAGGGAATTATCAGAGGAAATCTCTCCCCAAGCCCTGAATTAACAACGCTGGCCCCGTGCTTGGGGCTGTTTCCCCTCTGGGATCACAGCAAGCATTGCTGCAATGCCTGTCCCCATCCCCGGGACCCCTCTGGGACCCTCTGGGACTCAGGAGCTGCTGAGAGCTGTCCCCTGCTCGGGCTGGCTGTGCCTCTCCATGGTGGGAACTGTTTCCAGAGGATGGGTGTCACGAGGACGGGGCTAAGCCATCCATCACACCCAGCACTAATTGGCTACCCTGCTTCAGAGGCCAAGGAAAAAGAGAGCTGCAAAGATTGATGTTCCTTCCCTGCAGCAGGAAAAACTCTCCGGGCCAGGACTGAGGATGGATCCCTGCCAGGGACCTGGGATTGCCTAGGTTTGCCTGTGCCAGGCCTGTCCTGGGGATGAAGGGCTCCAGTCTAAGCATCCCTGGAGGGGCGATGATCAGCCCAGCCACCAACCCCCCTCCCACACTGGGACCACGCTGCTCCCTCCCCTCCTGCCTTCCCAGCTCTGGGAAATGTCCCAGGAGAGCGGCCAGCTGTGAAAAGCTGCAGCAGCTGGAATGTGGGAGGGAGGGCAAGGCTTCTGGAAAGCCAGAGGCAGCCGAGGAGCAGGACTTATCTGTTACCTCCCCGTGAACTGACACCTCTGATTTAACCCCGTGCATGCCTGGAATGCCCTGTCCGCACATCTTCAGTCAACATCACCTCCTAACCTCAGGTCCCACCGCCGCCTGCCAGAGCCACAGCTGTAATTCCCAAAGCAGAGGCCTCACAGGGATGCTGGACAGGATTCCTGGCTGCGGATGGGCTGCCTTGCTCTGTGGCTAAGCAGATTCATCACAGGCGGGAGAACCAGGCAGGGCTTTCAGGAGGTGATTTGGGATGAAAGCGTGGAGGGATGAATGCGGTATCACCTCGGTGGTTTGTCAGATCTGGAGCAGGGCCAGGAGAGGATTGTTTGCCGTGGCTCTGCTCCAAGCCAGAGGCACCACAATTGCAAACTCCCCCCCACTTCCCCGGCCCACGCGATCCAGAGCCCGCCCAGCCGACTGCTACGGGCAGTCCAGGGGAGGGAAAAACAACATTTTCCCACAAACCAGTAGCCTCACCCTTCCCCAGGCAGGGACAGGGCAGATCCCAGAGCTGAAATTCGGCGCTGCCCTCACCACCCTGGCAGGGCTGTCTGTGTCCTCACACCTATTGCCCCGCGGCGGGTCGGGGAATGCGGCGCAGCCCTGCAAATCCTGTGGGATGGGGCTCCACGAGGCTACACCTGCCAAGCTGACGGCTGGGACACCCTGGAGGTGCTGCTGTCCCCCCCTTGAGTCTGTGCCACTCTGTGTCACCAGCTCAGTGCGGCTGGAGGACAGCCAGGGACAGGATCCTCATCCTGCTCTGGAGTCAGCAGATGGTCTAGCATCAGACAACACCAGTGGGTTAGGCCCTTGATATGCCTCAGTTTCCCCACCCATAATGGAGCTGCTGCACTGGGCGCTCGCTTTGCAGAGAAGCCACAACGAATGAGAATTAATATTGCACCAGCCCCGGCTACAGACCGGGTCACTGCTTGTCCAGGAGCCCGAGCCGAGGTCAGGGCTCCCCTGTGGCCACACAGAGAGGAGGGAAGAGTTACTGCCACTGGACACCGGGCTGCTCCTCTCTGGTATTTTGTACCCAGAGAGGGTGATGGGGACAAGGTGAGGGTGATGGGGACAAGGTGAGGGTGATGGGGACAAGGTGAGCTGCGGTGGCACAGGATGGTCCCTGTGACTACTGCAGCCCCAGGTTCCTCTGCTCTGGGATGGGATGAGCCAGCCCCGAAGGTGCCAGCCCCGAAGGTGCCAGCCCCACTCCCATCTCTGGCCGCTGGAAAGACTGGGATGGCCTTAGGGCTGCACCCGTGCTAAGGAACAAGAGGAGCTGGGATGGGAAAACCCGTGGCTGGTGAGGCAAGGTCCTGGCCTTCCCCCGGGGCCAGTCCCCAGGGCTCCGGGGAACACAATGCCTTTGTTTGGGACTTGGCCTGCGCAAGAAGCCCTTCCCTCGTTCAGCCCCAAAACACCAACCCTTCAAAAGGCCTGTCCTCCCCCTCCCCTTCCCCCAGCAATGCTAATGTGCCAGGCCTCTTCTCATGAACCCTGGGAGAGATCGGGCTGGTAGACAGTTTCACCACTTGTTAAATGTGTGTTTAGCGATCCTGTGAGTAGACAAGAACAAATACAAACAAGCCGGGCTGGAGAGCCCCTGCCCCTCCGCCCTGCCTGGAACGCACCAGCCCCAAAGCCTTTCTTCTCTAACCACTTCAAACTTTCATTTCTTCTGAAGCCACAACAAGGCACACTTTGTAAAGCAAATGAGTAAACAGCAACTTTCAGCTTAAAAGGAAAACAAGGGGGAGGGACTGTTTTTAATTACTGGATTTTAAAAAGGGCTTTATTCTGTTAATTGCTTTCTGTTGTAAAATGTTCTCCTGCACACAGCCCTGGTTCTAGCTGCGTTGCTGCTGGCCAGATGGCACTGCAGAGGCAATGACAGCATGTGCCTGCGCTGCTTGGGTACACAAGTGCCTTTAACATTCTCAGACAGCACCCCCGAGCCCTCCCAGCCTCATGGAAATGACACGAGGCACCGAGGCTCGCTCAGACGTGGCCGGTGGTTTGGCATGTCCAACCCCCGTCACTTCCAAAGCATCGGCACGCACGGAAAAGCCTCGGCAGCGCTTCACGGCGAGTTCCCAAAAGGGGCTAATTGCTGCTGATGGCCTCGGCTGCAGAGCATCCTCCCCCCCCCCCGCCTCCGCGATGTTCGTGCGAGGTGCTGAGCTCAGCCCGGTCCCACCCTCTGGATCAGGGCAGGGTGACGGAGCTGCGGGGTCTGGCGTGCGTGGAGGCATGTGGGGCTCTCCGTGTGCTGCAGCGGTGCCAGACGGATTCCAACTGCAGCCCTGATGATCACAACCAGCTTGGGAGACACCCCGAGCCCGTGGAACCAGATGGATTAAAAATGGAGAGCGAAGAGGTGCACGGGAGCATCTTGAGCACGAACGGCACCAGTGAGGGACAGATGGCACAGGGAAGGGGCAGGGAGAGGTGGCAGCGGGAGACTCTTCTCCAGCTGGACCAGTCCCAGGAGGGGAAGAGCAAGGGAAAGAAATGGAGCAGGGAGACCCTGAAGCCCTCACTGCACCCTGGACGCTGCAGGGGTTTCCACAAGGTCCTGGGTGCCTCAGAGAGGGCTCAAGCAGTGCAGGGGAAGAGAGAGAGAGGTTTGTTCCCAACGTGGAGCTCGCAGGAGCACACACTCCCTCCTCCCCCGCCGGCCTCCGGGAGGGAGCGCAGGCGTGTGTGGGGAAACAGGGACAAGGAGGCTCCCAGTCAGTAGGGAAGGGATCATCCCCTGGCCCTTCCAGCACGGGCGAGGGGAAGTGCACATCCAGAGGGCTTCCAAAGCCACCAGCCCTCCGCCACAGAGGCCCCAGGGTCAGGGATCACGCAGAGTTCAGGGCAGAGGCGAAGCTGCAGCGCTCGGGCTGGCCCGGGGGGAAGCCGCGGTGCTGCCGCTCCCTCTGGCAGTGCGAGCTCCTGACTTTCCCTCCCGGCATGGCCTCTCCCCATTTAGTGTCCACCCCCCACCACCACACGCTGCTGTTTTCCATGCTGGTGCTTCCCACAGAATCACTGAAGTTGGAGAAGACCCTTAAAATCGAGTCTAACCATTAACTCAGCTCTCCACTAAACCATGTCCGAGAGTGCCGCATCCACGCGTTCTGTGAACCCTTCCAGGGATGGTGATTCCATCACTGCCCTGGGCAGCCCGTTCCAATGCCTGACCACCCTTCCAGAGAAGATTTTTATTCCTAATATCCACCCTAAACTTCCCCTGGCACAACTCGGTGCCGTTTCCTCTCACCCTGCCAGCAGAGCCCGACCCCCCCGGCTGCCCCCTCCTGTCAGGGACTTGTGCAGAGCCACAAGGTCCCCCCTGAGCCTCCTTTGCTCCAGGCTGAGCCCCTTTCCCAGCTCCTCCTCATCCGACTTCTGCTCCACGGAGCTGCTTTGATCAGGCAATCCCCTTTCAAAAAACAAACTCGGTAGAGAGCAGCGGCAGCCAGAGGTTCTCCGGAGCCCGCCGGGCCCGTGGCACCAGGCAGCTTTTCCTGCCTTTCCCTGCGCCCACCGCGGCGGGGGTTCGGCTCCTGCCAGCAGCCGGCAGCTGCTGCTGAATGCTCACTTTCTCTAATTGAATAGCAGGAAGTTAAATCTTGTTCCTTCGCCTTTCAGGCTGTCAGCTGGAACAATCGCCCACCTGTGGCACCACCCCGGGGATATAAATAGGGAACAAAACACAATCGCTGCCGGAGGAATGGCTGGCGTTCCCAGCAGATCTGCCGATACCGAGTGCCACGGTGCGTGCCCGCACACGGGAGAGGTGTCAGTGCCGCGGCCGGGCCCACGGACAGCCCCGGGAACGGCTTCCATGCGCCGGGAATGAGCGCTCAGCGCGCAGGATGGGACGCACGGAGCGCATGGCACACGGGGAGGAGCGGGCAGCGCGTGTGCGGAGCTCTGCGGGGACTCGGGTGGCACATCCCATCCCCAGGTTCCTGCCAGGCGCTCCGCTGGGTGCTCCCATCCTGCGCTGGGATCGTCCTGCAGCTGCCCCGTGTCTCCAGGACAGAGTCCGGCATGCGCTGGTGGTTCCCTCGCTGCTTTTTCCCCGTTTCTCCGAGCGCTGCCAAAGCGGCTGCGAAGCCAAGAGGGAGCGAGAGCTCCTTCCTGGAGCTGCGCCTCGCTCGCCGCCACCCAAGGCGCTCCCCCGCCACCTCCGGCTCTCGCATCATCAGTTCACAGCCGGGCCCCCGCTCCCGCCGGGATGCTCCCGAGGCCGCGGCCGGCACAGCTGGGCTGGATCTGACAGCTCTGCACAGCTGGAAGGAGCCCAGCTGAGGACAAGGATGGAGGGAGGACCCTCCGGGAGCGGGGAAAGGTGGCTGGGAGGGCAGTGGGAGCCACCAGCGCACTCCCGCACCCGCACAGGCCAACGCTGCCGCCACAAGAGGAAACTATTAATTTGCTGGGAATAAAGTCGGCAGCGAGTCAAAACCCATCCTTCTCCCAATGTGCCGGAGAAGAGGCTCCCAGCCTCCCCTCGCACCCTCCCCGCCGGCAGCCCCGTCGCCTTTGTCGGGAGGGACAGGCCCGGCACACGGGGAGGGAATGGGGACGGGCTGGGCACCGTGTCCCCATACCGGGCTGGAACACGGCCGGGATTCACCCAGATGTGGGAGCTCTGCTCTCAGCGTGGGACTTGTGGCACCCCGACCCGGGGGTGCCCCCAGATCCCTGGTACCACGGCGGGGGATGTGTCCCCTTCCCTGACACCTTTTGTCACTCCCTGTGGTGCCACTCACAGCACTTCCCTGCTTGTTTTCCCACTGCTGCCACGGCCTCCCTCCAGCTCCCCGAGTGGAGCCGGGGTATTCAGGGCTCGGCAGCCTGAATGAAGCCAGATCCCCGGACACATTCCTGTGGTTGTTGCTTTTTTTTTTTTCCCTCCCTTTTTCTCTTTCTTCCCCCCTCCTCTTCTCCCTCGCTTGGCACCAGCTAAAGGATTCAAAAGGAAGCCAGGCTTGGCAGACGCGGGGGGAGGAGGGAGTGGGGAGATGAAAGAAGGCCTCTCTCCAGCTTTCTCTTCCAGTTCCCACACTCAGCCGGTGCGGAGAGCTCCTAATGATTCCCAGCCGCACCTGGAGGAGGCCGCCGAGGAAGCGGGGCCTGTTTGTACAGCCAGCATGACGGGCCCCCATCGCCCCACCCGTGCCATCTGGGGCAGCCCCACGGCCCCCCAGCCAGGTCACCCTGGGTGACAAAGCGCCTGAGATGACGCTTAAGGACGCGTGTCCCACACCACAATTGGCTCTGGGGAAATCCTTCCCATGCCCAGCTCGGTGGGCTTCAAGCAACCCCTTCCCATGGAGGTCAAACCCCGCAGTGGGGTGGGTTGGGGACAGTCTGGGGGTTCAGGTGGCCCCTGGGGCTGTGCTGAGGCAGAGATGCCCGTTCACACTCCCCAAACACGCACCTGAGGGCAAGGAGCACCGGGTGGCACCGTGGAAGGCGGCGCTGCCATTTAGGGCACGTTGGCCCGTGAAGGACACCAAGGAGAGGGACATGGGCCACCAGGTCACCTCTGGCGGCACCGCACAGCCCTCCGCGCCCTCTCGTGGCACCCGCTCAGCACCACAACTGGCCCGGACCCTGTCCCTGACCCTGTCCCTGTCCCCATCCCACCCCCATGAGAAATGCTCCCCTGTTCCCTGGGGCGAACGCATCCCCATCAGGACGGCCGTGAATTCCGGCACGGACAACAATGTCCACTCGTGCTCCAATTCCCACCAAAACTCAGCACAGGCTGGGGAAGCCAAGCTTCCCTCGCAGTGCAATCGGAGCAGATTTTCCCTCATTTATTCTCCCTGGCATCAAGCAGCTTCTCCAGGCGACCTGTGCCAGAGCCTCACCACCCTCAGAGGGAAGAATTCCTTCCCAATATCCAATCTAAAGCTACCTTTCCTCAGCTTAAACCCATTTCCTCTCATCCTGTCACTCCATGCCCTTGTCCAAAGTCCCCTCTCCAGGTTTCTTGTAGTTCCAGTAGGTCCCAAGCCCCCCTCTCCTCTCCTCTGCTCCCCTCCCAGGGGGGATAATGGCACAGCCCCATCCGTCCCAGCACTGCCAGCAAAGCTTTGAAGCGCAGCCCTGGTAACGGAGCCTCCGCTGCAGGAATGGGGAAACGCTGGGACAGGGAGATCTCCGCCTCCGTCGCTCGCTGGTCTGGGCAGAACGGGGAAAACAAGGCAGCTTTTTATGAAAGGGGATCTCCAGGCAGGGAGCAGGGTGGGTTTGCCCTGTGGTCCCAAGATCTTTGCCCTCTCGCCTGTTGCTCCAGCCCAGCAGCCAAAGGGTTATTCCCACCGGCGTGGGTGGAAGCTGTTCCCACAGAGCCATCCCACAGCTCCCTTAAGGACCAACACCGAGGGACAGCGACGATTCCCAGTCAGAGCTGGACAATTCCCAGTTCAGGGGAGGTGGAAGGTGGCTTCATGTACCCCCCTGACTCCTGGCGAGGGGCCAGGCCCTAAACACGAACCTTCTGGAGCACGTCCCCAGGAGCTGGCCCAGCTCGGAGCTGCCTCTTGGCAGCGGGAGGCTCCGGCTTCCTCCGGCAGCCAGCGGGGCCGTGAGCGGCTCCACAGCCGCCCCGTTGAGTCACGGCTTCGTTGGTGGCCTCGGTTGGTGCGGGGTGGCCCTGGGTGCGCTCGGGGGGGACCATTTTAGGCACCGGTGACAGAGGCATCAGCAACCGCGGCTAAAAATAGCGGTGTCGAAGGGACGAGCTGCTTGGGCTGCTCAAATCCTGGCACGGTGCTGATAGCAAGTGCCCTTTGCTTGTTCTCCTGCCGCCAGGTCCCCTTATCTGTCCTTCCAGCCCCGGGTGTTTCTGTCACCCTGTCACCAGGTCCCCTGCCCTGACATTTTATCCCCCTGGGGTGGCTGCAGGTCCCTGCTCGGGGTTGTTGGTGCCTGTTCCGCCCTCCAGGAAGGGTGTAAAACCAAACGTGCTGCAGAGGAGCTCCCAGCTGGGATTCCTGACGGCCAACGCCACAGCACAGACCTGGATTTGTGTGTGGTCCCACACACCAGGACCTGCAGGGTTTTCACTGCACTTCGGAGCGCTCCTGGGTTTCTGCTTTCCCTCCCTAAGGAGTTGCAGTCATCCTCTAGACCTGACATTCCTGCTGGATCATTCATCAGTTTTGGATTCACCTTGCTAGGAAGTTCCCAAGGCCAGGTCAGACGGGGCTTGGAGCAACCTGGGATAGTGGCAGGTGTCCCTGCCCGTGGCAGGGGGTGGCACTGGATGAGCTTTAAGGTCCCTTCCAACCCAAACCAGTCTGGGATGTTGTGATTCTGTCACAGTGATGGGGAAACTGAGGCAGGGAGGTGTCACAACTTCCCTGGTGCCCATGGAGGACCAGGAGAGCAGAGACCACTTTCTGCCTGCCCTCCCTGCCGTGGTGTCAGGGGTGTCCCACCCTCGCCAAGACACCCCACAAACTCTCAGGGTTAAATCCTGGATTTGTCATGAAAAGCAGCTCCTGCTATTCAGGGCTGTGATTACCTCGGGAACATCTGTGCTGACAATTGCTGAGTGGCAGCACAATTCCCACCAGCTCTGCCTCCGCCTCCTCCTCCTCCACGGGCTTGATTTCAAAGCACGCTCCCTGCAAAGCCCTGCCGTGCCTGATGAAGGGAAAAGCTTGGAAAACAGGCAGCAGGATCAAAACCTCGGGCTTGCAGCAAAGCCGAGCCAGGCATCCCAAATCCACCTGCACAAACCTCTCCCTGACCCTCCCTGATCTCGGTGTCAACCCTCACAATCAAGGGCGTGGGGTTGTCTTTGCAGCTCTTGGCGTTACTGTGGACATCCCGACCTCCCAGGACTGGCTGGGCCCACCTGGACATTCCCTGGTGCATCACAGGCTGGAATCTGTGCTGGAATTTGATTTTTTAAATTTTTTTTTTCCCCTCCAGGCATCTGGTGGAAGGACACGGCAGGATTGGGGATGGGCTGGGGGAAGGCATTCCAGAGAAGCAGGAACGCTCTGCTGAGAGCCATCCACCCCTTAAATGAACACCCATAGCAGGGATGCTGCCCTGGGGCCTACGGACATTCCTTGGCTATATTTGGTGATGGATGGAGAATTTGTTGCTTCCCCTCAGTCCATCTGTTCCCCTCATTGGCAGGGAGGAGCCAGGGCTGCAGTGTCGCTGCTCGGATGGAGCCGGTACTTCAGCAGCCATGATTTTCCTCCGTCGAGCTTCTGCTGCCTCCCACCTGTTGGCTGGGAGAAGATCAGGATGACAAAAGTCTCCTGCCAAGCTGTATTTTTACCCAGGGCTTCATCACGAGCCCAGGTGCCCACAAAAGCCACTCACGAAGCAGAGGGAGGCGTTTGTATCACGGCACATCCCACCCCTGGAATCCCACCTCTCTCACGAGTCTCCAGTCCCAAACCAGGTGCTTTAATCACATGTTCGGAATTCCCCTGAACCCCAAAACCCCTTTTTCCCTTCTTGTCACCCCCACCCCATCACCATAAAACCTGGGAGGTCCCAAGCAGGGAGCTCAGACCCTGCACCAGGGAGCCAAACACTCACTGTGAGAACGGAGGCAGCCGGGCTGGGACCAGCACGGTTTATTAGGGAAAAACACCCCGAGGGATTCCATTAACATGGCAAAGAACCACCAGAGGACAACGAAGTGAAACCCACAGCAACAACACACAGCAGGAAAAGTCCAGTTGTCAGCCAGGACAGCACGAGAGGCCTGACCCCGCTGGCCCTCCCAGCCCAAGGGGACACAAGGGAAGTACCCGAGTCCTTGTCTTCCAGTTGTAGTGATGGAGGAGGTAAAAAAACCCTAACAAAACAGAGGAAGCCACGTGTAGAAAAGCAAAAGGGGCAGCCACGATGGGAATGGAAAATCCTCCCTGCTTGGGAAGGATTCGGGGAGGTCTGGCTCACCTGGGGCCCATTTCCCGGGCCCCACATCTCCCAGGGAGCCCCTAAGCTGCCCTGGCAGCAGGAGGAGCTGAAGCAGGGTCACCAAAACCCTGCCCCCAGCTTGCATCCAGCTCCCTGTGTACCTCAGGGCCTGGAGAGGCAGCAGGACTCTGCTAAAATCTGCCCCAAAACCAGAAGCCAGTGCTTCCCCAGAGCTAACAGCATTCCCAGGCAGGGCACGCACCTCCCGCTGCCAGCCCAGCCCTGCCAACACCAGCGTTACCTCTGGATCATCCCATGGGCACATCCCCGTGTGCCCGACCCCCCTGGCACCCTGCCCCGTTCCCGAGGGCTGGCTGACGATCCCATTCCTCCTGCAACATCCTCTCCCCTGCACAAGCCGGGCTTGGCTGGGCTTCCGCGATCTTCAGGAAACACCTTGGAAATGTTTACTGGGAGGCCAGGCTGTGCTCCCCCTCCCAGCTGCCAGAAAGGTCTCCAAGGTCCAGTTCAGATCCCAAAATCTTGGGTTCACGTTAAACAAGACGAGACCTTTCTACAAACCTGAATGCTGGCGGGTGCGGTACTCGGAAACTCATTTCTCCCAAGATTTTTTGGTTTGGATTGTAGACCTTCCTCCGAGGTGTTTGTCACCCAGATGTGACAGTTAAGTCTGTCAAAGAATTTTTTTGGGGGGGGGAGAAGTGCAATTTGCTTTTCACTGCTAGAGCAGGATATAGTGCAATGAGAAAAGTCTCCTGAGCCACTGAAGGCATCACCAGCTCGGTTATTTCTGTATTCCTCAAACGGGTGATGACTCCAGCTCCAGCCTCACTGTTTGAGCTGAGACTTCCCTGCAAAGAGCCAGACACTCAACTTGGAAAATTGCAGCCCGTGGAGTTCGCAGAAAACTGTCTGATAATATTGAGCATCCTTCCTGCTCAGCCGTGGGGTGTCGTGCAAAAAGAAAAAATGGAGGAAAAAAAAGAACCCACAAGGAAGAAATAATCTTTACATTTTCCTCCCGAGCGTCTCCTTTGGGACAGGGCTTTGAGCAGAAATGTCAGCGTGATTTTCACACCGGTTTCTCTCCGATTGATTTCCCATCCTGTTTTTTAATCAGAGATTTGGTTCTCTCACAGCATCGTTAACAGAGGTGTCTATTTTAGGAAGCACCAGCGGTTTTAAGAAGCTGAGGAGAAAAAGATTATCAACTCATATGGGCTCAGCCTAGAAAGGGAGAAAAAAAATCCTTTAATTGAAATCCCCAGGCTGAAGTTCTCTGCAGATTTACCTAAATGGACTTCAAATGATGTCCCTAATATATCAGGGCCTGCTTTCAACTTAATTCAAGCCCTGGCCATGTGTCTGCAGCCCTTGGACAAGCTGGGCTTTGGATGCCTTGCTGAGATCATTAGTTTTAAGTGCTAAATCATGCAAGTGTGAAACCCAAATATAAAAACATGGGCCAACAATACACCAGCCCAAAGCTCCAAGCAGGAAACAGAATTTGTTTTGTTTTGGTTTTTTTTGTTTGCTTGTTTTTTTTTCAAATATGTCAAAGTATTTGTTTGTATTTTTCCAAATTTAAGCTGGCAAAATCTTGGCGAAAGGACGGACACTGAGTATTCTCTGGTTGGGGAGCAGCAGCTGGGGCTGTGAAGGAACAATATCACAGTTTAATTTTAGTTAAAAGTGACAAAATTTTGTTTCAAAGCTGCTCGGAAGGTTTTTTGGGCGCTCCCAACTTTCCAGTTCAACAGTTCAGCCTAAACATTTGCTTGGGAAGCCAGAATGCTTTGGGATTCACGTGGGGTTTTAAATAAATAGGTTAAACCCACCCGGCACAAAGATCCCACACAGGGCAGACCCATCCTCGAGGGATTTCGCCTGGAGCGAGCGCGGAGCGCGTGGACGAGCTGGGAAAACGTCTCCTGGCACAGAGGAGCCTCCAGCCCCACGAGGAACAGCGACAACGCCACAAGACCCCGACAAACAGAGGCATTAAGGAAGCTTTTCCTCCTCTCTCCCTGCCCCTGACTGGGGGCTGAACTCCCGTTCCCAGCACCGACGCTCCCTGCCCTGCGCGCCACGGCCCACGGGGTGGGGGTGAGGTCCATGCCGGGGGCTGTGGGGACCACCCAGCCCCACTATTTGCTGTTGGGGGTCTGCTGCTTCTCCTGCGCCGGCCGCTTGTGCTTCTGGGCCACGCCATAGGGGACGTGGGCGGCCACGGTGCCCATCTCCTGGGCTCCCTCCACGTGGAACATCTGGTCGTCGAAGAAGATGTGGGGCCGGATCTTCCTCAGCAGCGGCCCCTTGGGAGCCCCGGCCAGGAACAGAGCCTCGTCTGTCTCCAGGCCCCAGCTGCGCAGAGTCTTTAGGGCCCGGGCCCCCGAGCTGGCCGCGCTCCGCGCCGTCACCAGGTACGTGCGGATGGGACACTCCAGCCGCAGCCCCTTGGAGTAGAACTTCTTCTGCAGCTTCCCCAGCGCCTCCAGGAAGCCCTTCAGTGGGCCCTGTTGGAGCAAGGAGATGCCGCCGTGCCATCCTTCCAATCCTAGACATGCTGGATAATCCCTTCACCCTGTGAGCCCCCCCAAAAATGACCCCGCAGCCACCACCGGGCCAGCAGCTGCTGCCCTACCCCACCTCGCACCCCGCTCTGGCTTGATCCCAGAGTTGGGAGCGTCCCCACGAGGGCTGCCTCTGTCCCAGAGCCTTTCCCTGCCCTCAGCCCAGCTCTACCTGTGCCAGGGGCTTGTTCTCATGAGCCTTTTCATGCTCGAAGAACATGTCCAGGCCGTGAGCCTTCACAATCTGCTCCGACTCATCCGAGAAGAGCACGGCGTCCCCGTCGAAGGCCACCCGCAGCTGCTTCTCCGACACCTCCAGGTCCCTGCTGGGGCTGAAGATGGTGGCTGCAGCGATCCCTGAGGATGAGGCAAGAGGTGGCAGTTATCCAAGGATCCGTCCCCGTGGCTCGGCCGCTGAGGAGCAGAGCAAAACACGCCGGGCTGGAAGCAAAACGCCGCGAGGAAACGCGCCCGGGAGCACCTGCGGCTCGGCCCCGAGACCTCCCACCGCAAAAACAAAGCCCCAGATGACAAATCACCCTTTGCATACAGGAATTAAGGAGGAAAACCACCGCCTTTGCCTCGGGAGAGCTGTGGAGCTGCAGGAAAGGCTCATTTCTATGGAAACTGGAGGCTCTTTGGAGCATCAGAGATGCGGGGCAAGGCAAACCCTAAGTGCACGTGGGCTTAGGGACACGGATATTGCAGATATCCTTCCTGGGATCAACCCCCTGAGGGCTCCAGGCTCCCCCCACTGCCCCCCGCCACGAGCTGGACCCCAGACTCACCCTCTTCAATGGCCCCACTCACTTTCTCGGCGTCGGAGGAGAGGTAGAGGTTGGTGTGATAAGCCTTGAGGTAACAGATGGGGCTGTTCCCTCCCGTCATGCAGAACCTCTCGATGAACAGATCTGAGGGCAAGAGGCACCGCAGGGTGAGCCTGGCTGCCCCCCCAACCCTGCCTTGCTGCTGGAAGGAGCGGGGTTAATTTTGGTCAGCAGCCAGAGCCCCTTCCCACCAGCCAGCCCCCAGAAAACCCGGGAGAAGCGGGAAAAAGGGGAGAAAACATTTCCTTTTCTCGGTGCCAAGCAGCGACACCACCCAAAAGCCACCAAGGACAGCTTTGTCCCCATCTTACCGTAGTGGTTGATGCTGTTGATCAAGCGAACCCCGACCTGGGCGTGGTTGTTGGTCATGAGGACGATGTCGAAGAGCTCCTCGCTGTCGGGGTAGAGCTCACGGAGCTGAGCGTTCACCGCTTCCAGCGCCTGCAGCACCCCGGGGACAGCGGGGTGGGTGTCAGCCAGCCCCCTCCCAGGTGTGGCCCTGACCCATCCCACCCAGAACACTCCTGCTCACCAAAACCCTGACCCCAGCTACACCCTGAGCCAAGCTGATACCAGCTGGGAAAAAACAGATTCATTTTTTGGGGGGGAAAAAACCCACCTAGCTACTCTTCTGTTTTCAAACAGGAAAGGTTTTGAGTTATTGAATGAGGATAAATCAACTCCAAGTTGCAGGTTAAGTGTTTTTCAAGCAACCAGAAACAAGTCTCGCCCCACAGAGCTGATTAATTTATTCATTGGGAATGGGTTCCAGCACCCAAAACTGCATGAACTGCAGCAGGAGTGAGAAAATATTTTTCAAGTTCAAAATGCCTCATTTCAACACATCAGAATTAGAAATCGGCCAACTCGGGAGCAAGGCTAAACTCAGCCAATTTACAAGAATAAATAAATTGTAATAATAACCATAATTAAAAAAAAAAAAAAAGACAATTCCCTAAAGGGAAACTTTAAATGCGATCCAAGGAGATGATTTGTTCAATTCTTGGGCTCAAGATGGAAAATCCAACCCTGGAAGCAGCACATCACTTGCTGGGAGGTTTTTTTTGCCCTCTGTTTGCTCCGTGGCTCCATCCCTCCTGCTCGTATCCACCCTGTCCCCACACAAACTCTCCTCTCCCCAAAATTTTTGGGGACCACAGCGCTGTGGCTGCTCACCTTGACGAAGGGGAAGGCAGCCCCGGGCAGGAAAGGCTCGTTCTCGTGGTCCAGCTGATATTTCACGTAGGCCTCCACCCCCTGCTCCGTGTAAATCTTCTGCTCCTCCTCCATGCGGAACAGCGCCCGCGAGGACACGGCGATGGTGATGGCATTCTCGGGCTTTGGCTGTGGGCAGAGAGGGGAAATCAGAGAGGCAGCCCCTGCTCCCAGCCCAGGGTGGCACCAGCTCACTCCCAACGTGAAAGGCCACGGGGTGGGTGACACCTCTGAAGTGATCTGGAGAGCAACAGAGCAGCTGCACCCCCGTCCTTCAACAGATGAAGCCCTGATGCTCCATCCCCACACATTCGGGACACCTCAGATCCCATTCCCAAGCCCTCCTGCTGCAAACAGGTTCCCAGAACCCAGGCAGACCCTGCTGGAGCCCATGCAGAAGGGATTTGTGTGGCTTTTCCCACCCCCCAGCCAGGATAAAGCCGCGCTCTGCGGCTGAGCCAGATCCACATCCCGTGATGCCGTCCAGATGTGACAAACAGCCCGTGCCAGCTCAGCTCCTCTGAACACTCCATACAGTTATCGTGGGTGGAAACATGACAAACAGGTGGTGCAAGCAATGATTTATGAGTCATTGTTATTCACGTTCGAGGGCTCGATCCAAAATCCAAATCCAAAACCTCCTCCAGCTGAAGGTGCCTCCAGAGGGACCTGGCAGGGACAGAGGGGACGGCGGGAAAGTCAAGCTCATCTTGACCCCCGCTCGTCCTCCATCTCCCCTTGGAGGGCAGGGAGGGTGTTAATCCCCGTCCCTCACTCACAAGCACAAAAATAACTTAATTACTGATGGCCAGTGAGGAATCCTGGCTGCCAGGACAGCAAATCCTACGGAGGGACACTGACACAGGGAGCCCTGTCCCCTACAGAGGAGTCCAGGGAGCAGGACGGGGCTCAGGGGCTCCCTGGGAGCTCAGGGATGCGTTCCTGCGAAATCCAGGCTGGCAGCGCTGCAGGAGCACCTCGCCCCTGCTCCCCTGTGATTTCCAGGATCCTCTGTGATTTCCAGGATCCTCTGTGCCGGGTTATCCGTGAGTAATCCTCCAGCAATGCCACTTGCCCAGGGTGGAGGGTGCCTCCTCCAGCTGTTCCGCACACCCAGCTGCTCCAAAGTCCAGGCTCCCACCCTGCCTTGGGCTGAGTTTTACGGGGAGCAGCAGCCTGGCAAGGCCGAGCTGCCCCGTCCGCACCTCACCGGGGATTCGCTCCCCGCACGGCTGGGCTCGCCCTGGGGCTCGCTCTGCCCCCAGCCCCACCCCGGGATGAGTCAGTGGGAGCCTCCACGCCATGCCCAGCGCCAGGTCCATCCCAGGCACTTCTCCAAAGGTTGCATCCGTCCCCAAAATCCCCCAAATCCCCAGCAAAGCGATTAAACAGCGGGCGATTAGGACGAGACACAGATTAGCTGGGGCTGAGAACATCACTGCGGCCACAGGGATCCCTTTCCCGCTGCGTTTGCAGGGAAACAGGATCCCGTTGGGAAGTGGCTCTCTTAGGAAAGCAAGGGAACAACCCCCAGCACAGGCAGGACTCGACCCACGACACCAGCACCGCTCCAAGTGAGCCACAGCCAGGTCCCCGAGGAGCGTCAGCTTTTAACTGGTCACGGGCCAAGCCTTGGCACCTCAGCTCATTAATTAATAACCCTGGTGTCATGGGCCATTTATTAGCTGAAACTATTAATAACTATGAAAAGTCTTGGGACATCCGGTCATTAGCTGGAGTCCTGCTGCTCCATCCTGCTCCCAGATCCCTGCGGTGCCGGGTACACAGGAAAGCTCCCAAGTGTTTGCTCCCTGATCCTGGAGCAGGGGCAGCCCTGGAGGGAGATTCCAAGCAGAGAAAACAGGTCAGCAGCCCAAATGTAACAGCACTGAGGCGTGTTCAAGGGGCTGAGAAGGATGTTTGGGGCCACAAGCCAAGCCGGGTGCCCAGAGGGAATTTCCCTCTCCCCCCCACCGGCGCACACCTTCGGCACCTTGCGCAACAGCGCCGGCTGCTCAAGGTCCCTTCCCCGCCTCCGAAAGGCTCCAGCCCTCCGGGAGGTTCATTTAAGAGGCAATAAACACAGCAATAAAAATAACCCTCAGCTCGGGGCCTGACTCTGCCCCAGCGTGGGCTGCTGGAGCCCCGGGTGCCTGCGGGCAGGGAGCTTCTGGGAATGGGACCTGATGGATCCTGCCAAGGAAGATTTGCACCTTTTGGAGCACTCGGGGCAGGAAAGTCTCACGCGGGTGCTAACGCGGCTCCCAGCTCCGGCTGGGCTGGAACGGCCCCGCTGTTCTCTGGGAAATGCTGACATTTGAAAAATGAGGCGATTTCTGCGCTGCGAGGAGGGATCTGCATTTTGACATTTCTTTGAAGTGGAGGTTTCATTTGGAAGCGTTCCCTCCCCGAGGTGGTTTGGATGCCTCTCCGTCCCCATTAGTGCTGCAGATGGTCATTACGACGCCCAAAAATGAGCTTTAAAAAGCCTCAGGAACCGCGGCACCTCAAACCCTCTGTCTGAGTGCTGCAAACAACCCACCCAACCCCACTTTTCCCCAGAAATTGGGATGTTTCAAGGCAAACACCCTTCTTCTCTAACAGGAAATGCGTGCATGGGAGGGGTCCCACACCCAGTCCTGGCTGGGATGGATTTGATCCCACAGCCCCCATCCCACCACGGCCTCCTGCTCCGGCTGCCCCAGCCCCAGAGGGCTCGGGCTGAATCACAAACTCTGTTTTCCCCTCAGAGCAGCATCCAAGGTCAGCCAAGGTCAGTGAAAGCTCATCCAGCACAAGTCCAGGCTCCTCTCAGCTGAATCCAAGTGAATTTGCTGCCTGGGGATTCATGGTGAGCTCCTCTCCCTTCCCACGGGAAGGTCAGATCCAGCCCTGTCCTGAACCTCGAGCAAGAAGTTGATGATGGGTTTAAGAGGAGTGTGAGCAGGGCAGGGTAGGGAAAGGTTCCATCCCAATCCTGGGTCTATCCCTAGGGTCAGCAAGACAGGAGGGACAACCAGGGACATGTCCCACCAGCCCAGCCCTCCGAAGAGGAACATCAGCCCTTGGCACAGCTCCAGGTGGTCCACAAGGTCCAAACCCCATCTCAGAAGTGTAAAAGACCTCTCCATCAGGCTCCAGCTCCATCGAGTGCAAACCCCATCCCAGACCCCAAATCCCCCAGTTTTGGGGGAAAGGTGTATTTCAGGAGTGACTACAAACAGCCCAATTTTCCCCTTGCGGACCCAGCAGCTGGCAGCCTTTAAATCGCTGCTCTAATCAGATGTAAATCCCCAGCAGCCCCCCAAGGATTAGAGGCAGACATTTGGAAATCCCACAGGCTGCCAGGATGCGCGGCAGGACCGTGTCCTCGCACCCACGAGAGCCACAGGTGCCCAAAGTGCCACCCAAGCCCAGCAGCTTCACTGCCACCACCAGCAGGAGCCACAGTGGGGACCCCATTCTGCACCTCTCGATCCTTTCACACTGCCTGGAGCTGGACCCAACCCCATCCCAAAATCCTGCAGGAATTCTGGCAGCTCTGGGCACTTCCCTGGATGCTGCAGAAGACCAGATTCTTGTGATTAATTCAATATTCAGAGGTGGATTTTGGTCATGGAAAGGGAAGAGGAAGGGTTTGCTCCAGGGTCAAGTGCTGTCCTCACTCCAGCTACAACATCCCAAAAATCGGGCACATGGGTGAGACCGATGGGTCCCGAATGGGTGCCCAGAGGAAGGGAACCAGAAGAAAACCAGCTCCCCCTGGCCCCCCTCGGCGTCACCGGAGAGGCTGGGGGACATTTCCAGCATTGCTGAAGGGTGACAGGTCTCATCGCTGACCTCCCTGGCAGGAGCGGTGCCGGAGCAGCTGCGGGAAGAGCTGGGACCACTGCAAAGCAGGAATGCCCCGATAACCCGTTCCCAAAATCACCTTTTCTCCTGCCACCTCGCAGCTCCCACAGCTCCCTCCTGCTCCCTTTGGCCAAGAGGATGGACAGATCCAGCACCCCCAAGGGTGCAGACGGACGACGCCAAACCCCGTTTCCCGAAGGAAATCCTTCAGGACCCATCAGTCTCACCCATGTGCCCGATTTTTGGGATGTTGTAGCTGGAGTGAGGACAGTGCTTCACCCTGGAGCAAACCTTTCCTCTTCCCTTTCCATGACCAAAATCCACCTCTGGACACTGGATTAATCACGAGAATCTGGTCTTCTGCAGCATCCAGGGAAGTGCCCAGAGCTGCCAGAATTCCTCCCGAGCCCCCTGCTCGGGATCAGATTAAAGTTCAGGGCGACGGCCGGGGTGGTTTTGAGTTTTCCGAGAACATTATTTATACTGCGGAAAAGCGCCCTGCAGCCATCCGTCACCCCGGGGCTGACAGCTGCCTGGCGCTCCGAGGGCAGCTGAGCCGGCTGCCCGCCGGGCACGGAGCCCCCAGCCTGCCCCAGCAGAGGGGCACAGGGCCTGGCATCACCCCCAGCCCCACAGAGAGGGATGGCACAGCCCAGCTGCAGGATCTGAGCGCCCCCGTGCCTCAGTTTCCCCCGCTGGACAGCAGGGATGGGTTACTGGCCACAGAACTGCGAGGAGAGGAAGAGGAGAAGCCTGGGCTGGCATCCATGGGCAGAGCATGGCATGAAAGACAAGTAGCTGCATCCTGCCACCGAGCCGGGCTGTCTCTCTCCTCCGGGAAGGGCACGGGCAGCAGCGACGGGAGCTGGCAGCGGCTCCAGGACCGGGGGTGGCACTCGGGTCCCCAGCAGGGAACTGCCCCAAGCGAGGGCTTGGACACGTCCCCTCGTGGAGAGCTCACACGCAGAGCTTTGCCACGGAAGGTGCCACCAAGGCGCCCACCTCGCCCCCCACCAGAGCCCCACGTTTCGGGGTTCCCACAGCCCCGAGGGTGGCTGGGGTGGCTCACAGGCTGCAGGGGCAGGGCCAGCTCGCCCCGGGCACAGCCCCCAGCCCCGCCGCGCTGCCAGCCCCGCTCTCCCGCAGCTATTCCAGGGCACGGCCGCACTTCCAGGCGCTCCCGTGCTCAAACTCGGCAGGCTCAGCCCTCGTTAGATAACACAGGCTGTCCCTGTAATCTCCCGGAAAAGGCGAGCCTGGCAGGGGCAGCGACACCCCTGTGACAGCCCGGGCAGGGATTCGGCTCCTGGGCTGTCCCCCGGCTCTGTCAGTGCCACCCCTCCTGTCCCTGGCAGGGCCTCCTCCCTCCTTGGCGCAGGGGACAGGCAGCTCATGGCGCACCGGGCCACTCTGCAAGGACACCTCAGCCCGGGAGGGACCCAGGAGCGCCACAGGGATCTGCAGCAACCCACAGAGACCGGGGGCACCCGGAGAGACCCCAGGCAACCAGGGGTAACCCAGGGATGCCATGAAGGAGCGCCTGGAGAGAGCCAGGGCATCCCCAAGGACCTGGATGGAGGCAGGGGATCAAAGAAACACCAGAGACACCATGGGGGACCCCACAGAGCCTGGGGGAGATGGGGAACATGGAGACACTCCGGGGGACCTCAAAGTACGTGGAGGAAAGGGGGCACCGGGAGGGATCCCAGAGAGCCTGGAGGAGATGGGGCACCCACAGACACCCGGGGGGTTCCACGGGGCAATCCAGAGAAGATGAGGCACCCAGGAGGACCCCGGAGAGCCTGCAGGAATTGGGATACCTGGAGAGCCCAGGGGGCCCCCGCGGGAGATGGGGCTGGCGGGGCGGGGGCTGCGCCGGGAGGGGCGAATCCCCCCGGGGCAGGGAGCGCTGCGCGGCGCCTCGGGGGCTCTCACCGATTTGGGCTTCTTCTTGGGGGCGAGGTTGTCGTAGAAAGCCTTGGCTTCATCCCAGGGCCGGCCCGGAGCCCCGGCGGGGCCCGGCGGCTCCATAGCGCGGCGGCTCCGGGGCACCGGCGGCTCCGGGGCACCGGCGGCTCCGGTCCGTGCGCGGCGGCGGCTCCGCGCGTCCCGGGAGCTCCCGGAGCCGGGGCCGGCCCGGCGGAACGCGCTTTATAAGGCATCCCATGAAGCTCCGGGGTTTCAGTCCACCGGGACACGGATTAACCTCTTCGGGACCGAGCGCTCCTCGCCGCCGCCGCCGCCGCCGCGCTCCCCCCGGCGATACCGGGGAGCTGCGGGGAACCGAGGAGGGAACCCCCGCTCCAGGGCAGAGCCAGCGCCGGGGGCAGCGAAGCCCCGGGAGCGAGGGGAAGGGGCTGGGGACAAAGGTGGCATCAGCAGAGCCCCGGGAGGACACGGAGCAGGAGGTGATGGGGCAGCCCTGGGGACACCAGCTCCTGCTCGTCCCACGCCGCGGCTCTCTGGGGTTTGGCCATCCTTGGGGAGCGCAGGGAACAGCCCGAGGGTGGTCCGTGCTGGGAGCTGGAGAGGATGGAGCAGCCAGGGTGGTGGCAGCAGGGGAGGACAGAGGCGTGGTGGGACCCTGCTCCGTGGCAGGGTGACCTGTGCCGTTCATTGGTTAATGGAATTAGTGCGGGTGTTAATTAAGGCTCTCCAGCCCCACCAGTGCTGGTGGGAGCAGCCACAGAGCTGCACATTCAACTCAGGATAAAAACTCCACCTCGACCAGCAGACCCCCAGAAGCCCTTGGGGAGCAGGGAGTGCATCCCAGAGACCAAAACCCATCAGCCAGGAAGGGGCAAGGAATGGAGGATCTCACCTGGAACAGGGCAGCTCCTGGGGGGAGGTCACAGAACAGGGTTTTAGCCAAAGCCCTGTGGTTTCACCCAAATCTCTGTGCTTCAGCTAAAGAATAACCCTCCCTACAGGTGACAGCCTTGGGGACCCCCCGTGTCCCTGTCCATGGGACTGATCCAACCCCACCCCGCTCACCCCGAGCTCCAAGCAGGAGAGCAGAGCCAGGGGAAGCTGTGTGCTGGTGAGCAGGGCTGGCTCCAGGAATCCCAAACCTTTTGGGAATTCGACACCATTTCAGCCTCACAGAGTTCCTCTCTCCAGAGCCTTTGCAGCTCCCTGCTGGGAAACACCTGAGCCACCTTCGGGGTGGCCCCAGGGAAGCGGGAGCTCGGAGAGCTCCAGAATCACCACCGAGGCTATTCCTGGAGTTCTCTGTAGAGATTTGGAGTTGCTGCCCTTTCAGGCAGCATCCCTGGCACGTCCCCAGCTCCCACAGGGTGGGGACAACCTGCCCTGTTTCCTCTTTGCCGGGCACTGCTGAGCTGCAAACTCACACGTGCGCTCCTGGAAAGCACAGCAGCCGAGCCCGAGGTGCAGAGCTCTCCCCTCAGCAGCACTCCTAAAATACACTCCCTGCCAGCGTTTTGGCACCCTCCCATCCCCGTGCTCAGGTGCTGGCTGCTGCAGGACACACCAGGGCTGGGGAATTGCAGGATCCAGGTGGGATGGGGTGAGCTGGGAGCCAGCCCTGCTGCCCAGGAGCCAGCCCGGCTGCCCAGGATTGATTACAGAGAAGGATTAAAATTTGGTGAGAGCTCCTTAGCAACAGTCACCGTCTGTGCAGGGTGCTAAGGGAGAAGAACGGCCAGAGGAAAATCTGTGCGGGGAAGATGGGGGTGGAGAAAAGAAGGACAAAGATACAGTAGGAGCAGGTCCCCAGTGGAGCCCAAGACAAAGCCACCAGCCCTGAGGGAAGGGCACAGCCAGGGCCCAGCTCCTGGATGACACATGAAACCCATTTCTAGGGAAATTTGGGGTCTGGGCCTCCCCACCCCAAAAGTGACATTCCCTTCCCCAGAGCTGCCTGAACGACTGAAGGGTTTCACTCCCACCCACCTTCAAGGCTCCCCAGCCTGAGCCCCGCTGTGCTGTCCCCAGGGGTTTCTCCATCCCTTGGGGTGCCACAGGCTCAGGTGAGACCCCTAAATGATGCCCAGGAGTGCAGCGTTGTCACCTCACTGTCCCCAGCCAGCTGCCCCCCAATAAACCATTCAGGGGGGACACCACACACGGGGGGCAGTTTATTTTTCCATTAAAAAAATAGGTAACAACTTCACCATCTCCTAACAGACACCACAGCCATCAACACCACAACGTGCAGACTAAACACCAACCTGGGGCAATATTCCTGGCCTGGGGCAGGAGGGGTGGGTGCAGAAGGCTGGAAGGGGGGGGAGGAAGGGGACAGATTTGTTTCTTGTGAGCTCAGAGATTTGCCAGGAGGCTCAGCAGGTACAGGACCCATCCACGCCTCTCCACAGCCCCCACCCAGCACCCAGCTGTCCCCACAGCAGCGCCACACACCCGGGAGCAGCACCAGGACCTGCCTTCCACAGCCACGCTCCTGACCCCGCCTCCAGTTTGGGACCCCAGGTGCCACCTGAGGAAGGTCAGAAATGCTGCAGAGCACCCAAGATGCTGCCAGGGCAGCTGTGGAGGTCACCCACCTGATGGGATGGAAGGTGGCTTCTGGGATCAGGCAGTGGCCACATCCAGGGCTGGCTCTGCACACTTCTGTTCTCCACTAAAGTGTCCTGACCAACCCTGGCTGTTCCCAGTAGGAAAAGTGGAGGTGGAAGAGCTAAAGCTGGTGCAAGACCCTGCCCTGGCCCCTCTGGGGAGCCTTCCAGGGAATTGCCAGTGAAGGAGGAACCAGGAGCAGGACCTGAGACTTTTCAGCCTCCCTGGAGACATCACAAGCCATGAATGGGGCGGGGGGAACAGCAGAAAGGGCACAAAGTTGGTCTCCGTTAGGATCAGGGAATGGGCCAGGTGGAGCAGTGGGGGAAAGCAGGGAGGAGGCAGCAGGGCTGTGGGAACGGCTGGCCCTGGTCAGCCAGGACACGCCAGAGGCTGCAGGGTGTCCAGCTCCAGGATGGGAGAGGGCTGACAGCACTCAGAGCAGGCTCTGCCCTGGGAGGGTGTGGAATGGGGACTGCCCGGGATGCAGCCGGAGCAGGGGCAGCAGGAGGAACGGAACGGGATGGGATGTGGCTCATACCTGGTGCCAAACGGGAGAAAAATGGGGATTGAAACCATCACAGGGGGCAGAGTTTGGCTGCAGCCAGTCCAGCCCTGAGCCCCAGGGCTCTATTTCTGCATGTCACACTGCAGGAGCAGGACGATGGAGGGGTCGCTCTTGGCGGCCTCCTTGAACTCCTCCAGGGAGATCTGGTCATCCTTGTCCTTGTCCATCTTTGTGAAGATCTTGTCCACTCGCTGCTGAGGCGTCAGCCCGTCTTGGTTCATCCTCATCATGATCACAGTCCCCACCATCTTGTAAATGGCCTGGAGAAAGATGAGAATGGGAATGAGAGGGAATGTTGGAAGGACGGAAGATCCCAGGACAAGGCAGGGGACAGGCACAGGATTGCTGCTCATTGGGACCCATTTCTACCAGAGACACATCAAGCACCTTTCAGACAAGGCTCTGGGTAGGAAAACTCATTTTTATGGTGCTAAAAGGGACCCAAGAGCTGTGAAAAGCCTGGAAAAAGCAAACAATCCCTGCTGATTTGAAGCGCTGGTACCTCAATGATCTCCAGCATCTCCAGGCGCGTGATCTTCCCGTCCCCGTCCAGGTCGTACATCTCGAAGGCCCAGTTGAGTTTCTGCTCAAAGGTGCCCCTGGAGGTGACAGACAGGGCACAGATGAACTCCCTGAAGTCGATGGTGCCATCCCCGTTCTTGTCGAAGGTGCGGAAAGCGTGCTGGGCAAACTTGGAGGCGTCTCCGTAGGGGAAAAACTGCGGGAAGGAGAGAGGAGGGATTGAAGTGAGGAGGGAGAAGTTGGCACCGAGGCTGCACCTGAGGTGCTCCAGCCCCCCAGGCAGCACTCAGAACCCACGGCTGGAGCCCACCTTGATGTAGAGCTGCTGGAACTCCTCCAGGTTGAGGATGCCGGTGGGGCAGTCCTTGAGGAAGCCCTTGTACCACTGCTTCAGCTCCTGCTCGCTGAACTCCGTGCTCCTCACAAGGTCATCCAGCATCTCCGGGGCCAGCTTGCTGCTGTGCTTGCCCATGGCTGCCCCTGGAAAGGGAAATCCACACCAGGCTGGAGAGGGATGGTCGTCCCAGGCCCTCCTCCACCCTGGCAGCTGCGTGATCCCGCATCCCTCTTCTCCTTGCTGGAGCTGATCCACCTGGCTGGTGGGTGTCCATGCAGGACAGCAGCTGTGGCACCGGGAATGTGGCTGTGGCCTTTTCTGCTGGAGATGTACAGGAGCTCGCTTTGGGCTGCAGGAAAACACTCCAAAAGCAACTGAAAAGTCAGAACTCTTCCCATGGCCTTTACCAGAGCACAACCAGACAATCCTAGAATGGTTTGGGTTGGAAAGGATCTCAGAGACCATTTAGCTCCAGCCACATTGCCATGGGCAGGGACACCTTCCACCAGACCTTCCCTAGGGATGGGACAAGGAAGAATCTGCCATTAGAGCCCATAAAAACCTCCCTGGCAGCATCGGCCTCACGGCATCCAGCTGATCACAGCCATGCCCAACCTGCTCCTGGCCAGCCCTCGGTGAGGACGGGGTCTGGCCAGGGGGCTGCCAGCAGCAGGGAGCCCTGGCAAGGCCCTGGTGTGTGGGCAGGAAGCGGAGCCGCTCCGATACGCGCCGTGCCCGCTCCCACGCAGCCTCGGCTGCCAGCGCCGCTCAGCCGGAGCAGCAGATGGTTCTCCGGGAGCTCCTGCAGCTTCTCTCTCCATGAAGTTGAGGAGAAGTTCACCTGGAGCCCAACCAAGCACCGTCTCCTTTCAGGGGTGTGATGTCCTGGCCGCGTGGGCTCGGGACACGCGGGGGCACCTTGGGAGGGGTGGCGGGGGGTTCCTCGTGCTCCCGGCCAGCCCCGCTCCCGGCGAATCCCACAGGCAGCGGCTCCTTCCTGCCCCATCATCCCACCAGCATCTGTCACCGTCTGCCGCGGCGGCACCGAACCCAGCAGCCCTCGGCAGCCGGAGCCGAGGGAACGTCCGGACACCCACGGAGCACAAGGCTTCCCCAGCGACCCCAGCTCGGCTCCACGAGCCCCCCCAGCACCACGGACTGGTTCTAAATTGCTGGCATTGATTACAAACCATGCCAGGCAGTGTGCATGGCCAGACCTGCCATGATCCATGTCCTCCACACCTCCCACAGTCGCCCTGACAGGAGGATGCAGCCCCTCACCTCAGCCCCCAAAGTGGCCGGGACTCCAGAGCAGCATCCTTTGGTCCACAGTCCTCGATTCCCTTTTCCAAGCAGTGCCCAGCCATGCCAGGGCAGGGAACAGCACCCGAAAGGAACACCACACGCTCACCCCAAAGCACCAACCGATCAGCGGCTGCTGGTCCCAAAACAGGACAGAGGGGCGTCACTACGGGTGTCCCCCCCAGGGTTGCACCCCGGGCAGCACAGAGCACCCCAGCCTCCAGCAGCACCCCTGGATTGGCACCCCAGGGAGCAGGGAAGGGGCTCGGGGGATGGATGGGGGCACGGGGATGCTCTCCCCACCCGCACTATGGGACAGCTCCGGGCCACCGGCCCCGACATCCGCTGGAAGCGGCTCCCGGGAGCGGCTCCCGGCACCTGCCCCGACGGCGGCTCCGCACCGGGGAGCCGGGTCCCGGCCCCGCGGGTGCGGCTCCAGCCCCGACGGCCCTTACCTGTGGTGCGGCGCGGGCAGGTGGCGGCTCGGCGGGGCCGGGCGGGGCGCGGAGCCGCTGCCGGTACCGGAGGGGCCGCGGTCCAGCCGCCGGCTCAGCCCCCGCCGCTCCCGCCCCTCTTGTAGCCTCGGGCCCCCCGCCCCCCCGGCGGCGACGCTCGTCCATTGGCTGGGAGCGCTGTCAATCAACCGGGAGGGGCCGCGGGGTGGGGGTCGAGGTGGGATATGGGGGGTACAGGGGTGCTGGGACCGGGATGCTGGGGGATACTGGAGGGGATGCTCGGACCGGGATGCAGAGGGATGTTGGCAGTGGGATCCCGGGGGATGCTGGCCGCACACTGCACTGGGGACACTGGGACACACCAGTGGCTCATCCCTTGGCAGAGCCGCAGCTGAAGCACAGAGGAGAGAGGGACAAGAAAACCACTTTGATCTCCAGAACCAAACGTGGAATGTTTCCATGGAGATCGCCGAGTGCTTTTCCCGGTGACCTTGGCATCCTGCTGGGATCCCAGTGCCACCCGGGCCCGGCCGCAGCTGCCCCTCTGCAGCTGGAGCCTGCGTGAAGCCTCCGGCCAGCCAGGGCTGCTCCCCATCCCATCCCCAGAGGGGCTGTGGGGTGCCGTGGGGTGCTCAGCCTTTCTCCAAAGGCTCTCAGCTACACCCGCCCTTGCTGCAGGAAGCAGCAGAAACTGCCCCAGCTGGAGATGAGATAGGGCTGGGTTACAAAAATCACAACTATCACAAAAATCGCAGCAGTGGGGCTGCAGGGCTCCATCACCCCGCCCCCTGGGGGCAGGAGGGCTGGGACGCCCCACGGCTGGACGTGGCATCCTTGTGCCGTGTCCCTGGGCGGGGCTGGACCCACCTGGAACGAGGTGATTCAGCCCCACGGCTTTGGGTCGCCTCCACAGCCTCTGCTGGGCGCGGGACAGGGCTCAGTGTGGCCCCAAAGCCTCTTCGTGAGCGTCCCCGAGAGCTGGTGGGGATGAGCCCCCCCCGGCCCCGCTGCCGGTGCTTGGATGTGGAGTAGAGAAGACACCAATTAGCAGCTCTGCAAACCACCCGCGCCCGGCGGGCTCAGGGGGACTGAAAAATTAATGAGGGCTTAATTGAAGCAGCACAGGCTGCCAGGGCTGAGACCGGCCCAGCTCAGCGCATGGGAAGGGGGTGCTGGAGGGGCACGGGGTGGCTGGAAGAGGCAGGGGAGTGCCAGGTGACAGGGATGCCCTTGGGATGAGGATCAGGGTGACTGTGAGGTCCTGGGATGTCCTTTTTGGGGCTCTGGCACCCCGAACCGTGGTGCTGAGACGGTGCGTGGGGGTCATGGAGGGCCGACCACACTGGGCAGCCCTTCCCTCCCCACTCCTGCAGCAGCATCCCCCCAGCTCCCACCCGCGGGGGCAGAGCTGCCAGGGCCCCGCTGGTTCCTAAAAGCCTCCCCATCCAGCGGCTCCGTGGAATGCGAAGGGCTGCAGCTTCCCCCAGCGGCTACGGGCTGCACCAGCACGGCCCGGGGGCTGTGCCCGATGGGGGGGACCCCACAGCCCCCTCTGCCTCGGGCTGCTGCAGCCGGACCGGGGCTGTGGGGGGGGCAGGAGTCACTGCTGCTCATCCCAGAATCCCGACAGTCCCTGTCCCACTGCACTGCCGGGTCACCCGGCTGTGACACTCCCAGTGCTCGGGGCACTGGTGGCTCAGGCAGCCCCTCTGTGACCCCCCCCCCCAGCTCAAATGCCCCTGAAAAGGAGAGAGGAGCTGTTGTCACCTACTCCATGTCCCTGAGGGACACCTCTGGGTGCCACTGGGCAAGCTGGACCTGGGGTGATCCTAGCACTGGGGATCCCTCTTGATGTCCCCACTGTGATGCCCTGGGAAAAGGGTGGAGTCAGGGTAGAAAAGCAGAAATAGCCCGATTTTGGGGTTCCCTTCCTCCCACATCACCCCCGCGGGCACAGCTCTGTGCTGGTTCGTGCCATCCAAACCCGTCCTGGCCCCCGTCCTGCGGGAGCTGATGGGGACAGAGGGTGCTGCCTGCCCAAAACAGGGGTCCCGGCACGCGGGTCTGGTTTGTCCTCGCTGCGGTGGCACCAGCTGGGGTCGGTGCTCGTCCCCCTCCCCGGAGAGGGGACCGGGGGAAGCGGTGCCGCCCACGGGCTGGGGCAGGAGCAAAGGAATATCTGGGTTTTCCCTCCCCCTGCTCGAGCTGGGGCTAACTCTGATGCAGGGGTGGGGGGACCGTCTCGATGTCCCCGTGTCGCCCAAACCCAGGCAGCAGCAGCAGCCGAACCCCTGCCCCCGCCAGGCCGCAGAGCTTTGCCGGCCGGCACGCAGGGGGTTAAGCATCCCCGTCTCCCTCACACTTGAGACGTCACCGTCACCAGTGGCGTGGGGGGGGCCGGGGGGCTATGGTGGTCTTTGTGGTGCATTCGGCAGCTGGCGCAGGGCGGCTCACGCACACGGCGGGCGGCTCGTCCCCGACACCCCGCGCTCGCCAGCATCCGCAGACGCCCGGCCGCCGCCACCGCCTGCCCACGCCGCGGGCTCCCAGCGCCACGGT
This sequence comes from Coloeus monedula, assembly GCF_965178545.1. Taxonomy (NCBI): domain Eukaryota; kingdom Metazoa; phylum Chordata; class Aves; order Passeriformes; family Corvidae; genus Coloeus; species Coloeus monedula. The sequence continues at coordinate 1,474,256 of NC_138804.1, read as the reverse complement.
GAGCGCGGGCCGCCGCGGGCACGGGGACAGGGCTGCCACCAGGCCTGCGAGCAGGGCGAGGGGCTGGCTGTGCCCCCCCCCGGGGACCCCGCCAGCAGCGCCCCTCTTGCCGCTTTGCACCCCCAGCCCGCTGCTCGGCAGGACTGGGGGGCGGTGGGGTGGGCGATGGGGTGGGCGATGGAGTGGGCGATGGGGTGGGCTCGCCCCGCCTGGGGCTGCTGCTGCAGCCCCGCGGTGCCCCGGGTGGGTGCGGGCGCACGGGTGGGTGCCCGCCCGCGCCGGCGGGGTGCTGCGGCTCGGCTCCCGGCAGCCCTGCGGTAAATCCGGCTGCTCAGCCTCAGCCGCAGCCGCAGCCAGGCACAGGGGAGCCCCCCGCACCCCGCCGACCCCGCTCGGGGGGTTCAGCCCCATGGGGGGGGGTTCCCACATCCCTCCGGCCAGGCAGCTCCCCAGACCGGGGGGAAGGGGGGGGGGGGTCACCGCGCTGAGAAGCCCCAACTCCACCCTGCCCCGGCTGATCCTGGGGTGGGATGTGGCCCCGGCACCCCAATTCCCGGGATAAGCTGTTCCCCCCCCCCTCCATGGAAATCCTTCAGGCACCGCGCGCCCGACCCTGCGGCGGCTGCGGCGGTGCCGGCGCGGCCATGGGCGGGGGGCAGCGGCAGAGGGGGCTCGGCGGCGGCGGGGAGCACCCGGCGGGCACCCGGAGGGCACCCAGCGGGCGGGGGGCTGCGGGGAGCGGGGCCAGGTCAGGGGGAAGGGGCAGGCAGCCCCTGGCCGCGGCTGCGGCGCTGCACCAGGCTGCGGTGCCCACGGCGATGCTGCGCCGGCAGCGAAGGGGCACAGCCCCAAAACGGTGACACCGGGTGGCCTGAGCCGGGGGCATCGCTGCCACTCCGGTGCGGCCAGCCCGGGCACTGCCGGCTCGGGGGAGGGGTGCTCCTGGATGCAGGGTTGGGCTCTGCTTGGAGCAGGAGTGGGGGTTCACCCCATCGGCTGGGTTGTCCCCGAGGAGGTGACACCCGCCGTGGGGTCCCCATGGGGCAGGATGCTCGGAGGGAGCAGGGGGAGGCGACGGTGCGGGGAGAGGGGCAGGCTCTGGAGAAGGGCTGGGGTGAACGAGGCCACCGCAGGCAGGGACAGAAGCCGGGGCCACCTCGGGTGTGGCTGGGGACAGCGAGCCGGCTGTTCCCAGCCCTCCTGTGGCAGCACGTTCCTCTGTGAGCGCTCCCGGTTTGGGGGTGTCTCTCCCAGCGGATTTAGGGCGCACAATTCCCCCGGTTCAGCAGTGGGCAGCCCGCACTGGAGGGAGCCCCTCGCCCTTCCCCACAGCCTCCCTGGGAAGCCGTGCCGTGGCCCCCCGGGCAAGTGCCACCGCGGGGTTTGAGCACTTGGGACCAAGGAAACGGCGCAAAACTGGGGCTGAACCCCAAGCAGAGCCACCCCCCCCCCAGCCCAGAGGGGGCTGCAGCAATCCCCAAACCCCCGTCTGGCACCGAACCCCTGTGCCACGGCTCTGGAGTCACCCTGGGGCGTCCTCACCCTGGGGACCCATCCGTGCCCCTTCCCTGGGCACGGGCAGAGTTCAGCAGTGACAAATCCCAGCCCCGAGCTGCCCGTCAAGGACAACGGTGGCGCGGGCACCAGGATGCCCGCACGCTGGTCACAGCCTGTGTGCCAGTGCCAGAGCAGAGCAGGTGCCAACCTCCCACCCCACTGACTGCCCCAGCACCCCAGGGACCCCCCAGCTCCCTTCCAAAACACCCCAGCACTCAGCAGGATGAACCTCGGGGTCACTGCGCCAGAGCAGCTCTGGGTGTATTTGGGGTACCCCAGTTACCCCAAAACCAGCTGCATTTCAGCACTGGTGCAGCCCCAGTGTAAAGCCACCACTCACTGGGCCTGGGAGGAGGAGGAGGAGGAGGAAGGCAGAGCCATCAGTGTTGATGCCAAGGGTCTGTGCCGGGGCTGAGTGGGGAGCACGGGGCTGGGCGGGAACAGCCCCATTCCAGGCACGAGGCCGCCCCATTCCTCCCCCCGCTGCTTCAGCTCTCCCTCTCCCCCAGCCTCATTAATTAAACCCAAGCGCTTAATTACAACCTGCTGAGTCCCGCGGCTGCTTCCCGGAGCCTGCTGACACCATGGGGCCAATCCCGACCCCCCCACATCCCTGTAGGAAAGGTGGGATGCAGAGAACTGGGGGAGCATCCTGTTGCCTGCAGGATTTGGGTTGTGGCTCCTCGGCGGCATAAAGGGATCTTCACAACGGAGAGCAAACCCAACCAGTGGAGCTGGGAAAGTCATCCCTGGGGATCTTGGCCTCTCCAAGGAGAGATGGGGACAGATGGCTCCACTCTGGGGTTGTCCCCGAGCTGCTGGCAGGTCCCACAAGGGGTGAAGAGGGACGGGGATGCTCAGCCCGATGCCTGGGGAGCTCCCGGTGGCAATAAAACAATAACCGAGGTAAATAAGGGGAAGGCCGGTGGCAGCATGAGATGGGGGGGGAAGATCCAGTGTCCCACCGTGCTTACCCCCCTAGTCACCCACCGGTGGGTCCCCAGGGCAGGGAGGTGCCCAGTGGGGTGCCCTGACCCTCTCGCCCTCCTGCCTGCAGGTCCCCGCCAGCCCATGAAGTGACCCAGGCAGGTGGCACAGCCCCTGCTCCTGCCGTAGCCACCACTGCCACACCAGGCACTGAGGTAAGGACCTGAGGCCACGGCCGTGGGGTGGGTGGGATGCTCTGGCACGGGCACCAGACCCCCAAACAGGCTCTGTGGGGCACAATTCCCATTTGGGGTCTTCCCCTGTCCGTGGGGGATGCCCAGCCCCATAACCCAGGGGAATGCCATGACCCCATGGGGGTCACCCGGGGCAGCCCCCCTCCCTTGGGGACGCCAGCATGGGGGAACTGGGGTGTCTCAGGGATGGCAGCATGGCCAGGGGTGCCCCATGGAACACAAGGCTCCCAGGACCACACCCCGCTTCCCTCCCCACCTCTGGAACTGGCAGAAGTGCTGGGAGAGCTGTCACATTCCAGGCGATGCTCACAGCCGCGTGCCCAGCCAGGAGGGATCGGGGTGGGCACAGGGAGGTGCCGCGGTGGTGGCACTCGGGGGCTCGGGGGTGTCCGGCTGGTGGCACCGGTGCTGTTCCACTGTGTTCTGTTTCTCTCGCTCAGGTCTGCTGGCCATGGGCAACCTGATAAAGGTATTGGGCAAAGATTTAGAAAACTGTCCTCATTTTTTCCTGGATTTTGAAAGTAAGTCCCATGAGCAGGGTGGGCGTGGGGAGGGCGCCAGGGCTGCCACCGCGGCTGCTGTCCAGAGGATGGGGACAGGCACAATGTCCCCGAGCAGCCCCGTGTCCCCAGGTGCCTCGGGGCCCTGAAAAAGTCTGCAAAGTGGGGCGGGGGAGCGGGACCCCAGGAGATCCCCCATCCCTCAAAGAGTGGGGCGGACACCCTGGCTGAGAGGTGGGATGCAGGATGCAGCAGGACCCGGCCCGGGACCACCTCAGGCACACGCCCGCTGCTGTTAGCTGGTGGCACTGGTGGCCGTGTGGCATGTCCCGTGACACCGCCAGCACAGGGACAGCCTTGGAGGCTGGGAAAGGAGGAGGGGATGCTCCGTGCCACCTGCGCTGCTGGGAAGGTCGGCGCGGTGGCCGCAGCCTGCAGCGAGTGATGGGGAGCAGGGACCTGCCTCAGCTTCCCGTGGATCTGGGCCGGCGGACAGGAAAGGACGGCTCCCGGCCCCCCAGGCTGGACACGGAGGGGTACAGGAGACGGTGGCCACTGTGGCAGGATGCCAGACCGGGCACAGCCCCGGGGCTCCAGCTCAGAGCGCAGCTCAGGGCGAGAGCGAGGAGGGTGGCAACAGCGCAGCGGCGTCTGCTCGCCCCAGCTCTGGCCCCAGTTCCATCCCCAGCTGGGACAGGCCGTGCACAGCTCCCCACAGCACCTCTGGCTCCGGCACCCCCCAAAATACCCAGGGCTGGGGTCGCGCAGCCACCCCCTCCCACGGCGAGGGACCTTCCTGCTCCTCCTGGCTCCTTCGAGGCAGCACAACCTTTTCTTGCCTCCAGCCCCCTGGCACAGGGTCTCGGGGCTCCCCAGGACCCCCCGTTTCGGGGCTGGCTCTGCACTAGAGGAGGGGGATGGCTGTAGCCAAGGCTCCAGGGACTCCAGGGACTTCCCGGCGGCTTCTCCTCCCTTCGCTCCTCCCTCTCCATCACCCCATCCGCCAGCGCTCATCACCATCGGGGGGGGAAGAGGCTGCACCCGGGGCCGGGAGCAGCCGCGGGGTCACCCCCGGAGCCCCCCGAGCCCCCGGGGAGCAGCGGGGGGAGGACGGGGCTCCGGCCGCCGCCGCTGCCCGCAGCCCAGCACCTCTTCCCCGGGCTCCACCTCACCATCATGCTTTTTTCCTCTTGTTTCTTCTCTTGCAGGTTTCACATGGGGAACCTTCTAAAAGTGTTGACTTATAACGAACTTGACCAAGGCCCTAATTTTTTCCTTGACTTTGAAAGTGAGATGGGATTTTTATTTTCCGTTTTCCGTTTCGTACTTATCCTGAGTTCCACATCCACACCATTTTGAGTTCTTGTCCCCGTCGCCCATCGCATCGCGCCCATCCCAGACGTCCTCTCCCACCTTTGCCATCCGGGGGCGTCCCCGGGGAGGGGGGCCAGACCCATGGCCGGGGGCTGTCGCTCCGCACCTCTCCCGGGGCACTTCGCAGCCTCTTGGGGCCGAGGGCTGCTCGGGGACCCCTCGTGGTGAGCAGGACGGCGGGCACAGGGCAGCCAGGACTCACCCCCACCTGCCCCCCACTCCACGGCTTGACTTGAGCTCGGGCAAGGAGAACGGATGAGGGGGAGAACCCCGCCAGGAAGGGCTGCGGGCCGGCGGGGGAGCCGTGGGATGGGGTGCTGGCACCCCGCTCTGGCTCTCGCCGCCCCGGGCCCCGCTCAGAGCCCTCCGGGTTTCTCTCCCCGGGGCGCTGCCCTGCAGATGCGCAGCCGACGGAGGCCGAGACGGCGGTGTGGAACCAGGTGAACGCCGTGCTGGAGGAGGCACAGACCATCCTGGCCGAGCTGCAGTCCTACACGGGCGCCGGGCAGGAGATCCGAGAGGTGGGTGCAGCCCCGGCGCCCGCTGCCCGCGCACCCACCGTGGCTTGGGGCAACCGCTGGCGCTCTCCCCTCCCAGGCCATCCAAAACCCCGGGGACCTGCGGCTGCAGGAGCGCGCCTGGAGCGCCGTCTGCCCCCTGGTCGCCAAGCTGAAACGCTTCTACGAGTTCTCCCTGCGGCTGGGTGAGCGCCTGACCTCCCTTGCGTTCCCCGCTGTGCATCCCGCATCCCTCCCCGCAGGCAGGAACGGGACCGGCTGCGGGAGTCCCGGCCGTGGAGTGTGCGCGCAGCTCGGGATGCTCAGCCGTGCCTCAGTTTCCCCTCGGGGGGTGGGGAGGTGCGGAGGGGGACCAGGAGTGCTCTGTCCCCAGAGAACGCCCTGCGGAGCCTGCTGGAGGCCCTCACGAGCCCCCCCTACGCCCCGACCCAGCACCTGGAGCGGGAGCAGGCCCTGGCCAAGCAGTTCGCCGAGATCCTGCACTTCACCCTCAGCTTCGATGAGCTCAAGGTGCCTCCCTGTGCGGGGCGAGAGCGAGGGGGGGTCCCCACACCGGGACCCTGTGAGCCAGCAGAGTCCCTTGGGACCCCTAAGCCTGGTGTGTCCCCCCCCCAGATGACCAACCCCGCCATCCAGAACGACTTCAGCTACTACAGACGGACCATCAGCCGGAATCGCATCAACAACCTGCAGGTGAGAGGACTCTGCTGGCCTCCCGGCCAGGGGTGGCCTCCCCCAGGGATTCACAAGGCTGGGATGGCTCCGGGGGGGTTCAGCCACCCCAGTGACCCCCATCACACCCCCCCCCCCCCCCCAGCTGGACGCAGAGAGCGAGGTGAACAACGAGATGGCCAACAGGATGTCCCTCTTCTATGCTGAGGCCACCCCCATGCTCAAAACGCTCAGCAATGCCACCACCAAGTTCGTTTCAGAGGTGAGGGAGGCTGGGGGGACCCTCAGGGTGGGGGGAAGCCCCCTCCAGCCACCATGCAGGGGGCTGGGGGTGGAAACAGCAGCCGGGAACTGTTGGGTTTCAGAACAAGACCCTCCCAATCGAGGACACGACTGACTGCCTGAGCACCATGGCCTGTGTGTGCAGGGTGATGCTGGAGACCCCGTGAGTACCCCACACTGGGGTTTGGGGGGACATCTCGGTGCTGGGGTCCCTCTGCCACCCCACCCCTTCCCCCAGGCTCAGCCAGCCTCTCTCCTGGCACAGGGAGTACCGGAGCCGCTTCACCAACACCGAGACCCTGCTCTTCTGCATGAGGGTGATGGTCGGCGTCATCATCCTCTACGACCACGTCCACCCCGTGGGGGCCTTCGCCAAGACCTCCAAGATCGATGTGAGTGCTCCTGGGGTCACAGCTGTGGGGTCACAGCCGTCCCACTCATCGCAGTAGCTGTGATCCCCGGGGTCCCTCTCCCTGGATTGACCCTATGGGGATGTCTCTGAGCTGCTCCAGGGGGGAGCTCATCCCCCTGAGCAGCGAGGAAGAGGATGGGGAGGAAGGGCCACAGCCCCCTGTGGCCCATCTGGGACCTCACAGCCCCTCTCTCTGCCCCCATCAGATGAAAGGCTGCATCAAAGTCTTGAAAGACCAACCCTCAACCAGCACCGAGGGGCTCCTGAACGCTTTGAGGTGAGACAGGGGCTCGGGGACACAGCGGGGACGTGGCGTCCCCCCGGCAGCGCTGCGGGGTGACAGCAGAGCGAGTCGGGGGCTGTGACCTGTGTCCCCTCCCCGTCCAGGTACACCACTCGGCACCTCAACGATGACACCACGTCCAAACAGATCCGGGCCCTGCTGCAGTGAGCGCGGGGCGGCCGCCGGAGCCGCTCGTCACCGTGTCACCGACGCCCATGACCATACAGCTCATTTTGTACCGAGGGAAAAGGGACAACGAGGAACACACGGAAATACCGAAAGCGAATCGCAACGGCCCCCTGGCCACCCCTGCCACGAGCTCCTGCCCCCCCCTTCCCACCCCCAAACCAGCACCCGCTCCTGGACACGAGGCGCGGATGGCACCGTGGAGACTCCGTGCCCGGGGGGGCTGGGGCCGGGCAGGAGAGACCCGGGCAAAGGGATGTGCTGATGGGGCTGGCAGCAGGGTGCCCATGGCACGGGGGCACCTTGGGGAGGGGGCAGGTGGTGCCCCTGTCCCCATCCTGGTCCCCGAGCAGAGGAGGAGGAGGAGGAGGAGGAGAAGGAGGAGAAGGAGGAAGAATCCCTGTGGATCTGCACTGACTCTGGAGGAAACGGCTCAGTCTCACCTGGTAGATTTTTAATATGAGCAATTAAATCCACACTCACCTCTTCTTTTCTACATTTTTTTTGGGGTGTGAAATAAAATGACATTTAATCTGTTCGTGGCCGGAGCGGAGCTGTCTCTGCTGTGTCCCATCCCGCTGGAGGCACCCACCGAACCCCCCCCCGGGAGCGTGGTCCCTCTCCGTGACACCCCGTGGGACAAATCCCACCTCCCACAGTGACCGGGAGGGACAACAGCCCAGGGTGGCCCCCAGGGTGCCCCGAGTCAGCCCAGCCAGGGCCGCCTCCTTCCCCAGTACCCCGGCAGCTGCAGACTGGGAGGACTGGGCGGCTGCTGGAGGCTGTGGCTGGCTGCCACGGGCCGGAGCCTTTGCCGGCAGATGGCCCTGTGACACCGCGACAGCGCAGCCACGCTGGCCCCACCCGTGCCAAGCCAACCCTGGGGGCACCCACTCGGCCCCGCACCCCCCCCACACAGCCCCCCCCGAGCTGAGGGAGACCCCCGCAGGGCAGAGCCCCTTGGCTGGGGCTGTGTCACCGCCGAGGGGACCCCCAGGACCGTCCTCACCGTGTGGCACAGGGTCCCTGGGGGTTTGGTGTCCTGCCAGCCCCCTCCTTCCCGCCGCCTTTCCCGCCTGGCACAGGGGCACCGCTGACCCCCCCTCTGCCCTGCATGTCCTGGGGGGGGGCAACGGGCACCCCATGGGTGACACCACGGATGCAGAGCCCCGTGCAAGGTGACTCTGGCAGAGTCTGCCTCAGTTTCCCCTCTCCCCCCTCTGTGCGCTGGGGGGGGCACATGGGCAGGGTCCCCACAGACCCCCGAGCTCTGGACCCCTCTGGAATTCCTCAGGGTGCCACCATGGGGTCACCCATCCCACCCACCTGCAGCCCCCATGTCCCCATGCCTTCGTGGAGCCCCTCCCCAGCCACAGGGCTGCACAGGGAGGGGACAAAGAGGGGGGGGACAGCCCCCAGCCCTTTGGAAACTGGCATTTCCTGGGCCCGGTGCCAGGATCCAGCCGGGCACGGCCGGGTTTGCCGCCAAATTCACCGAACTCCCGCGCGGGGCGGGACAGGGACGTGCTCTTGCACAACCCCAGCCAACAGCTCCTTTTATTTTTAGGCTCTTGCAACATTTGACTTTGCCACAGCCATCTGAAACGCTGCCAAGGCCTCGGATGGGCCACAGGCTCCTCAACGTCCTGCCCTGCTCCCGCGCCGCTTCACGCCCCAGCCGTGCCTCAGTTTCCCCATTAGCTCCTTTAACCCACCAAGCTCTGCGGGGCCACCCAGCCCTGCTGAGCCCAAATGGACCCCGAGGGTCCCGTTAAGTCCCACCAGTGCTCCACAGCACAAGGATCCCACCTGGGAGCTGAGGCTGAGGCCAGGCCACGGCTCAGTGCGGCGGTCGCAGCTGCTGCGTGTCTGCAGGAGCCGATGTCCCCAGGTGACACCGTTCCCCAGATGGTCCCTGGCCCGTCCGAGGAGCGTCCCTGCAGTGTGGGAACTGGGCTGGGAAGAGCCAGGACAGCATCACCAGCCAGGACCTCCAACAGGAGTCAAGGGACAGGCGGATCCTTTAAAGCCACCAGTGAGCACGGGCACAGACACCAGCTGGTCACCGGTGCTGGGAGAGGTGGCAGCTGTGTCCCAGTGTCCCAGTGCCGGTCGGGTCCTGGCACAGAGCCCATAAGGTCCCCCCCCGTGGTGCCCCTTGCATGTGAAGGGAGGAATGAGGCCAAATTCGTGCCACATCCCAGCCCTGAGTGTCCCCAACACGGCACCTCTCCGGGCAGAGCAGGTGGCACATCCGACCCTGGCAAAGAGCAGCACTGCAGGGATGAGACATTTCCTGTGGGATGGGCAGATCGGAGCAGTTTAGAGCCAAAACAGGGTGAGAAAAGGGAACCGAAAGGGAAGTGCGAGTCCTCGATCATCACAGACACATCTGAGCTCAGAGCCCCGGGGACAGCGGCCACCCCTGTGGGCAGCAGGTCAGAGGCAGCTCGGAGTGGAGCCCTGGCGGGGGCTGCTGGAGCCAACAATGGGATGCAGATGAGGAGGTGCTGCCCACGCACCTCTCACTGCTGGCCACGAGGATTTGGGCTGCCACGGTGCCAGGGGGACCCCTGGGTCCACCTCTGCTCTGCCCGGTACCAGCCCTGCCAGCAGCCTGGGGCAGGAGCACCGTGTCAAAATGCCAGTGTCCGAGCGAGGGGTGTCCCCGAGGACAGGCAGTGCCCCCGGGATGGTGCCCTGTCTGCAAGCACACGGCGCTCCTCCAGCTCAGGCTCTCGGCTCGATGCTCAGCCACACCAAGGTGCCGAGGACTTTAATTGATGGCGAGCCAAGCCACGCCGGGCCTGGACTGTTTTCTAATCCCAGTGTAATTAATGACCTTATCTTTGGCCAAAGCCATTTAGATTAAGTGGCTGGTGTGATGGGCTCGGCGGCTCCGGCTGCACAGATGGAAGAGCCGCGTTTGTCTGGGGATTAGCGGAGGGCAGATGGAGCGAAGTGCCATTCCCCATCCCCAAACCTCCCGGCACCGACAGCAGCCTGAAACCTGAGACCACAACAACTTTCTCAGCGAGCCCTGGCTGCGACTGGCGAGCGATTCCTGCATTGTTTGTCCCTCCTGCAGGGCCCAGAGCAGCAGGAGGAGGAGCAGGAGTTGTGCCAGCACCAGGAACTGGTGTGACCCTGCCAGGAGCTCGATCCCAGTCCCTGCTGGAGACCTTCAGGCAGCAGAGGTCCAACACACCAAGGACAGTAACCTCCCTCGGAGAGCAACCCACGGCAGGGATGCTGCCCTGGCTGTGCTTAAATAAACTTCGTGTCCTCAGTGACAGCCCCACCTCTCTCCAAGGAGGAAAACTCACCTGTGTTGTGGTGCTGGCAGGATCAGGGCGTGCATCCTCCTTCCCACTGCAGGGACAAAGAAGTGTGGCACACCCTGTTCACCTGGGAGCCGCTGCCCTCAAACCAAGGGGGAAAAGGCCTGGGAGCCCCTGCCCCTCCCTGCTCAGCACAGCCCATGCTGAGCAGGCTCCTGAAGAGAACAGGCTACTGTGGAGGAGGAACAACATGTATCCGAGGGGATAACAAAGTTCATATTAAACCGATTAAGGATATTTAATCCATTTCTAACACTGTGGACATCTGACTGCACTCAGGAGCCGGAGCAGATAATCCCAGCCCTCCTTCCCAGCGATCCTGGCCTGGCCTGGGGGAGATGACTCAACATCTCAGAGCTCTGTCACAACCCAGCTCAGCACATGGGTGGTGAACGGGGCTTCATTCCCAGCTCACACCTCGTCCATCCAGGCTGGGAGAACACAGTTCCATGCCACAACCACATGGCCGCGTGCTCCAGCACTGGGCTGAGCCCACATCCATGGGTTGAGTCAGCACAGATGGCAAACAAGTCTGGGCTGGAGAAGAGGGCTCAGCTGGCATTGCACAGACCCAGCAACACAACCACAGTGCCCAGCATTCCAAAGCCAGTGCCCAGCTCTGCCCAGTGCCAAATTCCCAGCTCTTCCCTGCACGTTCCCTGCAGTCCGAGCTCCCACACCCCATCACATGGCCCGAGGAGCCGCCCCACGGAGCGCTGCAGGAATAATTCCGTGCCCAGGAACACAAACCGGAGGTTTAATCTAATCCCCACCAAAGCAGGAATCTCCAGAGCCCGCGCCGGCAAATCCACCCACGCAGCCCTTCCCTGGCAGGATGAGGCCTGGCTCTTGCCACATGGTGCAGCACGAGGGAAAACTTGTGCTCTACCAACCCCAAACCCTCCCAAGGTTTGCATTTGCCAGGAGAATCCCCAAGGCCCTGCAAAGGCTGTCCTGGTTTCACCAGAGCACCATTCCAGGCACAAATGGCACTCGCGTCCCCCAGGAACACCGGGACACCAACTGCCTGGTGGGCACCAGGAATTTACTGCTCAGTAGCTTGGATTCAAATTCAGGGCCGGTTCCCAGTGCCAAACCACAGTGTAACCCCCCGGGAATTCTGCCTTAACTAGGACAGGCTCATCTGTTGCAAACTCGATGAGATCATTCCCAAGTTCCTGTTTAACAGGTGCCAGCTCCTCCTGCACCTGCTGTGTGCACAGGGCTCCCTGCCCCCACCACGCTGGGAACATCTGCTCAGCTCCCTCAGGAGCTGTGGAAAAGGTGACTGGGAGAAGGAACCAGACCTGGATCTCCTGCCCTGTGCCCAGAGCAGGGAACCGGGGCCAGGTGGAATCAGAGAGCAAGGAAACGGCGCTTGTTAACAGGGAGGGGAACCCACAATAATCCTGTAACTTTATTTGCATATAAAAGAACAAAAAAAAAAAAATCCTCTCCACAATAAATGCAGCCAGAGCTCGCTCGGCTCCAGAGCTGCACTCCCGGCCAAGCTGGAGGAGTCGGGGTATTTCTGTCTCTGAGATCCACACAACCACATACCAGCAGCTCAGCCATTCCAAGGATGCATCTCTGGCAGGAATTCACACTTTGCATGGGAGGACGCTGCCAGCAGCCTTGCCCCGGGGCCCAGCCCTCTCCAGGCAGGGCTGGGGGAGCATGGGAACGCAGCGGGATGAGGCCACATGAAGAGGATCTGAAGAGGATCCGACGCAGCCGACAGCCTTTGTCGCCTTTGTCGTCACACACCTGCCTCATCCCGAAAAAAAACGACTCGGCTCCTTGGTTCAAGGCTGCCCAGGACTAAGGAGCTTCCTCTCCATGCAGGTGGATGCACAGCTGCTCCCTTCTCCAGGCCTAGGGCAAAGGCAGGCTGCCATCCTTGTCTGAGGTCTCTGCATCCCCACTGTCCCTCATGGTCCCTCCGGCATGGCCGGACGCCTCCAGCTTCCTCCTCTTCTTCAGGTGGTGCAGGTGGGATTTGGACCGAGTGTGAGCTGGAGGAAGAGGCAAACAGAGCGTTTGATCTGTGGAATCTGGAGGAGGGAACGGCCGATCCCCCCACGCAAGGCAGAGCACCCTCCCTTCCCCAGCCTCCCACACAGTTCACTACCAAAGAAGAGTGAACTCCCCAACCCTGCCCTGGCTGTTCCTCTGCATGCTTGCAGGCCAAACTATCAGGACTCAGAAGGGGACAAAGCTCCCAAACCTCCTCAGGAAGGACTGAGAGAAGGAAAAATCCTGGTTCTGCATATGCTGAAGATTCCAGGTTGTCACTTCCAACCAGTCTGCTCCCAAGCTCTCCCAGGAGGAGGGAAAGTTTCCAAAGAGGTGGCACTTTGCAGGCTGCAGGCGAGGTTGTGCAATTCCCTGCTCCCCATGGAGCGCTGCCAGGATCATTTGTAGGACTGGATTCCTGCACCACAGCACTGGGAATACCCTGTGCATCCTACAGGGCAGCCAGGGAAGACCCTGGAGCGTAATTAAACTTCTGAATAACTCCAGGGCAATGCCCCAGCCAGGAAAGCACTGCAGCAGGAGTCAGATGGGAACAGAGGGGTAATCCCAGGGATTCAGCTTGGAGCAGCAGGAGCTGCATTTCTCTGTGAAATCACATCCTTAAGGACAGCCAAACCTCCTTATCAGCGGTTTTATCTCAGGGGAGGCTTTGTCTGACCACCTTGGTGGGGCGGTTTTGCCATTTCCAAGAGATCAGAGCAGCAATTAAAGCACAAACTTTTCAAGCAGGGCCTTAATTAAACGAGGCTATGTGCTGGCTGAATCAAGGCCCTCGGGTGTTTTCCAGCCATCCTTTTTTCTGCCAAAGGATGAAATCACATGCAAAGCTGCTGCTTTATCACAATGCTGGAGGGTCACCCTCAGCCTCAGATAAAGCCTCACCTCCTGCAATTTGTCACAAGCAACACCAAAGCTGCAGTGGCTGAGGAAGCGCCAATTGCTGCTGCCGTCTGGGGAGTTGTGCTCTTTAAGTCCATATAAATTGTAAAACCAGGTAAAATTTTAAAATCCCCCAGAGCCAGCAGGGCACTGGGAAGCAGTTCCCGAAACTATCTGCCACCTGACCTAAGAAAACAGACCAGAGTGCAGATCCACCCAGCTCCCACGGCTGTTCTCGCCCTCCTTTTCCATTCTGCAAGCACAAGTAACACCCAGGATTTGGAGCATTTTTCTCCCACCATCTGGGGATCTGAGCCCAGTTCTGCTGGATACAGAGAGTAACAGCTGGTCCTGGCTGAGCGAGGCATTGTCAGCATCGATTGGTATCTGGGGTGACATCCCTAAGGACCTGGAGCTGCAGCTGTGGGGTTTGGGGGGAACCTCGAGGAGTTCCCGCTCAGTCACAGAATTTACTGGACCTAAAGGATGACAGGGACCCTGACAGCTTTCGGTTCTGGACAAGCAGAGCTCCTTCCAAGCACCTTCTGAAGCAGCTGAGACTGGCTAAAATAACAACTGCACTTAACTGATCTCACTGCAAGGAGCCTCCTACTCAGAGCCAGCTCCCGGCTTTGCTTTCAGCACTTCCCCGGCTCAGGAAGGAATAAGCAACTCCCTCAAACCCAACGAGCTGGGAAATTTATCTTTGCATTGTGTCTGCATGTGCTGGTTTTGGCTGGGGCAGGGCTGATTTCCCTCACAGGAGCTGGTCTGGGGCTGTGTTTGGATTCGTGCTGAGCACAGGGTTGATAACTCGGCGATGTTTTGTTATTGCTGAGGAGTCCTGGAACGGCGTCAAGGCCTTTTCTGCTCCTCACAGCAACACAGAGGGGGCTGAGGGTGCACAGGGAGGTTGGAGGGGACACAGCTGGGAGAGCTGACCCCAGCTTACCCCAGGGATATCCCACACCACACGGCTCACACTTCCTGAGGGGAAGAAAGAGGAAAGGGGCGGACATTGGGACGATGGAGTTTGTCTTCCCAAAGTCATGTTAGATGTGATGGAGCCCAGCTTTCCTGGGGATGGCCGAGCACTGCCCAACCATGGCAAGCAGTGAATTAATTCCTTGTTTTGCTCTGCCTTCCCCATTTAACTCAGCCCCTGAGTTTTCTCACTTTTACCCTCGCAGTTCTCTCTCCCAGAGACAGAGAGAGGGCGAGTGGCTGTGGGGGGCTCAGATGCAGCTGGGGTTAAACCATGACCCTGCACATCCTGAATTTGGGCAACACGTGGAGATTTACCAGTTTCATTTCTGCAGCCAGTTTCTCCACGACTTTTTGTTTCTGGCTCTCAGCATGAGGCTCCCAGCACAGATAAATTCACTGACTTAATCTGATTCCAGCTGAGCTCTTTTAAAGTAAGTCTATTGAAAATAGAAAATCCCTTTCTGTTACTATTACAGCTAGGAATAGTTTGAAAAGAAAAAAAATCCACACACAAATAGGAAATATTGGAGCAAAACTGAACTATTAAAAACATGAAGAAACTTTCATTCACACAACAGAATTTTAGGAGATCTGATCCGTGCTTTTTGAGGAAGCATCCACAGCATTGTAAAGCACCAAGAGCCCTGACTAAACACAGCAGCTCTGAGCTTGATGCCACATTTAGATCCCTGGTGTGATGCTCTCTGTGTTTACTGGGTGCTGGGACAGGGGGGGAGAAGCCCGGGGGAAGGGGGGAATTCCTGACAGATGGTTCCTGTGGCACAGCTCCTGCAAACGGCTGCAAACAATACTTGAAAGGCCAGGATCACGAGCTGGGGGTCATTTGGGAGCTGCTCCATCCCTCCACAGCCCCCCCAGGTGCCCCCCTGTCCCCTGTCTGGGCCCTACCTGCCCACTCCCTGTCCCCGATGATGAGTCTGTCACAGAGCTCACACACGCGATGGCTCCGCTTGTTCTCCTTCTCGTCGTGCTCCATCCTCAGGGGCTCTGCTGGGGGCTCACGGCCCTGGAGATCAAATAACGCCTCAAATTGGTCTCTGACACGAGAATTTGCCTGTCTGTGTTCACTTTCATAGATGGGAACTTGCCGGACTCAGACACTGAGGTTGGCAAGGCAGACACCAGAGTTTTACCAAGTGCCGCACTGGGGACTGGGAAAAATGTTCAGCTGAGACAAGAAACTCCTTCTACTGCAAGGAAATGCCAAGGCTGGGCATGTGAACAGCCAGCCCTGCTCAAGGGAGAGACTGTGTGCCAAATGAGGGGGCCTGGAGACCACAGAGAAGTCAGTGACTGCTCCTGTGTTAACCCCAGCTCCCCAGTACCTGGATGAAGCTCTCCACAATCTCCAGCGCAGGTTTCAGCACATCCTCCTCCCACCGCTGGAGATCAGACACCTCCAAGCCATAAACTGGGGGCACGTTGGGCCCAGGACCTACAGAAAACATAAGGAGGCAGGTCAGCACCAAAAACACCCAACACCCCCTCCCAGCACCCAGGGGGAGCAGAGGGATCTGCTTTTTCCTATCAGCATTCAGAAGCCAACAGCACCAGGCTCTCCAGAGCCAAAATTCTCTCCTGCAAGCAGCAGGAACACCGCAGGACTCAAGGAAGCATCTTCACAGCTGGCTGCCTTCAGGAGAGTGTTCTGGAATCTGAGCATGCCAACAGCCCATCACAACAACAACCACCTCACCCCAGGCCTGGTCCACAGGAGGCTGAGGGGATGAAAGAGCTGGATCCAGGCACAGAGCCACCACACCAGGCTGACAAGGAGATGCAGGCATGGGGCCTGGATGAGGGATCTGAGCCTGCAGATTCTCACTCAGAGGTGGAATGGATTGTGCAGGGGCTGATGCTCCTGGTTGCTGGCAGCAGGAGATGCTTTATTAATGACAAGGGACAGGTCCACAGCAACCCCTCTGGCCTCCCCTGGCCCAATGCCTGCAGCCTGGACAGGGTGAAACAGCTGCCATCAGAGAGCACCTGCTCCCTGGGTGACCTGGATGCTCACCACGGCTCACCTGCTCTCCGTGGGCACCTGGCTGTCCCTGCCCGGACAAAGCCATCAAAGGCTCCACGTGCCAGTCCCCAGCAGGTGCTGGTTTTATTGCTGTGCCCACAAACAAGCCCCTGACAGGCCCATCTGAAGCACACCTGCCACCAGAAAGGTGAGCCGAGCCACGCAGCACATGGCTCCGGGAAACCTCCTGCACCTCCTTCAAAGTCCATCTTCTTTTGACTCGAGTTTCTCCCTGCCTTCTCTTTTTTTTCTTTTTCCTTTTTTTATTATTTATTTTATTGTTGTTTTGCCCCTACTGAGCACCTTTCAACAAGTGCCCGGCTCCCAGCTGCTGCTGCTGGCCCTGCTCCAAGGCTGGGGCTGGGATGGGGAAGTCCTGCTGGCTCCCTGCCACCGCAGAGAGCACGGCCCAGGCTCGGAGCAGCCACGGGGCTCCTGCTCCTGATCTGGAGGGCAGCTGTCAAATGGGCTTTTCTCCCTGCCAGGAGCATGTGTGGGTGCGTGGGGACCCCCTCCCTGAGTCCCTCAGGAGCATTTGGCAGGATGAGCTGCGGGGATGCCGTGACCATCATCATCTAGCGGTGCCCGACACGGGGCTGAGCCTCTGCCTGGGATTTTATCCCTCCTGATGGCACTGCTGCTGGGAGGGGATGGGGTACAGGGGCACAGGGGAGCAGCAGCTGGCTCCTGAGTGTCTGGGATAAGAGGCTGTGGGCAGGACACATCTCAGGAGGGGCAGGACATCTGCTCTGCAACCCAAACCAGTGGGACAGAATCGGGAAGAGCCTCGTGGGTGGATGGGGACACTGGGTGGCTCCTGGAGGGGTCTGGCTGGGAGCAGACTCCCAAACACTGGCTGTCCCAAAGCACCAGTGTCCCCCTCTGGAGCTAGAGTGGGGGATGAGGAGAGGTGGGAACAGAGGACTCACGTTTCAGGAAGCGGTTCCGGACCCATTTGTTCTGCCTCCGGGCGTATCTCTTGGTCACCTGCTTGAGGGCCTGGATCCCTTTGGAACAGAGAGATTGAACAAAAGAAAAAAAACCCCAAAGGTCAGTGAGAAGAGGCTGTTGGCTCCAGGGGAGAGAAGTCACACAAGAGAGGATTTTGTGCTGGGTGGCACCATGAGAATTATTTCTCCTGTCAGTCTGGGGGTCTGTGGCTGCACTGAGGAGAGGTTGAGCCCCGACACACAGTGGAGGGGCAGTGGCAGCGTGGGAAGGCTGGACAAGGTATCCCAAATATCCCTGAATAAAGAGTGGCTGGAAAGACCCCAAACCCTCCACCCTGAAGCTTTTAGCAGGTAACCTGTTGCTCTCATAATGCCCAATTCTCTGCACAAATGGAGCCCAGGACTGCTCACCCCACCCATCAGAGGATGATTTTCCACTGTACAACTGCTCAATATTTAGTACCAGGCTTATCAAATCCCTCCTAATCATCTCCTGAGCAGACACAACAAGCTCCTTCTGCATCAGACTTGTTTTCAAGCCTTTTGTCATTTCTGTGGTTTCTTCAGTCTCCACCTCCACACTGAACCCTCCTTGGCACAGATGGACTTTGCCTGGGCCCTCCTGTGCTGAGAGCAGCTCCCCTCCAACATCAGTCCAGACATTCCAGAACAGAACACACCATCACCAAAGGGTGCATCGCTGCTGACTGATCCCCACATTCCTTGTCACCACAGAGCTGCTGAAATGCTGAGTTCTGCTTCATTCCTCCTTTCCAGCCCTGCTCTCCACAGCATTCACACCCCAGCTGGGATCCCATCACCCAGGTGGACCTGCTCCAGATCCCAAGCCACGATGTGCCCTGTACATCTTGACATGAGCCCTGAGGAGAGGGAGTGGCTGCTCTGGCTGTGCTCAGAGATGCTCTCCAAGCACTGGAAAAGGAGCCCCTGCCCCTCTGGGTTGGGAGAAGTGGGAAATGCAGAGAGAAAGGTGCAGCTGGGGCTGTGACCTTGGTTTAGACCATCTGTGGTGTCACCTGGAGCTGTGTGGGGCACACAGGGTGCTCCTCCCACCTTTTTCCAGCAGCAGGGCACTGGTCTCTGGTGAGCAATTCCCTTCACTGATGAGGTACTCATGGAATTCCTTGAAGCCAATGGACTGGAAGATTCCATGCTGGTAATCCTGCCTGGAGAACCAAAGGGTCACAGCCATCTCCTGGGGAACAGTGGGAGACCTCAGAGGGAGGAGCAGAGAGGATCTGGCTGCTCACCCACCGGTTCTCTGCCACCTTCTCCTGGTTGTAGCGGCGGTGGAAGTCCCGCAGCTCCTCCAGCAGCCCTGCAGCCACCATGTCATCCACCCTCTGCTCCAGCCGGGCATCCAGAGCTGCAGGAGGAGAGCAGGACACGCTGAGCCTCGGGGAGCTGTGCCCTCGGGGGGGGGGCTGCACAGCCTGCCAGGACATGAGTCAGCTCTGCCAGGCTGCTGCTGCACCTGAGGAAGGCAGAGCCCGGCACGTCAGGGGAGTTCTCTGTCACACCCACTGATGCCAGAGGAATTGCTGCCTTCTCCAGGGAGGAGGCTGGGGCAGGAGCAGGGATCAGCCCTTCCTCAGCCAGCCAGGAGCCCGCTCTCACCTGCCTGGTCTGCGTGGAGCCACAAGATGCAGGAATGTGGGTATTTCAGGGGCCCACCTAAGGGCCCCCCACCTTCCTCCTCCTGCTGCTGGTGCAAGATTTCACTGTGGGGGATCCCTGTCTCTTCAAACACTTGGAGGCTCCTGGAAGCAGAGACACGCAGAGCTCAGAGGCTGGGTGAGAAGGAGCTTTCCCACTGCCCCAGCAGCCCCGGGGGCTCCAGCACAGGGAACCGCAGACACTCGCTGAGATCCAACCCTCTCATGTGGGGGGAGGGCAGGTCCCAGCCCCCTCCCGTGCCCGGCATCCGCGCACACCCAGGTCCTGGGGGTGCAGTGCTGGCACCCGAGGAGCCCAGAGCACAGCCACCCACTCCTGCCTGGCACCGGGACAAGCCCTGCAGGGGACAGGGATCTGGCTCCAGCCCTGCCCTTTCCAGCCAGGCAGTGCTGCAGGGAAGGGACCAGCGCTGCGATGCTGCCGTGGAGCTTCACCACCAGCCCAGCCCAGCCCAGCCCAGGCAGGGAGGGAGGTGCAGGAGCTGTGCTGGTGCCCAACCCTCCATCCCCCTGCACCGTGTGAATGGGGTGGGCGGTGCTCTGCTCCCCGGGGCCAGGGCTCGGCTGGGCCAGAGCAGCAAGCCTGGTCTTGCTGCTGTGCTGTTCCCACAGAGCTCAGCTATGTTACTCAGCCAGCAGGGCAGCTTGCTCTTTAAATAGCTCCAGACAAACCCTGCTGCTGCTGGGGCACGGAGTGGAAGCAGCCCCAGAGCACAGCCCAGGACCCCAAAGGCAGCTCAGGCTGGGGCTGCATGGCCAAAGGGCTCAGATCCCAGGGAGTCCCCGGTGCCAGCGCTCCAAGCACTGGCTAAGAACCCAGGAGCAGCCAGCTGGGGTGGGAGCGCCCATCCTGCCATGCTCCCAGGCACACAACTCCCTGGGAAAGGGGTGCTGGGCCCTGGCACCTCCTGCCCCTGGCACGCTGAGCTCACCTGGCCACTTTGCGCTTGTCGTGGGGGTGCAGCTTGGCCGCCATCTCCGGGTCCACCTGGCTCAGGCGCTGGTGGAGCTCAGCACTGTCCAGCTGCTCCAGCTCCACTTTCCTGTCGCTGGCTGGCCTGGGGGCAGTGCTGGGCTTCTCCTGAGGGGCACAGGACAGCCCTGAACCAAACCCTGTGCCAGGCCAGTGTAAGCAACAAGATCCCCCGGAGCCACGGGGTGAAGGAGGGGCTTTAGGTTCTCCTTGCCCCGCTCTAGTGGGGACAGCACCATGCCCAGTTGCAGGGAGTCTGCCCTAAACACGGGATTCACCCTTTCCCAAAGGGATTCACAGCCCCCCACAGTACCTTGGTGTTGATAAGGACCTTCCAGAGCAGGGACTCGATGTAGTAATTAGTTCCTCCCACAACAATGGGGATCTTGTCCCGGGCAAAGATATCTTCAATGTGCCAGAGTCAAGGAGTGTATGCAGAGGTGCAGAGCAGGGGGGGAGGGCTGTGGGGAGCAGCAGCCTGGGGCTCAGATCCCACTCTCCCAGCCCCAGCGAACCAGTGAGGCTGCAGGACAGGGTTAGAGGTGTCCCTCATCTCTCATTATCCTCTGTCACTTCTGCCAGCCACCATCAAAACTCAGGAAAACTCCCAGGACTGCCAGGGAGGGCAAAAGCCAGCAGAGACCTTCCCTGGGCTGTCCCGAGCATTAGCTGGGTAAAAGAAGCCCCAATCCCCTCTCACCAGCAGAATCCTCTGAAAAACCAGAGTTAGTTGGGATGTGGAGAGCCCAAACATTGCTCCCTCTGGCCAGGGAGGGGGGAAGCCCATTGCTGCTCAGCCAGGCAGGCTGCAGCACGAAAGGATATCAGAGGCACGGCTTTGTCCCTGAAATCCACCACGGTGTAGTTGGAAACAAGGGGATCCACAAAGCTGATCATGTGGTGTCTGCAGAGACGCTGCTCCTGCGGGGAAACCTTGTTGGTGATGATGTCCAAGCCCTTGTACACCTGGGGAAGAGAAGAGCCCATCCTTCACCTCTGTGCACTCACCACTGCTGCTTCCCCCACAGGCAGCCTGGCCCAGCCACCCCTCCCAGCCCCTGCTGGTTTCTGGAGCAGGCAGGGGCACAGCAGGGGCACGTGCCACGTTCAGGCAGGGCAGCAGGAACCCTGCCAACACCTGCTCCTGCCAAGGCCAGGCCGCCTCTCTCTGGTGTTTGTTCCTGCCCACAGGAGATGAACCGTTGAGTCCAACCGCTCGTGACTGCTTTCCTGGTTTGATAGAACCCTGTAATTAGGGGTGGGAGGGCTGATTGAGCGATCAGAGAGCAGAGGCAGAGCCTGGGCAGTGTCACCAGCCCAGCACAGAGCTCCCAAATGAGGGCCTCCAAGCTGCTACCTCCTCAAAGCTCAGGTGTGCTGTTCTCCAAACGTTTCCAGCACAGCACGGAGCCTCGTGTGGGAACAAGGATCGCTGCTTCCTGCAGCACCCAGAGATGTCTGTGGATGCAACTCACAACTCCATGGAGCCTCCTGAACACACACAAACAGTCTCAGCTCATGCACAGCTGACACACTGCCTGCTCTCCCTGAGCCTCATGGATTCAGCCATGCCAGGGGAATGAGGCACTGTCCTGGCCAAGGTACCAGGAGCCACTGCTGAGCACAACCAGCAGCATCTCACATGCCTTCATTCTCAAGTTTGGGATACACAGCCTGGGAGAGCACTGCTGAGAGATGCTGGCCCTCAGCTGAGAGCAGAGCAGGGAGAAAAGCCACCCAAACCAAACCCTCAGTAGCATTCCTGGGAAAGAGCCAAGGCAACCTGGATCCCAGCAGAGGCCCCAGATCCACCCTCCAGGCTGTGTGAAGCACCAGCCACAGCCCAGCCCGCAGATCCAGGCGCTGCAAGGGCTGGAGCTATCTCAGTCTGGTGTTCCATCAGCAGAGCCCCTCCCAATGAGAGCAGATTCCAGCCAGGAGAAGAGAGGAGAGCTCCTCATCCTGCTCCCCACCACAGGCAAACACAATCCTCCTCAGCTGGCAGCTCACAGTGGGGCACATAAAGCCTCTCTGTCCAGCTTTGTGGCAAAAGAGGTGCTTTGGAAGGATGTGTTTAGTTCTCAGAGCCTTCCTGCTTAAGAGAAGTCTCCCAGCATGGGATAAACCAGAATGATGGGAAAAAGGACTGGAAATGGCTGTACTCATTTCCTCCTCCATCCCCTCCCCCAGAAACCACCTCAGCCAGACTTCAAGAAATGAATTTCCCCTTAATCCCCTCCGAGAAGCTGCCAAGCCTCCGGCTGCAGCACGGCCTCCACCCACTGCTCCTCTGGTCCCAGACAGAAGGACAAGGTGACACAGAGGTGACCCACGGGCATCAGGCACGGAGAGGCAGCAAGGGACGGTGAGGTTAGTGGAGCAGGGAAGCCCAAGCCCTGCCTGGAGCAGTCATGCAAGCAGCCAGAGCTGCCGGGGCAGCTGAACCAGCTCCGCTCCCCTCTTGCTTCACTCTGGCACTTGGAGCTGGCAGGGCCAGGCCTGGCTCCTGCTCCCATCCCAAAAGGCTGGCCCGGGGGGCAGGAAGAGGAGAGGAGAGGGAGGGCAACCAAAGCCTGCAGAAAGCCAGCTGCCCCAGGGGATGGTGAGCAGACAGGACAGGCCCACAGGCAGCTCTGCCAAGGTGCCCCGTGGCTGTGGGCAGCCTATTGATCCCCGGGCTCGGCAGCTCCATCCAACACGGGATTCCTGTCACACCGAAAGCCTTTGAATTCAGTGAGCTTTGGCTCTGTGCCTGCTCTCCCCATTTCCAACCCTCCAGCTCCTCCAATTCCCACTGCCTGCCTGAAATCACAGCGAGCACAGAGGGCTGAGGGGCGGCTCAGAGTCAGCCAGCAGCTCCCAGTGCCCTGCACGGGCACAGCCAGGATACACAGCTCAGGCTGCTATCCCCAGGTTCTCCCGGAGATTAAACACCGGGAGCCTCCCGGAATATCTAGCAACAAGGGCAGGAATGCAGTGTCAGTGTGTGGGCTGGGAGGAAACAAAGGCAGCCTTTTACACACAGGCAGCAAAGCCCGGAGAAGGTTTCCACCAGCTGGCTGTCGGCAGGGCCTCGCACCGAGACGTCCTCCTGACACTCATTTCTATTTTCAGCCAGCGGCTCAGATAAGCCTTTGTTGCTTTCTAAGGCCCCAAAACAGATTAGCGGCAGCCTGGAGCAGCCGGGCACCGAGACAGGGAGCACAAGCCAGCACTAAAGATGCTTAGCCTTGACGGCGTCCTCCCACCTCTGCGCTGAGCCCCCGTGCTGGGCTGGAAGGTTGGCGCTGCCCCTTTGGAAAAGGTGGGGAAACTGAGGCAGGACACACAAACACCCACGATGCTCAGGATCTGCAGCCCAGGAAGGGCAGGCTCTTCCAAATCTTTGCTCTGCCACCAGTTCTATACGTGATGCCAAACTCTGTCACCATCGGGGGGAAAGCACTGTCCTCGCCCTGAGCGCAAGGAGTGTAGAAGGATGACAGACCCCAGACACATCCAAGCCAACTACGGCCAGGAAAACATCAGGATTTCACAGGGGCCAAGGGATGTCCCAGCTGGAGAGGGACATGGAGGACCCAAACCAAGCAAGGGTACAAGGAGAGCACGACTGACTCCCTGCCTTGATCCCTGCCCTGACAACGACACCAGCAAAGGCTCTGGAGATGTCCTGACTCCACACACTGACTGACAAATGTGTGCTACAGCAACTGCATCACCACTCCCAAGGGAGAAACCCAGAAGGGACAGTGGGATCGTGAGTGGATGAAGCCCTCATCAAGCTGGCACAGGGATCACGGCATGTTCACTGCCAGGAATGAAGAAACAGGACTGGCTTCACCCTGCCTGGCTCTCCAAGGGATTCCTTACTCCTCAACAAAACTCACTGGAATGACAAACACCAACAGAAAGGACAAAAAGAAAGATTAAGAGGCCAGCAGATTAACCAGAGCTCCTGAGCTGCAAGCAGGCAGCAGCTAAGTCTGTAATTTGAGCACAGCGACTCAGAGCCGTGACGAAAACACCCTGGAGATGGATAGAGGGATGCCTGTGTGTGGGAACAGGTGGGCTCAGGGCTCCCCAGCCCCTTCCCCAGCCTGGCTCCCGCTCCAGCAGCTGCCCAAAACACTGCCAGCATTTGTCAGAGCTGCTCAGAGCCCAGCGATGAATGCACAGAGGGGGCTGAGGGCGACACGGTCGCCAGCAGCTGTCAGTCCCGAACGAGCAATGGGATTTCCAAACGCCGGCAAGCGTCCCGCAAGGACAGCAGAGCCGGCTCTGCGTGGCAGGGGGACACGCCACGGGGAGACACAGCATGCCACGGCAACAAAGCCAGCGAGAAAGCAGCCCCGGCTGGGGGGCACCGGGGGGTCAGCAGAGCGTGGTGGGGGCCGTGCCGGGGGCTGCCGGGCTGCCCCGCCTCGCCGGCACGCTGCATTACGGGATAAAGCAGCCGAGCTGCTCGGCCCTGGCTCCACAGTCACGCTAGAATGAGATTAAAAGGAAAGCAGGACAAGAGCCACTCGAGGCCGGATGCCATTGGGCGCCTGCAGCGGGGTCCTCCCCGCGCCCGCATTCCCATGGTGGGGCCTGAGACAAGCGGAGCACGAAACGCACGCTCCGAAACATCCACCAGCGGGGATTCACGGCGTGCCAGGAGGCTTCAAACGCGCCTGCAGGGCTCGGGGTGCTGCAGGAGCCTCGTGGCCACAGCAGCATTCAAGCCAGCAGCTGCTTCCCCGGTGTTAAAGATGGGCAAAGCTCCCGCGCTTCACGTTTTGCCCTCTCGGGATTTCAGTTCAGCTCAGACCTCGAACACTCTTTCCCCAAGGGAAACATCCCATAAATTTACCTTCTGATTGCTCGCCCCAAATTCAGCAGACTGAGTCTTTAAATTTAGCTCACTGGGACACAAACAGTGACCAGCAAGAGCAGGAAACGGGGAGGTGAGCACAGGACAGCAGGAATTGATCTCTGAGCAGCACAAAGGGTGTTGCTGGCAGAAAACACCTTTTTACATAGAATAATAAAAATATTTAACATTAAACTTCACAGAATGTTCAGGTGCTACAGGAAGGGAACAGTGAAAGTGTGGCTCAGTAAGGAAAATATTTTGCTAAACAACAACAAAATTGTTATTGTTGTGGTGGCTGCAATGTCCATCCTGTGACAAAGCTCTTGTAGCTGAACAAAATTAAGACCCAAAAAATGAGTTTTGCCTCCTCAGTGTTGACTTATCCCAACCATACAACCAATATATTCCACACTGCTGCTTGCAGTGAAAGATGAGACCACAGACACTGTCACTGGCAAGTAGAAAATATAATTTTTAACGCTCTTCCCCAAACCTCTTGGTGTCCCTTTGCTGATACCAAAGGATCCCACCCTGGATGTCGCCCACTACCAAGTAGCTCCAGCTGCTGCCTCCCCTTACTCAACCCTTTACACCTCGGTGTAGCTTCTGGTGGGTTAAAATTAAAACACCTTCGCTCTGGTTTCATTCCAAAAGGTGAATTTATTGGGGATGGGGGGGGGGGGGGCTTAAACAAACACTTGGAACAAAACTCTGCAGTTTTGGTTGTGGCACCGTGTTCAGAGCCCACAGGGCACCATGCCCCAAGAGCAGGAGGGGCCACAGAGACACTGCTCACACGAGCCAAACAAATGCCCACCGGGATAGGCACCGGGACTGGGCACAGGACAAGGGCACCGGGACAGGGACACCGGGACAGGGACACCGGGAGCGCTTTTAGCAGGCAGGATCCATCCCCTGGGCTCTCCCCTACAGGCACCCCCACACGGGGCCCGGGAGAACCGGAGGCAACCGGCCCGGAGCCTCCGGGGCTGAGCTTCTCCAGGACCCGACTGGGCGCTGTGGCCCTCCAGGCCCAGCTCGGACTTTCCCCGGTGTAGCCCAGGCCGCCCCCGGTGCAGCCCAGGAGGCCTCGGTACAGGCCGGACCTTCTCCGGTACACGTCAGACCACTCCCGGTGCAGCCCAGGAGGCGCCGGTGCAGCCCAGGCCGCCCCCGGTGCAGCCCGAGCCGCCCCCGGTGCAGCCCGAGCCGCCTCCCAACACCCCGGCCCAGCCCCAGGCCCCGCCGGGGCTCCGGGCGCGGCTCCTCCCCGGCCCAGGCCCGGCCGCGGCCTCCCCGCTGCCCGGCGCCGGCCGTACCTGCATGGAGTCGGCGCTGACGATCTCCCCGCCGAGGCGCAGCCCGAGCTGCAGCGCCAGCGCCGATTTCCCGGTGCCGGTGGCGCCCAGGATCACCACGAGCGGCCGCGGCTGCCGCGGGGCCCGGCCCAGGCGCAGCGAGGCCGCAGCCGCCATGGCCCGGCCGGGGACGGGCGGGCGGGACGGGGGCGGGCCGGGGCCGGGGCCGCCCGCGGGGAGGACGGGGCCGGGCCCCGAGCACCGTGTGCTCCTGCCCGCCGGGGCTCCGCTCCCCAGCCCGGGCCCGCTCCGTGCGCCGGGGTCCCCCTCCCAGTGCCCTCGTTCCCCCGAGCCAGCCCGGTCCCCTCCCCGTGTCCCGGGTGCCCAAACGCATCCCCACTCTCCCGGACCCTTTTCGGGTCCCCCGTTACCCCCCAAGCCCCTCCCGCCGTTGTCCACACGTGGGGCTCTGCCCCGCAGCCGCTTTTTTGGGGAAGGATGCTGTTGCCGTAGCAACGGGGCAAAGCGATGAGGAGCGGGGCTGTTGCCATAGCAACGGGGCAGAGTTGGATGATGCGAGGGGGCTGCTGCCGTAGCAACGGAGGGGAGCGTGTTGCCATGGCGACCGCAGCCTCCACCGGGGCTCGTCCTCCCCATCGCCACGGCAACAGGAGGAGATGGGGAGCGGGCCGCTGTCTCCGTGGCAACAGAGGGAAGGGAAAAGGGGAGGCCGTTGCCATGGCACCTCCGCGGTGCTGCTCTCCCTGGCAACACACATCCCTCGCCATGGCAACAGGGAGACAGAGGCTGCGGGCCAGGGGGGTGTGGGCAGCCGGCCCCCCTCGGCAGGGAAGGGATTATCGCCGCCTCGGGAAACTGTCCTAAAAATTTGCCAGCCCAGGCGTGAAGGCGGCATCGCGCCCACGACACCCCCGGGCCGGCGCAGGGACGGGAGGGAAGATGTGATGGGCAAGCAGAAGCGGTTTCGGGGCTACAGCAAAGGGCAGGGTGTTAGCAGGGCAATGTGCATTAAAAAATAACTAATTCAGGCCCTGGAAATGCCGACTTGCGATGATTGCAGCTGACACTCACAAATTGCAGCGCTGAACAAGCGAGTAGGAAAGCCCTGTGTGCTTATTTTGTTCACTTCATAGCACTGTCAGTCTCCTTCCCTCATGCTGACCGTGACAATATGAGAGGACACACGTGCTCCAGTAACCAGGGAAGTTTCAGGTGGGTACATATGGATGCAGGCTTTAGGCAGGAGAACTCAAAGGTATTTGCAAACTGCAACCCAGGTCTTCAGTTTGATTTGGGACCAGCCACATCTCCCACAGGTGACAGTCTCAGCTCAGTCCGTGCACCTGCTCGTCACTTCCAAGGAAGATAATTAACATTTTAAACTTCCTATGTGCCTTCAGCATGAAAAGAAAAAACCCAACTCACTAAAAACCTTCTCGGGAGGGTCACCTTGAGCTGAGAAAAGACACCAGGCTTTGAGTGCGAGTGCCACAAAAACACAGCGAAAATAAACCGTTTGAGGGGCTGGTACATCTGGGCTTTGTTTCCTGCGCATGGGCGAGGTGTCAGATTTAGGTCACCCCGCTCCCTGGTTAAGCTGTGGGTCACGGGAGCACCTTTTAATACAGCTCTGAAAGGCTGTGACACCATGTGATGCAACACACAGAGTGTGAAACGCTGCTGGAAGTGAAGGGGATGGGTGTTTAAGGGCTGCTGTGTGGCAGCGTTGCTGTTTAAGGCTGGTTTCCCCCGGGTGATCGAGGCTCCAGCAGCAGCTCCTCGCTCCTGGCTCCTCAGCAGTAACATAATCCCACGTCCCTCCTGCACTGAGAGTAAGACTTTTGCTGCCAGGACAAAGGAAACCCAAAGGCATCGGGTTTGGGGGCAGCAGGGAGAACACACATATATATAATTTCATCCCCTTGGCAGGTCTGGGATATGGAGTTCTCCGATGCCCCTGGAAGCGAGTGGATTGCATTCCCCCCTCCCTATAGGGTTACTGCCAGACACAGCCCCGGCCCCTGACCTGTGGGGCAGCGATCACCCCACAGCCCCTGCCCCAAACCCCATTAGGGGGGTTTATAGTTACATCAAAGCCTTTTCCGAGCCCAACCTGGGCTCTCTGCCCTTCCTTGCCAATAAAACCACTTAAAAGGAAGAAAAATAATCCAGGTGATTCATTTCCCTGGCCCCACCACCACAACCACTTCTTCGATCTCTGGGAGAAAACCAGGACAAAGAGCTCAGTCTTGGTGCAGCTGAGCCCTGGTGTAAAATAGATTGATTTCTATTCAAGCCCAGGATATCCCAAAACCCATGAGCCAGAGCAGCCCCCCAAGGAGCACCAAGCTGAAGCATGGCAACCCACAGCATGGAAAAAGCAGACCCAGGCTGTTGCAAACTTATTTATTTATGAAGTGTGAGGTAATGAAGAAAGTGCTAAATCCAACCAGTGTTAACTCTAACAGTTCTCAGCAGGTCAGCAGGGAGCCCAGGGTGCCATCCTGCAGGACCACCCCTGCCAGCACCCCTGGGAGGGGACAGGGGACTCTGCCACCCACACAGCCCACCGCAGGCTGGGCAGCAGAAGGGCACAGACAGGGAAGGCAGCACAGCCCAACCTGCCCCCTGCAAGCTTTGCTGGGGATTTTAAGTGGCTGCTGGTGAAGGAGAA
Source organism: Coloeus monedula (assembly GCF_965178545.1). Taxonomy (NCBI): domain Eukaryota; kingdom Metazoa; phylum Chordata; class Aves; order Passeriformes; family Corvidae; genus Coloeus; species Coloeus monedula. Next base: position 1,445,535 of record NC_138804.1, on the reverse strand, counting down.
CTCGTGAGGGTGGGAAAAGGGATCACAAGGATGCTCACAAGGATGGGAAAGGGATAAAATCCCCTGTTATTGCAAATGGGTGGTTTGGAGAGCTGCAAGGGGGTGAACGGCCTCTGCGAGGACTCAGCTCAAGGGTCCAGCAGGAACCAGCCCCTTCCTGATCTCCCTAAAGTGCAGCAGGACTGAGCCCTCCCCCACAGCAGGAAATCCCTCTTTAAAAAAAAAAAAAAAGTTTTTATATATTTATATATATATAAAAAAGCAAACTCTTTACCAATACTTCTCAAAAAGTGGTACAAAAATACAGTATAAAAACACAGCCTCCAGTATAAGACTCGCAGTTACAGCAGCAGTTTCTAGAACATAAAAATCCAGGACCAGCTACTGTGTGAAGTGACAAGGAAGTGAGGTACGGTCCAGCCGAGCAAGGGGATTGCCCACGGGGTGCAGAGACACATCCTGCCCTCACCATCTCCATGGGATCCATCCAGAGGCGAGCCCCGTGCTGGGCTCTGTGCCTGCTTCCAGGAGCCAAGGCAGACGTGGTTGCTTGGGGTTTTTAGGGCGAGGTGGATGCCCAGGGGCAGCTCCCAGCGATGCTGTCGGTGGCAAATGGCAGAGAGGGGTGCAGGGGCTGCTGGGGAGGAGGGATAGATTTGAGCTCTTGAATTGGAGCAGTCACTGAGGAAGCTTCACAGCAGGGACAAGGGAAATCTCGCAACACCCGGTGCCAAGAAGCCAACCCCAAGCAGGTGATGGGGTCTCCGCTGTGGACCCATTCCTGCAGCCACTGCCACGTGCTCCAGCCCCCGAGGCCAACAGTTCGACAAGCAACCAAAAAATAAAAAAATGTGCAAATTGAGAAGGAACTGGGGGGTTGTGGGGACCAGGGCAGGGGGCACGCTGGGTGCTAGTGCCCCTTGAGGTGAGCAATCCGTTTGAGCAGCTGGTTCTGGCGCAGCTGCAGCTGCCGCTTCTCGGCTGCCATCCTCCTCTCAGCATTGATGAGGGACTGCAGGTACTCCGAGGATTTGCTCAGGATCACCACTTTGGGGGTCTTGGGGCAGCTGGCGAGCCCGGGCACCTGGTCCCGCAGGGCCAGGAAGCGCGAGCGCAGGTCGTTGCGCCGCTTGCGCTCCAGGTAGTTGTGGTTTTTCCTCTTGGCCACGTCCTCGCTGTCGGAGCCGGGGCTGCTGCTGGGTTTTGGCAAGCTGGGCTCAGGCAGGACCATGGCAGGGGCTGGCTCCACAGCACCGGGTGGCTCGTCCTCCTCCTGGTCCTGCTGGGGTGACTCCGGCAGGGGACAGGAGTCCGGCGGCGAGCGAGCGGCGTAGTTGTGCTGCTGCTGGTGGACGGAGATGTGGAAGCGTTTCATGCAGGGGTCCAGGGGGTCGGCACGGAGCGTGATGGTGACCGGCTTCCTCAGGCTGAGCGATTGTCTCTTGTCCACCGTCACCACGTCGATCTCTTCACCTTCTGCTCGTAACCGACATGGCAAAGAAAGAACAAATCCCCGTCAGATGGGAACCCTCAGTCACCCCTTGTCACCTTTCTGGGCATCCCCACAGCTCCCTGGGGATGGAAACTCCACTAAAGCTTGCTCATGCACTGCAAACTCTGTGACCTCCAGAAGGGACTGAGTGATTTAAGTGCCCTTCCAATACCATCACGTGGGAAGGAGTGGAATTCCCTCCCTGTTTCCTGTGCCTGGTCCCCCAAAATTGGACGGCGAGGCTTTACATCTGCCTCACTTCAGCACCAGGAGCAACACGTGCTAATCATAAAGGATCATCAGGCAAGAATCACTCGAGCCCTCCTGCGTGGCGGGGGGGGGGGGGGGGGGGGGGGGGAACTGGAGGAGCAGGATGCTGGGACAGCCTGGTTCCAAAGTTCATCCCGGTCGGGCGCTTTCATGGCCCATTGGAATTGTAAATGAGGGATAGAAGGGCAGAAATACCCTTTGTTCCCCTTGGCTGCAGCTTCCCACCTCGGTGACTTGTTACTTATCACAAGTGATAAAGCCCATTCAGCCCAGGCTTCCCGGGGACAGAGGGGACAATCCCCCACTGTGCAGGGAGGGAGGGAGAGGTGAAGAGGTCCCTACAGCAGACTCTGAACCTCAAAGGCATCTCAAGCCCAGGAACAGAAAGACCTAAATAAAGCATAACTGGCCCCAAAGCACTCTGCCTGTTGCCACCGCAGTTGTCCCATCTCAGCAAAGCCCGGTGGCAGGAAGCTGGCTTTGGGGACAGCGAGGTGACCACGCTGCAGACACAACCGCGGTCGCTCTCACTTTAGGGGATGGGCCTCCAACTTTTTCCTTAGGCTTTGGGTGAAAATACAGCCACTTGCTAAAGGTCCCCCGAGATGCTCAAACCTCCACCAGCACCGCGGGCAGAGGCCTGGCCCCCACCCTCCTCTGAGGGGGCCAGTGGTGGGCTCCTGCTAGCGGCTCCAGCCGATACCCCAAACCGTCCAGGCTTTGGGGACTCAACCCAACCAGCCCGAACCTCTCTGCTACTGGAGCTACCGGGATGGGGAGGGAAGGGTCACTCATCGGTGTCACAACCCGCTCGGCCTCAGCCCCGGACACACACGCGCTCATTAATAAAAGTCAGACCGCGTAACCCCGCCCCCTGCAGCCTCCCATTGGCTGTCCCGCGGGGCCGGCCTGCTGTCCTGCCACCCCATTGGTCCGCGCTCCTGTCCATCAGCACCGCCCCTCTCATTGTTTGCAATCTGTTGCTTTTTGTTCGGCGCCCACGTGGCGCGGCCGGACCCCTCCGGGACCCCACCGGCCCCGGGACCCCACCGGGACCCCACCGGGACCCCCGCCAGGCCCCCGCATATTTGGGTTAAGCCTCTTAACGCCCGCGACCTGGCTTACCGTCCCCGGGCTACTAATGGCATTAAGCCCCGCGCCGTGACTCACCGGCGCAGGTGGCGGCCACCGGCAGATTTATTAACGGGGTCACGGCACCGCGGCAGCGCTCCCACGGCAGCCGAGTGGGCCCGGCCTCGGTGGGAGCGAGGGAAACAACGCACGGGCCCCGACGGGGCTACGGGGCTTGTGGAGAGCTGGAGGGTGTTCGCAAATAAGCGCCGAAAATTGGCGTGACATTGGAGAGATGCAGTGGCACCACGCTGCCCTTGGCGGGTGGGTGTCGGAGGTCCCAGCCCGACCCCTGTGTAAACACCCACGAACACACACACCCCACGCGGGACAGGCAGACGTGCCCCGGGGCTGGGCTGGGACGCGCCACAGCCGGTGCGGCTGTTCCAGCCCGTCCTACCGAGCCACCGCCTCGGGGGACACGCCGCTGCTCCCAAACCTGCTGCCCACAGGGCATATTTTGCCTTTTGTCCCGAGGGAAGCCCGTCCCGGGTGGGCTGTGGGAGGGAGCAGGGGGAAGCAGCCGAATTTACGAGCCGGCGGCAGAGCGCGGTGCAGCGCTCGGAACCCCAAACTTTCCACGGTGAGCTGCAAACTTGCCCTTCGACCTTCCCACGAGATTTCCGTGGGGCTGGGAAGAGGGAAAGGGGCCACCAGAGTCCCACGCAACAGCCGGAGGGAGCCCCACGCACCCTCCCGAGAGGGGCAGGGGGCTCCCCAGCAGAAACCCCGCTGGAAAGGGGAGCAGCCGAGCCCGCTTTGTTCGTGGGGCCGGGACCGGGGCTCGCTTGGAGTCTCAACAAAGGCGCAGCCTGGCTGGGAGGCTCCCGACACGCACATGTGTGGACACGCGTGTTCCCCACGCCGGGCTCCAGCAAGGCTGGGGGCACCCGGCTGGGCAGCTCGGCGGCGGAGCGGCTCCATCCCTTACCGGAATCGCTCTGACCCTCGGATCCCGAGGATGCGGGGATCTTGCTCTCGGCCAGCGGGCAAAGGAAGACGGCAGCGGGATCCACGCACTCGCTCACGGAGCTGCTGAACCCAAAATCCTGCGCGAAGGACGGTTTGTGCGGGGTGGCTCTCTGCGTGCCCGTGGAAAGTTTCTCCGTCATCGCCTTCTCCAGTCTCTCCCGCGCTGAAAATCCGCTCCACATGCAATCCTTGAGGATGAAAGCGCTCAGGTTCCCGAAGATCTGCCCCGTCCCTATGAGATACTCCGGCTCTTCCCCGGAGAGGCAGTATCGGGAGAGCCATCCCGAGCGCTCCTCCGCCCCCGAGCAGCACCCCTTCTCCCCGAGGACAGCCAGCGGGGACAGCGGGGGCGTGGGGACCAGCTCGAACTTCTTCCAGATATCCTCGCTGGGCGCCGTGGAGCGGTGGAAATCCTCCTGGGCGTCGTGATCGTAGAAGTAATGCTGGTACGAGTCAAACTCCATCTCGGCTGGGGAAGGGGGTGGCTGAGAGAAAAACAGGGGCACTCCCGAGAGCCGCTCTCAGGAGAGGGGCAGCCCCAGGGATGAGGGGGGACCCCCACCCCGGCGCCAGCCCCCGAGCCGGGACCGCGGGCGCATTGTTCCCCCCCGCTCTTATAGCCCGGCCGCGGAGCCCGGCCCCGCCCCCACCAATCGCCGCGCTGAGATTTGCATAAAGGGCGTGGTCGTGCCCTGTGCCCCGCCCACCCGGGGGGACACGGTGAGGGGGGTCCCCGGTCCCGCTACCGGGGATGCTCAGGGGGTTCTGAAGCAGCAGCCACCCCGTGCCCTGGGCTGGGGGCTCCTTGCTGCCCCCAGGAGCGTCCTCGGGGCTCCCAGCGCCGTCCTTGGCCCACCAGGAGGAGTAGGGCTTGGGGGATCCCCCTCTGCAAGCGCTAAGGAGGGACACGCAGCTGTGCCACCAGCCTGGGGACGAGGGCAAAGCAAACTGGAGAAGAGGGGACAAGTCACAGGGAGGCATCAGCTGCTGCCGGGGACCATCTTCGAGTGCCCTTTCTCATCTCTTCCCCCTTGCCTGGCTGTCACCGCAATTCCTGTTGGGCTCCCGAGCTCACACCGGATGCTGCCACCACAGGCAGGAGAGTGGCTGCAGCACTGGGCAGCAGTGGGGTCACTTAGTGTTGGTGTCCAGATCAGGTTGCCACCCTGGCTGCCACCTGGAGGCATCCCCACTCCTTCCCAAAGCCCTCACAGACCCAGCCGGGAGCTTTTCCCCTCTGAAAGCCACCAACTCCAGCAAGACGCTGAATAAAACAAGGAGGGGCTGTGGGGACATCAGAAAAACAGAGCTGGGAGACACAGTGCCCATGAGGAACGAGGTCCGTGCACGGAGGAAGGGCCGTGGAGGCGTTGGGAGCTGCCGGGGATGTCAGGAGCCACGGGCTGGAGGGAGGTTGGGATGTCCTGGGACACACACACAGCTCCCACCAGCAGCACCTGGCACATCCAGCCTGGGGTCCAGAGGGACACGCTGTGTCCTTGGGGAGCCGGGGGAGCCCAGCAGGATGCTGCATCCCTGCAACGCCAGCTTCCTTCTAGAAAGGGCAATAAATGTTGTGAAAACACAGCGAGGCTTTCACCTCCCGCACTGATGGTTACACACACACGCGCACAGGGGTACAAAGTCCACCCGGAACCGACAGATTCCGCCCGCAGTGTGTGTGAACCCACTCCAGCCCCAGCACCCTCCTTTCGCCACCCGGTGCGGGTGAGGCCACCGGATCTGCCCCAGCCGGCAGCACTGGGAGCTGGGGGGACTGGGGGCTGGTGCTGGAAGTTCAGCACCGGCCCTGGAGGGAGGAAATTGTCCCAGTCCAGCGACCAATACGGCCCAGTACAGGCCAGTACAGGCCAGCACAGCCCAGCACAGCCCAGCACAGCCCAGTGCAGCCCAGCACTGCACGGTCCTTCATGGACCAGTCCAGCCCAGCACAGAAAAGCCCAGTCCAGCCCAGCCAGGCGTGAATCAGCGCTGCCCAGTCCGGTCCATCACAGCACCCCCCCGGTCTCCCCCGGTCCCCGGCCCCTTCCGCCGCCACCGGCGGGCGCGGGGCGCCACCTGCTGGGCCCCGGGAGCACCGTCCGTGCGGCGGCGAGGACGGCGACGCTCGGGGGACACCGCACCGGGCACCCCCCGCCCGGGGGACAGCGCTGCCCATCGCTCCGTGCCTCAGTTTCCCCACTGCCAGCGGGCACTGGGCTGGCAGAGGAGCAGGGCTGGGAGCGGGTGCTGGGCTGGCGGCTGTCCCGGGGTCCCCAAGCAGATGGGGTGCCCCGGGATACCCCGGTGTGTCCCGGGGTAGCTCCGGCCCTTCCCTTGCTGGCTTGAGGCTCGGCGGACGCTGCAAAGCTTTGCCAGCTCCTGCACCTGGGAGGGAGCTGGCCCCGGGGCTGTGGTTTCCCAGCCGTGGCGTCCCCGCGATGGCCCTAAAAATGCTCTCCTGGCCCTTCCAGAGCAGCCTTGAGCATCCCAATCCTGCCCGCACGGCCGCGGGGCTGGCGCAGGAGCTGCGGGATCCGGGAATCCCGGTGGAGTCCGGGCTGATGTCCCCTTTGTGCTCCGATCTGTTTCGGCCCCAGTCCCCAGCCAGGCTGGGAGCCCCGGGCACGTCCCCGGGGTGTCACCAGGTGGAATCCTCCCACCTCAGGGCTGCTCCCGTCCTTTTCCCTCCCTGGGAAGCACGGGTGAAGCCCTCTCTTCCTCCTTAGGGAACAAATCGCTCTGCACTGAGGGCAGAGACTGAGCTGCCCCAGAGGTTTGTCCTGTCCCAGCACCTGCAGTGACAAGTGGTCACGGCGGGGACACGGCTGGCACTGCCCCCAGCCGCCTGTTCCAACACCAGCACATCCGCAGGCACGGGAGCGAACCCTCCCGCAGCCTATAGCGCCCGGCCACGTCTCCTTCCTCCCTCCCTCCCTCCCTCCCTCCTTGCTGGCCTCTGGGGCGCCCCCAGCTTTTCCCAGGGCGAGGCAGGAGCTTGTCCCGGCTTCAAGGGACTCCCGGGTGCTTTGAAGGTGCAAAAGCACCGCTGGAGAGGGCTGGAGGGGCCGCGCAGCCCTTTCATCCCGGCCTCTCCAGGCGCTGGGCAAACACGAGCCGAGAGCCTCTCGCTGCGGCGCCGGCTGCGCAAACAGGGGCTGCGGTGACAGCGACAGAGGGGCCACCCACGGGACAGGGTAACCCACCGGGGGCTGGCACAGACCCCCAGCCAGCACCCGAGTGCGTGTCCCCGGCCCTGCACAGCCCCGCGGGAGCTGCCGCGGCCCCGCTGGTGGCTGGCACGGCTCCACACATGATGCAAGGGCAACTCCGGGGCCCCTGTGCCCTTTGCATCCCCACTTCCAGCAGGGCTGGGCTTTGAACCTCGAGACACCAGAGCGCTTCCACGCAATGGGCAGCCGCCCCCCGAGCGTGACGGGTGTCCCAGGGGTGTCATGGGCTGGGGCTCTGCCTCTGGCTGTCCCCATCCCGCTGCAGCAGCAGCCTTCGAGCCACTCTGCCATCCCCATGGGAGTCTTGGATGCTCAGGGAGGGAGCAGAGGCTGTGCCAACACATCCTGGCCCCATCTCGTCCCCCTCTGCCTTGGGACACGGTCCCCAGGGTCCCACACAGGAGAGGGGTGGGCAGCACAGGGCAGCTGCCACGTGCAGCCACACAATGTGTCCCCTTTGTCCCCAAGAAGCTGCTGGGTAGCAGCCACGGAGCCTGGCTGGTGGTTTTTGCACAATGCCATCCCAAGCCCCTTTGGGCTACAGGAACACCACCAGATGCTGCCCAGCCTGACGGGGAGGGGGACAGTGCCCACAGCCCCGGGCTCGCAGCAGCCCCAGCTCCCTGGGCGTGCAGTCACCCACTCTGAGCGTGCAGAGAAAGGAGAGGAAAATGCACCACTGCTTCCAGCCCTGCTGCCTCCTCACTCCCTCGACCCATTTTGTCCCTGTCACGCCCTGCCCGAGAGCAGGAGGTGCCCTGAGCCCTGGAGAAGCTCTGTGGTGTCAGGCAGTGCTATCCCCACGCTCAGGCTGGTCTGTAGCCCCCCAAAAGCTCTGGGATCACCTCGCTGCTGTTTGCCCCCAAGCCCATCCTCCCCATCCTGGCTGGCCCAGCCTGGCTGGGCTGTCTGGTTTCGGGTGCTCTCACACTTGCTCAGATCCTGCTCCGGGCTGTGCCGGATGTGTGACAGTGGGAGGTGTGGGTGGCAGGCGGGATGGCATCGTGCACTGGAGCCCCTGTCCTTCCATGTCCCCAGGGCCAGCATTTGCATCCCATCCCCAAAGAGGCCCCAGTGGTGTCCCCAGCTGAGGGATGAGGCCAGGCTGGTGCAGTGTCACTGTCAGAGGGGTATTTGAGGGGTCCTGGTGACAAGGGTGACCCTGTGGGTGGCCCAGCCCCAGCCACCTGTGGGTCCCTGGAGTCCTCAAGCTTGGCAGGAGCTGCTGCAACGATATCCCTGCTGGGATCAGCCCTTGGTGGGTCATTTGTCACCATGAGGATCCCCTAGAGCATCTGCTGAGGAGGAAGGGCTGAAATCCCCCACCAGAAATTGTGCAATACCATATCTGGGGGAGAAAATCCTCCTAATCCAGGGAAATCCTGGTCTGTCTACTTCTCCTCTTCAGATGCAAGGCTGAGTTCACCTATCTCTGATCTTTCTGCACAATCTCTGTCTCTCTCTTTGTTCCCATAAATCCCTGTTTGCCCAGGAGGCAGCTCCCGAGAGCTTTGCTCAAGGACAGGAATGCCAAAAGCATTCCCAGGAGCTGAGGAGCCCCTGGGACAAAGGGAGCAGAGCTAATAGTGCTGGGGTCACACACAGTGGGAAGTCTGGTCCCTTCGGGATGGTCAAGTGCCACCTCAGGAGTGCCCTCTGCTCCTGGGCAAGAGATTTTCTCTGTGAAGAGGGAAACTGAGGCAGGTCTGTGTCCACACCTTGCTCCTCTCTTGCTTCGAGGTATTTTGTGCCACTGATTTGGACACCCTGAAGGCTCACACAGACCCCCATCCCCAGGGGTGGCATCCCTGTGCCACAAGGCAGTGCCAGGGGAACCCACTGCAGGTGTCTGAGGGGCCCGAAACTGTGAGTCAGTGGTGACACCACCCCAGTGTTCCCGAGAACAGGGAGTGCCTGGAGCTGCTGGGCCACCCACCCTGCTCATCTCTCAGGTTCTGCTGCATCCCAGGTCCTGTCCTTCCTGCCTGCCCCCATCCCCGTGCCCAGCTCCAAGTGGCACTCAAGGCATGGCACTGGTGCCACGCTGGCCCCATTGGCTCGGCCCTGCTCTGCAGCCCCATCTCAGGGCAATCTTTGAACCTTGGTGGCCCAAGTCCAGGGCAGCTGGTGGCTGTCACTGCAGTGATACGACACTGACACAGGTCTGTGTGTGCTCACCGGTGGGCAAACAGCAGCTGGCACAGCCGAGAGGGGCTGGGATTGATGTCCATGTGGCCACCCAGTGAGGGGGACACTGCAGGTGTCCCCTGCAGCCTTTTTGGCAGGGCCTGTTGTGGTAGGACAAGAGCTGATGGTTTAAACTGAAAGAGGGGAGGTTTAGGTGAGACATAAAGAAAGTTTTCAATGATGAGGGCAGTGGGGCACTGGCACAGGTTGCCCAGAGAGGCGGTGGATGCTCCATTCCTCAAGGCCAGGGAGGATGGGCCTGGGAGGTGGCAGGGAGCTGGAATGAGATGGGCTGTAAGGCCTCTTCCAACCCAAACCATTCTGCGATTTTAAGGGATGACGGGCTGGGATGGAGGCAAGGGATGGAGAGAAGGGATGGAGAGAGGGGCTGAGGGATGAAGGATGGGGGAATGGAGGAATGAGGGGATGTGGGACAGAGAGGAGGTAACAAAAGCACCGCGACACAGGCAGGAGAGAACTGGGGGGAAGGGCTGGGACAGGAGAAGGAGAAGGAGGAGGAGGAGGAGGAGAAGGGCGGGGGCGGGTCGGGTCGGTGCGGCCCCTCCCGGGGCGGGCTCTCCGGTACAAGGGCGGGCGGCGGCGGCTCGGCTCCATTCATCGCGCACGGCATGGCCGGGGGCGGCGGCGCGGAGCGGGCCGGGGCCGGGGGGCTCCTGCCGCCCGCCCTCCGCCAGCACCGCCGCAGGGTGAGCACCGGCGACAGCCGGAGGGGGGTCCGGGCTGGCTCGGGGCGGGGGGCGCTTCCCGGTGTCGCTAACGCCGATCCCGGTTGCAGGAGAGCCGCGAGAGGCTGTCGGTGTGCAGCAAGTTGTGCTACGCCATCGGGGGGGCTCCGTACCAGATCACGGGCTGCGCCCTCGGCTTCTTCCTCCAGATCTACCTCCTGGACGTGGCTCAGGTACGGCCGCCTTGGCGCCGGGCTGGGCTGGGGGGTGGCATTGGCAATGGGGCTGGGGATCCCGGAGCTCCCGGTGCCGCTTTGCCCGGGGGATGGAGCTACGGGGGGCTCGGCAGCGCCCCGACCCCCGCCAGACCCCCGGAGGCTGCGGGTTTCCCCCGGGCGCGGTGTTGCCGCGCTTGGGGTCCCCGCGGGACAAAGCGGGGTCGTGGTGGCTGTTTTGGGGGGGCACAGGACCCATCCTCCGGACCCACAGCGAGCCGGGTCGGTGGGAAACACGGAGGGAAGGAAACCGCGCGGGGAGAGCCCGTGGGCTGCCTCGTGCTGGGTTTGGGGAACTCTGCTCTGAGATGTTGGAATTCCCTGTGGGAAGAGCGTGCTGGGGCAGCACCTGAAGGTACTGGGAGCCTCAAATCCCCCTGAACGAGGGGGAGAGACCGAGGGACTGCTCCCAAATGGTCGGGGGGGTCGCAGTAGGTAGGGTTGGGATGGTCCTGAGGGGCTCAGGAGGGGCAGCTGGGAGCACCAGGGGTTTGCGGGTCCTGACACAAGTTCCTCCTGCCGCAGGTGGACGCTTTCTATGCCTCCATCATCCTGTTTGCGGGGCGAGTCTGGGATGCCATCACGGACCCCATGGTGGGCTTCTTCATCAGCAAAACCTCCTGGACCCGCTTCGGCCGCCTGATGCCCTGGTAAGAGCTGCCGGTAGCACCCTGCATTCCCTGCCTGATGTGTCACAGCTCTTCCAGTCAGTTTTGGGTGTCCCCTGGCATGAGGCGTCCAGCACAGGACGTGCTGACGCCCTGGCTCACCCACATGAGGTGCCAAGAGCTCCAAAAAGCCCCTGATGCCACCAGCAGCTGGGAGGCCTCAAGTTTGTACCTGTTGCTCTGGTCTGACCTCAGTGTCACTGCACCTGCAAGCTCCAGCCTCCCTGCCCCACCATGCTGGACTTTGTTCCTGTGGTGACTGCAGAGTCCCTGGCGGGTTTGCAGGGCCACGGTGGCAGCTGGAGCAGGTGGCATCACAGACACTGGGAGGAGGGACGGGGGTGTGTGTCTGGTCGATCCGTGGTGGTGTTGGAAGTGCCGGCTCACAGTCACGAGGGTGCTCCCCGGGCAGGGAGGCAGCTGTCATGGATCTGGGTGCCTGCACGTGGGTGCTCCCGCTGCCCTTGGGAGCAGATGGGACGGGCTTTGTGACCCCCCCAAATGGCTCATGCCTGCACCCAGGGCAGACTTAGGATATCCGTGAACACCTGTTCCCGCACGGGATGTGGAGCATGTCGGGGTGCTAATGCCTGAGTGGGGACAGGGTGGCTGAAATAACCCCGTGCGCCTGTGGGATCGCTGAAAGACACAGAGGGTGGGCACTGGGGGACTGGAGCTGGAGGGACGCAGCCCTTTCCCCCGCAGATTATACCCTCTGCTTCCTGGCTTTCCTGGAATAGCTCTGGGCAGCAGCCGGCTGTTGTGGAAGGCAGGCTCCACACACGTGGCCTGAAATAGCTTCTCCCTGTGTGCAGCAGGGTCTGGGGTCGGAGATTAGCGCGGGGCTGGCTGGGCGTGCGGCAGGGCTGTGTGGGATGGCTCTGCTGGCCCTAATCTCGAGGCGGGGGGTGGGACTGAAGTGGCCGCATTCCTCTGAGCAGCTCCTGCTTCGTTAAAATTAGCCAGAGCTGTCGGCTCACGCTGGGCCCCTCAGCAGCGCCGGGGCAGCCGGAGCTCGCTGCTGTTGTGCCTGGCTCAAGGGCTGCCCGCTGAGTCCAATTTGGATGGAGCCGAGCTGATTTTTAAACCTCTTAAACCCAGGTTTTTCTGGCTCTGCGGGGCCGCGCAGCCCCAGGCTGGTGCTGCTGCTGTGGCTGCAGAGCTGCTGGCGCTGCCTCAGTTTCCCTGTGTGCAAAGCCAGGAGCTGCAGGCACTGGGGTGGTCTCAGAGGCTGCTGCCTGACCCCAGCCCTCAACACCCGCGAGGTGACCCCGCCGTGGGTGAGGGTTTAGTGCCAGGCTCCGGAGGGGCTGATCTGTGAGACTAAGCCCAGCTGGCTCCAGCACAAAGCTTGTGGCCGCTCCAGTTCCTTGGAATGGGGAGGAGACCTTCCCTGAGGGCCATCACCTCTCTCCCTTTCAGTTCTCTTCTCTTTGAAACACTTCTTGGCACATTTCCTTCCACCAGCTCATCCCCTGGCTGCTTCCTCCTCTCCCCCAGCCTCGTGGACGTCACTCAGTCCCCAGCTCTGAGCTGGGATCCGCATTTCCTTGGCCACCGCGGACTTCCCTCTGACTAAACTTTTCCTTGAGGTGTCGGTGACGGAGAAACCCCCCGGCTTTGACCTTCTCCGGGGGCAGGAGCCGTTTGCAAACACTTGAAGCCGGCCGGGAAGGGGTGTGCGAGCGGCACAAAGGAACACACCATCGAGCGGGGCCAATGAGCGCCGGGGCACGTCACGGCAGCCGCCTCCGAGCGCGCCTTAATCACCTCGCCCTGGGTCAGGGGTTACTCCCAGTCACTCCTCTGCTGCCAGGAGCTGTGGTCAGCCCTGGCCGGAGCTCAGCTGCCCGGTGCCGGGGGGTTACCACGGGGAACTGGCACATCTGACGCTCATGCGACGGCGAGCATGACGCTGTTGCCGCCGCGCTGCTCTGGTGATTTCATTCAACATTTTGGCTCCACGTTTTCCCTGGCTCCACGTATGTGAGCCGAGATAAGCGGCGGCGAGGAGGGGCTGGAGCTGCTCGGCGCTTTCCTCCCCCCTCTTCCCCAACGGGGTGACGTGGGCGCGGAAAAATGTGCATGTGTTGGGTCCTGTGCAGTGCCTGTCGCTGCTCTCCGACCATGCAGTTTCTGTTTCTCGCTCTCCCCGCTCCCTCCCCGGCTTTAAATTTAAACTTTGCGTCCTGTGTATCAGCCCGGATGGAAAAATCTCGCTGTACCCTGGCAGCAAAGGGCCAGCCTTGGCCGTGAGCGGCTCTGTCCCGTGTCCAGTTCTGCTGGACTCTCTCCAGGACGCAGCCTCTGTCCCAGTTTGTGGAGTGCAGGGTGCTCGCAAATCCCCCAGCAAAATCCATCTCCTAAACAGATGTGGGTTTAACCTCAACACCTGGCTCGCTTCCCTCCTTCCTTCTCCCGTGCTCCCCTGAGTGATGGGGGGCCCTGGGTGCCTGTGGTGTCCCTGGGGTGCTGGTGTGGGCCAGAGCTGTGCCCTGGCTGTCCTGCAGCAGGATGAGGGTTATGGGAACTGCTCGATGAAGAGGGCAGATGCCCTTGCTGGCAAATCCTGCAGGAACTGCTGCCAAGGCCCAGCACTTGAGCAGTCCTCTTTGATCCTCTGTTGTGTTTTGCATCCCCTGTCCCTGCTCCCGCAGCTCTGGGAGGCTGGGCAGAGGTGGAGGAAGGAGCCAGACTGCAGCTGGCTGGTGGTTTGCTCCATTGCTGCCAGCAGAGCAGGGCTGACCCCAGGACCAGGGCTTGGGGGGGCGGGGGCTTGGCAGCAAAGCCAAGCTGGTGAGAGGTTTTTGGCTGCTGGGGAGCAGGGCTGAGCTGCCTGGCTGCTCCCCAGCCCTTGCCAGGATGAGGGCCGTGATTACATCCTGCTGAACACAGCAGCGCTGCCCGGGGGAGAGGTCGGGGCCGGGGGTGGAAGCCAAAGGCAGGAGCAGATCAATCGTTTCTGTGGAAAGAGACATCTCTGTTAGTGCAAGGAAAGCTCTTGCCTGGAACTCTGAGTCAGTTCTTCTGACCCTGTGAGGCCTGAGCTGCTGCCTCCAGCCTGGTTTGGGCCACCCCTGGGTCAGCTCAGGAGCCTCCAGATCAGGTGCCTGAACCCCACGGGATGTGTGGAAGCAGGGAGAGCTGGGCAGCTCAACACCCATGAGGCTGACATTTTGTTCTCTCAAAGGATCATCTTCTCCACGCCTTTTGCCATCATCTCCTACTTCCTCATCTGGTTTGTGCCAGACATCTCCACAGGACAAGTCATGTGGTACCTTGTCTTCTACTGTGCCTTCCAGACCCTCGTGACGGTGAGTCAGGCTCACACCGGGCTGGGGGGCAAGGGATGGGGGGTGCCAAGCCCTGCCTGCCCCTTGCTGAGCTGCACAGAGGGGCAGATCCCACCCTGCCCCAGGTCCCTTGGGCTGTTACATCTTCCCTGAGCCAATCCTCCTCGTTCCCTTGCAGTGCTTCCACGTGCCTTACTCAGCACTGACCATGTTCATCAGCAGGGAGCAGAGCGAGCGGGACTCGGCCACTGCCTACCGTAAGAGTTTCCCCCCTTTCCCATTTTCCCCCTTTCCCTTTTCCCTGCTTTCCCTCTTCCCTCCTTTCCCTTGGGGATTTGGAGGGAGCTGTAGCACAGCTGGGCTGGCTCATTTCTCCCTGGGAAGGGCGGTGACTCGCAGCTGGGGATGCTCTGCTGTCGACAAGGGCTGTGCTCAGTCCCACTGGCCTCTCCCTCCCCAGGTATGACCGTGGAAGTGCTGGGCACCGTGCTGGGCACTGCCATCCAGGGCCAGATCGTTGGCAAAGTGGACACTCCCTGCATCGAGAGCGCCTTCTTCGGCTTGACCAACTCCTCGGTGGCCATGGAGGAGCTGAACATGACGCACGACACCAAGTCGCTCACAGACACCGTAAGCTGGGCATCCCCTGCCGTGTGCTCCCCTCAGACCGGGCTTGTTCCCGGGATGAGCCCCCGTTCCTGACTGCTGCTGCCTCTCTTGCACAGAGAAATGCCTACATGATCGCCGCGGGGGTCATCGGGGGGCTCTACGTGCTCTGCGCCCTCATCCTGCTGCTGGGCGTGAGGGAGAAGAGAGGTGAGGCTGGAGAGGGGCTGGAATGCTCTGGGCTTGTGGAAACGCTGCTGTTCCTTCCTCTCCAGGAGCCTGGCTGAGCTCTTGGCCTCTCATCTGTGGGTCAAGCCCCTGAGGAGAGGGGCAGGTGGAGCTGAGCTCTGGGTCTGGGGAGGTGCTGCAGAAGGGCAGGAGGCCAGAGCACCTCCATGAGGACTTAGCTCTGCTCTGCCCTGCCAGAGATAACCTTTATCTCGCCCGTTTTCAGCTGGCCGAGGTTGCCGGTGCCAACCAGGGCATCCCGGGGGGATGTGATATCCAAACTTCTGTCCTTCCCTGTCCTTCCCTGTCCCTGCTTGTCCCGGGGGGATCAGCCAGGCTGCTCCGTGAGCCTGCAGGAGCCCTGGGTGAGGGCAGGGGTTGCCCTGACTCCCTTGGGCTGGGATGCTGTGGGTGGGCAGGGGGTTGTGGAGGGTGCTGAGCAGCGGGATGGGGCACCCACGGGCGCTGTTTTGGGGGGGTCTAACGCTGGGCTGATCTCTGCTCCCCAGAGTCCTCTGAGCTGCAGTCAGATGAGCCTGTCTCCTTCTTCCAGGGGCTGAAGCTGGTGATGAACCACGGGCCCTACATCAAGCTCATCGCCGGCTTCCTCTTCACCTCGCTGGCCTTCATGGTGAGCTGGAAGGGCTGGGGACAGGGAACAGCGTGGGGGTGGCAGTGGAGATGATCCCAAGGGGCTTGGGAGCACGTGATGGACGGGCCAGAGCTGCCCCAGGCAGAGGGAGGAGGATGTGGCCTCGTGCCCTCGGTGAATGGCCGCTTTCTTCCCCTGCCTGCGCTGGGGGTGCAGCTGGGTGAGGACAGACGTGTCCCCCCTGACCCCTGGCTGCCTTTTCCACAGCTGCTGGAGGGAAACTTTGCCCTCTTCTGCACCTACACCCTGGGCTTCCGCAACGAGTTCCAGAACATCCTGCTGGCCATCATGGTGGGTACAGCCCTGCCCTGGAGCCCTGGCGGGGCTGGGACTGTGGCGGGGTCCAGTGGGTGTTGCCTGGGAGCTGGCGTGGGATGGGGGCCCCACGGGCCGAGGGGAGGGAAGCCCATGGGACAGGGTCCCAGGTTCAGTGATCAGAGGTCCCCCTGGCACAAGGGAAGGGAGAAGAAGCTGTCAAGTGTCCTGCAAAGGCCGGGTGGGCTGGCAGGAACAGCGGGGCCTTTGTTCCTGAGGGAAGGAGGCCACAGACGAGGGAGACCAGGAGCCATTGGGGGCCTTTTGTCCAAATCCTGCCACTTGTCTCCCTCCCCTCCCTGCTTTGAGAGAAGGATCTCAGTGTTTACTGCCAGGAACATGGAGCAAAACAGCTCCTTGAGAGCACTTTCCAGCTTGCCTCATTCCTGAAGCACTTCCCACCCTCTCCTTGGTGGGGTGGAAAGGTCCAAGGTGCCACGGTGCCCACAGAGCCTGGCTCCTGGCCACGCTGTGTGCAGGTGCCAGGATCAGGTCCCTTCCCAGCACCGAGCATTGAGTCAGATCCTCCCTCTGTCAGGGCAGGAGTGGTGCCAGGGCTCTGCACTGCGGGAGGAGGTAGGGTAGCCCCACACACCACGTGTGGCTTTGTGCCAGCCCCGGGAGCGCGTGGAAATCACGGGTGCTGGACGTGGGATGGCAGGAGGCTGTGCCAGGAGCTGTTCCTGGCTGGGAAGGGCCAATGTGTGACACCATGACCCTGCTCTTCCCACAGCTCTCGGCCACCTTGACCATTCCCTTCTGGCAGTGGTTCCTGACCCGTTTTGGGAAGAAGACTGCTGTCTACGTGGGCATCTCAGTGAGTGGCCCCTGAGGTGTGGGGTGCACATGGGGATGGTCTTTACCACACGGGATGGGCAGAGTTCCCCCAAAAGAGCCCAGAGCTGGGCAGGGGCTGCTGCTAATGACAGTTTGGTGCCTGTCCTTCCTCCTGCTGTTCATGCTGTCCTGGATGTGCCCAAGGCCAGCAGCAGTGGTGCTGTGGGGCTCGGGGAGGGACGCTACACCTCTGGTACCCTGGCTGGGATATGCGGGAGGGGGAAAAGCCAGGGGGTCTGGGCCAGGCCCTGCTGATGCCAACCTGGTCCCTGCCCCCTCTGCAGTCTGCCATCCCCTTCCTCATCGCCGTGGTTGTCCTGGACAGTAGCCTCTTTGTCACCTACGTGGTGGCCGTCGCCGCCGGGATCAGCGTGGCAGCTGCCTTCCTCCTGCCCTGGTGAGTGTGAGGGGCTGGCGCGCCCAGCAGCGTACCCGAGGGCTGGGCAAGGGCCTTCCAGAGCCTGCCAGAGGGGCTAAAAACCCTCCAAAGGCTTTTCTGCAGTGTTTCCAGCCCCAGGCGGGGCTCCTGAGGGAAATGCTCTCAGCAGAGAGGAGGTGCTTTGTTGTGCCAGTCCCGGTGTTCAGCGCCCGTCTCTCTGCACAGGTCCATGCTGCCAGATGTCATCGATGACTTCAAGCTGCAGCACCCCTGCTCCCCCGGCCACGAGGCCATCTTCTTCTCCTTCTATGTCTTCTTCACCAAGTTCACAGCCGGGGTCTCCCTGGGCATCTCCACGCTCAGCCTGGAGTGAGTTCCTGCATGGGAGCTGAGGGTGGGCAGGGAGGGAGGCCCTTCCCAAGCTCTGGGAGGGAGCTGATGGGGTCTAAATCCAGTTGTTGCTCCAAAGCTCTCCCCACAGGGAGCAGCTCACCTCCTGCAAACCCCGTTTCCTTTGCCTGAAGGTGCCTTTCTGCCCACAGCTTTGCAGGGTACCAGACCCGGGCCTGCTTCCAGCCTGGCCAGGTGAACTTCACCCTAAAGATGTTGGTGTCTGCTGTGCCCGTGGGGCTGATCCTGCTGAGCCTGCTGCTGTTCAAGCTGTATCCCATCGATGAGGAGAAGCGGAGGAAAAACAAGAAAGCCCTGCAGGATCTAAGGTGTGTGGGGGTGTGTGTGGGGGCAGGATCAGACGGGTTGGGACACACTTTGGCTTGTCCAGGAATCCTCCAGGACCCATGGGTGGTGGCGTGAGGGAAGGGCTGACTTGTTTTCCCAATCCCAACTTCCAAAGGGATGGCGTGAAGTGTTGGGAGATCAGCGGGAACCCGCCCCAGCTGCCACCCACAGCTCGTGTAGGGGCTGCACGAGGTGCTGACATCCCTCTAGAGCCCTTGGGAAGCTCCTGTGCCCCAAGGCAGATATTACAGGGATGCAGACCTTGCCTGTATGCCTTAATTTAGGCCTCATTCCCAACTCTTTCCCCCAGGCAGGAGAGCAACAGCAGCTCGGAGTCGGACAACACAGAACTGGCCAGCATCGTGTGACCCGGGCTGGCTCTGTCTGCTCACACTGGGGCTCCCCAAGGACTCGTCCCCTCCGGGCTGGCCCAGCCCGGTGCCTCTGCAGGTGCTGGAGGAGCCGTGTGGAGCATCCCCCGGCTGGAACTCGGGATCTGTGCCCGTCCCGTGCCTCGCACGGGCGCACAGAGCGCTGGTAGTGTACATTACACACATGGTGGTGCCTCGCCAGAGACAAGCACTCTCCCTGCCGGGCTCTGGAGGGCGGGGAAGGCCGGATTGGGATGGTTTTGCCTGGAACACCCGTGCCCACCCGTGGGGGTGATCGTTAGTGTACATTACACTGTCAGTGTCCCCACGCCCAGGACGTGAGCTCACCTCTGCTGTCTCTACAGAGGGCACTAATGTGGGAGCTGTTCCTTTTCTTTTTTTTACAGAGCCTAATTAACTTAATGATGTAAATATGGAGCTGTTTCCTGTTTGTATATATCTGTACAGAACCCAAACCTGAGGACCTGTTAATATTAATTTACATAAAAGTGGGGGAAGTCGGCAGTGGGTGTGAAGGATTTTTTTTTTTTTTCTCCTGGCTGGGATTTTTCACGGCTGTCAGCAAGCCCAGGGTCCCTTTACACACCACGGGGTGCAGGATTGACTTTTCCTGAGCCGTGGTGCAGGAATGCCATAATCCAGGCAGGAGGCTGTGCTCAGCCCCTTGCCCCCGTGCAGCTCCTTGCTCTGTGCCTGTGTCGCAGCCATCCAACAAAGGCTCCATTATTTCCTCCTTTTCAAGAGGGGAATGGGGGTGGAGGGAGGAATGAAATCAAAGTGCTGCCAGCGGAGAGGGTGAACTCAAGGCTGGAAACAGGAGAGGCAGCTGGGGAGCAGAGAGAAAGGGAATGGGGGCTGTGGGTGACACTCAACCCTGGCTGCCGGGGCAGAGTGCCGGGGGAGCACTAATCCCCCTGGATATTTATACCATCCTCTCGCATTCCCTGCTCCCATGGCAGAAAGGGGGAGAGCCCTGCCCTCCCTGATGCCTCCAGCAGTAAGTGTAACTCAGGGAAAGGGGGCTGGAATCAGCGTGGGGAGGGGGCACCAGGGAGGAAGCAGTGAATTCCCAGCTTGTGCTGGCTCTGCTCTGTCCCCAAGGCCTCTGCACCAGGAGCCAGGGCTGCTGCCTTTTGTTGAGCACATTGGTCACACTGAGAAGTTGGTGGGGCCGGGGCTGAGGGCGGGGAATTTGGGGTGGAAGCATGGCTCATCCTTTGTTCCACATGTGGGTACAAAGGACAGGAATGAGGATGGGGTTTAAAAATAGCCAGAGGGATTAGCTGGGAATGCTCAGCCAGGCCCCACTCTGCCCCCATGGCCATGGAAAGAAGGCAAAGGGATGGTGTGGGGAGGCTGGGAGCTGCCTTTGGGCTGAGCAGGGCCACGAGGCAGCGCTGGCCGGGGCTGGGGTGCTCCCTGCCTTCCCAGGGATGGAGCCTGCAGGGGGACAAAGCCAGCGCTCTCTGCAGCCCCTGTGGTGGGGCAGGTGGGTGTCAGGAGCACCCTGAGGAGGAAGAGGAAGACTCCAGTCACCACAGAGCTCAGGACTGTTGGGAATGTTCTGAGCCCTGTGCTGCTCCTGGCCGGGACTGCCAGGAGTTATCCCGGCCATTGCCACGACCTGGCTGCCTCCTAGGGGTGTGGATTTGAAAGATTGCTGCGGGGCTTTTTTTTTTCAGAGAGTTTCAACAGAGAGAAGGGACGTTTCATTCTTTGCCTCCTTGTTTTTTTGGCTCTGTGGAGCTCGCGAGGAGTCATCTCTGTTTGGGTTTTTTGCAGCCAGCCCCAAGGGACTAAAACCATATGGCGGAGCTTGAACGGGGGCCTGGCTGTTCCGTGCTGAGCACTCCTCTTCTGTCTGAGGCTTTTCAGAAAGTGAGATGTGTGGGGAAAGTGGCCATGGAAGTTGATAACACTCAAGCCCTGCACAAAGCTCCAGCCTGGGAGCAGGGATCTCGCTCCAGCTGTGGTTACAGAGGGTTTCACTCCCAGCATGGAGAAGAACTGGGTGGCGTGAAACACACGGGGAGGTGCTGCCTGCATCTACAGCTCTGCTCTGGCTTAATCCACACACACCCTGGGCGTGGAGCAAAAGCATCCAAGTGCTGGGAAGCACCTCCCTGGAGGGCTGGGGTGGCAGGGCGGCCGTGCCCTCCGAGTGAGTGGCAAGGAAGCAGAGCCAGGAGCTGGCAAAGGCGGGGTGCCAGCTGTGTGCCCGCACCTGCGGGGCTGGTGCGGCTCAGGGCAGATGGGCTGGAGCTGTGCCTCCCAGGAACCAGCTGCCAGGGCTGGGAATCATGCCCAAATTCCATCTGAGGGGTTCCAACAGGCTGCTGGGCCAGCCCTGAACTTGGGGAGCCTGTGCAGGTGGGGAGCTGAGGGTTTCTGGTCTGCTCGAGGGACCAGATGACTGCAAAGGGGACAAAATCAAGCAAACATCGGTTGGAGCTCCAGAAGGCAGCCCACGATCCTGCAGAATTCCATCCTCTGGCACCAAGAGGCAGGACCTCCCTGGCTCAGGCAGATGAAGGCAGGAGGAGTGACTGCAGGGACAATTCCAGAGGTGACAGCAGCCACGCTGGGCCTATTTACCCTGCAGGGGAAAAGTGGAAGTGTGAAGAGTCTCTCCTTGCAGAGGGTGAGGAATAACCCCCTCTTTATCTGCAAGGAAAGGGCAAAAATCCTCGGGTTTATCTGGCAGCAGGATTTGTGGAACGTTCCAGCAGCTGCTGGTGGGGATGGATTTCCCCGGGCTGGAAGGACCCACGAGCAGCAGGAATCGCCCAGGGCTGGTTTCAGACACTTCAAGCTGAACCAAGCAAAGGTTCCCACAGAAAGGGTGTCACTCCAGAGTGCCCAGGGAGGCTGGATCACGGGCCAGACCCAGCTGGAACTCAGCTCGGCCTGGGAAGCTCTGGGAAGGAGAAGCAGGAATGCTGGAGCTGTGCTCAGGACAAGTGCTGGCCATGGGGGGCAGATCCACGTCCCTGACTCGCTGGGCTCTGTCACCACCTGGGGACAGCAGGGTTAACCCAAGGCCAGCTGTGCAGGATGGGTGTCACAGCTGTCCCCAGGGGTCACCCTGTCTGTGCCACCAGGCTGAGGTCACTCGCTTTATCTGCAAACACAGGCTGAAGGCTACTGCCGTGTTTGGGTGGGCTTTGGTTAATGTTTTGCAGAAGCCGCTGTTCCCAAGGTTGTTAGCAGCCCCAAGACAACTGCACGTGGACAGAAACGATGGGACAGTGACATGGTTTCCCGCTGAAAAAGAAAAAAAAATCCATTTTCCCAGGAATGAAGCTGGGTTGCAGCTTGGATGAGTGCCCTCCTCACCCCACAGCAAGGGACAGGTGCTCTCCTGTGGCTGCAAAAAGCCAAAGGCTGCTGTCTAAGGGACACGATGGCATTTTAGATTAAAAAACGGCTGAGAAATGAAGCAAATATTCCCGTGGTGCTTGGAGAAAAGGGGGATGAGGCACCAAACCCCCTGGCAGCAGCGTGGGGCAGGTGTAAGGAGGCAGGGCAGGCATGGAGCAGGTTGCCAGAGTTCATGGGCACCAGGAAGCCCCACGGATCGCTGACCTTACAGACTCTAAACAGGCTGCTCCTCTGTGCCCCGGCCTTGCCAGGAACTCGATCTTTGCTCCTCCCGGAACCGTGTTCAGCTCACAGACCCGCCCCGGGAGCAAACACCCTGCTGGAGCCGGGCTGTGATATCCCCGACGGGCTATGCCCTCCTCTTCCCCCTTCTCAGGTAATTTTTTTGTTCCTCTCCCCATTGTCTGGTATTTCCCCATGGATCCAGCCCTGGAGAACAGCTCCTGCCCGTGCTGCTCCCCAGGGCTCCCACTGCCCTGCTCTGCCGAGTTCTTCACTGCGGTGACTGTTTTAGGATGCCGTAAAACACGAGTCAGTGGGCGCATGCAAAAGAGGCGGTGGTGGTGTCTTATTTTCTCTTTGGCATCACGTCTGGTGTCTGATCGTGATGGAGGCAGGGCAAGGGGCACAGCGGGTGCGGGCAGGGTGGGAAACGGGGCGAGAAAAGCAGGAAACAGCGTCGGGGAGTGCAGGGAGCTCCGAGGAGCTGCATCTCGGCTGGGATCCTGCTGGGCTCTGTGTGCTCTGCCAGGGCAGTGCCGGGAGCTGGGGGGATGCTCGGAGGGGAGGGGGATCCCGAAGGAAGGGAGGGGAACCGTGAGCTGCCGTCGGACACACGCAGCTCCCACCCGCCGGGGAAATCCAACCCTCGGAGGGTTTGGGATGCCCCGCAGAGGGAGCCGGGACCCGGAGAGCCTCACTAGGTGTCAGCAGAGCCCCGCTGCCGGCGCTGCCCGGGGCCGGCTCATCCATGGCCGTGACCATCTTTGGTAGCGCAGCCGGGGCAGGAAGCGGCGGCGGAGGCTTCTCCTCCTTCTTCTCCTCCTGAAACGTGTCCCAGCCCTCACCGGGACAGGGCTGCTCCGCACAGAGCCCCGGCTCCGAGGGAGGAGCTCAGCCCCTCCTCGGGGCTGCTGAAAACACAAAGCTCCGGTCCCAACTGAGGCACCACGGCAGCGAACTCCTTTTTGGAGCAAGTCCTGCCCTGATGGCAAAAGCAGACAGCGGAACCCTCTGTGGGAACAATCCGTGCCGAATCCAGGGATCCCTTCCTCCATCCACGTTGTTTTTCCCTTGGCCACGCCTAGCACAGAGCATCCAGGGCCCGGAGCCCCCCAGGATTCACCCTAAGAAGGGGTGTAGCTGTTCTAATGTCCCATGAGGACCTTTCTCCCACCCTGCACCCACAGGCACGGAAGGGCCTTGACCTCAGCCCCCTCCATTGCAGCCAGGGATGATTTGGGGGCATCCCTTCCACCTCCTCCCAGCCCCCAGCAGAAGCCACCCCCCTCCCCAGACAAACCCTGTCGCTGCAAGAGGGGGACGAACCCCTCCCTAAGGGGCTCTCATCCCCCTTAACCCCGCCCTGGGAGCCCACAGCGCATCTCTAGACCCCAACCTTCAGCCTTACCCCTCTCCCAGGGGTTCCCGCTTCATCCCAAAGCACCCCGAGCCCCTTTCGGGGGTCCCAAACCTCCTGAAGACCCCACTACCCCAACAGCCCCTCCTGAGGGCTCCGCAGTCCCGCCCCGGGAGGTGTCCCAGCTGCCCCTGCTGGGGTCTCAAGCTCCCCCCAGCCCCTCTGTGGGGCCCCACGCGGGTCCCGGAGCCCCCCCAGCCCGTCCCGGGGGTCTCGGTTCTCCCGGGGGTCCCGGGCCCCATCCGCCCCTTGGCCCCGCCCACAGCACAGACCCCGCCCTGACCCCGCCCCCCGGGCGCGCAGGCCACGCCCCCAATCCAATCATCCAATCGGTGGGCGGCATCTGCACCGAAGCTCCGCCCCCGCCTCACCCCTCCTCCGCTATGACCACGCCTCCCTTCCCGTCCGCCAATCGCATTGCGGCGGCTGCCCCGAGGCCCCGCCCCTCGCAGCGCCGCGCCGCGCGCGCCGTGCGCACATCCGGCGCGCGGGGCGGGGGCCGGAAGCGGCGGAGCGGGAGCGGCGGGGCTGGGCGGCGCCGGGAGCGGCGGAGCGGGAGCGAGGTGAGCGGGCACCGGGACACGGCCGCATCTGAGGGAGGGAGGGAGCGAGCACCGGCACCGGGACACGGCCGCATCTGAGGGAGAGAGGGAGCGAGCACCAGCGCCGGGACACGGCCGCATCTGAGGGAGGGAGGGAGCGAGCACCGGCACCGGGACACGGCCGCATCTGAGGGAGGGAGGGAGCGAGCACCGGCACCGGGACACGGCCGCATCTGAGGGAGGGAGGGAGCGAGCACCGGCACCGGGACACGGCCGCATCTGAGGGAGGGAGGGAGCGAGCACCGGCACCGGGACGCGGCCGCATCTGAGGGAGGGAGGGAGCGAGCACCGGCACCGGGACACGGCCGCATCTGAGGGAGGGAGCGGCCACCGGGACGCGGCCGCATCTGAGGGAGGAAGGGAGCGGGCACCGGCACCGGGACACGGCCAGACCCGCGGCTGAGAGTGAGCA
The DNA here is from genome assembly GCF_965178545.1 of Coloeus monedula. Classification (NCBI taxonomy): domain Eukaryota; kingdom Metazoa; phylum Chordata; class Aves; order Passeriformes; family Corvidae; genus Coloeus; species Coloeus monedula. The sequence continues at coordinate 1,421,147 of NC_138804.1, read as the reverse complement.
GGACCCGGCACCGGGACACGGCCCAGCCCCCGGGACGGTATCGCGGGCCGGGAGCGGGGACCGGAGGAACGCGGCCGCTCCCCGGCGGGCCCGTGAGCCTTACCCGGGGCAGGGGTCCGCACCCGCCCGGGCTGGGGGATCCCGGCGGGCCGGGAAGCTGGAGGGGCCCGGTTGCGAGGGTAGATGCCCTAAACGCTGTGATTTGGGGTTAATTTGGGCACAGAACGGTGCGCGCTCCCCCGCGGGGCTGTTCCCGGGGGGCCCTGCAGGAGCGGGCGGGGCGGGTTCGGTAACCGGGGCTGCACCGGGACGGGCAGGGCAGTGCCAGGTGACCGATCCGGCTGTTCCCCGGTTTGCCGCAGCCTGGAGCGAGGATTTTTGTGCTCCGCACCCCGGGTACCGTCTCCATCTTCCCGGGGTGGTTCCTGTGCGCAGCCTGTTGCTGCTTCCTCCTCTGCGTTTTGCGTTTTGCGGGTGGTTAGGATGGGATAAATGTGTGATTCCTTTGGATTTCGTGATAGTGAAGTGGAAAAATGATAATGATAGCGTTGTTTTGCACATCGGGTTCTGGAATTCCCCCAGAGCTGCGCTGTAGATGCCCTGAAAAACAAGGAATCCGTGGCATCAAGGCACTGCTGTGTGTGCCCGTTCTCTTCCAGAGGCGATCCTTGTGTCCCTGGAATATTGCTGAGCTTTCTGAAAGCCAAAAATACCCCCTATTATCCATGCAGAAAGTTCAGCCAAGCGGCCCGTGCTGGAGCAGGCACAGGAGGGATGCTGAGCAGCTTCCATGCTCGGAATTCCTGATATGGAGCTTGGTGCTGCATCCAATTTAGCTCAGATCCCAGATCCTTAGCTACTTCCCTGGTGGATTCATCACCCTGACAGGGAAAGGAAGTGAGAGGAGTGTAACAACAGAGGCTGGCAAGTGCAAACCTCCTAATTCAGATAATTGTCTGAAAAAAGGAGCCTTTGCTCCGGTGCCGAGCTGTAACCACCTCTTAACATGTGAGTAAAACACCAAATAACATTTTTAATGGCTCCAGGAGGATTTGTTATATGGGAAAGCTGGAATAGGGGCCAGATGGATTTTTTTTTTTTTTTTAAAGCACTCTTGGTTTTCTAAATAAAGTGGATCTGAAATAGCAGGAGCAGCCACCACGGGTTCTGGCGCAATGTCAGCAAGTATTGTTGGACTCTAAACAGCTGAGATCTCTGTCCTGGCAGCTGCTGGGACCAGCAATAGCTGTCTTGTATTCATGGCTGCTCCTGACCACTGGCTAAATTCAGGCATTTGACTCCTGCCTTGATGAGCTGAACTGTTTAAAGGAAAAAAAAAAAGAAAAAATTCTTTGGGCTTTTGGCAGATATAAATGTTGGAAATCATCTGGTAGCTGATCCCCTGAGATATTCCAGTGTCAGCTCAGAAATAAACTGTGGTATGTTCCTAATTTAGTTGTCCCATCTTTATTTCTTTTGCCTGTAGAAACAGGAAGTAGCTGATGCAAATTCCGTGGTGCTGACAGCAGTTTGTCGGGCTCGGTGTGAGCAGAAGCGTAGGTTTGACTTGCTTGGGCTATAAAACCAACATTTGTGTCTTCCAGAATGTCTAAGAAAGGGCTCAGGTTAATGTGCTGTCTCAGGCAAGCAAATAATTTCATTTATGGTGGTTTTAGGAGAATTTGCTCGCTCTGAGGCTGGCACAGGTCAGCTCCTCGATGTTCCCCAAACAGGAAGCTCCTCTTGCTGTGATGTGCAGGGCTGCCTTTGGGGTAACCGATGTTTTTACCAATAAAATCCCTTCCTTTGATTGCTCTGCTCAGCCTGGTTGTGGGTGCAGCCTGTTCGTGGCACATTGTGTCCAGAGCCGTGTCCAGAGCCGTGTTCCCAGGCCGTGATGGGAATAAAGGGCAGTTGATAGATGAACAAATGTGCTGTGAAAAGAAACGGCCCCTCTGGCCGCGGGTGAAATGTGTGTTTGCTGCTTCCGCTCCGTTGGTAATCAAAGTTCAATTGAATTTAAACAAGACCTGGATTTAAATCCTGTGTTGTGGTCCTGGAAGGGAGAGCTGCATCTCCACTCTGGCAGAGAACTCCAACCCTGCACAGGGAGCTGGAAAAGTCTCCCTCATCCCTCTGGAGCACAGGGTGATGTGCAGAACAAAAATGACTCCTGGATTGATCTGCATGTCTCATCTTCCTCTTCTGAGAAGGGAGATGAGATCTGGTTGTTTGCACTGAGACCTGTGAAGTCAATTTGCACTTTCTGTCCAATTATTTCACATTGAAACAGCCCAGTAGACAAAACACTGTCTAGATGCACTCCAGGCAGGTTCACTTTGTGACTGTTTTTATTTTCCTTACTAAACGTGAACCTCTGGGTTGCAAAACTCTGATTTATTTACAGCTCAATCTTTTTAATTCATTATTTGTGGGTATCCAGGCAGCAGAAATAGCTGCGACCACAGGGCAAAGAGCACAGGGAGGGTGAGTCAAGAGGAGGGACTGAGATCCAGGATTTCGGGTTGCCTGCACTTAGCTCTCATTTAGCTGCCAATTTACCAACTGACTTATCTGTTAAGTTGCCCTAATGCCACCCATTAAAAGGAAATTAAAATGAGTTCACCATCTGCCGGACAGCACCAGGTTTGCAGAGCTGGAATCGAGCACTGGGAGTTCATGGCTCGGGAAAAACAAGGAGGGACTTGTCAAATGGCAGGGGGAGTGCAAGGAATGCGAGTCCCGAGGTTTTGGGACATTAATGCCAGCCAGAGCTGAGGGGATGCGCTCCCTGCAGCAGCGTGCTGGGGGTAGGAAGCAGCCTTCCATCTGGACTTTGTGCTCGGTAATCCTGATCTGAGCTGCAGTTTGCGGCTGGGTAATGGGGCTGATCAGATTAGAGCCTCGCCTGGAATGTGGTGGGGGATCAGCGGTGCAGAACGGCGGCTTTGTGTGCCCGCTGTCCTTCCCTGTGCCACATCCCTCCGCCTCGCTGCTCTCCTGGCACAGCTTCCTTAACAGGTGGCTCTTTTGGGGGAAAAACCCACACTTTCTGAGCGTGCTGGGAGCGGGGGAGGCAGAGCCCGGCTCTTTCTTGGCTGTGCTCCCACGGGAAGACGTGGATGCAGCAGGGAACGGAGGATCCTGCGGTCGGGCTTTCTACATTGCACAGAATTAAAGAGGCAGAGCTGTTCATTACTGTGATGACAGGGGCGACTGCCGTGGAGTTTCAGCTTCTCTGGACTCTTTCTGTGTATCTGGAAGCCATCCAGTCGCTGCTGTCCAGTTTTATGTGCAGTCTGTCCTCTGGCTCACTCTTGGACAGGGGAGGAAACCGCTTCTCTTCCTCTTGGAAGGGGGGGTGGCCTCTCCCCTGCCCGCCAGGGCTGAGCTGCCTCTCCTGATGCAGGCAGGCAGGAGAGGGGTGGAAAACGGCCTTGTTTGTCTTGTGACATCAGTGCTGGGCTCATGACTAATGCTGGATGTGCCCCACATCCTCTGGGAATTAGGTGAAAAACGTGCACTTTGAAGCAGGGCTGAGAGGGCTTGTGAACAAAAGCAAAACTCGAGTGAGAACTTGAGGTTTCCTCTGAGAGGGGATCCGGTGTCAGTTCATCTGAGAAAACCCTGCCTTCCTCTTTGAGCATTCTAGGGAGTGTTTTGGGAAGGATCCCCTCCTCCAGGCAGGGGTTTGAGCTTCTGCAGGCTGCAGCAAGCACTTGAGAAGAAAGCTGTGTCCAGGCCACCATCGTGATTCATGCTGTAAAACCTTTTGATGAGTGGTGATAAGATAAAAATGCCGTTGGTGACTTTGCTGCTCCCTCCCTGCATTCCCTGGGCATTACTGTGCTGGGAGCATGACCTGCCTTGTTGCTTGGTGCAAAGCGGTAATTAATGGAAAGTTTATATGACTTTTAAGACTTTTTCCAGATGAGATGCAGCAAATGGCTTGTGTGTCTGAGTGTCTTTCCTGTGCAGTGGCTGCAGAGGAGGTTCTGCAGACACCAGAGCTGCAGAGGAAGAACAGGGGCGCGTTGTTGCAGAAGCAGCTCCGCCGCCTCAGCTCGTGCAGCTGCTCCCCTTGGTGTGTGCCAGGGTGGCTCAGGCTCTGTGCTGGAGTGATGCTGGCCTTACAAATGCTCTTGGGGGGAATTCAGGACTCCAGGAGGTCCTTCCAGTTGCATTTGGAGATTCAAAGCCCATAGTTTTCCCCTGGAGCATGTGAGATCACAGTGAAGCAGTTGAGCTGTGTGGTCACAGCTGAGATTTTGGCCAGGAGCTGAGTGCAGCGAGAACCTGGGCAGACCTTTGTGTGACAGAGTGGTGTCACTGCAGGGTTAGAAGATGAAAGTTTTATGTCCTCACACATGTAAGGAGTCCTTAAAATGGAATAGAAACTATTAAGGAGCGAGTGTGGCAACAGCAAAGGGGCTGTTGTGTAACCCAGCTGTCCTTGCTAATGTGAGGGTACGCTGCTGGCCGTCATCAGGGCGCAGAGCTGGGCAGGAATGATTCTTCTGGAACTGGTAGAGCTTGTACCACACAGCCATAAACCCTCTGTGGCATCTGAGGACGGAGGTAATTGTCTCCTGTCCGTGCAGGTTGTGGACAGCAGCAGACATGGAGAGGCTGGTCGAGCGGTTGGAGAAGGCTGTGGAGCGCCTGGAGACCGTGTGCCAAGGCTCTGGCAGGTGTGGAGAGGCCTCTGCCAAAGGTAAGGCCCAAAGCCCCTCCCAGGGCAGTGCTGGGGAGGGGGAGGTGAGGCTGGCAGCAGCTCCTGCACAGGCGCTGGGGCTGCGGTTGCTGCCCTGTGAAGATAAAAACTCTGCGGCTGCAGCACTTCCTCAGCTCCGGGCTGAGCCTCCTGCAGGTGGGAGGTGCAGCCCCGGGGGTGTGGCAGCCTGTGGGATGCTCCTGGTGATCCCTGAGCTCCGGTTCCTTCCCCACAGGAATGGCTCAGTACGTGCAGGCCTTCGATGCCCTTCTGGCCGGGCCGGTGGCTGAGTACATCAAGATCAGCAAAGAAGTCGGCGGGGATGTGCAGAAGCACGTAAGGACTCGTGTTCTCCCTCTGCTCTAGAAGTGCTGCCTGTCCTTAGGGCTGGAAGGGCCAAGTTGGCTGTCAGAGTCTGCATTCCTCTAGCACTGTATCCCAGGATCTTTAGAATCCCTGAGGATTCAAAGCAGACACCCAGATAACCTCCAGCAGATTGCCACCTACACACACACGATGAATCAAAGCTGCTCCTGGAAATCCTTAAATGCCTGGCTCTGTACAGACCTTGGTGCAGGCCTTTAGGGGGCCTGAAAATTCCCCAGCCCTGAGCTGTGGCACTCTGGTGAGGTTTCTCTGGGGGTGGGTTGCTCCTGGAACGTGCTTTGGGATCAGCGTGCCAGGCTCCTCGCTGCGGGCAGTGGGATGATCTGTTAACGTGGCACGAGGGAATCTCCCTCATGTTTGTGTCTGTCCTCAGGCTGAGATGGTCCACGCAGGTTTGATGAGCGAGAGGGCTCTTCTGGTGGTGGCATCTCAGCATCAGCAGCCAGCAGAGGTGAGTGGGGTAAATCAGCAATCAGAAACCTCTGTCCTCGGGGTCGGGGGTGGCTGTGAGTGTAGGGGGAACCTGGGCTGTCACAGCTGGGCCAAAAGAGGAACTAGAGGAGGACTGGGGACACTTGCTGAAGGCATGAACAGCTCTGGGTGCTCCCCAACTGGGCAGAGTCCTGGATGTTGGTTCTGAGAGCTGCAGAACTGGCATTTTCCAGTTGTTACAGCAACAAGTGTTGTGGAGCTGTCAGAGCAGCCTGGGGGTGTCAGCTCGCAGCCTCTGTCTCGAGTTTCACCTGGCACCAGCTCTGCTCAATCAGTGCTCCCTGAGAACCTGCAGACAGGATCCTGTTGGAGCCAGGAGCCACCCTGGCATTTGTGTAGCTCGTGCTTCTCATTGTGTGATGCTCAGAGACTTTCAGGCATCAGACTCCTCCAGGAGCAGAACAGACACTTGTCTCTGCTTGTCTCTGCTCAATGGCCTCTGAATAATCGCTGGGCTTTTAGGATTGATTTGTCCTTAGCAGGTAATTTAACACTTTACCCTGGGCTGCTGCTTCTCAGCAGGATGTGTGGCTGAGAATCTGATCTGAATGCATTGGCTTTTCCCTGCTGAGAACTGTTTTTCCTGAGCAACAGGATCCCACCTTGCTTTTCTTTGCAGTTATTATCTCGCTCAGTCATGGCTTCTGCTGTTACATTGTGGGAGCTGGATTTCTGTGCTCCTTTCCTATTCACTGCTAAATAGATCTGCATCTTTTCCCCCAAAATCAGCGTTGGAGGGTTGTTCTGTCCCACCAGGCTTGCTGGGATGCAGCTCTGTGCAGCCTCTAGCCTGAGAATCTGCTTCTAAATCCCACGGACACGTTATTTAAATAAAGGATTATGAACAAAGAACAGCCTTAATCTAGGGTAGCTCTTTGTGCAGGTTGTCTGGCAGGAGTCTTAATTCTGGAGCAGCCAGTTTAAAATGCAAAATGTGTGAACTCTCAATGCTTGTGGTGAAGAATTTCCCCATCCTGTGACTGAAATGTGCTGCTGGGCTGGAGTTTCTGAAAGTGTGGCCTGGCCGGCGGTGCTTGGGACCTCTCAGTTTTCATCTAAACAGAGGAAAGGGCAGCAAAAGGAGAAGCTGAGGCTTTGAAAAGCAAGTTTTGCCCAAATTTGTCCCTCTCTGCTGCCACCAGCAGGAGACTTTCCGACGCTAAAAGAAGGAAAAGTTGCCTAAGAGGCGTCTCTGGAAACATGGATCTGGCTCTTCGCTGTGCTCTGACCCCAGAGCACTTCTGGCACTTCCAGTCAGCATTCCAAGGGAACAGCACACAGGAACAAATTTTTACCATCCCAGTACTAAAGGATTGACTTGAGAAATGACTGGAATCCTGAAGTCTGGCTTGATGGGGGTGACCTTTGAACTCGCTGTGACTCTGATTGTGGGGCAGGCTGTAGGTGCCAGACCTGCCCAGCACCCCTTTCTCTGAGGCTGGGGGAAAGATTTAACAAACTGTCCTGGAACAAAAGAACCCAGGAAAGGCAAATGCTATTTCTGTCCTCGTTACTAACAAGCTTTGTCAGTGTCTCCTGGATTGAACATGAGTCACAGTTCTTGGCGTTCTCCCACAGCACCAATCTGATGGGAGCAATGACTTCAGCCCTGGAGGAGCTGGGCTGTGGGACCAAGCTGGGCTTGGAGAGGGCCAGGCCTGGGCAGGAGCTGTGGCAGTCACTTGGGCCAGTTAGAATCTTGTTGCGAGCGACCATCACCTCAGCTGTGCAGCCATTCCAGAGCCGTGCTAATTAATCTCCTTAATTGCTGCTGTCCCTGTGTGTTGTTGTGCAGAATGCGTTCTCAGAGCTGCTCAAACCCATCTCGGAGCAGATCCAGGCCGTGCAGAATTTCAGGGAGAAGAACCGTGGCAGCAAACTGTTCAATCACTTGTCAGCAGTCAGCGAGAGCATCCCAGCCCTGGGCTGGGTGGCCATGGTAAGGGCTCCAGTGGGGAGGGGTTTTCCTTGGGCTAGTGGGGAGAATCCTGGTGGGCTGTTTGGTGCCAGTGTGCTCTTTCTGCTCTAGGCCCCAAAGCCTGGTCCCTACGTGAAGGAAATGACTGATGCTGCCATGTTTTACACCAACCGGATCCTCAAGGAGTACAAGGATGTGTAAGTTCACCTTTATCTTGGGGATGTTGTTGAACTTGGCCAGCTGGGTGTGCAGGGGCTGCTCCAGCACCTGCCCACTGCTGCTTTCCTTGGCCTTTAACTCCTCCTCCTTTGATCTCCGTGTGTCCTCAGAGATAAAAAGCAAGTGGACTGGGTGAAAGCTTATCTGAGCATCTGGACAGAGCTGCAGGCCTACATCAAAGAGTACCACACCACAGGGCTGACCTGGAGCAAAACAGTGAGTGCTGGCTCCAGCAGGGAGCTGCAGGGTGAGCCTGGCGGGGTCACCACTGCACAAAAGGAGCTCCTTCGAGTGCCTTTCCTCTTCCCTGCTCTTCCAGGGTCCTGTAGCCACAGAAGGGGCTAAAGCACCACCTGCCCCCCCAGCTGGGGTTGCACCCCCACCTCCAGGGCCTCCCCCTCCTCCTGCCCCCGTGAGCTCCAGCACGGACGACTCAGCCTCGCGCTCCGCGCTCTTCGCCCAGATCAACCGGGGAGAAGGGATCACCTCGGGTACGTGGAGGGGCACAGGGAGGGAGGGAGCTGCTCTGCTGCTGGTCCTTGCTCTGCTGCTGGTCCTTGCTCTGCTGCTGGTCCTTGTTTTCCTGCTGTCCCTCAATGCACCTGCTTAGGAAATACATAAAAACCCATCTGGTCCCAGTCCGGGGCTGGCCGCCGGGGCAGTGCTTTCCCAGGACAAAGTGAGCACATTTGGGGGAGAATTCTCACCCTCTTCTGGCAAATGTAACACACCATGAACCTCTAGCTGGAATGGAGGCTGAGCCTTTTGGTTGCCTCTGTGTCTCTGGCACAAAAAGTGCGATTTTGCAGCTGTTGTTTGCGCAGAACTTTCCCCTTTTTTGTGTTACCTGGGGAGCACATCAGGACAGGAGGTTCCGGGCTCAGGGCTTCTTCCAGCTGCAGAATGGAAAAGCTGGCACACTCTGGTTCTGTGGTTCACGTTGTGTTCTTGTCAATATTGCACCAGCATTTCCTGCTTCCTCCTTCCCTTCCTGTCACACACACTTGGGCTCAACTTACAAAGAGGGAGTTTATTTGTGTTTTGTAACCACTGGTGTTTGGTGTTTGTGGAGCTGCACTCCTGGAGGGGAGCTGGGTCTCAGGTTTGCCCTCTCTTGCAGGCTTAAGGCACGTCTCAGATGACATGAAAACCCACAAGAATCCAGCCCTGAAGAACCAAGGGGGCCCCGTGAGAAGCGGCCCCAAACCTTTCACTGCTCCCAAACCAGCCTGTAATGCTAATCCCTCCCCAAAGGCACCTCCATTGCTAGAACTGGAAGGCAAAAAGTGGAGAGTGGTGAGTACCTGGTGCTGGCAGGAGTGGTTGGAGGGGTGGGAGCTTTGGAGCAGGGAAGGAGGCTCTTCTGGAGACCTTTCTCCTAAGAGGCACCAGCCTGAAGGCACCTGTTTGCTTTTAAAGGGATCTGAGTGGATTCATTGCTCTGCATTCAGAAAATGAAATGTGTTTCCCCTGCCTTTTCAGGAAAACCAGGAGAATGCCACTAACCTGGTCATCAGTGACACAGAGTTGAAGCAGGTAGCATATGTTTTCAAGTGCACAAACAGCACACTCCAAATCAAAGGCAAGATCAACTCCATCACCCTCGGTGAGTGGGGAAAACCCTGCAAGCTGCTTCTGCCTGCTGGTGCGTGTGCAGGAGCTGAAGCCTCCAAAATCTTTGTGCCCTGATCTGCTTTTCTTTGCAGATAACTGCAAGAAGCTGGGTCTGGTGTTTGATGATGTGGTGGGCATTGTAGAGATCATCAACAGCAGGGATGTTAAAGTTCAGGTGAGTTCCTGTTCTCACTGCTGGGTGTGGAGCAGTTGTATTTCCAGACCAGGAATGTGCAGCTGTGGAGAATATCCATGAAACACCATCAGTCCCTTGGGAAAGGGCTGAAATTTGTCTCTTTGAGCTGTTTCAGGGCTTGGGGTAAGAACTGAGGCTCTGTGAGGTAGCAAGAAACGTTTGGCTGCCAAAGCAGGAGGCCAGCAGTAGGATTTAATCCAGTTCAGTTTGGGCATCTGATTTGGGACGGTCAGTTTGCCCAGTGTTGGCTCAGGTTTTGTTCTAAAGAGATCAGAACAAGAAATTAACTTTGGGTTTTTACTGAAGGTGGCAATATTGAATCTCGTGCGTCTGCCACAGGGAGGGCTTGGAGTCAAACCTCTTGCCTTGAAAGAAAACACCCCAAAAAATGCTCTGGTTGTCCAGTTTTAGCTAATTCTGCTCTGGCCCTGCCAGGTCATGGGTAAAGTGCCAACGATTTCCATCAACAAGACAGATGGGTGCCACGTGTACCTGAGCAAGAGCTCCCTCGACTGCGAGATCGTCAGTGCCAAGTCCTCGGAGATGAACGTCCTCATCCCCACCGAGGGGGGGGACTTTGTAAGTGCTGCTTTGGGATCCTTCTGCAGCTCTGCTTGGGCCTGGGGGATGCAGGAGCTGGGGTTTGAGAAAGCCCTGCAGGGAGTGGTGCTTACAGGGAGGTGTGGAGGGATAATTTATAGAGGTCAGAGGTTGTGATAAAGAAAAAAAAACAGCAGAAAAGGTTGTCTGTAAATAAGATTATTGCTGGTTTGGGAGAGCTGCTTCTTCCTCAGGATCTCTTGGGGGCAGAACAGGCACCAGTGGTGGTACAGGAGGTACCAGAGCATAAAGCTAAGAAAAGAACTGCCTGAAGCAGTGGGAGTGGTTACTAATCTCAGTCATAAACTGATTTTTAACAACAGATTTCTGGTTTTTACCCTCCAGACTGAATTCCCTGTCCCAGAACAGTTCAAGACAGTGTGGAACGGTCAGAAGTTGGTTACCAGTGTGACAGAAATCGCTGGCTAAGCCGAAAAGCTCCAAGGCTCACACCCTCCCCTGGCCCTGCTGTGGGACAAATCTGCTTTCAGATGATTCTCTTAGATTTCTTGTACCTTTCTGCTCTCAAACTGCTTCTCTTCTACCCGAGAGACACAGCTGCCTGCCATCACTGAGATTCCTCTGCCTGGGGCTTGGGGTAGGTGGCGGGTCAGTGATTGTCCACCTCTGTCAGCAGGAAGGTGTATTTTTCTCTCCCCTTGTCCCATCTAACTGCACCAATCGATCAGAGTCTCGGTGAACTTCACAGCCAGTCCTGGCAGTTGGCTTTCAGAGTGTTGTTTTTGTATTGCCTTTAAGCAAAACTGTTCATGTGAGAGGAATGTTGTCCCCTTTTTAACGAGTAACGGTGTCTGTCGGAGTCCACAGTACCCAACTGCTATGGCAGATGTCTTGGGAAGGTCCTGGAAGCTGCTCATTCCAGCTCTCTGGAGCACTTGGTGGCATCACAGGACATGGGAACGGTTTTGTCGGACCAAAGGCTGAGGACCTGGGCCAATTCCACCCCAATTTCTCTTCCATCATTCCCACTAGCTCAGTGCATTCCTGATTGTGCCATGACAGGAGGCTTCCATTACCCAGTGCCACAGGAAGGCTGCAGCGGTGTCACCCTGCAGCCTGGCTGGGAGCTTGGAGCTGAGCACCTCTTACTCCATGAGCCCTCCACCTTCACAAGGGAACCTTTGCCCCAGGGCTTCCTTCTTGGAGCAGCTGAACTCAGGTTCAGTCTTCCAGGACGGTTCTTCTGAACCTGTCCCCTTCCCCCGAGGAAGGGCCTCCTCCATTCCAGGTCAGTAGTGCAGAGTTGTAAATACCCGAGCTGGATCAAGTCGGTTCATCGCTCTCCTCCTCATCTGCAATCAGCCCCCACAAAATCAACCCTCCCCCCTTTTTCCCCCCCTCGTTGCTTGGCTCTCGATTTTGGTGGAAGCTCGCAGCCTCTGTTCCAGGGCCCTGGAGCAGAGTGGTGGATCACACAGTACTGTACTGACCCATAAAGGGAGCTGCACGTGCTTTGACCTTCATTTTTCCAACGCCTCGGGTGGCATAAGCATATCTTAAATGCATTTCTTCTGTAAAGTGTCAATGTTCTTTTTTCTCTAGTACAAAACTTACAAAAAAAAAAAAAAATTATGCAAATTTTTTTTATTTTGAAACTGTCCTGTGACTTGTACTTGTCTTCTCCTGAGGCTTGTGGAAGAACCTTTCTTATGTACTTGAGATTATACAGAAGATAGAATAAAGTTAATGCCAACTTGCTCATTACTGTGACTCTTGTCTCTTTTTGGGGGCACCCAGGAGATCAGGCAGGACAAGATGCCCCTCTCTGCCCAACCCTGCCTTGATTCCTTTGAAGAGTTTCCCAGACTTTCCTCAACTCCCCTCCAATCACAGTCAGTAGTTGTCCAATCTTTTTTTTTTAGTTGGTTAGATGGAAAGTTCTTTATTGATTTCAGTTGTACAAAAGAACATAAACCAAGCCATTAGTTGAAAACTGTTCAAGCTGTTAATACTGCTGAACTCCAAACCCTCTTTCCCCCCCCCCAGAAACCCCTCAATTTGGTGTTTTTCCCCATCTTGAAGGACAGGCTGTAACATAACTCCCCTGCCATGAAAGTCTTGCTGATCCCTGCACGAGTGAGTTGGGTTAATACTGCCAGTGTGTCCTGCAGGAACAGGGGATGGAGAACAAACCTCTGGCTGAGCTGATCCTTCTGCCCTCACCAGGGACCAGCTCAGCCACAGCTCTGAGAACTGAGGTTGGTTTACCAGGCCCTGTGCAGGCTGGAGTGTGTCAGAGTCAGTGCAAGGCTCAGCCCAGATGGGGCTGGAATTAAATCCCGCTGAGCTAAACCTCCTCTTGTTCCCCTTCCCCAAATCCCTGCAGGCTTGGATGCACTGAGTGCTGTTGCACAGTAGCTGGTGTTAGTGACAGTGAAAAACCCTCCCCCAGTGCTCCCAGAGGAGCTTCACTGGAGGAAGGGGAGGATGGTGCTGTCAAACCACTCTTCTGAAAAGTGCAGGTGATCCCCTTTCACCCCCAGGAACACCAACTTCCCTGCTTTGTCCATCTCCTGCAGCCCCAGGCGATCCTGCAGAGACAAGGGGGAGATTCCACCTCTGGAGGGGGAAAAGGGATTTCGGGGCACTCTTGCAGCAAGGCTTTAAACAGGAGCAGAGCTCATGAAACACACACTGAGGGGAATCCTGAGCCAGGCAGGAAGCACCAGTGTCAGTCCCTGGATTTCACCAGTGCCAGGAATGGCTGGAGGGAAATGCCTTCCCAAACAAGCAGCTCCTGGCAGGGGGGAGGCAATGCCCCAGGAGTGACAAGAGCAGAGCTGTGGGGTCCCAGGGACGCTAAAGAGGGGACACAGCAGAAGCCCCCAGCCCCCAGAACTCACCTCTTTGTACAGCGAGGTCTCCTGCAGCGGGATGGTCTCCTTGGCTTGGCCACTTTTGTAAAACCCAAACCACTGCCAGGAGGAAAAACAAGGGAACAGCTGCTGAGGACTCCCAGGAGCTGAGCAGAGGCAGTGCAGTGTCAGGCCTGTGTTTGTCAGGCCCAGCCTGCCCCTCAGCAACCTCCAGTTCTGCTGCCAAAGGACAAACCAGAAAAAAGGAAGCCCCAAAACCTGCCCCTGCCTTCCTCACCTCCGAGATCGGAGGGTCCACCATGGTATCGTTGAGGAATTTCACCATCACAAACTTCTTCAGAGCCATCAGGTTTTTCTTGTAGGTCTCGTTGATGCCCTGGGTGGAAGCAAAAGAACAGATCCAAACCACTGGAGAGCCCAGAGGCAGGGAAACTGCCTGCTCTTCAACTTGAGCCTGCCTTTCCCAGGCTTCTGCTCTCCTGCTCACACTGTCCTTACCCTCTCCTGGTTGATGTCAGCCAAAAAGATGCTGTTCTTCCTGTAGTCCTCCTCCTTCAGCGGGTCATGCCAATACTCTGCTTGCACCAAGCTGCAGAGGGGAGAACCCAAGGATCAGCCTGGAATCCCACAGCTGCTCCCATGGGCTGCCCTGAGGGAGGTACTCACTGCTCCTGCACAGCTTTTGTGTAGGCTCCCAGATCCAGGGTTTTTCGGATCCAGTCGCAGATGTGGGAGCTCTCCCCGGGACAGCGTGGGAAGCCGTACACCCCTGGGGCAGGGACACAGCCCAGTGAGCCAAACTGGGACCCCTCAATCCCTGCTGCTGCCCAAGAACCACCTCTTACAGAGCAGGAGCAGGAATTACCCAGGCTACCAGGCAGCCTTTAGCCCTGTGAGCTCGTTAGACAGCCCTGCTGGCCCGGAGCTGTGGCACAGATAATGGAGGGGGAGTGCTGGATGCTGTCCAGCTCACCTGCTGTGCTCCCAGGAGCACGGCTCCCTACGAGTCTTCCCACTCCACTACAAAGGAACACGCTCAAGGAGCTGTGGAACTTCTCAGGGGAGAGTATTTGATTCACTGCCAGCCACTCTTAACTACACACCTCCTTAATTCCATTTCATATCTCCCTTTCCTTGAGGCTTTGGCATTCCAGAGGCCGATTGTAAAATACCCTCGTGACCCAGAAGGTTCAGTTTCACAAATCTGTAGAAATTCCTCACAAAATAACCATCCCAAGTGCTCCCAAGGTGTGCAAGAATCCCACCCAGACCATGAAGCCATCTACTTGCAGAGGTCCCTTTCCACTGCCAGTTAAGCAAGATCAAGATAATGAAATCAGCAAACACTGACTGGGCCAAACAGATCACCAGATCCAGACAAGAACAAAGGGACAATTTAATTAATAAAACAACGATCAGAGTTTAGGAGAGAGCCCCAAAAGGTGCCTGGGAGATGTGACAGCTGCAGGGGATGTTACCTTGGTGCTGTCCCCCGACGGAGATCAGGTTGAGCATGGGAGGAGAAGGGCACCTCTGGGCCACGGCCCTCCTGTGGGGGAAGAGGAAGGAGCTGAGCCAAGCATGCCCAGGCCACAGGTGCAGCTCCTGCGTGGGCTTGGGCACTTGTGTAACATTTGCTGAGGGATTTAACCCTGCCTGCAAGAGCGGGGCTGCAGGAAAACACAACCTGCCCCTTTTGGAGCACTCCTGCCTTTAGGAGTTCAGCAGTTTGTGTGTGCTGAGCACTTCTAAAGGGTCTTAAATGAAGACCTGAACCCAAGAGGAGTCCCTGGAGCTGGAGCAGGAGTGCAGACTTACAGGAATTGGCCTCCCTGGGAGAAGCCCATGGCGTTGTAGCCTCCCTTGAGGCGAGGGTCCGTGGCGAGCTGGCTGCACACCTCGCTCACCTGATCGTTCACGTTCATGAAGAAGCTGTTCTCCATGTCCTGAGGGATCAGATTAGGATGGATCATTGGTACCTTTGCCATGGCTGCTGCTATTTTAAGCTCTGCAAGCAGGTTGCTCTGACAGTTGTGGTTTTGAAGGAGGACCTGAGCTTTCACAGGGACAGAAGTGAAATTCCAGTTTTGAGACTTCCCCTTACCATGTCCCGCTCTGGTTGGCAAAACGGCCTCATGTGGGACAGTGACACTTCCCCAAACTTCTGCACAACTTGAATCTCTTCAGATTTTGTTCATATTTATAAAAATTAAAAATCAGCCTTCTCCAGAACCCAGAAAACTGCACCCACACTGCACATTATTTAAAGAAATTCCATAGGAACTCAAAAAATCTGTCAGAACCCATGGAGTGTGTAACTGATTACACTGAAGTAAACAAATGGTTGCAGACCAAGAAGCACGGCCAGGAATAAAGCTCTGCCTCAGCACAGCATCCACCCCCCCTGCAGTACTACCTGCAGGGCTTGGAGTGTGCTAATCAGAGGATTTGCATATTAATCCAATTTAGGTCAGGGATTTGTTTTCCCCCAGCGCTTTTCTGCAGGTATTAGCTGGACTTTATCGGGTCCTACCTGTCGAAGCTGTTTACCTCAGCGAGAATAAAAAATCAGCAGGGAAAGCGCAGCGGGAATCCTTGTGGAATCCTGTTAAAGCCAGGAACTGCAGCAACTCCAGCCCCACCCCCTGCACGCAGACACCCGAGTGACACCCGACTCACCTGGATCAGGTTGCTCCCGATCTTGAGAGACAGCACGTAAATCCCTGGAATTTTTTTCTCCACTAGTTTTTGGATGTAGCCCATGCTCACAGGGTTGCAGCAGCTGTCTCCTGCGAAATAGAGCACCGGGCTGCACCACCACGCCACGGCCCCGGCCTTCACCTCACCTCCACAAACACACCACGAGCCCCCGCCGCCACGGGACCGCGAGCTGCCGGCGGAGCACGGTCAGCACCTCCCGGCCTTCGCGGACACCGGCAGTCCGGAGGAGAGGGACACCGGAGCGAGCGCCCCTCGGGCCTGTTCGACCCCCAGCCAAGCCCCGCCGCTCCCGAGGCCGTTGTCGGGGGGTCCCGGCTCACCCATGCCGTGCCAGATCACCAGGGGCGTGACGGCGGCCGCGGGGCCCAGGCACAGCCCCAGCAGCGCCAGCAGCGGCACCGCCGTCCTGAGCGCCGCCATTTTGGCCAGTCACATGACTCGCCGCCGGCAGGGAGGGGCGGGGCCTCATGGGCGGGACCAATCAGGGGCGTGGCCCAGCGGGGGGCGTGGCCCCGGCACTGGCCCCGAGCCGCGGGTTCGAGTCCCGCCGTTCCCGATCCCGCCCAGAAATCCCAAATCCGGCGACAGCGTGGGGCTGCGTCCCGCTCCCCGCCCCGGGACACGGGGGAGTTTATGAGGCCCCTGCCTGCGCGTTGTCCACGTGGCACTGCATCCTCTCTGCCCTGCTGTTTGTTGGGAATGGGCTGGGGCACATCCTGGCCGGGCTGCTGGCTGATTTCCTCCTGCAGAGGCGGGTGCTTGGCACAGCACCCGTCAGGAAGCTTTTCTCAGCACTGAGTAAGGACAAGCCTTCATCTGCCACCCAGCCTTTCCAACGCACTTGCGTGGCCTGTTATAAAACACTTCCCATTTCCTCCCAAGGGATGCTGCTCCCTCCCAGCCGCCCTCCTGGTGGCCGTGCCTTACCTTGGCTGCAGTTCCACAGTCCTCGAGGTCCTTCTCACGCTGGCCTTGACAATAATCAGCATGACAGGGGCAGGCTTCGATACCAACCACGTGGATGTTGTGCCCAGGCCAGGGGGTCTGACCTCTGTGCCCTCCCTGGCTCTGCATCCTTCCCAGTCCCAGTCCCACAAGGCCTCTGACACTTCTACTCTTCCCTCTTCTGTAGCTGCTGGCTTTGGAAGTTAAGGGGTGAAATAAAGGCTTAAAAGTCCCCCCCCACTCTTGCAGGGATGATCCTAACGTTGCTCAGCCCCGCAGGCAGTATTCCTGCAGTGAGGGAAGGGACAGGAAGCACCCACTCCTCTCCCTCCTTGTGACAGTTTCCTCCCTGCCTCGCTCAGGAAGCCTTTGCTCTCTCTCTCCCCAGAGATGGAGGATTCCTGCTGGGAATCACAAATACCTTTGGCGTAGTGGCAGGGATTATTGTTCCCACTGCAGCTGGACTTCTCATCAGTCAGGTAACTTGGGGTCAGAAAGCAACAGACCATCCCTGGAAAAAAAACCCCAAACCTGCTCTCAGCAATGGATTTTTTTCTTTGCACTGAATCCAAAATGACACCAAGCCCACCCCCTCTCCTAAAGCAAATGCGTTGTAGCACCTGGCAAAACAGAGCTCTGTACTATTTTGGGGACATAGGGATGACTCAGAAAGCAGGAAGAGCTCCACATGGGACCCATCTGGATGTATTTGGAGATGGGGAGAGGGTCGAGGGAGTGGGGTGAGTGGGAAGCTCTGTGCCAGGCAGGAAACTTCCTGAATTCAGCACAGAAATGCCAAGGTAGGAAATGTCTCTGCAATTAGACAGGGTCTGGCAGTTCTTCACTGTGAGGGTGGGCAGGCCCTGGCACAGGGTGCCCAGAGCAGCTGGGGCTGCCCCTGGATCCCTGGCAGTGCCCAAGGCCAGGCTGGACATTGGGGCTTGGAGCAGCCTGGGACAGTTGGAGGTGTCCCTGCCCGTGGCAGGGGGTGGCACTGGGTGGGCTTGAAGGTCCAACCCAAACCATTCCAGGATTCTCCGATTCTCTGTGTCCGGAGCTGAGCAAAGCTCTGCTGCTGCTGGCAGGAGTCAGGGGCAGAGGGTGGGATGAGTTAATGCCGTGAAGTGGGCGGCAGCTCTGGGGTGTAAAAGGGAAAGGTGACACCACCGAGCTCTAAGTCCCCCAGGATCCCCAGAGTGCCTGGAGCAATTCCTTCTTCCTCTCTGCAGCCCTCAACCCCTTCAGCCTCATCTTCCCCACAGCCTTTGGCAGCGGGACCACCCAGGACTGGGCGAGGGAGGACTCCCCTGCTGTGGAGAGAAAGCCACGGGCTTGGCAAGGGGCACAGGGGGACGGGCAGCACCTTCAGCCACCTCTGCCCTGCTCCTGATCTCATTCTGCTCCCCCTGGCCCGGGCTGGCTGCAGTGCCCGGAGCCTCTGCCATGGGAAGGAGCCGTGCAGCATGGACAGACCCCGAGTGGGATCCCTGGATTGCTGGCAAAGCTGGGAGCCAGCCCAGCCTGCAGCTATTTCCAGCAAAGCTGCTCTTAGATGAAGTAAATCCGTAATGAAGCAGCAACGTTACTTTTTAACCAGAGGCTTTTCACACCCTCTGCGCAGAGACTCCTGACACTTTTTTTCTCTCCTTAATAAGACAAGTTGATTATTCATTTATCCTTCATCCCTGCTTAAAAGCAACTGGGGCAAAAAACAATTGATGGCATTACAGAGCTTGTGCTGGCAGCTCTGACACGGCTCTGGGGAGGCAGGCAAAGGAGATAAACAGGGAAAGCCTTGAGCTGGTGCCATCCTTACTGACTGTGAGCCTCATTGAAGGCATTTTCTGCTCAGGATGTGGCCACTGAAGAACAGTTTGGACTCCAAAGTGGTGTGGGTTTGGCCTGCCCCCTTGCCAGAGAAGCTGGGAAGCTCTGCTCCCCCCTGACTGCAGCAGGGAATGGGCTGCAATCCTCCCAAATGGCACAGAAAGAGAACCCAGATTCCAGACAGAGCTCTTGAAACCCACCAACGCTTTCCTGAAAGAGTGAGGTGAAACTGGACTGCGTTCCCAGGTCTGGTTCAAGGAGTTTGGGGCACTGAGGGGGTGAGAGGCTCTGATAACTACACTCACTGAGAGCAGCTCCAACACCTGGAGCAGCACCTCCCACTGAAGCCGCTGCTGGGGGTTGAGTTTGGGTGAGAACAGCCAATGAATTAAACTGTATTAAACCACAAGTGCTCTGGGGATCTGCGCCTGACTTCCCCTGATCCTCGCTCCAAGGAAGAATGAACTTTGGTTTGGGTTTTTGCTAAGTCATGTCCATCCTAAGTCAAGAAGTCCTTTATTTCTTTTTTTTCTATTTTTTTGCTCTCGTGCCCTGCCAGTGAGGGGGTTCGCAAAAGAAACTGGGAGGGAGTGTAGCCGGGACATCTCACCTGCACTGGCCAAAGGGATATCCCACACAAGGAAAGTCATTCCCAGGATAGAAACTGGGGCTGATCTGGGTTCGGGAAGGGAGTCTCGCATCAGCCAAAGGGTAGCGAGCAACTGCCTTGTCCACCACTTGTTTGGGTTGTTTTTCCCCCTCTCAGTTAGTTAAAATTACTATTACAATGTCCCGTTGTTGTTGTATTGGACTCTGTTTTCAATTATGAGCATTAATTGATGGGGCAGCCATGACAGGCCCGCGGTTGCCGTGGCAACGCCGCCCTCCGCCCGCCAGGGGGCGCCGCCGCGCCGCGCCCTCCCATAACCCCCCGCGGCCGCGCTCCACCCGCCTCTTCCCCGCCTCCATCATGGCGGTGAGTGCCACAGTCGCGGGCCGGGACTAGGCCGGGCCGTCTCTATCCGCCGCCATCCGCGCTCGGCGGGGCTCGTCCGGGCGCCGCCCGTGCGGGCGGGAGCGGGGAAGGCCGGCGGGAGAGCCGCGGGGGCGGGATGGGCGCGGAGGAGCCGGTGGGGCGCTCCGTGGGAGCGGCTGCCGTGACAGGCCGCGGCCCGCCCGGTGGCGGCGGTGCTCGAGAAGGAGCCGTGGCGCCGGCGTTGGGCCCCGGCGGGGAGCGGGGCGCGGTGTCCGGCTGCGGGAGCCTTTCTGCGGACCCCTGGCGAACCGTCCTGGGGCTGCCGGGGCGAGCGGCGGGCTGTGCCCCGGGCACCCTCGGTTACCCCCGGTGTGGTCTCTTCGCAGCAAGACCAAGGTGAGAAGGAGAACCCGATGCGGGAGCTGCGGATCCGCAAACTCTGCCTCAACATCTGCGTCGGGGAGAGCGGGGATCGGCTCACCCGCGCTGCCAAAGTGCTGGAGCAGCTTACGGGGCAGACCCCCGTCTTCTCCAAAGGTGAGGGGCTGCGAAGGAGCCCTGGTGGTTTTCCCGGTTGTTTTCCTTCTTTTCCGGTGGGTGCAGCGGCAGCGCGGTTCCCGGGAAGGGGCTCCTTGGCAGAGCCGGTGTTGGGAGAGCTGTTGGAGAGTTGGGGGGCTTAAATATTCAGGGGCTGTTGCACGTTTGTGTCATTTCAGTTGTGTCTCCAAACTCGGGCTGCTGCTCTGCCCACATCCCTGAACAGGGAACGTGGTGCTGCCTCGGTTCTTTCTAATGCCTTTGAATTTATTTGGGCTTCAGAAACTCTGAACCCCCCGGGTGGGAATTCTCTGACTGTCCCCTAAGTGTAACTGTTGCTGCCTACAGCCCGATACACGGTGAGATCCTTTGGGATCAGGAGAAACGAGAAAATCGCTGTTCACTGCACGGTTCGCGGGGCCAAAGCAGAGGAGATTCTGGAGAAGGGGTTGAAGGTGAGAATTTTGGGCTGGATCTTTGGTTTGTGGAAGAACAGAACTCTTTTCCATTCTGGCTGAAGGAGTGTGTGCTCCGAAATGCTGCACCTGATCTAGGTACAGGTCAGATACATGGGCTGAAATGTTCACACCCTTTATCTGTGTGCTGTTTCTTCTTTAAGAACTAATTGGTGCAGCAGCTGATTTGTTTTGGGGTTCAGTCTTTGCTGCTGGGATTTAGGAGTAAGCTGGGGGAGTAAAATTTTAGAGATAAAGACTCGTTAGCTTGTGAACAAGTTGGGGGTCTGGTAGCAGTGGCCAGGAGTTTTAATTCTGCTTCCAGTCAGGAACAAAATAGTGACCAACAACCAACGTTTCAGGTGCGAGAATACGAATTGAGAAAAAACAACTTCTCAGACACCGGGAACTTTGGCTTTGGAATCCAGGAACACATCGATTTGGGGATTAAATACGATCCCAGTATCGGTATCTACGGCCTGGATTTCTATGTGGTGAGTATTCCCTGTTTCCTGGGCTTGGGGCAAAGCTCCAGAAGGAGCCTAGAACAAGAACTGGCTCCCATGGACTTGCTGCCAAGTGCTGGAAGATATATTTGGATTTTGTTGATGTTTGTCTAATTAGAGATTCCCAGAGCTGCCGTAAAATCCCTGATTTATGACAAATCTCACAAAGCCTCTTCAGAAACAAATCCTGTTGCTCTGACTGTGACTCTGGGATAGCACTGAAATGGCTGGGCTGGGTTTGGGGAAGGAAAGTTGCAGCAAGGCATCGCTGATGAGGAAATTCCAGGCTTCCCTCCTAGACAGCTGTTTAGTTGAAGAAAACCAGTAAATGCCAGGATGAAGCAGTGCTGTTGGCCTCATCCTGCAGGTGCTGGGCAGGCCGGGCTTCAGCATCGCTGACAAGAAACGCAGGACTGGCAACATCGGGGCCAAGCACAGAATTGGGAAGGAGGAAGCCATGCGCTGGTTCCAGCAAAAGGTACAGTCCGTCTTTATTGTTGTATCCTGAGAGTTTCCTAGCAAGGATCAGCAAAATGCCTCATGGAAAGGCTAGAGCGAATCACTGGGCAGGAGGAGATCTTGATGAGTGCTTAAATTGTAGATTTTTACTGTCCCAGAGCAGTAGAAGCTGCTACTACTGAGCAGAAGTGTTTGAGCACGAGTGCTGTTAGTGCTTTTTTGGGTGTGCTGAACTGAGAGAGCAGCTCTTGGCAGGAGTGCTGGAAGGAATTACCAGCTCTTGTGTAAATGGCTCCCGCGGTTTTGGAGGAGCTCCGTGTTCGTGGTTCATGAGAGACAAGGCAGGGTTAGGATTTGTTGGTTTGACACAGCTCCAGGCTCAGCTGCCACACTTGGAGGATGGAGAGATCCCCAAAGAAAACAAGTTCTTGTGCTTACCTCTCCGTAAAATGAATAATTGGATAATGAATGGGAGCTGCTGAAAGCTGGGTTGGAAATCTCAGAGCTGGGGACTGCTGATAGTTTTGAAGAGGTGAAAAGTGTGCACAGTCTGCCTGAGGGCTCTTTACTCTGCCTGGACCTACACAGGTCATACCCTGTGCAGGGAGGCCTCCAGCCTGATCTTGCTGAATTCCTTTTCCCCCCATCCTGCCTGGTTGTGCTTAATGTGGCACAGGTACCTTCAGGGCCCAGATTTTGGGACTGGTCCAGACCAGTGGAGCTTGTTTCAGGGGGCTGCTGAGCAGAGCTTAATGCTTCTCTGAGCACAGCCCCTTGGACATTCCAGCACAGCACAAAGGTACAGAGGCAGCTGGCTGCAGGAAATCTGCTCATCCGTGTTAGTGTTGGCTGGTGCCTTGGAATGACTGCTGTGACTCGAGTTTTCTGCACAGCAGCACTGCACCTTTACCTGCTGGTGATTTCTCACTTGGTTCTTTTTTTTTTCTTTTCCCCTCACAGTATGATGGCATCATTCTTCCTGGTAAATGAGCAGTTCCTGTTACCAGAAAAGTAAATAAATTTTTCTAACCCCCAACTTGTGTTGTGAGTTTTGTGGGGAAGCTGATGGGAGTGAGGGTCCTTCTCCTCCATTATTATGGTTTGGTTTTATTCTTTGGTTTTTTTCCACATTTTTTTCCAATCCATGCTGCAATCCCGTGCTGCAGGCTGGGAAGAAAAGCTCTTCTGTCCTGTTTCTGTGTCTGTCCCACTTGAGCATTCCCTGCTGAAGCTGTGAGATGGAGACAGAGGCAGCTCAGGGGACAATTTCCTAGCTCCCAAAGTTTGCAGTGACTCCAAACATCAGTGTGCCTCCTTATCCAGCTGCCTCACACTCCCGAGCTCTGTGTCCTTCCCTGCTGCTGGCAGAAGGAGCTCAGCTCTTACGTGCTGGTTGCTGCTGAGGCCACAGAGCTGGACCTGGAGCTCAGGGATCGCGGGAGTGTGATGGTGCAGCACGAGACACCCACGATGGCCTCGGGGAGCTCCTCGTCCTCAGCCCACGCGTTGAGGTCGGGGTTGTAGCACTGCACACATTTCTGATACCTCTTTGCTCTCTCATTCCAGCCCCCCACCAGGCACAGGCGCCCCTCCAGCAGAGCCAGCCCGGCCGTGCTCACCCCGACGGGCAGAGGTGCCAGGGAGCTCCACTGCCCCGTCAGGGGGCTGTAGCACTCCACGGCCACCACGTCCACGTGCTCGCCGTGGGGGCCCAGCTGGCTGCCCCCCAGCACGTAGGCGCGGTCAGCCACGGTGGCCGCGCAGTGCCAGCCCCGGGGTGTGCCCAGCCTGGGCTGCTCCCTCCAGCTGTCCGAGCCCGGCTCGTAGCAGCACACGGTGCGGGAATAGGCGTGGCTGATGTAGCCGCCAGTGACCAGCAGCTGCCCGTGGATGACGGTGGAGGCGTGGCAGCAGCGCGGCGTCTCCAGGCCGGCCTTGCCGTGCCAGCTGTTGGTGGTGGGGACGTAGCACTCGACGGAGGCCAGGGGGCCCTGGGCGTTGCGCCCTCCCACGGCGTAGAGGAGCCCGTGGCAGGCGCTCAGGCTGAAGTGGGACCTCCTGTGCTCCATGCTGGCCAGGTGCAGCCAGGTGTTGAAGCGTGGGTCGTACCTGAGGGAGGAAGGGCAGAACTGTCTGTCCAGGACAAGCTGCAGAGCTGTGGGGAGGAGGGTGGGCCTGCCAGCCATCTGCCTTGGGAGGAGCTCTGGATGTGCTTCTCTCTTCTCCAGGAGTGAGAAAGCACCTGGGCACTGCACAGAATTAAATCCTACTTGTGCTGCTGCTGCTCCAACCCTGGGGACAGCCCAGCATTGCTCCTGCCCTGCGGGCTCCAGCCTGCCTTGGAAATGCTGAGTGCTACTGCTCTGACGTGTCCCAGAGCACTGTCACTGTCCCTCTGTTGAGTCTTGGCAGGTAGAAGTGGACGCAGGGACAGGATAAGAAGGCACCAGTTCCCTGTGTGCCCACGAGATGGCAGAGGGAACTGCTGTGTGCCCAGAGCGGTGCTGCAGGGACTAAGGGCCAGCCTGGGAAAGGTGGATAAGCTACAGGCCAGAAAGAGAAAGCAGACCTGCCAGTGGCTCCCTGAAACCTCACTCAGAGCAGGAGAAGGAGCCCAGTGATGGTTCCTGACCGAGGGGTGGTGATGAGGTGATAAAGGGCTGGGCTCAAGAAGTGCCAAGGATGTTGCCTGTGCAATCTCAGGTGGCTGAGCCAAGCCGTGGGCAGAGCCACTGGGAAGTTCAGGTTTAGGTTGCAAACAAAATACTGCATGGTTTAGGTTGCCATGGTTACTCCTCCCTTCTTTGAAAAGTAATCCCTTTGCAATCCAGTGGCAGTTTATGGGGATTTAGGAAACAAACCTTATTTAAATGATGAAGACAGAAACGGAGACAAGAAAGTGTGAAGGACAACAGGAACCCTGGGGATGCTAAATCTACCCCTGGGGTCAGTGGGGGCACAGGCACACACGGCACAGCTCTGACCCCTCCCCAGGGTCTGTGTGGCCAGCTGGGGCCCACCTTACCTGCTCAGGGTGCTGACAGCGTGCTTGGCCTGGTTCCTGGCATCATTTTGGTCTTCACCACCCGCAACGTAGATAAATCCATCCATCACCACCA
The DNA here is from genome assembly GCF_965178545.1 of Coloeus monedula. Taxonomy (NCBI): domain Eukaryota; kingdom Metazoa; phylum Chordata; class Aves; order Passeriformes; family Corvidae; genus Coloeus; species Coloeus monedula. The sequence continues at coordinate 1,396,625 of NC_138804.1, read as the reverse complement.
CACACTGGTTAAAACTTTTTGCTGGCATCTCCGTCAGCTTGTTCCAGTTTCCCTCTGTATCCCTGTAGCTGATGTCTCTGCTCAGAGCCTTCTCAGACAACGCTAAACGACCCCCAACTGTGACAAGCACCCTCTGGCCTCCCCGTATCCTGGTCCTCCGGGACTGCAAGCTGTTTTGCTGGTGGGGAAGCAGGTGGTAATTCATAGCATCCACAAGGAGCTTGTGGCACTGTGGATCTTGCATCATGCGTGGCACAGGTTGGATGTGGTTGACCAGGTCTGGAGCTGGGATTGTGCCGAAGCGGATGTTGCTCAGGAGGTCAGCAGCGTGCCGGATGCGTTTGGGGTCAAACTCCAGCCACTTGACAGCAGCCTGGAAGGCTGCAACCTCGCTGGGTATCTGCAGGCCATCATCCATCAGCAGCTCATTGACCTGATCAAAGGGGAGTTTCATGAACTGATCAGTTTTGGAGAACTCCATGAAGTTCTCCCGGATGAATTTCCGCGTGGCGTCCTTCACCTGGTTGAGGCCGTAGGTGCCCGAGATGTTTGCAATGTAGACACAGTTCTCCACAGCCATCTCCTGCACGAGGAAGTCGCTGCAGAGCCCCAGCAGGGCCGGCACCTGCAGCCGTGTGGCCGTGGCGATGGTGCTGCCAATGGTGTGCAGGGACAGGCTCAGCGTCCCCGCGTAGGCGAAGGCGATGACGGCGGCCAGGCCCAGCGGGGACACATCACGGAGCTCCAGCTGGCACAGCCGAGGGTCCCTCTGCAGCAGCCCGTGGATGTAGTGGCTGCAGGAGGCCAGGATGAGTTTGTGCACCTCGAAGGACTTGGTTTTGGTGGCAATGGTGAGGTCGCAGAGGAAGCGCTCCTGGCGCATCTGGTTCAGCCCCTGCAGGAGGGTGGCTCCGTGCTCTGGCGCCTCGACCTCTGTGACCGAGCAGTGGAAGCCGTTGGAGCCGCTGTTGTGCAAACCAGTGCAGTGATGGAGGTGTTCCACACCCAGCAAAGCATCTGCCACCCTCCCCGCGGCAACGGGTGTGTCCCTCTTATCCACCCTGCGCTTCACGGGGGTTTTCTTCTTGGGGGCCATTTTGGCAGGATTGGAACGGGACCTGATGAGAAAGGAGGGGTGAGAAGCCTTATAGTGGGGGTGCAGTGTCCTTCTGCTCGTTAGGGCATTCAATAAAGCAAAGGAAAAACTCCTACGGAACCAAAAAACATCTGGGTCAAGCCTAGAGAAGGATGGGAACTGCCCCCCAAGCCCTGCACCCCTCTGAGCTGTGTGAAAGGCTTTGAGGGGACTGCAGGAGAGAATTCTCAACTCAACCAGTGCCAGCACCTTTGCAGTGTTATAAAGGACTGAGGATTTTGGGTGGCTGCTCTGGGAACTGGGAGCACCCACTGGTCCTGGGGTGTGGGGCCATGCTTGGCCCCGCTGTCTGGGGTGACACCAAGGGTGCGTTTCACCTGACTCAGGCACAGCTTTTGAATGTTCCCAAATTCCCTTTGAACCTCCAGTCTGAAACTCAGCAGTGACCTCACCTCCTGTGAGGGAGCTGGGAGCAGCCAATAGATGAGGGAACAAATCTGGCCAGAAATAGCTGTTACTGCTCTGTCTCACATGTCTGGGGCTGTTTATTGCTCTTGGCCACAAAGATCAGGTTTCTTGGAACTGAGTAATCAGCTTGTATTTAGCGCCAGGAGAGAAGGGGGGCATTAGGAGACTCCAGCAAAAACACGAAGAAGGGAAAAGTTTGGGAAAAGTTTGGGAAAAGTTTAGCAAAAGTCCCTGTCAGGAAAGAGGATTCAAGGCTGGGCTGGAGTGGGGAACTGGCAGTGCCAGCATGGCCAAGCTCAGGGTGCCAGGGAGAGCAGAGGGAGCAGGCATGACTCAGAAGCCACAGGGATTCAGGAGCAAAGTCCCAGGCACTTGAGCCATCCCTGGAATTGTGGTGTTTCACGGGGCTACCCCAATTTACACCGCTGAGAGCTTGTCTATCACGGTGTCACATCCTGGAGTGGGTCCTGAAACGGGGGCCCAAATGCTGCTCTCTCCCTGTGTTTGGATGTGAAATGGTTTCTGACAGCAGCTCAGGACTGGGAGAAGGAACTGGGATTTGCCCTTTCCGAGCAACAACGCTTGGATGTTTCCAAACACACATTTTATCCAGACTATCCACTCCTCAGAAAAATCAGCAGTTTAATCTTTTCAGCTGGATTTAAAATGATGATACAGGTTAAATATTGGAATTTCCCAGGAAAATAAAATATTTTTCCAGGTCTTCTCTCCAGATGCCTCAGACCTGCCCCTCCCTGAGACACAGCACTGCCAGAGCCTCCTTGCTGCCAAGAAGGAAGTTGTTCTGGGATAAAAAAGATCTTCTAACAGTGCAGCACACTTCACACAAGTACAGGGGAAGGTCTGGGTTGATGTCCCTGGGATTCTGCCTGTCCCCTCTGGGCACCTTTGACAGACTTCCCAACTTGAAGCACAAGTTTGAGTTATTCCAAAGTCTGGCTGTGGGAGGGCAGAGCGACCTTTATTACCTGCACTTAACTTAAAATGGGACATTATTGCTGCTCCTGATTGAAATGTCACTGCAGTGACCTGAACAAGGTATTTTTCATGCAGATTAATCCTGGCTGCTGGGTTAATCTAGGGAGCTGGAGTGATTCAAAGAGCTTTCAAAGGGCCCAGACAGAACGGAGGGAAGACAGCAAGGAAAGCTTTTTTCTGGCTGTTTAAATTTCTCTTAAAAGACAATCGTTGTCCTCACATCTTTTCAGTGCTGCTAATCTCAGCCCTGATTACTGAGCCAATAGCAGAGCAGAGTAACTCTGTCTTCAGAAAGTTGTGTCAGGCTTATTTTCTTTAATACCTAAGCAGACAGAGTCCCTCTCCTTTTCCTGCTGGTGGGTTCAGTCAGAGTCTGGGTCACAGCCAACTCCCAGCCAGCCTGGAAAACTACCTGGGCACTGCAGCTCCAGGCACTCTTTTACTGCTAATAATTCTTCCAGCCCTGTTTTAGAAAGCAATAAAGACTTTTTCCCCATGCCACTGTTTCCATTATTCAGCAGTTCCCAGCCCCACACAAGGTCTCTGCAGATCCTGCCAGGTGTGTGCTGGCTCTCTGTGACTCACCCACAGGCTGGCCCTGCTCTTACCTTGCTCTCAGACAGGTTAGTCCAGCGGGACACTCTGCCCAGCACCAGGATTTGCAGGTCGAGGCACAGAGACCCTCAACTTTCCCCACGCAACATCCTCCTCCCTCCTCTCCCCCTCTCCCAGCCAGCTGACTGCTCTTATCACTTCTACATTTACAGCAGGCTTTTGGGGTGGCGTGAGGTCAGCCGCCCTCGCTGAGTCCCAGGGGGCACGGAAAGGGCTGGACTCAGGTTCAGACTGAGACCTGGAATGAGCTGGACTCAGGTTCAGACTGAGACCTGGAATGAGCTGGACTCAGGTCCAGACTGAGACCTGGAATGGGCCGGACTCAGGTCCAGACTGAGACCTGGAATGGGCCGGACTCAGGTTCAGACTGAGACCTGGAATGGGCTGGACTCAGGTTCAGACTCAGCTGAGACACAGCACTGCAAGAACATCCTCGCTGCCAAATATCCCAAAGAAAAGCAGCCATTGGGAGGGAACAGGAATAGGAGTGAAGTGACATTGCCTCAGGAACAACTGTGTCTGGTTCTGGGCTCCTCAGGACAAGAAAGACGAGGAGCTGCTGGAGCGGGTCTAAAGGAGGGAACAAGGATGATTAAAGGACTGGAGCATCCCTCTGATGAGGAGAGACTGTGGGAGCTGGGCCTGGTCAGTCTGGAGAAGGGAAGGCTGAGAGGGGATCCCATTGATTCCCACAAACATCTCCAAAGGGTGTCAGAGGATGGTGCCAGCCTCTGTTCAATGGTGCCCAGTGAGAGGATGAGGAGCAATGGCCATAAACTAAAACACAACAAGTCCCACCTCAACATGAGCTTCTTTCCCTGAGCTTGGGCAGAGCCCTGGAACAGCTGCCCAGGGAGGGCTGGAGTCTCCCTCTGTGGGGACATCCCAAACCCACCTGGACGCGCTCTTGTGCCACGTGCTCCAGGTGACCCTGCCTTGACAGGGGGTTGAACTGGACGATGCCCAGAGGTCCCTTCCAACCCCAGCTACTCTGGCATTCTGCCACAGCCCATCCTGAGGGCGGAGCTGTCACCCCGACCCCGCTGAGGGAGCCACGGCGGCCGCGCTCCCCTCAGCCCGGCCCTGCCAGCACTCAAGATGGCGCCGCCCGGCCCCAACATGGCGCCCGCCGCGCTCTGCCCGGACCCGCCATGGCCGAGGCCGCGCTGCGCCGCTTCCGCTTCCTGCCCGCAGCCAAGATGGCGGCGGCGGCGGGGCAGTGCCGTGGGCCCGGCTGCCGCTGAAGCCGCTTCCGCCGCCGCGGGCTCTCCAGCAGTAAAAATGGCCGAGTCGGTGCTGGAAGTTGTGGGCCGGCTCCAGGCGCGGCTGGCGGGCAGCGCCGAGCCCAAGAAGGTGATGGGAGCTGCCTCAGCCCGCCGGGGCTCCAGCGGTGGGGACGGGGGTCGGGAGTGCGCGGGGCGCGTGGCAGGGCCGCCCTCCGCCGCGGCTGCTCCTGCGTGGAGTTCCGTGCCCGGCCGGGGCCGCGGTGCGTGGGGTGAGACGTGCGGGCTGCCCGGGGGCTGTCCCCGGTGGGACTCCCCGTGTGCCACCAGCCCGGGCCAGGCTCGCAGGCCCGGGGGGTTCCGTTGCGGCGGGCGGGCGGGGGTCCCTTTTGGGGTCCCGTCGTGGCGGGCTTGGGGTGGTGGCGGGGCTCCTACGGCAAGTCCTCCCGCGACAGTGGCAGGCAGGGGTCCCGCGTGGGGTCCCCCCGTGACAGGGGCGAGCAGAGGTCCCCTTTGTGGTCTACCTTTGGCAGTGGCGAGCAGGGGTCCCTTTTGGGATCCCCATGGCAGTGGCGAGCAGGGGTCCCTTTTGGGATCCCCCTTGGCAGGGCTGGGGCCCGGCTGGGCAGACGGGCAGCGGAGAAGTCGCCGGAAGAGTCTTGCCCTGGTGACGTGTTGGGTGGCAGAGCCGCGGTGCTGTGTGAGCCCACGCAGGGAGGCACAGCCGCGGGGCTGGGGGAACACGAGTCCCGCTCAGGAGCTGGCTCTTGTCGCCTCTGTTCCCTCTGGCCTTGGGGGACTCGCTTGGCTCTTCTCGCCCCTCTCCACGAGGGAATGTGGCCGCTGCCAAAATGCGCTGCCTGCAGCAGCTGTTGAGCGGCTGCTGCGCTGCCCCGACCTGCCTTGGGCTCGCTGTGTTCGGTGACATTCGGCTGGTGACAGTGACTGTCCTGCTGGGCACCAGCATTCAGAGCTGGTTTTTCTAGTGAAATTTGGAATAATGGTTGAACTTGGGCATGCTGTTACTCCATTCTGTTGTTTTAAAGCGGGAGCATCTGTTGAGAGTATTCACACGTGTTTGGTTCACGTTTTGTGTAATTCGAGTGAAAGAGGAGGCAGGCAGGGCTGTGCAGCTGCTCTGTGCTGGGCTGACTGTTTCACTGAGACCAACACCTGCAGGACTCTCTTCCCAAGCTCTCCCACCACCCAGGAAGAGAAGAGGATGCTTGAGTGCTGACCCTTTGAAATGGGAGCCCCTGTAGGAGCTCCAGCCTGCCTGGGGGTGATGCGATGGGATCTGCTTACTCTTCTCACCCTCTCAGCCAGGACCAGAGCAGGGTTTAACTGGTGAAGCCCCAAATGGAGCTGAGGGACTGCCAAGGAGTCAGTTCCAGGGGGTCTGAGCTTTGTGGTGCTGAGACCATGGGCAAGACTTCAAATATTGTCTCAGTGCTCCGTGCACAGAGAATTAGCGCTTCTGTTTCGTGACCCTTGTGTGAGCTTGGGGCGAGAACTGCTGGTGTGTTTCTGGAGCACTGCAAGTCTCGGGGCAGTGTTTGCACAGCCGACTCTTTCTCCAGTGACCTCGTGGAGCGAAGTTGTTTCTTGCTCTGTTGATCCTGTGTGGTTTTGCAAGGGCAGGCAGAGGAAGTAAAGCAGGGTAATGACTTGAAAACCTCTTTTCTTCCCCAGCAGAAAGGCCCTGTGACCTATATTCTTTATTTCTGATACTTTTTCAACCATGTCCTTGGAAGCATTAATGGTTTTAAGCCTGAATTTAGTTGCCATTGCATTGTCTCGCTAGATCTTGTGAGGACCTTCCTGTGCTAGAAGTTTTACCCCATCAGTGGGACAAATCCACAGCATCCCTGGGTGCTGCCCACCCTTACACCATTTCCAGTCCTCATGTTTCTTGCCTGGTCCTTTGAAAATATTTTATCAGGAATGTGAAAGAATAATATTTGCCCAAGTATCGTGTACAACTCGTTGCCTTGCTGAAAGGTGTAAAGTGTTGTTATTATTGGTTTCGGGTGAAAATCGGGCTGCTGGCACAGAAGAGCATGAGTGAAATCTTGGACAGTGCTGTCATGGTTTGGAAAGAGCCTTTTTTTTCCAGCAGAGGAAGTACAAGCTCTGCTTCAGGGCTATGGGAAGAAAGAGGAGAAGGAAAACATGAGCATCTTCACGGAGCAATTTGATATTAGCGTGTGTTTTTAGTGTCGTAACGGTCTGGCTGCCTTCTTTCAGAAAAAGAAAACAATCCACCCATGTTCAACAGAACTTCATTGGAGCTGGAACTCAGGGAAGGTTTTATGGGTTGTGTCTTGTGGCCAATTGACTGAAACCCTGCCCTGTGCTGGGGTGTTTTAGAAGAGTTTTGTCGTGTGTGTCTCACAAGATACGAGCCTGGTGTTTTCTGTCTCCCACCTGGTCACCTTTTCCTCACAGGATTTGTATAACCTTGGTTATTTCCAAGATGAGCTGCCAGATTTAGAATCCCGGGATTGTTACAGGTTGGAAAAGACCTCCAAGACTGAGTCCAAACTTTAACTGAACCCTTCCATATCAACTGAGTGCCATGTTGTTACTTGAACACCTCCAGGGATGGGGACTCCACCACCTCCTTCCAATGCCTGACCACCCTTTCTGTGAAGAAATTCCTCCTGTCGTCCAAAATTCTTCCTGATGTCCCTTTAAGCCTCAGTGGGATGAACTCCATCAGCTTGTTACCAAAGGAAATAAAGTTTAGTACAAGTTTTTAAGCCTCACTGCATCAAAGTTGTCTCACTTGGTGCATTTCATGCACAAGGACTTGTGTTCCACGGAGGAACCGACTGCAGTGGCTGTGGAATAACTCAGCTCCTCGTGAGACGTGTTCTGGATCAAGTGTGTGGCTCCCCTGGTCTCCAACCACACTGAGAACAGCATTCCCATTGAGAGCAGCACTTCTCTTCTTGGAATTCAGCCCTGAAGGCAACAAGTAACTAAAGAGCAAACAGAACTGTGGGAGATGCTGCACAGGGGTGTAGCTGGAAAATATTTGGGAAGATTTAGGGATACCAGAACGAGTTCTCCCTTGGTTCTTACTCTCACAGTGGGATTTTGTAAGCTCTGAAAAAACCTTTCTAGGAATTTAATTAGCTGACAGAGTTGCTTTAATATTGTCCTGGTTCACTCTTTTTCTATCTAATACAAAAATCAATCCTTCTTTCCTTTCCTCTCCCCTTTGTGCACACAAGTCCAAACTCCTTTGTTACCAATCCCAGAAGGATTTTATCCTTCCCAGAGGGATCCTGACCCCTGAACTGTGGCAGGCAGTCCAAGGGAAGGCAGCAGAGGTGGCTGAGTCTGCTGCCTTTGGTTTGATGGCTTCAGTTGCTAGTGCACTTGTTGAGCAGCTGTGCTGGCAAGGCAACAGCAGCTACTCTTGCTATCAGTGTTTCACTCTTCTAAACTAAGAAAACCGAAACCTTCTGTCATAGTTATCAGGTCCTAAATATAAAGGAGTGGTTTCTAGTGAACAGAAGTTGTGGTTTTGCTGAAGTCAGAGGAAGCCTTCTCTGGGTATCGAGGAGGGTTTCCTCTCTGAAAGCAAGAGCGCTCCCCAAATAGGTTAAAGGAAGTCATTTCCCTCAAAAGGAAGGAAACCTGCAAACCTGTCTGATCCTTGCATGGTGGGTGTGGGGGTGATTGGGTGTCAGCTTAGGCTGGCAGTGCTGATTTGAGCACGAGCACAGTGCTTTAAAGAGAAGATCTGGATCAGGGGCAGCCCTTTGTATGGCATATAGCATAGGAGTGCTGAGCACAGCCCGGGCTGTATAGGGGCTATAATAATGGGAATGCTGATGAGGCTGGACTGTGGCTATAGCTGAGCTGCGGGAAATGATGTGAGGGGCAACAGTGCTGTCAGATGTGTTCTACCATGTAGTGTAGCTACAGAGCCAACAGACATCGTGGTGAGGCGATGTCCCAAACCACCTGGGTGGCAGAGGTACAGGAACATCCCCTGCACTTAGAATCCCAGGACAATTAAGGCTGGAAAAGACCTCCAGCATCATTGAGTCCAACCTTGTCAGCCAGAGCAGAGCCCCATGTCCAGTCAATCCTTGGACACCTCCAGGGATGGGAACTCCACCACCTCCCTGGGCAGCCCATTCCCATGCCTGGCCACCCTTTCCTGAAGAAATTCCTCCTGGTGTCCAACCTGAACCTCCCTTGGTGCAGCTTGAGGCCGTTTCCTCTTGTGCAGCTCCTGCAGCTCCTCGCTGGGGTGCTCATTGGAGAGGGCTCCTTGTCCCATCCTGTCCCGTGGAGCAGCTGGCGGTGCTGGCAGCGTCTTGCTTGGGGTGTGTGGAGGAGAAGGGAAGAGAAAAGAGTGGAGCAAGAGGGAGGGAATTTGGAATTTGGAAGGGATCAGGTGCTGTTTTAGCACCTGATTGAAAAGAGCCTGTTGGCAGTGGAGACACAGGTTCCCCTCTTAGGTCTTCAGGAGCATCTAGAGATCTGCCTTCCCCTTTTTATTTTGTTTTGTTCCCGCCCTTCTTGCCAAGGGGTGATTCCACCATCACCTTCAGACAGTCACAGGCTTCCCAGCCCTTTCTTCCTTTTGCTGTGTGTTTCTGTTCTCGGTGCTTTGAGCCAGATTTAAGTTGCAGTCCCATGTGAAGCAAACATTAGTATTTGAGTGCGTTACAAAACTTTCAGGTGGGTTCTTGTGGCCAGAGACAAGATTTTTTTGCAGTTGGCCCTCGTGTTCAGCTTCTCAGGAGCTTTTTTGGAGCGAGACAGCAGCTGTCAGGCACTTGGATCTTCCTCACGAGCTCTCAGGCAGTGCAGCATTTTCTTCCTCCCTAATCCCTGTCTGTGGTTCCGTGTGATAACGCTGAACACTTCTCCTCTTGTCTCCACAGCTGCTGAAGAGTCTGAAGAGGCTGTCAGAGTTACCCATCACAGTTGACATTCTCGTGGTAAGAGCTGTGAAATCTCTCGGGCTTTTTATCGTGTCTGCCGAGTCCCAGGGAGAGCTGTTTTCCACGGAAGTGCTGCTTTCCCTGGAACTGGGTGTGTCACCTCGGCCACCTGCTACAGCCCAGTGTCATGGCTGTGATTGTGATAAGGTTCTGGAGGTGCCAGGCACGGGGAAGGAGCGTGCCAGGGCATGTGGGAAGCCATGGAGGACAGTTTGTCATCCTCAGTTCTCTCAAAAGCTTAACACCTGAGTGGGATATGAGAGTTGGAGCAGATCCCAGCAATAACAAATCAGCAGGAAATGAGGAAGTGCTAATCCTTACAGTTTTTAATGGCTTCTGTCTTCAAATTTGCCAACTCTCATGGTAAATACTGACTTGGGTTATTAATACGAATAATTAGTGTTTGACTAAGGTAGAATTAACACTTTGATTTACATGTAGTGAATGGTATAAAGTCAGCTGAGAACATAATAAAAGTGATATCCTTGCTGTTAGATCAAGGAACCTTCTCCCTTGCAACAGTAGGGAGTGTGTTGCCTTCGGTGACTCTTTAGGGAGTTTAGCAGGGGTGAGAATTCCTGTTTTGCTAAGATGGATTCGTGGCTCTCTCATGAAGGAGACAGGAGTGGGGAAGACTGTGAACAGCCTAAGGAAACACGAGCTCGTGGGAGACTTTGCCAAGGACCTTGTGGCCAGGTGGAAGAAGCTGGTGCCGGTGGCCCAGGAGGCAGAGCGGTGAGTGAACCCCATGGATGAGCTTTGGGAATGTTTTCTCAGTGGATATTTTAAACCTCTCTGGCCAAGGCTCTGGAAAAACTTGTAAAACCAATATGCAAACTCTGCCTGGGGGTTTTGCCTTGTTTTGGCAGAAACTTCCTGCCTTTGCTGGCTCTGGAGCGTTGGGATGCTGAGAGCTGCAGTTTCATGTGGAAGTTGGGGCCAACTTTCAAGAATTTGCAGTTTGATGAAGAGATTAACAGGAGATGCCAAAAAAAGTGTCCTTAATAAAGCAAAAGATGCAATCTGCTTGCTTCCCATTTTGTGATTCTGAAGAGACAGGAAGTTCTAGGCCCAAGTAATTTGAAAGAATGCTTTTATGAGCCAGGATCCTGTGGAAACTGGAAGTTGTTGCTAGCAGGCATGTGGCAGTAACAAAGCTGTGAACTCAGCAGTGAGATCAAAAAGGTTTGGGTGATAAAGGCCCAGTTATTAATGGGAATTTAAATGAGTGGTATTCCCACATGTTGAACTGGGGGACATTTCCCACAGTGTCACACAGCCAGGAGTGTGTAGGCACGGAGAAGGTTCTGTACACAGCTGTTTCTAGTCCTAATAAAAGTGCTCCATCGATTCTTGCACTAGAAATGCAGTTTTTAAATCCCTGATTGTTGCTGCTCCTTAGAGATTTAGTGGGATTTTTGCCACCAAATACAGCCTTGGTCTTCTGTAAGAGGTGTTCCACTCCAGGGAATGGCTCTTTTCATTCATATTGGGCAGTTTTAGTCTAACTCTTTTTGGTTTCTTCTCCCTTCAGAAATAACCTAGACTCTGAAGACCGTGACTATGAGAGGAGCAGCTCGAGCAAAAGGCATCAGGAATCCTCCCTCAGAGAGGATGAGGAAGCTGATCAGGATTACTCAGAACCCTTCCAGCCTTCTTGCAGCCAGTCTTATAGCCCAGATCATAGGGAAAAGAAGTCCAAAAGATATCCTAGGCCTGAGAGAGCACATGAGACTTACAGCTATAGCAGCCACCAGGGGAAGGGTTGGGGCAGATCCTCCCCGGTGCTCTCTTCAGATCAGGAGTACTCGGACTGTGGACAAGCTGTGTCACCTGAGCCCAGTGAGAGCCCTCAGGATGTGGACACAGACCCTTATGCCTCTGAGGAGCAGGAAGAACCAACACTATTCCATCGGAAAGCCAGCAAAGGCCACAGCTTCCAGGAGAAGCTCGGGGCAGGCCGGGAGCGGAGCTCCGGCGATTTCTGCGACAAAGGGAGCGCGAGTCGGAGCAAAGAGCACAAATCCTCGCACAAGAAGCAGCGGCTCGATGGCAGAGAGGATGACAGGACCTCTGCCTTCAGCCCAGAGAGGTTGCACAAGGCCTCCTTCAAAGAGCAGCTCCGAGAATCCCCCGTGGCAGCGGCCGGCAAGGAGAAGCAGAGGACGTCGGAGAGCACCAAAAAGGAGAAGAATCGGGAAAGCGGCGCCTCCAGGAAGGAGAAGTCACACTCGTTGCCGCACTCGGAGGAGTCTTTGGACAACCACGTCAAGAAGCAAAAGCATCGGGACTCTGAGAAGAGCAAATTGGAAAAGTCCAAGCAGGGCCTGGAGAGCTCTAACGCAGAGAAACGGAAAGCTGAGAGTGACTCAGGCAATAGGATCAAGGAAAAGGGGGGTTCTGGGAGCTTAAAGTCTTCGGAGGGGAAACGCAAAATCTCCGAGGTGGACAAAAAATCAGTGGGTTTTTCCTCAAATTCTGGGGAGGGGGAAGCAGAGGATGAGTTTGAACAACCTACTATGTCCTTTGAGTCGTACCTCAGCTACGACCAGCCCCAGAAAAAGAAAAAGAAAGTGGTCAAACCCTTGGCTGGGTCAGCTGGGGACAAAGACCGAGGGCACAGCAAGCAAAACGGATCCAAAGCCGGCACCAACAGCTCGAGCTCCAGTCAGAAGAGTTCAAGCCACAAGAGAACAAGTGAGAAAAAGGCAGAGAAGAAACCCCCAGAGCCTCCTAAACCAAAGAGGGTAAGGTTTGGAAGGATCTGAGAGTGAAAAAGTGGGACCAGCTGCTCTCAGTCCTCTGCCTTGTTAGTTTTCCCATTGGAAAAGTGGGTGAAGGGGGGGAGAAAGAAATGCAGTGGGTGGATTTTATGTTTTATTATTTTATGTTTATTCAAAAATAGGGAGAGTAAAAGAGAGAACCTTCAGTTAAATATTGGTGTGAAAGAGTATTGGACATGATGCACTCGGTGAGAAAGCAGAGTATCTGTGGATGGGAGCTTAGAATCCAGCCCAGTTTGCAGTGCATCTCCTGCTGGCAGGGTTCCTGTGTCTCCCCTCTCAAGTATTTATGCTTCTCTAAAATGGACCTTTTCTGGTGTCCAGAAATGGGAGAGAACTGGTGGTACAAGGCAGCTCATTCCAGAAGACAAACCTTCTTTTGTGAAAGCTTGGAAAATGAGCAATATTTCTGTACAGATCCTTTGTCACATGGGTGCCAGGGTTTGGTATATAAATAGGGACTAATATGTAAAACCTTTACTGTTTCATCTTTTTACTCAACTTGGAAACACTTGGCTCTTCATAAAGTGGTTTTTATAATGTTTAACAGCATTTTAAACCCTGCTTTGCTATTCCTTCTGATAAATGCTTCATAAAACTTCATGTCAAAGTTTTCAGTTTCCTTCAGTTTCTGAGGTTCCCTTCTCCTCCACCGCTGCAGTTTTTTGCAGAATGAGGAAAAGAGGCAGAACTGGTAAATGAGTGTTTGTGATCAAGGAAGTGCTTCAGCTTGTTCTGAATTGGTTAAAAATGTGGATGGCTCTTTCTGGAGGGTGCTGAGTGATTCAGATCCCAAATTTTGGCTTCTTCCTATTGGCAGTCACCCCGTGAGGTTGTTCAGTGGTGCAAACTGATCAGTTTTGAGTGGTTTATTCAAAATATGCAAAAACCCCCCCAGTTCAGTGCTGTTTGTACGCTGGTGGAAGGTCACATTCTGCTGCATTCCTGTCTTATTCCATGTACCTCCTTTCCTTCCAGATAATTTTAGATGTGGTACCAACGTTACCAGACATCCCCCTGCCCCCCATCCAGGCCAATTATCGTCCTCTTCCCTCGATTGAGTCCATCACCTGCTCCCAGACAAAAAGGAAAGGTATGGTGGGCAGGAAAATGGGTTTGGAATGAGTCACGTTGTGGGAGAGAGCGGGAGCAGATGCTGGCTGGGTTCAAGTCTTTCTGTTGGGGTCTGCCAAGGGCAGAGGTTTCAGGGAGAAAAGGCAGCTGCTTCCCACGTGCTCCATCAGAAATGAGAAGAGTCCTTCACTGACCCTTCCTTGGGGCTTGGGCTTTGGACTTGTCCTTCCTGAGCTTGCCTTGTAGGTCTCTTGGAGAAGACTTTGCCCTTTAGGTTGCTTCTGGGTGACTCCAATTTGTGCCTCCTGTGCCATTCATCAGGACAGGCTCTTTTTTTTTCTCTGTCCCCTGCTCACTCCAAGCGTTTCCCTCCACAGCAGTGTCCTCGCCAGTGGAGGAGAGCGAAGCGGGTTTCACAGGCCGACGGTTAAATTCCAAAATGCAGGTGTACTCTGGCTCCAAAACTGCCTACCTCCCAAAGATGATGTCCCTGTACCAGCAGTGTATCAGGGTCCTCAGCAACAACATCGACTGTAAGTACCTTTCCTTGTCTCAGAGTCACTGTGCAGGTGCACTGAAATTTTGGCAACTTGTTTGTACAGACCCCAGCAGTTCCCATTACTAATACAGGACAAATCCCACTGGAAGCTCAGGTGCTGCAGGAATCAGCACCCACAATGTTTTCAGGCAGTGCTAAACCACTGGAAATTGTGGCAAACAGAGCTTGCACAGATATTTCTTAACTTGGAGATATTGGTGCATGAGGTTCCTTTCTCCTCCCCTCATCCTCCATGGTGTTGTGCAACACTGCAGTTTTTCCCCTGTGTTTCAAGGTGTCAAGCCCTTTCCTTGGCAAGGAAGGAGCAGGATAAGTAATACCCTGTGCTTCTTGCTTCTCTCTAGCAATCTATGAAGTGGGTGGTGTCCCTTTCTCCGTGCTGGAGCCGGTATTGGAGAGGTGCACTCCGGAGCAGCTGTATCGCATCGAGGAATGTAACCACGTGAGTGCCTTGGGAGAAGGGACGTGATGTGCAGGGGTGTCCTCACCTGCAAGAGCAGAATAGTAAACAAAGCTTTTTCATAGCAAGAGGTGGTTTCTGCAAGCCCCGAGTTCCTCGCTTTGCTGCAAGCTGGCCCTGCTGGAATTCCAGTGACACCAGCACTTAGCTGGTGCCGCGGGAGAGGGGACTGGAGGGAGTCAGGAGAGATCCCAGCTCTGTGTGGGTTTGCTTCAGGTGCTGGTGGAGGACACGGATCAGCTGTGGCACAACCACTGCCTGCGAGACTTCAAGAACGAGAAGCCCGAGGAGTTCGAGTCGTGGCGGGAGATGTACCTGCGGCTGCACGACGCGCGCGAGCAGCGCCTGCTCATGCTGGCACGGAACATTGGCTCTGCCCACGCCAACAAACCCAAAGGTGGGGCTCAGGGAAGGGGTTTGGGCTTAAAACCAGTCCAGTTTAGGAGTTGCTTAGTTCTGTGTGCTTGCCTTTGCTTCGGGGTTTAGCGGTGTCTTGCTTTCAGCCATGGTGGTGTTGATGCAGGGCAACTTTTTACAGCAAGGATGTGTAGGGCTGCAGAGGCACCTCCTGTTCCACATGGCTGCTCCAAAACCAGGGAGGGGAAAGCATTCCTGCTTTTTGGATGAACATAATGAGAACTGCTGAGCCGATCAGTCTGATTTCTCACTGCAAGAGGTTCAGACCTTGGGAATGAGACTGTCACTATTTCTTTGGAATGGATGGATTGTGGAGAGGTGGATGAACTGTCAGTAGTAAGACAAGCAGTGAGGAGCCTCCTTTTTAGACAGCTGGCTCTAAGTGATGTTTCCCTCTGTCCTCTTGCAGGGAGAGTGGCCAAGATGGCATTTGTGAACTCTGCGGTGAAGCCCCCTCGGGACGTACGGAGGAGACAGGAGAAGTTTGGAACTGGAGGCCCTCTTCTGCCAGAGAAGACCAAGTGAGTGTTTCTCTGTAGCAGTTGCTGCTCTGGCCCCTGAAGCTCAGGGAATGATACTGTGTGTCTGGGAGCTCCTTTTGCAGGGAAACTTGTAACTGTAATAGCCTGTTTCCCGCTGGGAAGCGCAGAGATCCATGTCCCTGCTGGTTCCACGTTGCATCAGCCACTGCGCTGTTACAAACGTGGCTTGTGTCTGGAGAATTGCCTCAAACCAGGGTGAACCCTTTATGGAAATGCCTGTCCTGTGTCTGTTCCAGAATAAAACCAGTCCTGTACACATCCAGCAAAAGCCACGCTCGGGCGAGTGACGAGCAGTCCTGCGATGGGCCCAGCACCAGCAGTGCCCACTCGGTCCCATCTTCAGGTAGCACCTTCTCCTCCTACGACCCCAGGAAACCCGCAGTGAAGAGTAAGTACAACCTGCAGGACATCCCATCTCAGAGCTCCTCCTTCCCAAGCAGCTGCCTCTGCTTTGGGAGAATTCCAGGCTGTGCAGGAGGGTTGATGTTGGTATCTCTCCTCTCTCTAAGAAATCTGTTCAAGTTTCTTGCATGAGGAAAAGCAAAGGTAAACATCTGATTCACCTGCTCAGAGCTGACTATCAGCCTGTCCTAATGGTAGCAGTGAGGCAGAACCTCTGCCTTTGCTGCCCTGTGTCTGTCCAGCTGTTGGAATTGGAGTGCAGCTCTCTTGGGAAGGGAGCAGGGAGGGTTTCACCAGGGATCTGTGTTGGTGCAGTGCAGACAGCAGTGCCTTCTCCTCAGCCTGTGACCTGAAAACTCTGATGGGCCCTGCTCAAACACTCGTGTCTGCCAGGGCTGCAGCTTTGAGTTGCTCTCAGCTCTTAGTCTGTCGCTTTTGCTTTCATGTGGGGGCCTTTTTTTGTTTGATTCAGTGGTGAGGTTTGGTTTTTTTTCTTTCTCTTTTGCAGAAATTGCACCAATGATGGCAAAGACTATCAAAGCTTTCAAAAACAGGTTCTCTCGGAGATAAGTTTGCAGTGCTGAGCTGGGCCTTTCTCTCTTGGGGAGGAGTGGCACTGAAGGGGGAGAAGGTACCCAAACAGCCCTTCCTTATCTTTGAACTCTTTGGAGGCTGCAGCTGCTGGGAGAAGCTTCGATCTGCACAAGATGACGGCACAGTATTTTATCTTTTATTCTGGTCCCTTTCTCAGTGTCAAGCCCCTCTCTTTTACCCCCTGTCCTCAACATTCTGTTTCTGGCTTTGTCATCCGTCGAAAGAAGGGTGTACAGAATCTCCCGACACAGGAAAATGTGAAGTCTTGGCACCTGCTGAGAGTGGAAGATCCAGAGACTTATTTACTATTTAACCTCCTAATAAATTATAAAATCATTTTAATTAATATTTTGCCCCTCTACCCTGCTGTATTATTTATGTCGCTCCCAGTAGTCTCTCCCCTCCCAACCCAGTCCTGGGGTCAGCCTTGGTGACTCGAGCTGGAATCCATCTGTCTGAGTGGACTCGGGGTGTCACAGGAGCCTTTCCTCGTGATCTGGTACCTGCTGGGCCCAAAGTCTCACCTGGAGACTCTGGGACAGGTAGGACCAGTGGCCCAGCCACTTGTCAGTCCTTTGGCAAGTGCATCCAGTCCTGAGGCTTTGCTCCCTGCTCGTGTGTGTCAATAAAATCTGAGCTCTTGACCTTCTCTGTGCTGTTGCTGTAGATCCTGTACAGGTGCTTTTGTGGTCCTGCAGGGATGCCAAGAGCCTTTGGGGACATTTCCTCTGCTGCTGTCGTCTTCTGCTGGCTACTGGGAATAAAACTGCCAGGGATTTGGGAGAAGTTTTACTGTGCACCAAGTCAGATTTTAACTTTTTATCTGGAGAGAGATAGGGAACTTTGCAATGGAAAACAGTTTTTAAATATCAGTGAAGGCATCGTTTGCCTCTTTTAGCGGGAAGAAGGAATACTTCTGTCTTGTTTTCTGTGTGGAATTGCAAAGGATTTATTTCCAGTTGGGAAGCTGGTGCCTAAATCCTGTCTTTTCCCTGTATGTTTTGCTCTGTCCCCTCTATGGAAAAATCCAAGGATTTTGGTCTTTGAACCTGAAACCACTTGAATGAGGTTGGAGGGAAGTGAGCAACGGAATGTGGCTGTTGTAACACGTGTGTGTCCTTCAGAGCAGGAGCTCAAAAGGCTCCCTTGTACCTGGTGTGTGAGGAGCTGGAGCTCTGGAAGGAGAAGGTGCTTGGTGGGGCTGGTGGGAGTGTCAGGAAGTGCCCTGGAGCTCCTGGAGAGGTGGGAGCCCTGGTGAGGACGTGAGGATGGCAGCTGGGCTCGCCAAGGCCGGAGCTGGACACAGGCAGGAGCTGGCTGTGATGTGGGGAAGGTTTCTGCTTGTGGGGTGTGTCTGCCCCAAAGGGAAGCCCAGGGGTGGTGCAAGCAGAGCATGGGGCTGGGGAGACCCCAGGGCTCGGGGGTCTGAGTGGGTCGGAGAGGGGAGGGATTCTCCTGTTCCAAGCCATATTTGCTGCCCTAGGACTTTGCTGTCTGGGTGGAAAAGATGCTGGTAGTGGATGCTGTTGTTGTTGGCAGCTCCTGAGAAGCTCTGCTGCTGGCTTTCCGTGGCTGCCAAATCCCAAACCGGTGGAGTTGTCTGTGTGCACTGACCGGGGGAAATCTTGCTGTGAAGGGTCCTCCCTGGAGGGCTCTAGAAAAATCCCTGTTTTGCTTCTGGTTTCTGTTTGGTTGTTTCTTTCCTTTTATTTCTTTTTTTCCTCCTCCTTAAAAAAAAAAAAAAAAAAGTCTTTCTTTAAAACCATTCTGAACACCTGTCTCCTGTTTATTTGTTCTGTTCTTTGTTTAGTTTGAAGTTCTTGGAAAAATGTTCTCAGACTCTCATGTGCTGTAAGTTTGTTACAGTCCCAGATGCTTTAATGTTACCGTGCAGCATTTCAGTGTGTGTTGTGCTGTAAAATAATGGCTCCTTACTCCTGCGTTTTTGCTGTATTTAATTTTGCTGTATTTTTAATTAGATAACAATATATTCTCTTCTGCTGACCGTTGTGCTACTGTTTATTTCTCCTCTGTACTTGGGGTAGGGGCAGAGGGGAGGGAAGCAGAGCTTGGCATCGCGTTCAGACACGATGGAGCTTTGAACAAAGGATCTGGGCGCTGCCCAAGAACGATTCTGGGCACTGCTAAACTGCCAATTAATTGATATCACAGCTCCATACTCAGCTCTGGGTATGGCCCAAGCGTTGCTGTTTTGGGGAGATGCTCTTTCCCTCTCAGAGCAGCCCCTTTGCTCCAGGCTTTGCCAGCTGTGTCCATGTTTTGTTTGTGGGATTGCAGGGAGGTGACACTGGTGTAACTCTGCTCTCACAGGGATGATGCCAACCCCTCACCCTTCCCTTCCTTTTCCTCGGACACTAAATCCAGCCTGGGGAGAGGTGGGCACCGGCCCTCAGCTGGGAGCAGAGCAGGGATATTTCCCTGGGGGACACACTACGCAAAGTCTGGGATCAAAGTGCTCCTTCCCAGTCTCGGGGCGTGACACTTGTGCAGTTGTTCTGTGCTCCACCACACACTAAAGGATGGAGCAGAGCTGCCTCTTCCCCCTTCCCACCCCATCCTGGAAGGATGAGTAACGGGAGGAGGAGGGGGAGTGACTTGGACTCGTATTTGTATTTTGCTCCCAAACTGTGTATATATACAATTTTCTATGTTCCTTTTTTTTTTGTGGTAACTAAGATGAATATTTTAATTAGATAAGTTATATGAAAAAGAGGAGAATCATGTCTCAATAAAAGCCAAACACTGCACCGTGGCTGCTCGTTCTTTCCTGACTCTGACAACGAATGTTAAACAAACCAAGCGGCCCCTCGGAGGGTGATGCTCCGGTATCCCGGCAGGGGTGCCGCTCCGGTTCCCGCGCTGCTTGGAACAATCCCCGCGGATAAAACCCCCGGAGCCTTTACGGGAAAGCAGCTTCGCGCTTTCCCGGGCGGGGTCGGGACCACCGGGACCCCTTCCCGGGACCACCGGGACCCTTCCCGGGACTACCGGGACCCCTCCCCGGGAGCAGCGGGACCTCTCCCCGGGAGCAGCGGGACCCCTCCCGGGACCACCGGGAGCCCTCCCCGGGACCTCTCCCCGGGACCACCGGGACCCTTCCCGGGGACCACCGGGACCCCTCCCCGGGACCTCACCCCGGGACCCCTCCCCGGAACCACCGGGACCTCTCCCCGAGAGCAGCGGGACCCTTCCCGGGGACCACCGGGAGCCCTTCCCGGGGACCACCGGGACCCTCCCCGGAACCTCTCCCCGGGAGCAGCGGACGGTTCGCGGGCTCAGCACGTGCAGAGCCGGGCCCCGCCCACATGGGCGTGGCCACGGGACAACGGGCCTATCACAGGAGCCCGTGGGCGTGGCTATGGCTACAGGGCGTGCCCAATGCATATATTATGACGTCAGCTCAAGGGCGTGTCTCTTCGCGCGTTGTGGGCGTGGTTTAGGTGACATGGGGGCGTGTCCTGGTGCTTTGTGGGCGTGGTCTCGGCGCCGCGCATGCGCGCTGGGCGGTCCCGGCGCGGCCATGGCGCACGGGCACGGGCCCGGCCGGTGCCGCTGCTGCGGGGAGGAGGCGGCGGAGCGCGGCGCGGCCTGGGGGCTGTACCTGCGCATCGACCGGCAGCGCCTGCAGTGCCTCAACGAGCGCCGCGAGGGCTCCGGAGCGACCGTGTTCCGCCCCTGGGAGGAGCGCGGGGACCGCTCACAGGTAGGGCCGGCAGCGGCGGTGGGAGCGGGGGGTGCGTTGGAAAGAGGGTGGGCAGCAGGGCAGGGAAGGGAACCCGCCCCTCGGTCCCGGGGAGGCACAGCTGGAGGGCTGTGTCCCGGTCTGGGGTCCTCAGGACAAGATAGGGAGCTGCTGGAGGGGGTCTAGTGGAGGCCACGAAGGTGATTTGGGGTCTGGAGCATCGCCCTGATGAGGAGAGATTGTGGGAGCTGGGCCTGGTCGGTCTGGAGAAGGGAAGGCTGAGAGGGGATCCCGTCAATCCGGAAAATATCCCCAAGGGGTGTCAGAGGATGGTGCCAGAGTGTTCAGTGAGAGGATGAGGAGCGATGGCCATAAACTAAAACACGAGTTCCACCCCTTCTTTCCATGAGGGTGGACAGAGCCCTGGAACAGCTGCCCGGGGAGGGCTGGAGTCTCCCTCTGTGGGGACATCCCAAACCCACCTGGAGGCATTCCTGTGTCACCTGCTCCAGGTGACCCTTCCTGGGCAGGGGGATTGCACTGGATCATCTCAGAGGTCGCTTCCAATCCTAAATACTCTGGGATTCTGTGAGCGAGGTACAGTGGTGCCCCCTGAACCCCACTGAGGTGACCCCCCGTGCTCCCTCCACCTGTCCCCACGTTCCCCCTGCTGTCCCCTGTGCTCCCCCACCAGTCCCTGTGTGCCCAGGGCCAGCCCTGACCTGCTCCTCTCTCTCCCCAGTTCGTCGAAAGCGACGATGACGAGGAGCTGCTCTTCAACATCCCGTAAGTTCTGTCCCCAAGCACCTCTGGCACCGTTCTGGCTGCTGGCAGGGCGTGTTCCTCACCTGGCAGCGAGGCACTGGGGCTGGTTTGGAGAGGCCAGAGGTGAAAACCCCGCTCTGTGTGTCCGGGCAGGTTCACGGGCAGCGTGAAGTTAAAAGGAGTCATTGTGATGGGTGAGGACGATGGGACGCACCCGGCTGAGATGAGGCTGTGAGTAAAACCAGCTCCCCCTTCCTCAGAGGGGTTGGGTGTTGTGGGGGCAAACTGGTGCCATTGTGAGAAGACAGAAGTCAATCCAGTTTCTAGCAGGGAACACCACTGGCAGTGCTGATGGATGGGCAGGAATCCCAACCTGCTGTTCGTAACTCCCTGGGTTTCCCTCTTGTCTTGCCAGGTTCAGGAACATTCCTCACATGTCCTTTGATGACACAGCCAAGGAAGCAGAGCAGACCTTCAGCCTGAGCCGGGATCCCTCGGGAGAGCTGGAATATCCCACCAAGTACGAGACAGACCCTGGGGCGTGGGGGCTGCTCCTCCCTGGCACAGCAGCTCTGTCCGGCCTTCCAAATTTAGGAAAGGGTCAGCACAGCTGCCCTCAGTAGGATTTGCCTCCCCAGCTCTTTCCTGTCCTCTGGAACCTCTTTCCCAGAGCCTGGGGGGGGGGAGAAGCTGTGTTGGCAGCCCAGGAATTCTTGGGGTGCAGAATCGTCCTGGGGTGCAGAATCATCCTGGTGTCCTGTCCCCAGCTCCTGGCTGACCCACAGGTGTGAGGGAAAACCCCCCTTGCTCCCAAGTCTGGCTCAGATCAGGGGGAGCTGCACATGGTGTGGGAGCCTGGGAGGTGGGGGAGTGGCAGCTCCGGTCTCAGGGTGTGTTTTCTTTCAGAATTGCCCGTTTCTCCAATGTTTACCACCTCTCCATGCACTTCCCAAAGAACTTCGGAGCAGAGACAACGAAGATTTTTTACATAGGCCTGAAAGGGGAGTGGACAGAGGTGAGCGAGAGCAGAGAGCAACCAGAGTGTAAGAAGGGCTGTAGATCATGGGTCGATTCCAGTTCTAGCAGAGAGAAGGGAGTGTGGGTAGTGTGATGGACAATCTGTGAGATGGGAATTGCTCAGCTCCTGCCAGCCAGGTGTTCAGGGGGGACGGGAATCCTGCTTTCCCTGGATTTAACACATTCCATCTCCACCCAGGCTCATCGCCACGAAGTCACCATCTGCAACTACGAAGCCTCGGCGAACCCGGCCGACCACAAGCTGGAACAAATCACCCCCCAGACTCACTTCATCTCCTAACGGGGCTGCCGGAAGCCTGCCTGCCGCAGGAACGGCTTGCCGAGGCGCCGGATCAGCTCCACGTTTCTGGGACAGACACAGCAGCGCGCTGTGAGGCGGCCCCGGGCCCGAAGGAGGCGGCGGAGCCGCTCTGGAGGCGCCGCCCGCGGGCAGCGTGTGCGGGGCCGGTACCGGCTGTGACTGACAATAAACACGCTGCGGTGCAGAGCTGTGCGCTGTCCCTGAGTGCGGGTCGCGGTCCTGCTGTGTCCGCGGGTGGCGCCGGCGCTGAGGCGGGGAGGGCGGTGGAGGCCGGGGCCTGTCCCCTTAACCCGTCAGCCGCCGGGGGCAGGGCGCTGTGGGAAGGCCGGAGCCTTTCGCCGATAAGCGCCTGTGGGCCTGGTCGGGGCTGAGGTCGGGGCCAGAGCCGGGGCCGTCCCCACCGCGGGACCCGAGCGGGACCCGGTGCCCGTTTCCACCATGGCCGCCCCGTCCCGCCCGGCGCCGCGCGACGTCACTTCCGCCGCGCTGCCGGAAGTTCCGGTGGGAGCGCGTCAGGGGGGAGCCGCGAGGAGCGCGCGCGCCGGGCCGCGGGAGAGGTGCGGGCGGGGGGGGGGGGGCGGCACGTACCACCGGGGCGCGGCGGGGGGGGGGGGCGGAACCGGGCAGCGGCGCGGCGGGGGGGGACGTACCACTGCTGCGGGCGGGGGGGGCGGAAGGGGGGGTGTGTTCCGTGAGGGCCGCGGGGATGGGGGGGGGGAGCGGCGGGGCCCTTCCCGGGGTTTAACGGGGAATTAACGGGGAGAAGGCCGGGGGAGTCGCCGGGGGTCCGCGATTGTGGCTTGGCGGGTGCCGGTGCGGTAACGGGGGAGCGCTGAGGACTCGCAGCCTGCAGGGAACCCGCCCCCCCAAAGCCCCGGTTTTGGCGGAAAACCGGCGGTCCCGGCCGCGGGGATCCCGCCTCCATCCGCTCCCAGGCGGGATTTCTCCAGCCCCCGCTGGATTCCGCTCCCTGCGGGGCTGCGGGCCCCGGGCGGCGGGCAGGCTGAGGCACGGTAATTAATGCTAATTAACGATTGATGAGCGCGTCCCC
Organism: Coloeus monedula; assembly: GCF_965178545.1. NCBI lineage: Eukaryota > Metazoa > Chordata > Aves > Passeriformes > Corvidae > Coloeus > Coloeus monedula. The sequence goes on along the minus strand of NC_138804.1, from coordinate 1,373,565 downwards.
GCCGCCGTGTCACTGGTGCGGCCGGCTTGGGGTGCGACACCTCCAAACAGCCCAAATGGGACCCAAATTCACCTCCTGGTTCTGTGTTGGTGCCTTTACACCCGCACAGGCACGGCTGAGGGCTTTGAGCCTTCCCGTTGCTCGGGGTTCCCGTTGTGTTCGCTCCAGCAGCGGGGCGGGATCATCCCAGGGGATCATCCCAGGGAATCATCCCAGGGGATCCCCAGGTGCGGAATCATCCCAGGCGATCCCCAGGTGCGGTGCTTGGGGCAGCTCTGACCATCCCAAGCTCTGCTTTCCCTGGAGATTCCCAACAAGGCAGCGCTCAGGGAGCGCATCCCATCACCTGCCAGGGCAAGATGCTTTTATTTCTGGCTCTGTGTCCCCGCCAGGGTTCTTGGCAGGTGCGGTGGCTCCTGGCCGGTTGTTTTGCCCCTGGAGTACACACGAGCACGTGGGCCGTGTGTCTGTGTCAGATCCGGGGAGCTGCTCGTTCGCGGTGTTTTTATTTGAGTCGGGAAGCCGCTGACGAGCAGTCGGTGGAACGAGCTGGGCAGGTCTTGGCCGGCTGCTGGGAGAGGGACCAGGCTGTTTCTCGTGGGTAAGGCTGGCTGCTGGGGTTCCCGGATTTTGGGAGGGTTTGGGGTGATCCTGTGTCGCCTCGACCCGCTGGGGGAGGTGAAGCTGGAGCAGAGTGTGGAGGATGAGGAAAGGCCACCCGAGGGGCAGCTCTGCTTTTTGTGACAGGGACAGGACTCTGGAGCGGCTGGAGCTGTGCCAGAGGGGGTTTAGGGTGGATTTCAGGGAAAGGTTCTTCCTCCAGAGGCTGCTGGGCACTGCCCAGGCTCCCCAGGGAATGGGCACGGCCCTGAGGCTGCCAGAGCTCCAGGAGCGTTTGGGCAGCGCTGCCAGGGATGCCCAGGGTGAGGTTGTTGGGGTGTCTGTGCAGGGCCTGGGGCTGGGCTGGATGATCCTTCATCCTTTCCAGCTCGGGATATTCTGTGATCGTGCTCCAGAGGCTGATCCCGCTCCTGGGGATGATGGCAGTGCCTTAACCAAGCTCTGATCTAATTAGTCCTGGTGGGTCGATGGGATCAGGGAGGCCTCGTGGGGTGCTGGAGTTGTGATTTGTGATGTAGTGGGAACAAACACCGTGGACTGTTGTGGCTGAAGGTGTCGTGGGAGCTGTCAGCTCTGCGGGATCTGGGATTCAGGAGGTGACAGGACAGCGGTGGTGACCCTGCCTGCTGTCCTGGGCAGGGTGTCATCCATCACTGGGGGCACTCAGATCAGCTCCCAGTGCTCTGGTTCATCCTAAACAGCTCCATAAAACAGGGCTGGACCTTTATTGGTGCAGCAGAGCCTGTGCTGCTGTGTGCCAAGAGTTTCCTGCTTCCTGGTCAGAGCAGATGTGGGTCAGGCTCCGGGAGGGCATGGAGGGATGCAGGAAAGCAGGGATGCTGAGGCTGCGCTGCCTGGGCAGCCACAGGAGTAACTTTGGCTCTGAGCTGTAATTTCCAGGCTAATTTTAACACTTCCAGCCCCCCACGCGCCCGTCCCGCCGCTGCCACGCGGGGAGCGTTTGCTGCTCCTGGACTCTCCAGCACTGCCAGCTCGGAGTGTGAGGTGTCCCAAGGGCTTCAACATCAAAGCCTTCACCTGCTCTTTAATTTTCCCCCAGAACAGCTGCTCCTCTGGACTGAGCAGTTGCTGAAGGGGCGGGTGAGAGGTTTGTTTTCCTGCCTCACCTCTGTGTCCCGCAGGTGCCAGTGTCGATCCCTCTCGGTGTATGTGTGGTAACAACATGTCTGTCCCCCTCCTCGCCGACGCTGTCACCGTGTCAGGGGCAGAGCGGGAGACCGCCGCGGTAAGGGCTGCACCCTCCCTCCCTCCCTCCCCTGCTGCTCCCCCTTGGAAAACAGGGAGCTGCTTCCAGCAGGTTCAGAGGAGCCCAGCATGGGGAAGGCAGGGTCATCGAGGGCTCTGTGGCTGTCCTTGGGCTGGGCTGTTTGCTCCAGTGTGGGAGGCTTAGGGGTTGCTGGAGCTGGAGATGAAAAGCCTGCGGAGGTGGATTTGTGAGTCCTTGGTGATACAGGGGAGGAATTGCTCCCTGTGAGGGTGGGGAGGCCCTGGCACAGGGTGCCCAGAGCAGCTGTGGCTGCCTCTGGATCCCTGGCAGTGCCCAAGGCCAGGCTGGATGGGGCTTGGAGCAGCCTGGGACAGTGGGAGGTGTCGCTGCCCATGGTGGGGGTGGCACTGGACGGGCTTTGAGGTCCCTTCCAACCCATTCTGGGATTCAGTCTGGGCCTCTGCTCTGGTGGGTGCTCCTTGTCCCTCTGCTGTGCAGAGGAGCTGGGACCTGCCTGTGGCAGCTCTGTGGCAGGATGACATCCCTGACCCACCCATCCGCTGTGCTCCAGCAGCACAGACGTGTCCTGAGCTAATTTGAGCCTCTTCCAGTTGGTGACTAAGTGTCCATTTGCCACCTCCCTGCCAGCCCAGCCCAGCCCAGCCCTGCCCCGTCCCAGGGCACCACTCTCACACCAGCTAATTCCCTTCCTTCTCTGTTTAACAGGTCATTTTCCTACATGGCCTTGGAGACACGGGGTGAGTATCCCTGGAGCTGGCTCCAGCTGGGATGTGTGGTTTGCCAAATGCAGATCCTGGCTTTTTGCTGCTGCTTTCCTCTGGGGACATCTTTGGGATTTGTGTGGGGCTTTGGGCTGGGGTCGGCAGCCATTCCTGCACCAGCCTCGCAGGGAAAGGCAGGGAATTGCTGCTGGCAGCTGTCTGCACTTGAATATTTATGATCCCGGCAGCCTGGCAGCCCCCCACCCCCCGCGGGTGGATTTTGTGCTGCCTTCAGGGATTGCTGATAAGCACTGCGGCTTTTCCAGTCCTTGGCAGGGCTGACAGCTGGGCTGGGCCCGGACCAGAGCATCTCTGTTGTGCAAGGCCACCTCAGAGGTCCCAGGGTGGTGACAAAGGGCTTCTCCCTGTCCAGGAGATTCCCGCCTCCCTGTCCTCCCTGCCTGCAGCTCCGGGGCTTTGTGTGCTGCCCTCAGAGGGGATCGGTGTTGGGGGGGCTTCACGGGGGGTTTAGGCTGCCTGGGTGGGTAAAATAAGCTCAGGGGAGGGGTTGGGGGGCAGCAGCCTCAGGAAGATGGCTTGGACAAGCCTTGGCCTCATCTCTCCTCCCATCCCTCCCCAGGCACAGCTGGGCCGATGCTCTCTCCTCCATTCGCCTCCCCTACGTGAAATACATCTGCCCTCACGCGTAAGTGCTGCCCTGGGGAGGCTGGGGGGCTTCTTGGGGGGCCCTGAGGCTGCCAAGGCTCCTGGGGGAGGCAGGTGGTGGCCTGAGCCCAGCAGGGCTGCCCAGCCAGGCTGGCTCTGCTGCTGTGGCTGGTTCCTGCTGCAGGCACAGCTGTTCCCACAGAGCTGAGCAGCACCAGAGGCTCTTTTCTTTCCCCTCCTGTCCTGTTTCTCCCTGGTGGCTGCAGGGAAGGACGAAGGCACTGGAGCTCTCTGTGCATCCCCTGGTCAGGCAGGAGGGGGCCCAGCAGGAGAGGGAGAGGGGTCAGTCCTCCTGCTCCCCTCAGACCTGAGCTAAACCACCCAAAACGTTCCTCCGCAGGCCCCGGATCCCGGTGACCCTCAACATGAAGATGGTCATGCCCTCCTGGTCAGTGCTTTGGGGGACAGGGCTGGGTGGGACCCTTTTGGGGAGTGAGAGGGATGGGGAGACAAAATCCACTGTCCTGTTGGGGCCAGGGAAGGGCAGAGCACACCCAGCTCCTGCCTCCCCACGCTCTGGGTGCTGGGAGAGGTTTGGGCTGACCCTGCTGCTTCTCCCAGGTTCGACCTGATGGGATTGACTCCAGATGCACCTGAGGATGAAGCTGGGATCAAGAAAGCTGCAGAAAACAGTAAGGAGCTTTGGGGAGGGGGGAGTGCTGAGCTTCTGGGTGCCTCTCCCTCGCTGGGACTGGAGCAGGTGTCTTCCTTCCACCTCTCCTTTGTTTCTGCTCTGCTGCCATCCCAGCAAACCTTTCCCCTGGGATCTTTGGCACCTGCCTGTCCCTGATGTGCACCCTGAGGTGTGGGGTGATGCTTTTTAGCCCCCCTCCCCTTCCACTGACCCATTTCTCCCATTTCCTTCCAGTTAAAGCAATCATTGAGCACGAGATGAAGAACGGCATCCCCCCCAACCGCATCATCCTGGGGGGCTTCTCACAGGTGAGATCAGGATCAGGACCCCAATTCCTGCTCCAAATCCTCACAGGGAGGTGGTGCATGGGTGAGCTGGGTCTGAGGCCATCCCTGGATCCCCCTGGTTGCCCCATGGCACTGATTGCACCCTCCCCTCCTGCAGGGCGGTGCCTTGTCGCTGTACACGGCTCTCACCTGCCAGCACCAGCTGGCCGGGATCGTGGCACTCAGCTGCTGGCTCCCGCTCCACAAGGCCTTCCCACAGGTACCCCACGGGCAGGGACCCTCAGGATGGGGCAGTTTCCCCACTGGAGCTCTCCAGTTTTCCAGCAGCTCTCCCTCGTGAGGAGGGGAGCTGCTGGGTGAGGTGTTGGGGACACAAACAAAGCACCTGCTTGGTGTCCCCTCACCTGGGCACCTCTGAGTGTCCCCTCCTCTGGCAGGCGGCGAACAACGGCGTGAACAAGGACATCGCCATCCTGCAGTGCCACGGGGAGATGGATCCCATGATCCCCGTGCGTTTTGGGGCCCTCACTGCCGAGAAGCTCAAGTCTGTTGTCACCCCCACCAAGGTGCAGTTCAAAACCTACCCCGGCGTGATGCACAGTTCCTGTCCTCAGGTCAGTGCTGGGGCTGCAGGGAGGGGATGGGACCCCCTGGGTGGTCATCAGTGATGGGACCCATGGGAATGGCCTGGAGCTGTGTCAGGGGAGGGTTGGGATGGATTTCAGGGAAAGGTTCTTCCCCCAGAGGCTGCTGGGCACTGCCCAGGCTCCCCAGGGAATGGGCACGGCCCTGAGGCTGCCAGAGCTCCAGGAGCGTTTGGACAGCACTGCCAGGGATGCCCAGGCTGGGATTTGGGGTGTCTGTGCAGGGCCTGGGGCTGGGCTGGGTGATTCCTGTGGGTCTCTTCCCTTTGGGATCTTTGGGACCAACCCCAGCACTGTGGGTCAGGCAGGGTGGGGAACACATGAGATCTCTTTGTTCCTGACTTCCCCCGGGGGAGGCTGCAGAGCCTCGGGTCCCGTTCCCGGGGCACAGCCCGGCCTTTGGGGAGCCCCGGAGCCGACGGGCTGCGCACTCCCCGCAGGAGATGATGGCGGTGAAGGAGTTCATCGAGAAGCTGCTGCCCCGCATCTGAGCGGAGCCGCTCGGGACTGTCGCCGGGGCGGGGGCCGAGGTCGCCGCCGCCCGTCTGCCCCCGTGACCCGCCCGCTGCAAACGGAAGCCATGGCCCCCCACCGCACCTCCCGCCCGTGCCCGCGCCCCGCACCGCGTCCCCTCCGGCCGGGGGTGCCCGCCCGCCCCGCTGCTCCCGGAGCCCACATCGGAGCTGGCTAAGGCGAGTCTGGGAGGGGCCTCTTCTCTCCTGCTCTGGCTCCGAGCGCTTCCCGGGGGGAAGTCACCGTCCCCTCGGCCCTCCGCGGGGCTGGCACGGCGCGGGTGAGGTTTTCCTCTTGGGTTTGGGGTTTTTGTACCAGTATTAGGGGCGGGACGTGCCCGGCTGCGGCGGGAGGAGCGGGGCAGGGCTGGGGCACCTTGGGCGCTCTCGGCCTCCGCTCAGGCGACTCACGGGTTTTCAGTCAGAGCTCAGGAACCCGGGACTCCCCTGCGGACGCCTCCAGGCCCCGGGGCAGGCTCTGCCCTGGGCTGGCACCGCCAAAGGCTGCCCGGGGCCGGCAGGGAGGGTCAGTGCAGCTCCCGCACCTCCTGCACGGCCCTGCCTGTCACACACGCACACTCCCCTCAACCATCGGCCTGGGGCAGCTCTGCCCTCCTGAGATAATCACCTCCTTCCTGCTGCTCCTCCTCTTGTTGCTTTTACAATCTCCATCTCCTCCTCCTCAGCCCCGCGGGTCCCAGCGGCATCTCCCCCATCCCCCAGCCCAGCTCTGCACCCTCGGAGCCCCCAGGCTTCGTTTACACTCACGGAGCCATCGGCCCCGTCTTCAGTGTCTCTCTTGCTGCTACTTGTCCTTCCCTGTGGACTTGGGCTGACTCGGGGAGGGAGAGGTGAGGTGGGGTGCCCGGACCCCGGGTTTGGCTCCTGGTGCAGCTGGAAGGAGCAGCTTTGCTCGCAGCCATCATCTCACCGGCATCTGAGCCCGGGTGCTGCTGTTCCCCATCCTCTGTGCTTCCGGGGATCTCCTTGCTCCCTGGGACTGGGGGCTCTGGCCCCCCCATGTACAATCACCAGTGTCCCTCACCTGTGGCTTGTCCCCTCCCGAGTGCTTGCATCGTGCTGGGGTGCGGGGCCAGGCCCGTCCCTGGCAGCTCCCCGGGCACAGGCCCCGAATGTCTCCTCTGGGGGGGCTCCTGGCCGACCCTCCCCTCCCACAGGGCCCAGGGCAGTGGCTGTGGAGCAGCTCTGCCCTCACCCCCTCTTCCCCTGGGCTGAGCCCCCGCCCGGGGCTGATCATGGCTTTTAAAACACCCCCACATTCATTCCCCTGGCCCCAGGGCTGGCCCCGCTCCCCCTGCCCAGCCCCAGGGAGCCTCTGCCCGGTGCCCCGGGGCCAGCGAGGCGAGGGCTGCCTGGGGCTGCCTCGGGAGCTGCTCCGGGGGGCTCTGGGGGGGCTCAGCCCCAGCAGTTGTGCTCCAGCCCTGCTCTCCCTGCCCGGGATGCACAAAGCAATAACGGCCCTCCGGAGAGTCGGAGCGTGGGGCCCGCCCTCGGCTGGGCTCTTGGCTTGGGCTTTGCTTCGGGTTTTAGTTTCTGCCACTTTTAGGAAGTCTGAAACAGCAGAGCTGCTGCTGGCACCAGGGGGAGCCCGGCTCTGCCCCTGCCCTGGGCTCTGCCCCTGCCCTGGGCTCTGCCCTGCTGGCTCTTCTATGCTGTGTTTTAATGCTGCTGTGCCCCGGCCCCCCCTGCTCGGCTGGGGGGGGCACGAGAGGGTGGCAGGGGTGGGACTGCAGCTCCTTGGGATCACCAGGGGCTGGCAGGGGTGGGATTGCAGCTCCCTGGGGGCTCCAAGGGCTGGTGATGGACAGACTGACCTGTTTGACTGTGAACTGGAACCGTGTGCGATGGGGGGGGCCCGGGACCATCCCTGGGGGCCCCGCTGGGCCCCTCTGCAGAGCATTCCTGCTCACTCCCTGCCCGAGCAGTGCCGGGACTCCGGGAGGGAGAACGGCTTCTCTCCATTCCTCAATACAGCTTTGGGTTTTTTTTCTTTCGGGTTTTTTTTTGGTTTTGTTTTTCTTCTCTCGTCTTCCTTGTACATGTTTGGGGTTTTTGTGTGTGTGTGCGTGCGTTCCACAGAGAATCAAGGTGAAATAAATCCTCAACCTATCCCAGAGCTGAGCTGGCGTCATCCCTGGCCAGGCAGGATGAGAGATTTTGGGGGGGAGTGGGGTTGGCACGAGGCCCCAGGGTGCCATTTTTAGGGGCAGCAGCTCTGGCTGAGGGGAAGCAGAACAAAGCTGCCACTTAGAAAGTAGGAAAGTTTATTTAAAAACAAATCAAAAGCTCAATTCATAATTTAGGAGCATAAGTTATTCATCCAGCTGACAGCACACGGGGCTGCCTGCGTCATCCCTGCCCTGTGGAGCCCTGGGAGCTGCCAGGAATAAATAGGAGCAGTGTGGGACAGGGGGGCAGAGCCGGCTCCTGGGCAGCCTTTGGCAACGGGGTTTGGGAAGTGGCTGCCACAGGAGGCCAAACCAGGCACCGAAAGGGGGCTGTGGGCAGCCAGGACAGGCTGGCACAGCCCTGGGCAGGGGCTTCTCTGGCTCAGCAGGAGAGGTGGGAGATGAGATTTGGTCCCCAAAACCACACTGAGGGTCAGGGAAAAGGGGGGGTGGAGGAAGCCCTTGGCCCTGGAGCCCAGGCCTGGGGAAATGAGCCACGGTGGCCTTGGAATGTGAGTGGTCCCTGTGAGAGATTCCTGGTGCCCTCTCTGTGCCAGGTGGGGCAGGAGGGAACGGGGGGTCTGCTGCAGTTTGGGCTCAGCAGGACTCAGAGGTCCCAGTGCTGGATGCAGCCACTGCCCAGGGCACAGGCAGGGCCCAGCAGCACCTGCTCCCAGCCAGGGCTGGCACCAGCCCCTGGGTCTTCCCATGGCGGGTTCCATGCCCGGGGTGCCAAACCAGGCCCTGGCTCTGTTCTCCATTGTGGTTCTGCTCTGTGAGATGCAAGGACCTGGGGAGATGAGGATGAGGAGAGGAGAGGCCGAGGATGCTCCAGCCTTCCTGCCCCGTGCCAGAGGCAGGAGGGGGAGCTGGAACTGCTCTCCCAGGATGGTGACAGCTCTGGGAAGGTGGCAGGGCTGGCTCAGAGCAGCCCCCAGGCCCGGCCAGCCCTCGGCCACGGCTCAGTTCTTGCTGAAGCCCGTGGGGTTCTGCAGCTGCCACCGCCACAGGTCCTCACCTGGAACAGGCAGAGGGGAGGTGAGGGAGGACAGGGGCCTGGCAGTGCCCAGCATGCCAGGGAGGGGATGCCCTTACACATCTTGTCCAGACCAAAGGCAGCTTTCCAGCCCAGCTCCCGCTCGGCCAGCGCGGGGTCAGCGTAGCAGGAGGCCACGTCTCCCTCCCGCCGGGCCGTGATCCGGTACTTGATCTGCAGGGAGAGCAGCACCGTGGGCTCCAGGGGCTCCCAGAGGGGCTGAGGGAACGCTGCCAGAGCTGCTGTGGGGGCATCAGGGTGTCTGTGGGAGCAGCTGTGCCCAGGACCCTGCAGGTCTGCCCTTACCTCCCTCCCCGAGGCTTTCTCCATGGCCCGGACCATCTGCAGCACGGAGTAGCCGGTGCCTGTGCCCAGGTTGTAGACCTGGGAGGAGGATAAGGGACATGCATCAAGGGGAGAAGGGCCAGGCTCCCCTTCAGCCCCCATCAGGAGCCCCACACCCCCCAGGGCTGGCAGCAGCCCAAGGTTGGTACCTTGCAGCCACAGTTCTCCTTGAGCTTCTTCAGAGCAGCGATGTGGCCCTTGGCCAGATCCACGACGTGGATGTAATCCCTGACTCCTGGGGGATGCAGAGGGTGAGGGCAGAGCCCGGGGTGCAGCCAGGGATTTGGGAATCTGAAATTGCGCCCGTCCCGTGACGCACCCGTTCCATCGTCCGTCTTGTAGTCGTTCCCAAAGACGCTCAGGAATTCCCGGCGTCCCACGGCCACCTGCACAGAGGGACAGGCCCATGGGAGCCCTGCCACCCTGGGCCCCCTCCCTGTGAACCCCCAAGGGCTGTGGGGGTGATACCTGTGCCACGTAGGGCATGAGGTTATTGGGGATCCCCTGAGGATCTTCTCCGATCATCCCCGACTCGTGGGCGCCGATGGGGTTGAAGTAGCGCAGGAGGACGGCGTTCCAGTCCTGGGGACACACGGACGGGGCCGCCGGGTCACCCCCGTGGGTGGGGACAGACCTGGGCTGCAGCCCCATGGGGCAGCTCCTCACCCTCTCTGCTTTGCAGAGATCCCGGATCATCTCCTCGATAAAGAACTTGGATTTGCCGTAGGGGTTGGTGCAGCCCCCGACCGGGTGCTTCTCGTCCAGGGGGAGGTACTTGGGGTCCCCGTAGACGGTGGCAGAGCTGCTGAACACGATGTTCCTCACGCCGTGGGCCTTCATGGTCTGGGAGAAGGGAAGGGCCAGCACGGATCCCGCTCAGTGCCTGTGCCAGCCCTCCACAGGCGCCGGCAGGTCCCGGGACAGGGAGGAACCCCAGGGAGCAGCGCAGGATCGCTGCTGGCTCCTCTCACCTCCAGCAGCCGGATGGTCCCGGTGAGGTTCACTCTGTAATATTCCAGAGGCTTCTGCACAGACTCCCCCACGGCCTTCAGCCCCGCAAAGTGCATCACGGCCGAGAAACGGTGCTGCAGGGGGAAACGGGCTGGGCACCAGTGCCACGGCAGCAGGGGAGGGGAGCTCCAGGCAGGAACCAGCCAGAACTCCCCCAGGAGCTCCGTTCAGGCAGCCCAGGGGGCTCCATGGCCCACAGGAACGTGGGGCACAGCGTTTCCTCCCTGCTCCCGTGGCTCCCACCCCTAGCACGGAGCCCAGGAGGCACCCAGGGCACTGCAACTCCTGCTCTCACCTTCCTGAAGAGCTCCTGCAGTGCGGCCTCGTCCGTGATATCGAGCTCCTGGAAGAGCACGGGCTGGTGCACGATGTCCTGCACGCGCCGGAGGCTCTCGGGGAGCTCCTCTGATCCTGGGGGATGGAGGGGAGTGAGGAATTGCTGGAGTCGGGCACAGCCCGAGCCAGGATGGGGCTCCCCGTACCTCGGATGGCGTTGTGGAAGTTGTCGATGACCACGGGGACATACCCAGCCTGCAGCAGCTCCAGCACGCAGTGGCTGCCGATGTAGCCGGCGCCGCCCGTCACCAGGATCTTCTCTGCCATGGCTCCCTGCGGGGGAAAAGCCCCAGATCCTTCAGCTGCGGGGTGGGCACAGCTCGGACGCTGTCACGTCAGCACGGCCTCCAGGTACTTCCAGGAGGGACCAGGTGTGGCCAGCCTGGTCACACCTCCCGGACACGGGGGTGCCACATCCCGGACACAAGGCCAGGTTCTTCCTGTTAAACCCAGCCGAGCTCCTGGGCTCACCCATTTCCCTCAGGCTTTACCCAAAGGGCAGGAGTTCTCATTATTAATTAATTAATTGATTAATTGGGGCGGTCTCAACAGGGGTATCAGCTGTGCCCTTCACCCATTCCGTGTTTCTCCCCCAGCTCCTAAACACGGTCCCAGCCTCCCCCCCCAGTGCTGGCCCCACTCCACGTCTCCTCCCCAGGAAGGTGGACTTTGGGGCACTGCAAAGCGCAGCCACGTCCGTGGGACCCGGCGGCTCCGTCGCGGGCAGGACCCACGGTGTTCCCAGGGGATGTGGAGCCAGAGCCGGGAGATTTCCCCCCAGGAGCTGCGGCTCGGGCTGGAACCCAACCTGAGCCCCCCAGCCGGGCCCGCCCCGGGGCTGCGGGAGGGAACAGCACCTGGGCCAGGTGGGAGAGGGCGGGGAAGGCAAAACAACGCGGATTTGAGCAGGGAAGCGCGGCCAGGGCCGGGAGGGACCGGAGGAGCCGGGCCCGGCGGCAGAAGGTACCCCGGGGAGTGGATTCCTTCCCGGGGCTGAAATCACCCCAGGGGCCCGGAGAGACCCCGGAGTCTGGATTCATCCCAGGGCCTGGAATCACCCCAGGGACCCATGGAGACCCGAAACCCCGGGGGTTTGGGTTCTCCCTACCAAAGGAAGCAGGGCAGGGCAAGGCAGCACGTCCGTCCCCCTGCCCGCTCCCCGATCCTTCCCGGTCCCCCCCGCTCTCTCACCCTCCGCTGCCGCCGCTCCCGCTCAGCCCCGCGCGGGGCGCGGCCCCTTTAAGGCCGGGCCTTGGCCCCGCCCCCCCGGCTCCCCGCGCGCGGCTCCTCCATGGAAACGTGTCACGGCTACGGGGCGGCGGCGCGGACAAAACACCGCGGAGGGACGGCGGCCACTGGTGCGCGCGGTGCCGCAGCGCCCCCTGGTGGCGGGAGGAGGCCGCTGCCCCGAACCCCGCTCGCGTTTTTTGCCCGATTCCGCCTCATTTCTGCGGCGCTCATTAGCGAAGGGTTGGGAATTGTTTCAGTTTATCGAAGCGATGTGGAGAGGCGGTACACGCGGCCTCACGCTCGCCCCGCCCCCTGAAAGGACGAGGCTCCTCCGCTCGTCTCCAGTCTCACAAAGAAACTGTTCAATAAATTATTTTAAATAGAGGAGTTCCCAAGGACCTGATCACCGAGAGGAGCAGAGGTGTTTCTGCTTTCTGGGGGTGGAAGGAACTCCTTACCCCCCCCAGCCCGCCATGATGCAGCATTCCCACACAGAAGAGGCCCTTGGAACCAAACCAGCAGCAAAAGCTCCTTAGCTGGTTTTTTAATTTTAATTTTAAATTTTTAATAGTTTAGATTATTAAATAACATGTTTATTACTGCTGGCATTTAGAGGTATCTTACAACAGATACACAGTCCAGTAGCACAGTCCCTGAAGGCTGAGATGGCCCAAGGCTGGCACCTGGAGCACGGGGAGAACCTCTGGACTCAGCCCTCGCCTTTGCAGAGGGGAGAGAAGGGAGGAAGGGCAAAGCCTGACCTGGAGAAGTGCTCTAACTGCAAAATCTGTGCCTTGTCCTTTGCTCTGCAGGCAGGAGCTGGTGGGTGCTGGTCTGGTCAGAGCTTTTCTCAGCCCTTCCATGTCCTCCCTTCTTTAAGGCAAATGGTGACATCCTCAAGGTCCAATATAATACAATAAAATAGAATATTCTTTCATTTCTTCACAATTCTGGTGCATTTTCAGTTTCCTCTCAAACGCTGAGCCGGGAAGGAGCTCGGGAGATCAGAGAGGAATCCCAGCCAGTGCTGGATCCTCAGTTTTTTCTTGATCCAAGGAGAAATTCCGCTCAGTGTCACAGTCTGCAGGATGCCTGAGACACCTTGGAATTGGTTCTTCTGTTCAGAGCATTGCAAATGAAGGTGCCTGTGTCCATCAGCTTCTGGAGATCCACTCCCTGCATGGAAAAGGCACAGGACACACCTTGAGGGACATCTCCCACCATCCCAGGTTGCTCCAAACCCCATCCAACCCAGTCTTCGACACTGCCAGGGATGGGCAACCTGTGCCAGGGCCTCCCCTCCGTCACAGGGAGTATTTTTTCCCTAATTTCCCACCTAACCCTGCCCTCTGTCAGTGGGAAGCCATTCCCCTTGTCCTGGCACTGCAGGCCCAGTCAGCCTCCCTGGCTGCCCCCAGCACGCTCAGGCTCCCTGGGCCAAATCCTGCCCCGTGCTGAGGCCTGAGCAGAGCCCAAGGCAGCTGCCACTCACCGTGTGGATGCCCAGCCCGTTGAGCATGTACACCAAATCCTCTGTGGCCACGTTGCCAGAGGCTCCCTGGGCATAGGGACACCCTCCAAGGCCAGCCACGGAAGCGTCGACCACGCTCACCCCCATCTGCAAAGAAACCCCCAGTCAGGGGCTGCTCTGGAAGCACAAAATCTGCAATTCCCGAGCAAGCACAAAAAACCCCAAGGGAAGGTGTTTTATTTGTGTGGTTGCCCCATCCCTGGAAGTGTCCCAGGCCAGGCTGGACACGGCCTGGAGCAGCCTGGGACAGTGGGAGGTGTCCCTGCCCACAGCAGGGGGTGAACAGGATGGGCTTTAAGGTCCTTCCAACCCACCCATCCCATGAGTCTGCGATCCAGAGCAGGAATCCCACCTGGAGGGCTACCAGGATGTTGGCCAGAGCCTGTCCATAGGTGTCGTGGCAGTGGACAGCCAGAGCCCCCACGGGCACCTCCTTCATGACCACTGTCAGCATGTCCTTCATGCTGCCGGGGGTGCCCACGCCGATGGTGTCCCCCAGGGAGATCTCGTAGCACCCCATGGAGTACATCTTCTTGGAGACCTGTGCAACAGCCAGCACGTGCACTCAGCTCCTTCCCTCCCTGGAGCTGCAGTCCTGCTGTGCCATGATTCCCTGGACACTCTTCTCTGGGATTTAAAACCTCCCCATTTCAGCTGGATTCAGTCTCTGAGAACCTGGAACCTCCCCTTTGGTTAAACGGTCTGACACATCCCCCAGTGCCCACTTCACATCCCCAAAAATGAGTCAAAGGCCTCCCAGGAATTCTGGCTGTATTTATGACTGACTCACCTCTGCAACTTTAGCTGCAGAAATCTTCCCTTCATAGGGACATCCGAGGACACAGGAAACATATCTGTGGTTAAAAAGAATCCCACACTTTTAGTCAGGAAGGGGCAGTGGGATTCTACTGGACAAACCAGTCAGTACTTGTACATTTTCCATGTCTATAGGATGGGAGAATTAATTTTATGTTCCAGAAGTCCAGAGGACAAAGGCTACAGGATTTCAACAATTCCTTCTTCCATGGGTGTGAAAAGTTTTCCAAGGGCTGGTGGGTTTGTGATCTGTGCATTTCCATGTGGGATGTTTGCCAAGAAAATCTGATCCAAAGCGATCCTGGATCATTCCTGAATGAATGATTACACGGTGGGTGAATTCCAGCAGGAACTCCTTACCCCCTGACAGGAATGCTGGCTTCCCTGGCTGCCTTCATGACCTCGTCAAACCTCTCCAGGCTCTCCTCTATGGAGCAGTTGATGTTTTTCTTGGTGAACAGCTCGGATGCTGCCCCAAAGATCGACACCTCTTTGGCCCCTGCTGCCACCTGCAAATAAAAAATCCCAAAGTGGAATCACAGGACCACTGAGGGTGCAAAAGACCCCTGAGATGAGCGGTCCAACCCTTAACCAGCTCTGCTGTTAAGTCAAAGCCAGGTGATTTTTCTTATGAGGGAAATGACAAACAGCCACCACTTCATGACTTCACTGCCGAGCGTTAATTCGAGGGTTTCGATGGCACCTCTTGGTAGAGATGTCTCAAACCAGCTCCACAAACACTTCCCTTTACAGAGCCCCTTCTGTTCCTAAAGAAACCTGCCTTGCTTACTTACACTTGAAGATCCTGGAGCCCTTCTCCAACCTCAATGACTCTATGATCTACAATCTCTGATGACAGCTCTCTCATTTTATAAAAGTGTTTTTCCCCCAAATAACCCAATCCTTCCCTCAGTTCATTCTGCAGCAAAACCACCAGGACACATCCAAGTTTGCCTTGAAAAGGGTGAAGTCACAGGTACAGCAGCAAAGGATCAGGTGGCACTGAAAACAGCACCATGTGGATTTTCAGGTTCTCCCAGCCCTTACCGCTGCCTGGAATCCCTTCAGGTTTGGAGTCAGCACAGGGTAGCTGATCCCAGGTAATTTATTAATGCCCTGCATGACCTCGGTGTGATCAGCCATCTGCAAAGCAAACCAGGAAAGCTCTGTGAGGGTCAGTCAGTCTGCCAGTCACAAAATCATCATTAAAATTCCTTCTTATAACGGGCACAGAAATATTTAGGGATCAGAGCCTCTAAAAGCAAAGAGAAATGCACCCTGTGAGGGGTCAGGAGTCACCCAGCCAGGCCAATGTGCACAACCAGCTGTTTGTGTGGGACCTGCCTGTCCCTGTGCTCTTTCCAGGGCCCAAAGGGAAGCTCTGGGATATCACAGCTCCTCTGCTGGCTCTTGCCCAGTAACAGCGAATCTGGAGCAAGCAGCATCACTGGATTGCTGTACTTTTAGAACCACTTCAAGTCCTCTCCGCACACCGACCTGAGGAACCCACTTGGGGGACACGAAGCTGGTGGCCTCTATGACCGGCAGCCCCGTCTCTGACAGCATGTTGATTAAATTGATCTTCACTGGTGTGGGTACAACATTCTGAAAAGAAGAAGAATGACCTAAAGTTATTAATTTCACATTACAGTTTTCACTGAGAAAATTTTTTTTTCAATATCAAAAAAGCTTCTAAAGAACAAAAGAAGCCGCGTTGGTGGGCACAGTGGGACATTCGGGGGATTTGGTTGGACAACCTCCCCCGGGAGGTGCTGGGAGCCCGAACCCGCCGGTACCTTCTCGTTCTGGAGCCCGTCTCGGGGTCCCACCTCCACCACCTTCACGCGCTTCGGGTACCCCGCGCTCGCCGCCGCCGCGGAGCTCACCTGGCACGGAGAGAAGAGTCAGCCGAGCCCCGCTCGGCTCCGTGCCAGCACCCCCCGCTCCCTTTGCTCCCCGATCCGACCCCTGCCCGCTCCCTTCCCCCCGTTCCGCTCCCTCACGGGCCGCAGCGATCCCGCCCAGCGCGGCAGCAGCCGCCGCGCCGCCGCCATGTCCGCCCGCTCACGTGACCGCACCGCCCCGACACGTGACTCGCGGGGGGGGCGTGGCCGCGGCGGTCACATGGGCACCGCTCCGCACGTGGCACCGGCACCGCCGCCGCCCGTTCCGTGCCTTCGCCTCCCGTTCCGTGCCCTGTTCTCCCGTTCCGTGCCCTCGCCTCCCGTTCCGTGCCCTCGCCGCCGTCCGGAGCCAGCCCGTACCTGTCCCCAGGCGCCGTCCCGCAGCGCGCAGCCCGTGTCGCACCGCGGCATGGTTCCGTCTGCCCGCCCGCCCGCCCGCCGCGCACTTATACCGCGGCTTTCCCGCTGGCCGGCGCGCTGGGTAAACACGGCGCTGTTTGTTTTGGGACGGGCCCCGCTCCGCGCCAGGGGTTACCGGCGTGATGGGGCTGCGAGGCGAAGAGGCCGTCGCTCTGTTGTCACTTTTTGTCCCCTTTTTTTTTGCTTGTAACGGCGTCATCCCCGGAGCCTGGCGGTGCTCCTGCGAGCGGATCCCTGGCGCTCGGTTCTCTGAAACCGGGGCAGTTGGATGTTTGTCAATTGAGTAACAGCCCCCGCAGCACCAGCTCCGCACGTGGCCCAGCCCCGGGGCTCTGCTCGTGCTCAGCTCCCAGTGTTCTGGCAGGTTGTGCTCAGACATGAATAAAACAAAGCCTGTCTGCAAGGTTGTGGGGCCTTCGCAGCAACCTGCGTGCTCCTGTGAGCAGTTTCATCCCTCAGACACGCGTTGTTGAACCCTTTGTAAGGAGTTCAGCATCCACGCAGGAAACCTGCTCTCACTGGAGCTGAAAGTTCATCAGCTCAGAAGTGCAACTCACAATGGTGCAGTCTCTTAAAAATTCACCGAGAACAAAACCTTTTCTTGTAGCTGTCTGCAGCAGAATATAAACTGAAGTTTGGTGATGGATTTGTGTCACATTTTTTACAGGTCATTTCTTCCAGATTCTCTTCCAGCAAGCTTCCATTGGATTTATTCATCATGGAAGTAGCTGACCAACACCAACGTAACACAAGGCAACAGAGATAGGAGGAGAGATTCTCTTGAGTGAAAAATAATGTATTCAACGTGAAAAATAAAAACCCTCTTGGATTCAATCAAAAAGAAAGGCAGGGGGAGGTGCTGTGTCCCCCCCCACAGGCATCACTTCACACCCTCGAGCTTCACCGCCCAGCCGGACTGAGGAGGGAGAGGAGACGGGAGCATGTAGGGCAGGGTTATGAGCATCCCTTTCCCCGGGGATTTTTGCCACTTCAGAGTGCCAGCATACCCCAACAGTGTCACCTGCAGAGGAAAGGAGGGGACACTCAGCTGGAGCTCACCAGGTCCCCTCTGCACACCCCAGCACTGCCCACAGGCCAGGGCAGCCCTGCAGGTCCCCAGCTCACGTGGCACAAAGGGCGACACACGGGGTGTTCTGAGGCCACACCAGGCTCTGGTTTGTTGTTTTGGGGGGTGTTTGTTGCTGATGCTTTGCCCCTGTTTGTTCAGAGCAAAGGACACTCAAACATTTGCGTCATGGTGACATCTGCCACGAGCAG
Source organism: Coloeus monedula (assembly GCF_965178545.1). NCBI lineage: Eukaryota > Metazoa > Chordata > Aves > Passeriformes > Corvidae > Coloeus > Coloeus monedula. The sequence goes on along the minus strand of NC_138804.1, from coordinate 1,356,095 downwards.
GGCAGTGCACCTGAGCTGAATCTGGGCTGCAGGAACAGCCACTCCTGCTCTGGGGATATTTGGTTCCCTGCCTTGCGACAGCAGGATCAAAAGACTCCAGGAGAAGAGTCTCTGCCTGTTCCCTGGCAGCCATGAGCCTGTCCAGCCCCGTGTTCCACGTCAAGTGGGCCAAAGCCTGGGGAACAGCCTGGGATGCTGCAAGGATCTGCAGGAAGCCCACAGCACACAACTTTCCCACTCCCCCCAGTTCCTAAATGCAGTCAGGCTGGTCCTTCCCAGCCCACAAACACCCCCAAATGGGCTCTCAGTGTGTGCTGTCTTTTTTAAAGTCCCTTACCCGTGTGCCTGGGGATGGAATGGGCGAGGACAGATGCAGGTCACTGTCCCGAGGCCAGAGCAGGAAGATGGCAAAGACCACTGGTCCCTTGGAGGTGTACCTGAGGGAGCAGGAGTTCAGCAGGGTGAAGGGCACCAGACACCAACCTGACCTTTCCAGCCAGCACGAGAACTCTGCCTTGCCTTCTGTCAGCCCACAGGGGTCACCTACTTGCCACTCATTCCAAAATCTGTCCCTTTGGACCCACAATCAGCCCGTCAGCGCTGGCTGATGAAACCCAAACAAAGTCCAGGTGTGCAAATGTCACTGTCAACCTGGCCTGGCCTCAGGCAGGGTGGATACACGGCCTCATCCTGATCCCTGCTCTACATTTCTGGGCTGACCACACTGGAGGAAATAAAAACAACTCAGTTTTGTAGGCATTTCTGGCCAGGACCACTACTTAAACAGTGGTGACAGCGTGGACACTTTTTAAAGGACGGGTTGGCTTTTTTTCCTACTCAACTAAAATGGATGAAATCCTAATTGCAACACTTCCGGGTCAGAGTGTACCAAATTTAAGAAAAGATAAGAAATAAACATCAGCTCAGCTGCTCTGAGCAGCAGAGTCCTTACCAGACCGTGTCTGTGGTGTTCTCCATCTGCACCCTCCAAGGCTGGGATTCATAAATTGCCTCCCCATTGGTGTCCAGCCACCTCCCAAGGGCCAGGAGTCTCTCTTGGAAGATGGGGGCAATCACCCCTTCTTTTGTAGGTCCCACATTGAGGAGGTAGTTGCCACCCAAACTCACAGTCTGCACCAGCTCCTGTGGCAGATAAAGCAAGATAACAAACTGCATTATCTTCAGCTCTGACAACACAGAAACTGAGGAGTTTTATCCTTCACCAGCTGCTCCAGAAGCCTCTGATTCCCAGTAATCCTCCCCCAGGTTATTTTGATTTCAGCTTTCTTACCTCAATCATACTCATTTCATCCATCACCTCAGCGAGGCTCATGTTGCTGCGATAGCCCCAGGAGAGCTTGTCCAGGGAGGAGCACATCTCCCACTTGTGATCTGGCAGGGTGCCTGGCCTGTACTTGTCAGCACAGTTGTAGAAACCCCCGTGACGGCAGGAGCAGCCCCGACCCCAGCGATCGTTGACAACCACGGTGTCCTGAGAGAAGAAAAACAGCTCAGGGCACAGAACCTTTTGTTCTTGGGCTGTCCAGTTGGCCGTCACCCCACCTAAGGAAGGACCTAAAAATTCCCTGTGTAATGGAAACCCTTCTGAGAAGGCTGAATCCCTCTCTGGGATTCAGGTAGGAGCTGAGGCAACAAAGCTCCTGGCCTGAGCTGCCCACGAGTGTCCTGCAAAGGACAGTGCAGCTGTCACAGGATAAGGTTCTTTCTTTGTCAGAGAATATAAAACACATTTAGCAAATGTCAAGGAGGTTTCTGGTTTGATCACACACCCCACAGCTTCCTGACTTTCCACACCCACCCAAGGCCACGAGGGACAGCAGACAGCGGTACCTTGACAGGGCTGTCGTTATAGAGCCAGGCAAGGAAAGAGGTGGAATTCCAGTAGGAATCTGGAGCTTCCCAGTCTCCATCTGACCAAATCAGATCTGGTTTGTATCTAAGAGAGACAGATGTTGTTTCAAAATGGCTTGTTTGCTCCTGCCACACTGTGTTTCTTGGGTGTGGGATCCTTTCACTTCCCCTTCCCACTGCCTGACATCACCAGGAGGTTTTTGCTTCATTTTCTGCTTCACACAAAGCTCCAAGTGAGGTCCTTGCAGCAGCAAAGAACAAGGTGTCGATCCACAGCTCAAGAGAGAGTGAAGTTCTTCCAAAAAAACCAGAATTTAGCACCTCAAAGACAATTATGAGGCATTCTTGAGCTGGGAGAACAACCCACAAGCCCAAGCCTTGTATTTTTGTCAGCAAGGGGAAGCAAGGCACGGATGCAAATTCACAGTGAAATCACTCTTCTATTCTACTAAATACTGAGCAGTTTGCTCCATTTCCAGTCACCTTGCACAAAGGCAGGATTAAAGGCAATTGCTTTTGCAGGAAAAATTTGTCCCTGCCTTATTCTAGAGATCAGACCTTCCACAGGGCACAAGCGGACCCCTTTTCTAAGTACCACAAATCATTACTGGTTAGCAAAGAGAATTTGCCTCGGCAAAAATTAGCATTTCTCTTCTTTGCACCCACTTTGCATCCTTCCCTACAGAACTGAAAGCAGGAAATGCTGGTGATTCTGAACTGGCTGTGCCTCTTACTTCAAGACAAGGTCATAAAGTTCTGGCATCGTCTTCTTTAAAACGAAGCTCTGGGTCTTGAAGCCACTTTGTTTGTCAGCGAGGTAGAGAGGGTTAAACCACTCCATCAGGGAGTGATACAGCCCATAACGGAGGTTGCTGAAGGACAAAACACAGAGGGAAGAAATAGGCTTCAGTGGGGATTAAGAAGCAGTGGAAATTAAATTACTGGCATTATTATTTTTCATTATTTGCAAGCACTCAATTTTTCACATTGAACTCAGGGTTTTCTGCTGTTTGTCAAGCACAGCCAGGAGGATTCACTGCTCTGACAGAAGAGCCCTGGCAGGGCCCTACCTCTCCCTGAGGGCTTCTCCCAGCTCTCCCACCAGGTCTCGGTGGGGCCCTGTATCCACAGAATTCCAGTTCCAGGACACCGGTGACCCCCAGTTGGTGAAGCCCTCGTGGTGCTTGGTGGTCAGGACCACATACCTGAAGGGAAAAAAAGGACTGGGTTGGGATGACAAAAGAACAACTGAGATATTTCCCAGCCTCACTGCAAACCCAGTCACTAAAACAGCAAGGCACTGGATAACCATGCTGTGAAGAGCCCTCTGTCACTATCCTTAAAATTTAGAAGAAAATATAAGAATAATAGAGGATTTTAGTGGATTTTAATGCTGGAAAAGAGTGAACAATCAATACTTAGGTAGGAGCAAGACTGTCGTCTCCTCAGCACCCTGGGCATGACCCCTCAGGGAGCCCCAATCCCTCAGGCATCCCCAGACTTCCCCTTTCCATCCCCTCAGAGACCCCTGCATCCTCTTGGGAATAGCCCCATATCCTTTCCAGGCCTTTCCATCCCCTCAGGAACCCCTGGCCATGGCACCTCAGGGACCAGGGACCCCCACAACTCTCCCATCCCCTCAGGGACCCCCCCCATGCCCTCAGGGACCCCAACTCCGGCCATCCCCGGCGCTGACCTGGCCCCGGCCCGCTGGAAGAGCTGTGCCCACTGGCGGGGCTGGAAGTCGTGGGCTGTGAACTGGGGTGCGAAGTCTGCGTACGTGGTGCCGGGCGGGAAGCGGCGGCGCACGAAGCGCTCGTAGGCGGCATCGTGCTGGCCCTGCCAGTGCCACCAGAACCACTCGGAGCCCCAGGCCGGCACGGAGAACACCCCCCAGTGCACGAACACCCCCACCTTGGCCCGGTCGAACCAGGCCGGCAGCGGCCGCGCGTCCAGGCTGGCCCAGTCCGGGCGGTACCGCGGCGCGGCCAGCCCCGGGCCCAGCGCGGCCGCCGCGCAGAGCAGCGCCAGCGCCGCCATCGCCGGGCCCTCAGCGCGCCGCCATCGCCCCGTGACGTCACGGCAGCCGCCGCTCCCGAGGGGCCGCGGGTTCGAGGCTGCGGCCCGACCGCTGCCCCGGGGAAGGGACGGAGGGTCATCGGTTCCAGCCCCAACAACCCCACCCTGGGCATCCCTGGCAGCGCTGTCCAAACGCTCCTGCAGCTCCTGGAGCCGTGTCCATTCCCTGGGGAGCCTGGGCAGTGCCCAGCAGCCTCTGGGGGAAGAGCCTTTCCCTGAAATCCATCCCAGCCCTCCCCTGGCGCACCCCTTGGATCCTGCCCGTGGTCACAGAGATTGGAGCTGCCCCTTCACTGCCCTCGGGAGCAGCTGCACACATTGGTAAGTGTCCCCTCAGTCTCCCTTTCTCCAGACCCTCCCGTGCAGCCAAGACAGGCCCGGGACAGGGCTCCCGAACCTTCCTGGAGGGCTGGGTGCATCCTCTGGGACACAGGGCAGAGTGCAAGGACCTCGTGGCCATGTCCCAGCCGGGATCATCCCTGCTGGAGGCGTTTTGGGAGCTGGCAGGAGCCCAGCTGCTCCAGGTCACTGGTGAAGGGCCCTGTCCCACTTCACTGTCCATTCAGCTAAAAGTGCCGCTTCTGTGTAATTTGCAATTTTGTAGTTTGCAAAAAAAGTTCCTCATGCTCGAAGTATCTGCCCCACTTTGGGCTTAAACTTGTCACCTGGAGGACTTTGTACACCAGGAAAGAAAAGGAAGAAAAACCTGGAAAATGGCTTAAATGTTTAATCACATGACATCCAACAAACACCTGCATGGTTAGGTCAGCTCTCCTGAAACCTCCTGGAAGAAATGTGCTGTCTGCAAGGTCCTTGTCTGCCCCAGCTCTGGCCAAGTCCTTAAACCATAGTGGGAATGTTCCACTGAGGTCGTTAAAGCCCTCCCAGACCATCGAGTCCACCGTGTGCCTGATCCCCACCCTGTCCCCAGCCCAGAGCACTGAGTGCCACCTCCAGCCCTTCCTTGGACACCTCCAGGGATGGCCACTCCAAACCTCCCTGGGCAGCCCCTGCCAAAGCCTGACCACCCTTTCCATGGGGAAATTCCTGCTGCTGTCCAACCTGAGCCTCCCCTGGTGGGAGATTATAGAATCACAGAATCATGGATTATCCTGAGTTGGAAGGGACCCACAAGGATCATCCAGTCCAACTCCTGTCCCTGCAGAGGACACCCCAACAATCCCAGGCTGTGCCTGAGAGCAAAGTCTGTGCACTTTATGTCCCAGCATCGAAGGGTGACATCAGCAGGAGCTGTCTCCACAGCACAGCTGATCCCTAAGCTCCCATCAGAAGAGAAAAGAAAAAAGTGATCCAGGCTGTTCCTTCCAGCCTGAGGGCACAGATTTTCCACAGGTGCCTCCCTACACTACGTGCGTGTCCTCGCAGACGGTCTCTATCACGGAGGACTTGTGGGTGCTCTCTGCTTCTGGGCTCTCCTCAGAGGCCTTCAGCTGCCTTCTGAAGTGGGAGAACACCCTCCTCAGGGAGGAGAACAGCTCCTTGCTCCGCAGGGCGTAAATAATGGGGTTCACCATGGAGTTGAGCAGGCAGAGGGTGCTGCAGAAGGCGAACACCTTGCGCAGGTGGTCGCTCAGCCTGGCGAAGATGCTGTAGATCATGAGCACGAGGACGGGGGACCAGCAGAGCGTGAGGACTGCCAGCACCATGACGAGGGTCTTGGCCAGCATCACGTCCATCCTCATCCGGGTGTTTTGCTTCCCCACCTGTGCCTGGTGCTTCTCCATGTAGGCCACGTGCTGGCGAGCCCTCCAGAGCACGTGGGCGTAGGCGTAGATGATGCAGCCCAGCAGGACCACGGTGAAGCAGATCCAGCCCGACAGGTAATTGTCATCCACAAAGGGGAACAGCTCGGAGCAGGCGGAATCCAGCACGCAGCAGTTCCAGCCCAGCAGGGGCAGGTAAGCGATGGTGGCACAGGTCACCCAGAGCACTGCCAGCGCTGTCCAGGCTCTTTTCCTGGTCATCAGGAGCTTGTATTCCGAGGGCCGGCTGATGGAGATGTAGCGGTCCAGGGCTGTGAGCAGCAGGCTGCTGAGGGAGGCGGAGAAGGACGTGTTCACCCCTCCCAGCTGCAGCAGGAACACTTCCTTGGAGAAACCAGCTTTGTTAAACACGTGGAAGTTAACGAAACTGCAGACAAAGATGATGCTGGCCAGGATGTCAGCCAGGGCCAGGCTGCCGATGAAGAGGTAGGAAGGCTTTTTCCTGAGCCCAGGGGAAGAGAAAATCAGGTAGAGCACCAAGGAGTTCTCAAAAACACACATTGTCCCAAAGAGGCCACACAGGATGCCAATGCTTATCTTCTGTGCCTGCGTGCTGAGCACCATGAAGCACTCCATGGTGTTCCCGCTGCACTTGGAGGCGTTTTCAGGTATCCTACAAGTATCCATGGTGGTTACCTGGAGCTAGGAGCTCACAGAGAGCCTTCTGCTTCCTTCTGCACTTCTTTGGATGCTCTGAAAAAGGGGGAGGTGAAGAGGACTTAACAAGGAATAAATTCAACCCAGACACTTCCCTGCCTTTAGAGAGAAGCAAGCAAAATGAGATCAGCCCACAGAGACCTGCTTTCAGGTCCACAAACCAAATGCTGGAGCCAACTTCCACGCTTTGTCCCGCTGGTTGTTTGGCTGAGACCCATTTACCACAGCCCAGGGGCATCCTGGCTGTACCAGATCTCCCAGGCTGGTTCCTCACCACAAGAGGGAAGCAGCAACGCCAAGAATTGTACAAATCCTGGCCCAGCTGTTACCACTCCTCCAGGATTCACTGCTCAGCGCCAGCAGCACTGGAAGGGACTGCTCATGGTGACACTGTGCCGTGGGCAGAGACAGGCCCTGCAGAACAGCCTGTCCCACTGAAGCTGTCCCGGGAGATGGCTTGGATGGAGAAGAATGAGGGATATTGCACTGCCAGAGACTCGGTGCAGCTCATCTGGGAACACAAAGTGCACTCTGAAGGATTTACTCCTCACCAAAGCTGTTGGAACACATAAAATAACAAGACTGGTTTCATTTTTAAGCTTGCCCGTTGCAGCTTTACAAGGCTCATTGCAGTTGTGTTTCCCCCTCCATCTTGCCTGTGCCATGGTCAGAGTGATTCAAAGTTATGTTTAACATCAATATTAGAGGGCAGGTTGGACATACCAATGGGGGCATGCAGGACTGAGACCACCTGAGCCTAAGAACCCCTGTCCATACCCAGGATTAGGTTAATTTTATCAATACTTTCAGCATCAGCAGAGGTGTGATGGAGGGAAATGCCTGATTTTCCCCAGGGTGTGTGCTGAACTGCTCAGTGCATTCTGTGTCAGCAAGAATTGGGTTTTTCTCTACACTTCTGCAGCTCAATGCATGTAACCCCCTTCATCTTCAGAACTGGTCCTTCAGGTGTTACTTTCTCCCATTCTTTCTGTGGGTTACACTGGTCTTTAAACCAAGTTGTGCTGCCTTGGATCTCAGGGAACAAGGTCATCCTGGACTGGGTTAGAGAAGAGGTGAAGAGGCAGCTGTGGGATACACTAAACTGCCTGAATTTCAGCAAAATGTGGTGTCCAAGTCCATGGAACAGGACCCCCCTTCCCAAAAGCTTCCAGGATCCCTCATCCAGGCAATGGGATCATGACTTGCTTCTGCTGGAGGAGAGCACTGAGCTGTTCCCTTTCCCACAGAACAAACAAGTCACTGTCTCTCCCTCCCCTCGGCTCTCTTGTGAAAGAGGAAATGTCCGAAACACACGAGCCATGGCCAGGATGTGTGACAGCCATGGCTTCCTGGGGAGCAGAGCAGGGGCTGGGCTGCTGGGCTGTGGGTTCCAGCCACCTGTGATCCTCCCTCTGTGGTTTCCTCTGCCTGCTGTGTGAAATTCAGCTGAGGCAACTTGGCTGCTTGTAGAGGTGACAACAGCCAGCACTGCCCACCAAACCTCTGGCTGCGACATCTTAGCAGTGGCGCGTTTTACACCCAGCCTGGCGACTTCCTTCCCCACTGATCTCCCCCGACACTCATCACTGTTCCTGTGTTTCAGGAGTTGCAAAATACCCCCAATGAGTTGAGATGCTGCCCAGGAGGTGACAGAGAAGGGCCCCAGACACACATTTCACTCCTGCTGCCTGTCAGGGCTGGGACATCGGTGGCTGCAGGGAGTTCAGTGCATGTTATAGGCAGAGCAGGGCAATCCTGATTGGGATTTCTTGGCATTGCAGGCTGGAGGAGTCCTGGATTTTGGGCTGACGTGGCTGAGTGTTGCAGCAAGCTGCTCTGCTCTTACATCAGGCTCTGGCATGGGGTAACAGCACAGGACTGGGATGTTGCCCTTGGATCTCAGCGCTTTTGTTTCCTGCAGCCCTTCACAGGAACACCACACAGGCAGCAAGAATTACCAACTGCTGTTATTAAACCTGACAACATCCCTCCCTCCGGAGAGAGATGGATTTAGCAGACAGATGGACTTTTCATATAGCAGGGCTCACCAGGGACTACTGGAGCAGCAACTGCCTCAAGTACCCAAACCTCCCCAGCCAAACCCCAGCATCCAAACCAAGACATCTCTTCATTAAGCAGCCTCCAGCATCACCTTGGCATCCATTACCTGCAGCCAGCATTCCCAGGACCATCGTAAATCCTCAAACCTGCAGGTGTGTGATATCCAACTAACATCCTTAGGAGCCTGGAAACCACTGAACACCAGGCAAGGGAGCGAAGGCAGCAAAATGACGTTATGTTGCTTGGGGAGAGAACCTGCTTAAAATGGTAAAATAACTCCTGCACTGCCTGTCCTGGCCCAGCTCTTGCCAGTAAGCTGAAAAAACTCAGATAAGCTTCAGGTTCAAAACCCTGTGCTGGGCTCACAGCAATCAGCCAGCCCTGACCGTCCCTTCCCACCTCTGTTCTGTCTCAGGCTGAATGACAAGGACAGATCTCTTTACTCCTTCCTTCTCCTGTGTCCATGGGGGAAGCACAGGGCTTTGCTCCAGCACAAGGTCTCTTCTGCATGAGCATGAAAACACAGGCAGTGCCAAGAGCTCCTCTCCTTGCCCTGCCTGTCCCCCATTTTTTTGGTTTCTTGGCCACAAAGCTGCTTTTTCCTGCCCTGGGGACATTTTCCTCTTGTCAGATGGGCCCCTGGATTTGTTCATCCATGCCCCCTGCCTCAGCTCCTGGGAAAAGTGCCAGCCCCCATCTGCTTCCTGGGGGAGAGCTGACCTGCAGCATCCTCCATGGGACAAGTCCCACTTCCAGGGTGGAAATCGCCTTTCCAGGAGCAGCATCTCCACCTCCCAAGGAATTCCAGCCCCAGGCATGGCTGTTCATCTCTCCACAACCAGCCTGGCAAGCCCAGGGAGTCCTGGCCCCACGGGCTGACAGCTCAGCTCAACAAGAAAGAGCCAAGTGGCTTCTGGCACTCCTTGAGATCCAGGAGCTGTGGGACCAAGGGACTGGTTCCCTGGAAGAGCAGCAGCTGAGCTGAGATTCCCTGGGCTTCAGATTAACTCTCTGATCACAGCACAACATCTCCTGCCAGCAGGAAGGCCCAGGGTAGGGAATATTTTGCCAAAATAACGTGTCCTTGCAATAGAGAACCCCCCCAGCAACAAGAGCAGAGCCCCAGGAAACAACACAGTGAATGAATGAGGAGTGAGTTATTAGGAACAGAATCCACGTAAGATATTTGGGAATGTAACATATTCCTGAAACAGCCTCAATAACTGCAAAGTCTGCCCAGAGCAGCAGAGAAACCTCTCCTCCCATTAGATCTGCTGCGAGCCCACTCACTCCAGCCTAATAACTCCAGCTGGCTTCGGGGGAAATTAAATTTACAAATGAAAAAGTCCTTTTCCTTCTCAGTGCCTCGCTGCGATTGATTCCAGCTGTCGGGCTCGCAGTGCCTCGCATGCAGCAGCACCATTCCTGCTTCCACTTGGGATGGGTTCTGCATTCACAGAGCCATCACAGCATCCTGCTGATTAAAAAGTTACATACCAGTTCCTTAGATAATGTAAAATTAAATTTTCCTACTGCAATCAGCCAGTGCATTGTGCCTGCAGCACTCTGAAAGTGCTGGTCTTGAATATTTCATGTTCAGAATATCGGAGAGTTTTGAGCTTTACAATATAAGAAAATGTCTCAAATGATCACCTACTATGAACATGTGTGGTGATTTATGCAAAAATTGTCACTAATCCTTGCAAATTTCACTTGCTGAAAAAGCAAAGTATCTTTTGCTTTACAAACATTTTAGTTTATATGTGATTTCTTGTTCGAGTTGCAGAAGTTTTTCCATTATTTTGGAATTAGCTGTTCACCCTGGTTTGTCCTTCTGACCACATTAAATAACACAGAGTGGAATTCCCTCCCTGATGTAAGACCTGTCCACCTCAAATGTCACACTGAAGATTATTTGATTCTTTATTATCAGAGTCCAGCTTTGCCCATGTGTGACTGCCTGAGGGGACAGTGTTTGAAACCCAGGATGGGGTGGGTGCAGAGCGGCTGCAAGTGCCAGTCTGGGTACAAAGCAGGGCAAAACAGCTGCTCTCACTCCATCAAAACCATGAAAACACTCAACTCAGCATCACATCCCCACAAGACATTTGGAAATACCTCTGACACAGAGAATCAGGGAATGCTTTGGGTTGGAGGGGACCTTAAAGCCCATCCAGTTCCATCCTTCCACTATCCCAGGTTGCTCCAAGCCCCGTCCAGCCTGGCCTTGGACACTGCCAGGGATCCAGGGGCAGCCACAGCTGCTCTGGGCACCCTGTGCCAGGGCCTGCCCACCCTCACAGGGAATTTCTTGTAACTCATTGCCCGTTGTCCTGTCACTCCGGCTCCTGATGAACTGATCCAACACCAACAATTCCCAAAATCAGCTGTAAAGAGTTAACCCACAGCCTGCTATGAAACACTTACCTTTCACCTTCTTCCTAAGAAAGAATTCATCCTAAAAGCCAGTGTCCCACCCTCTGTTACACATTGCCTTGCAGTTTATCCCGAATAGCTGATAGTTAATCCCAGGAATCTCCCCATGCAGCAGAGTCTCCCCAGCCTGCCTTGTGTGAGCACCGAGGGCTCTCAGGGATGATGTGTTCCAGTGTGAAAAAAGGACCCTGGGCTGCAGGATGCTGTGGGTCAGCAAACACAAACCACTCGCCTCCCCGCTGATGCTCCGGGGCTTCCCATCCCTCCGGCTCTCAGGGCAGTTCGTGCAGCTGCGGATGGCGCCTGCTTCCCTCTCCTCTCATGGCACTTCTGGTTTCATCTGGGTTTGTTGAACCATTCTGGTTTATTCCCCTGGGTTGGAAATCCACAGTGTGAATCCTTTCTCTGCTTCCTTGCTCTCTGTCACGTTCTTTTGGAGAATGTGTGTCGGGTTTTGTTTCCTTCCTCACTTGTCCTCTGGGTGTTGTGTTCTGCTGCCTGCTCGTGCCACATCTACAACCACCCAAACCCTCCAGCTCGCTGAAATAATCCTCCCAGTCCCTCTCATGTCTCCATGTACCTGCACTGTTTAAGTCAAGAGACATTCAGGTTCTCCTCCAGATTTCTCTGGGGACATGGAAAAAGATGGGGAGGAAAAAAGCTAGGAGGCAGATGCGGGAAGATCTGGATGTACCTGGCTGTGTGCAGGTCTAAGGGCAAGCTCAGAAATCTGCTGTCTGTGCCTACAGCTCCATGAGCAGCACAAACCTCACCTGTGCCCCTGAATTCCTCTGTACACGGTCAGCTAATGCCAGGGGAGCAGGGTGGTTTTCTCTCTGCAAGTGGAAGGGAAATGGCTTAAGGTTACACAAGTAACCTTCAGTGACACAATCCCCGTGGTCAGGAAGGACCCAGCTTAGAGGCTGTGGTCGCTGCTGTACCTGTTCTCATCCATCTTTCCTCCAGTAACCACTTCCCCCCTCGGCCGGGCAGCAGCTGTCCAGGGCTGGGTTGTACTGGTGCTGCTGAAAAGCAGGGACAGCTGCCAGGTGACACCAGGGACAGTATCACCGTGTCAGTGGGGAGACACGAGTTCGCTCCAAATCCCAAAGGAATTGGCCACATTATGCTTGGATATAGATCATACAAGCTGTAGGGGGGAGCCTTGGAAGCAAAGGAAAGACGTGATCCTTAGCCCTTGGATGCACCTTAGGATCCCTAAGGATGCACCTTACCCCGCTCTGCCACCCACAGAGCCACCCCACCGCCCCATCCCAGCACCAGTAACCCGATTCTCCAGCTGGGAACTCAACTTTCCCTCCTGCTGGGATTCCAGTTGCCTCATTCGGTGGAATCACGAGCGGTTACTCGCCGTGCTCTCCAAATCCTGCTCTGCCTCCTTCCTCAGGGCTTTCCTCGCAGCCGCCGGAGCTCGGCGATGCTCGGGTGCCCTCTCCAGGGAGATCCGCGGCACTCGCGGGGACAGCGGCGGGGGAAGCTGGAGAAAGAGGCAGAACTGAGAACTCAGCGCTTCCTTCTGTCCCCCGGCCGGGAAAAGGGGGTTCCCTAATTCTTCCATTCGGGAAATGAGAAATGTTCCTTTGCAGGAAGAGGTACGAGAGTGTAAAGAGCAGGTGAGGAGCAGAAAGATACTTTATATTGGCCCTGAGTTCCAAAAGCAGCACCCAGCTCCAAATTATTCCCTGCTCTGACACAGCTTCACATCCAGCAGCACCCTGTGAAATATGGACCCAAGTTTCCTCTGTCTGCAGGGAGAATTGTTGTGTCACAGGAATGGGTGTTATAGGAAAGAAATATTATTTCTTTCTTTATTGCAGCATAGTTAGAAGCTTTTAATTTGACTCTGATTTATAGCAAAAATTGTCCTGCCAGCCTAAAGGAAAACAATTACAGCTGATTCCTGTAATGTAAAGGTTTTTTGTTCAGCTTGGATTTTTCCCCCTGGCATCAGCTGCAGTCCATCCAGTTGGGAAATAACGCTGCTTTGGGAACACCCCCATACCCAGGGCCAAAGAAATGCTGTGCAGGCAGTGCGGAAAGGGATTGTGAGCCTGGTGTTGCTCAGCGGTGGTGTCTGTGTCTCCAGAGGAGAGTGAAGAGCCCTGGGGCTGTGTTGGGACACAGAGCATGTGATGGGACACTCAGACACCCTGCAGCAAGGGTGTCTGTGCTCTGTGGGAGGACAGGGACTTACTTCTCTTTCTCTGACTGTTGTATTTGCTGGGGCTGAATTTGAAAACTGGGTGGTGCAGACGGAGCTGAGGGTGGGGGCACTGCTCACCTTGATAAGGTGTGACTCAGAGAGCCACGGTGAGTGACTCTGCTGCACTCCTAGAGAAAATGCTCAGAAAAGAACTCCAGATTTACTGCCGTGTCTAGCACAGCGCCTGTGAGCAAACAGGGCTTGTCCAAGCGGTTCTCCTGTGCCCTGACCTGCTGCAGAAACACCTCTGCTGCTCTTGTGGAGGGAGGAGGGTTCCGGTGGAAATGTCTTCCCTGTTGATAGGATGTGAACCAGGCATATGGATTTAAATGGGCTGAAGGTTCCTGCAGGGTTCTGTGACTCAGTTTGAACGGGGAGCTGTTGAGGCAGAAAACAGGGTGTGACTCGGGCGTCGTGCCTGGATGTGTTTGTTTTCCAGAGCAGGGCTTCAGCACAAGCCCTTTAAACCCCCCCAGGTCCTCGGGCTCAGGGTTTGGATAACTGATCTTTTGGTGTCCGGGCTGGTTTCACTCCTGGTGCTGTTTTCTGGGTGCTGTGCACACCTGCACACACAAATGCAGTGGTGGATGTGATCTCACGCTCACGAGCACTCCTTGGCTCCAGCAGTGCAGGGGAGGGAACTCGTGTTCTGGAGCTGAGGTAACTCAGGTACTGGTGGACACCAACTTAAATCATGTCTACAGCTATATCAATATACTTATAAGGAGATTTAAGCAATTAAAGCGCGTCGTTTTATTGCATTGTTTGGGTTCTTGAGCCTCTTCTCTATTTACCCTGCAGAGGCTCAAATGTCTACTTAGTTCCTGTAGCTCACTGCTGTGAATTTCCTGAGCTTTATTTGATGAACACAGGTCCTCTGCCAGGCAGAATAAAGGATATTCTAAACATTACCGTAAACTCAGTGCTTTCATGCAGATTTTAAAGAAAACAAAAGCTTACACGTTTCTCTCATGAGGAAACTTAGATTAACGATCTGGTTAATGTTTGGCTCGGGTGGAAACGTCCAACGAGTTTCAAGTGTGTCATGGGGCTCTTGGAGCCACAAAAAGTAAACATCTTGGGTTTACTGAAAGTCACCCGCTGCCGGAAACTCGTCACTGCGAAATAAAACTGGGGCAATGGTTCACTATTGATTTAACAAATGAGTCATCCGTGCTGCTGACTTCCTGCAGCATCCACGGTGCGCTGCTCCACTGAAACACTCCAGCAGGAGTACGTGTGTGGTGAGATCCATCTCAGCCACAGCTGGAAGCATCTTAATTTGGGGCTAATGAAGCTCTGGAGGCTTTGTCTTCACTGGGACTTGCTGGTTGTGGCAGTGCCAGCACAGATGGAGCTGCTTCCCTGGGCTGGATTAACATTTGCTGTGAGAGGGAGTGGAGGTGCTGAGTGAAATATAAGGGTGGCTGGGGAAAACCTTGAGTAGCTGTCACCGTGGCAGCAGAAGCATGGTGGGGAGCTGAGGAGGATTTGGGTAATGCAGCTCCCTGGGAACATGAGAAAAGTCGGGATTTACTGCAGTCATCTTTGGACTACCTGGAGGAAGTGGAATAATCCAGACAGAGCAGACACTTGCACAATAGAAAAGCCCTGTCCATGCTGTGTACAGGTTATGAGAGGGTGTGGTGGAGCTGAGGTCACCGAGTCTGTGGCACCGTGTGGCACAGCAGGGTTGGGTTTGGAAGCACTGTCCTGTTCCAGCAGCGTTTGGGCTCTGCCTCTGGAACTGGGTCTGTAGCACCTAGAGGGCTGCAGGACATGAAGGGTGGGTGCAACACGATCCTGGAGGCAGCTAAAATATCCCAGTCCGCCCACGAGTTACTGAGGTCGATGTAGTGTCTGTCACAGGCTTAGGAGCCATAAATCTTACGCTGAGACCTTTGAAAACAAAGAGGGTTTAAAAATCATGATTTGAAGGAGTGAAGTAGCTCCTCTTGAAGGAATCTCGGATGGTGGTGATAAAGGATTGAGACAGAACCTCAGGATTCAGTCAGTGCCGTGTCTTCAGGACATGGCGGGAACTCGAGTGCTTCTGTCTGTGTTGGGGTTACCACGCCTCTGGGAACATCTCCTTTTCTTACCCTGCAGGAGAGGAAAGCAGCCCAGGGCTTTAACAGCTGAAGGGTGAAACACTGAGAACTTTGCAAGCTGGACTTTGCTGTGTATTTGTCCTTTTGATTTAAAAAATACCTGTCGTGTTCCTGCTCGGCCTCCAAATGACTCATCTTGTTTCAGTGGAACAGTTCCTGCACAAATACAGGACTGGCTTATCACTGACATTTCCTGCTCCTCCAGGCTAAATGTGTCAGCCTGACCCCAAAACCAGCTCTGAAAGACAAGAGGTTTTTTTTTTTTTTTAATTATCTCAAAGATAGTGAGGAAAAACAGCCAGACCTTGTGTCATCCTTGATCTGAATTGAAAAGTACACGCTGTTTTGCTCCCCAGACAAGAGAGCACATTTGCAGCCTGCAAAATGCTATTTCTTAATCCCACGGACATGTCCTGGCTTGAAAACATCCACACACTGGGGTGAGATTGTGTTTTAGCAGAAATAAACACACTAGAGATAGAAACAAAGCAAAAATCTGCTGTGATGTGCATTATAGGAGAGTTGTTTATTAATTCGTGGAATCTCAAGGCTTACAGCCGATACTGCTGTCTTCCATCTAAAGACAAAAAGCTGCTATAAGGACCTCAACCATAACATTGTGCCAAGAAATCCAAAGCAAAGGGAGGAAAACAAATTAATTTCAGCTTGCTTTGTGCAAACATACAATAAAGAATAGGAACAAAGGTCTGGGCTCGGGTATGTCAACACATCTTGTGTATTAAAACATATGCTGGCTTTTTTTAATAACTGCATGATGAATACAAACTTCTTTTTCGAGTCTTTACCTTGTCCTGGGATGGGTCACAGCCCTGTAACACCACACCAGGAAGGAAACAGTTTTGTTTTAAATGTTTTAGGGATAAAGCAGGAATGTGTAATTTTTCCTTTCTGTAGCTAAAAGTACAGGGCAACTCAATGAACCCAGGGTCTGTACCTCAAAATAAAAACTCGGAATGTTCATGTGTTGTTTTTAAGTACTGCCCTGACTTGGTGGGGTTGGAACTGAACTCGTTGCTTTCCATTTTCTTTGAAACTTCCTTTTTTTGGCCTTTAATGTGGTGTACAAGGCTCAACAGGCCCCTTAATACACTCTCACATGTGCAAATTTCTTATGTATACCTACCTAATTTTCATTCATCCTACGCATGGTAAAGGCCAAATCTTGTGGTTTTTTTCTTCAAAATAATCCTTTGAGGTAAAATAAGAGAATTTGAATATAAACACAAACCACAGGCACTGGCACAGGCTCTGCATACCCACAGTGTTGGTTTAAACCTGGGGAAATACAGGTTTAAACCAAACAAGCTTTTCCCTGTATTTTGACCTGAAACATCCCTCTACGTTATTTTTAATACTTTAAATTTAAACATTAAATAGTTTAACTAAATGCAGGCGTGGGGAATGGGCTCAACAAACCCAAGACCCTCCCTTTGACATCAGAACGCTGCAGGGATCTCTGGGGGGCTGGATTTTACTCTTTGTTCGCTGAATCCCCTCTCTCGACGCCCCTAGCACAGCCAGGTGTTTTGTGCGTTTTTTTTGGTTTTTTTTTTTGTTAATTATTTTACCTCTTTGAAGCCCTCAGCGGCAGCTGGCGCGGGCGTTCCCCACTTTTTTTGTTGTGCTAATTCGCGGGCGGGGCGGGGCTGGCAGCGTGTCCGGGGGGCTGTGCAGAGGGGCCGGGGGACCTGCGGGCGGTGCCCGGCAGCGGGGCCGGGCCGGGCGGGACAAAGAGCGGCGACCGCTCCCGCGCTGCCCTTCGTGAGGGGATTCAAATGGCGGCCCCGCCCGCCCGCGCGCCGCGGCCGCTCTGCCCCGGGCCCGCCTGGCAACAGGCGGGGCTTGGCTCCCATTGGCGGAGCGGGCGAGCGGCGCGCTCCCATTGGCTGCGGCCGCGCGGCCCCGCGGAGGGGGGAGGAGGGAGACGGTGTTAAACGGCGCAGGACGCGGCCGCCATTTTGTGAGGGAGAGCGAGGGGCGGTGCGGAGTGGAGGGAGCTTTGGGGACGGGGGTCGGACAGTGACGGTGGGGCAGCGCGGAGTCGGTTCTTGAAGGGCCGTGTGTGTGTCCGTGCGTGTGGGCGAGCGGAGCGGACAGAAGTCGGTAAGGGCGGAGCGGTGCGGGAAGGAGCGGGCGCAGCTGCCGCCATGTTGTGCTCCGTTGTTGGGGACGGGGGGTGGCGGGTCCCGGCTCCCCCCGGGTGTCGGTGGGAGAAGAAGGGAGAATGTAAAGGAGGCGAACAAGCTCCGGTCGACGGTAGCAGACGGCAGCTGGGCCGGGGCCGGTGACGTTATCCCGGGTTTTGGTTTCAGTCCAAACAAGGCGGAAGCTGGAAATGGAGATGGGCGGCTCCTCTGGAGCTGTGGGAGGGATGGGCAGGGGGCTCCTGAGTTTGGAGAGTGAGAGGAGCTGAACAGATGGGAGTGCGTCATGGTCAAAATCTCAGCGATCTCGGGAAAAGACGAACGATGAGTAAAACAGGAAATTAGCGTAAGAGTTATTAAGGAATTACGTGGGTAACGAAGGTGAAAGAAGCAGCTGACCGATGACAAATAGAGCTCTGCGGTGGCTGGGGAAGGGTTTGAACACTGTGGGCAGTTCCTGTATTGGACCCAGTTCCCAAAGTATTTTCCATTGTATTTTACTTTTTCCCTACTAAAACCAAAGGGATAAAGTTCTTGATTGCCTAAAATGCTTTTTAAGACAGAGCATGAGAAAAAAAGTTGTTGCTTGGAAAATGCTAAGTCTGATGGTGAACTTTATGTAAGTGGAGAAAACAAATAATGCTGTGTTTTTTGGGGTGAGGTTTTGGGGTTTTGTTTGTAGCATGTTGTAATCTTTAACAAATAAAGAGACACAGCTGACTCTCAATTCTGTGAATTTTTTCTGCTGCCTTTCTTTCCACCCCAAATTGAAACAATTGTTTCCTTAATCTGAATTCAAGTTTCTTTCTCGTTTCTGCAGCAGGACTTCTCCCTTAGAGCTTCTGTGCCGAGAATCCGATGTTGGGCTCGGCTCCCTGGCTGAAGACAGCAGGTCAGCCCATGAAAACTTCTATTCCCAGCCAAAGGAAGGAGTCCAGCACAAGGCAGTACCTGTTCTTTCAGGCTTGGAAGCAAGAAAGGGGGCAAGAATTGGAGAGTGTGGAATCGGAGAAGACCACTGAGAGGTAAATGGGGTTGGGAGAGGGAAATACATCGCAAGAGGAAAGTGCTGAGTACCCTATGCTGCTGTCTGGGTGTTGGCTTTGGTAGTTGAATTACAGTCTGTTCCACCTGAGGTGGTTTCAGTTCACTTTGGGTTTATCAGAGCAGTTCTTGCTTACCAGGAAGTCTGGGGAGTGGCTTTATCAATGCAAACTTTGCCCAATTCTTAGGTGTTAACAGACTGAATTTAAATGTCTGCAGCACTCAATACTGACTGATTAAATCTGGCTCTGCATTTTCTGAGCACCATTTTGTCCTCCAGTTACACCTTTTCCGAGGAGAGAAGTGGCTTGTTTAGAGCAAGTTTTGGTTAGACTGATTTTTGTCCCTTTGCAATCGAAACATTCTCAGAACTATTTTGTTTTAAAAGAAGAGTAATGAAGACTTATCTGGACTCTTCTTGTTTTCACAGGTGACATTTAAGTTGAAGATGGGTGGTGGAGAAAGATACAACATTCCCAGTCCCCAGTCTAGAAATACCACCAAGAACCATCAGCAACTTAAAAACAGGCAGAAGAACAAAGACCAGAATTCTCAGATGAAAACCTGTGTGAAGAAGGAAAGAGGCCACGGATGCAGCTCCTCTCCTGGTGCATGGCAGGCCATGCAGAAAGGGGGGAAGAACAATGTTCACTTCCCCAAGAATCCCAATTGGAATCCTGCTCTATCCAATTGCAACCTGTTGTTCACCCCTCAGAGCAACCAGAACTATGCTGGGGCCAAGTTCAGCGAGCCACCCTCCCCAAGTGTTCTGCCTAAGCCACCAAGCCACTGGGTACCTGTTTCTTTTAAACCTTCTGATAAAGAAATAATGACATTTCAGCTCAAAACCTTACTGAAAGTCCAGGCCTGAGATGTAACTTGTGTGATTTTCAGAAGCGATTTTGATTGACAGGGTTTCAAATTTTGAGCATTGCTACTCCCCACTCCAGCTGCACAGCTGTGCAGGACCAGGTGTTCTTGCTGCATGTAGTTAGTCACTTGGAGAGGGGTGCAAGTTTACATTCCCCTCATCTTTTACCTCAAAAGTTCAGTGCTGTGTCCACCTCACTGTGAAATAGTTATTTTCTCAAAAATCAGTCAAATCCTGAGCAGTCACCATTTATTGCATTTAAGAATAAATGGGGACTGTGTTCCAAAATTGGAATTGTGACTTTGAATTGTTAGAAAACCAGCTTTTACCTAACTTAATGCAGCATGAACTGAAAACTACGCACTGAAAACTTCAGTCAGGTTATTTGCTGCTTTTCAGACTGGTGTAAGATGTGCTAAACACTCTGCAGAGCAGAAACTTCCACCTGGGCACGAGGGGAGGCACAGCTGATTCTCTCACCTGTCCCTGTGACCTTTAGTGGCACTCCTGCAGCGGTGGGTGAGCGTTTCAAGCCCTTGGCTCCCATCTGGAATGTTCTGAAAGGGTGTGGAAGAACTCCTCAGGCAGATTGATAAAGCCTCTGCAGCTGTGATTCCCGGGAACCTCCATGAGTGCCAACTAAAGACCTTGCATCAGGTGACTGCCAAAAATCCCCCCCAAATCCTTTGTATGCCCACTGCACTGAGGAGTTCTAAATCACATTTTTGTATCAGTTTTTATAAAATGGGTGGAGTAGTTCCTTAGTCTGATCTTAAATGGGTTCTCCTGTACCAATTAATAGTTGGGGGCAAGTGTTAGATGCTCTCACAGGGAAAACAGAGCCATGTAAATACATGTAAAACATTGTAGCATATGTAAATTTCTGCTGGGCTTTCCTGCACAGAAGTATTTTTAGTACAAAACTGCTGAATGTAAGATGACCATGTTGAGTACGTGGCCTGGTTTTAAAAAATGATATTTTGTTTAAAAAAAAAAATTAAAAAAAAAAAAAAGACATTTGTGGCTGTGCCCTTGCACTTCACATGCAGTGAATATGCACATTTGTATTTGGTTGTAATCTCATTTTTGTTACAGTAAAATCAGTGCAAAAGAGGCTTATTTAGATTTTTTTTTTAATTAAAGAAAAAAAACCTTAAAAAAAAAAAAAGCTGCTGGAGCTTCAAATCCTCCTGTTGTGAATGTGTAGGAGAGGTGTGTGTTCAGTGATGAAAAAAACCTGAAATGTTGCAAATCAAGTGTTTCACAAGAAATGCAAATGCCTGGGTTGGGTGCTCCATAAGCCTGAAGGATTGTCATCATTCTGTGTTTCTGAAATGCATCAATGCTCTGTAACACGATGTTTTGTTCAGTCTTTGCTGAAATCCCTCGGCAGAGGGCCAGGGCAGGTGGCTCCAGTGCTATCACCCTCCAGCTGATCCTGCAGGAGGAACAGCTGGATTGTGAGAACAGGAGCAGCCAGGGTTCTTTCAAAATACAAGGATTACTAAAAACAAATGCTTTAATTTGAACAGGCCTTTTGCAGATTGTGAAATGTTTGGAGGTGTCTTTCTGTACATTCCAAATGCAGTGGCAGCTGAGCTGAATGTTTACAAAATTATTGCTCCAAATCACATGGAATTGGCAGTCTCTAAACTTGTGTTGTGACCTGGACTCCCACCAGAGTCTGAGCTGTATCCCAGTTAATTATCTATTCTTCAAATTGTCAATTACTGATGATGTTTGTACAAATTGGAAACAAAACATTTAAATAAACTTTTTTTTTTTACCCCCTAAAAGCATCTCTTTGTTTTCAGATGGAAACGGAAAAGTGGGATGACCTCATTTTGGCAGCTCACTTCCCAAGGGAGGTTTCTTTAGCTGCAGCCTTCAGGCCTTTCCAGTGGTTTGGGAACACAGGGCTTGAGAATTAACACTAATTAAGTTCCTGACAAAACCAAAAGCTGGTGAGGCTGGGAGGCAGCACTTGGGGCTCCGTCTCCCACAGACTACAGCTGGATTAATTAAGTCAGAAGGTGCTCTCAAGTTATAGTCAAAACTTGTACATTTTATTCCCAATTCACAGGGTTATTTGCACAGATGGAACACAAAACTCAAGAAGAAAGGATGTGGATGAATAAAACATCAGCATCTCCGATCAAACACACTACAGGGTACAGAGTCTTCCCTTCCTACAATAGTCTCAGCAGCAAGAGCATCGTAGACAAATATTATAGCAATGGACTACAGACTTTTTAAAGCAAGTTACAAGATAAATGGAGAAAACCAGCAATTCTTAATGGGTGATTATGTCCTAAAAATGTGTCAATTTTATCCCTTTGTACTTTAAAATGTTCATCTGCACCATCCCTGCCAAGACCCAAGCAGCAGTGCTGTGCATGGCTCCACTGCCCTTCTCTGAGCACACCCCGAGCTGTCATCCCAGACTCAACAGTCAGGAAAAAAAGCTCTTGTCCAAGCAGAGCGCTCAAAATAACATTGAAACCAAAAGATTCCACTTCGAATAAAACCATGATACTGTACATTAAACATCTTGATAAGACATAGAAAGGATAACATTGAGCTTTCAGAGACCAGGCTATCAGAGTCCCTAATTAAACACCCAGCTACTTAACCACTAAATTGAAGATTTTTAATTACCAGTTGGGTGCATGGACTTTAGGTGAAAAAGAAGTTCCAATAGAGCCTTCTATGACTGCTGACACCAATCGATTCGCTGCAGATATTTTGGAGCACAGCCATTACTTTCAGCAGAATTATATTTTTTTTTTTTACACACTACTTCAATTCTACAAATTTTGCAGGAATGACAAAATCTACTTTTACCACAGAAAAACGTAATTCCCACCATTCTTGAGACTCCAAAAGAAAGATGCCTAGACATGATCTTTTGTAGCCTGCAATGTTCTTGCATTCCAGCTGTGCATAACCTGCAGGAAGCTTGCACAAGACAGGCTCCTGCTTTTTTTAGGGCAGGACTGGGATACCTGCATCAAGGAAGGGAGATGTTATCTAGATGGGCTGTGGCTTGACTTGCATGAATGCATAAACATTCCCTGCCCTTTTGGCCACATCCTGCTAACTCGTCCCCAACTGAAAGGCCCACAGAACAGCTTCTTCACAATTTTTCCATGGGAGCAAGAACTAGGACAACATCTTTATTCATGCACTCTTGAAACATCGTGGGTTTGTGTTCGGCTTTTCTGGCTTGTTCATATACACAAGTCAAGTCAAAGTTTAGTCCTACCTCTGGGAGAGAAAGAAAGAACCATCAGAACTGGCAGACACTACATTATACTTGCAATGATCTGGCTTTTCAAAACAAAAATTAAACTCTGCTATACATAAATGCTGAGGCACACAATATAAGGACATGCTGACACAACAGTTAAGGAATTGTTACTGTTACTCTGCACTCTCCAATCAGCCCCCCTGCCTGGGCACGGAGATTTCTCCTCCCTCCTCCCACCCTTCCAGCTCCAATTCCAGCTGGACCAGCACCACCATTAACCACAGCAATCCCTGCAGGTCCCTGACACAGTCACAGCCACGCTCTCCCCACCACTCGGGCACGAGGACCCCTTTGAAGCAGGATTTAGTCATGAAGACTATATCTATATATGTCTCTCTGTATATAGATATAAAGCTGGAAATGGTGGGGGTTTCTGCTGTTAGAAGCAGAAATAATCACAGCTCAACTTATAAAGGGTGACAGTGGGTTTATCAAAGCAATTACAGAGGATTTTTGTCTTTCAGGGCAGAACCTCCAGCTGGGCACACTACCAGTGCCAGGAGGCAGCTCCATCCCTGTTGCCACCTCCCACAGGACCACTGCTGGCACCAGTTTTGATATGGCAATTATAAATTAATATGGTGATACTGTACATTTGATTTTGTATGAACCTTCAGTTGTTGCTTTAAAGTAGTTTCATAACCTGGCTAATAATATCGGAATTATAACCTATGGGGCAAGCCCATCCAGCAATAACTAAAGTTAATGGCAAAGAAAATTCAATATATTAGTCTACAACTTAATGCTTAGCATTCTCAGTTTGTCTTGTACCCTTTCAAAAATGTGAAGTGACATTTATTCAGACACTAAATGAAAAATTCCTGCCTTTACTGAAATACCATAGTAAGGATTTTACTCCATAAGGGATGCATAGCTCTACTCCTAACCATGCTCTGGAGTCAAATTCTAAAGCTACAATAATTCCAGTGGATCAGTATTTCCTTCATTTTTTTATTACAGCATGTTTGCTAAATTTACAGCAAGCAGAAAATAAGCTGGGTCTTTAGTTATTTTGATCAAAACATCGATGTTTTAAAGGTAGTACACAATATTTGTTAAAAAGAACATATAAAAATACCTTTTTAGAAGCCTCTATAAGAAAGGAAATACAAAGTTTAATCCCACAACTTTCCTCTGCTAGAGCTGCACGCTACTGCTACAGTTTTAAATAGACTTTTTGCTGTTTTTAAACTATACATCCAGGAAAGTCTACAAAATTAAAGGAACGTGCATATAAATGATTGCATAGCAGAACATGAACATTAACTGCAAACAGTAAAGAAAAAGTTAGAAATACTATCAAATGTACAAAGGTTCTAGGATCAACCCCTAAGCACGTTCCGCTGACCATATCCCAAAGCCATCTGCGCTTCTTGAAAGGCCCTGCTGAAACACTGAACCCAAACCCTAAAACATTTCTCTAAAAAGGAACTTTTGGAAATCAATGTCTTTATATGCTACAGACATCAGACAGTGAGGAACACTTAAGTGTTTGATGGTGGCTTTTGAAAGTAAAGAGGAATAAAAACAATGCCAAAAGCCATTTTCATAACAAAGGATCTTGCCTTCTAGAGAAACACTGGTAAGATTACACACTGGGTTTGTTATTTTTCACATTCAATTTTCTAAATATACTGTATTAGTGATAAACTACATAACTAGAGATGCAGCTCTTGTTCATATCCAACTTCAAACATTTGTTCTGAAGGAAAACGAAATCTTGTAACCAAACCACTATCCATTCTGAGGAAGGAGTGATTCAGACTTGCTTGCCCAACTGCTTTTTTGCTGTGTAAAAAGCAAGCCTGGTAACCCAGGGAGATGGCTACGGTTTGATACCTATGAATACACCAACTAACCACAGGAGTCATTGGCATAAAAGTTTAGTTCTTATATACTGTACACACACAACTCGAAACAATCTACTTGTATCTAACAGCAGGAAAACTAAGCAACTTTATGGTTAACTGCTCACTAAAATTTAGAATAGATACAAAAAACTGCATAAAATGTACACACAACCTAATATTTAGTTGCTCTGCCGTTTGCTGAAATCTGAATTTAGATTTTCCATTTCAAGGTGGGTTTTGCCCTCACACCTTCAGCACTAGCAGCCAGGGCAGAGGCAGTGAAGCCTCTATCCCGATGGGTCACGACACTGCACAGTCTCTGAGCAAGCTTCAAGACCAACTCTCTCCCCGTGTTGTACATGCAAGGTCAGTACCATCTCTCCAGAGAGCAGGGTAAAGAGAAATCTCCCAAATTTCTCTCCACAGAGCTCCACCTGCCAACCTGCTGGTGGGCACGGAGAACACTGAAACCTGCCCTGGAGCCATGGAAACAAACTGCCAGTCTGATTTCCCAGCAGCCAGTGTTGCACTACAGCTGTCCAGTTTTCCTTTTTTCTCACAAAGTTTAGCTGTTTAAACAGCTGGTTTAACTGTCCAGCACAAACTGGTACCAATTTCTCTATGGGTGTGACATTTGTAAAAGGACAATGTTGCAAGTTACGATCAATCAAGTCATCACCAAATATCTAAGCATTAAAAATGCAAATCTTTACAAAAATATACATAGAGACACCACAACCAAATCAGTAGCTGCCCATGACATTTAACCAACTGGACAATCTCTCTCCCTCTCTCTCTCTCTCTCTGTGGCTTCTCAACACTGTTGTAATTTTAACCATTGTCGGCTACAGGGAAAACTGACAAAGAAAATATTTTTTAGCACTGTTGCAACATCATATTCCTGATAATTTAAGTAAACTGAACTGTGTGTAAATGAATCTTACATGCCTAAACCAACATGGATACACTGTTAGTGGCCACTGGACTTGGGACTAGTCCAAGACCTCGATCTGGATTTTGACCTAGATCTAGAATGTGATCTTGACTGTGATTTGGATCTAGCTGGTTCTTTTTTTCTCGACTCCTTCTCATATCTTGAGCTGGACTTATAGTGTGTTTTAGAATCTGTTTTAGAGGTGCCTCTAGATTTGGTGTGAGATGCAGACCTAGACCGTGATTTAGCCTTCATTTCTTTCTTGGGCTGTGACTTGGATCGTGATCTTGAATTGGACTTAGATCTTGAAAAAGATCGATTGCGGTGTTTGAACCTATCAGAATAAAGGGGAGAGAGGAGATTTGAATGTAAAAACACTATTCTTAGACATCTAGTACATTAAAAATTGTTTACCGTTTTTGCAGGAGAAACTTTTTTTTAAACCTATAGTTAAAGGAATACAGTGATCTAGTTTGCAATTCAAAGGGTGTAAAAAGTGTTTTACCTATCATTGTCCGAATGGCTTCTGCTACGACGAGGTCTTCCAGTAGGTCTACTGCTAAAAAGGTACATCAGAAAGAGTAAACGGTGACAAATCCCTATGTAAATGTACAAATACTTAATACATTATCTTTTCAAGCTGTGCATTTGCTTTCAGTTATTCTCCAATGCAACACAGAATTGTTTCATTCACTACTCCTGATCAGATGCAGCATGCAAGGTACGCAACTCCCAGCGGTTACTCCCACGATAGAAAAAAAAAGATTATTCAAAACTGTAACAATTAAATAGTCAGCGTGGTGTCTCTGTGCTGTGCAGTTGAGGCCAACCCCACACACTACACTTACTTTCTGGGACTATAGGATCTTCTATAGCTGTAATCAAAGGAGCGACTCCTCGACCGTCTCCGCTCGTAACTGCGACTCCGAGACCGCCTGTATCTGTCATAGTCATCGTAACGAGAAGAACTGTACAGGTTTCTCCCTTCCTTGGCTTTCATTTGGTTTGGTGCTGTAAAAATAGCAATATTTGCAAGTGAAAAAGATGCCCTACTTTTCCCCCTCAAGGTCTAAGCCATGTATATGGTGCTGAGCAGAAAGGCTCACTCATGGTTTGATGTTTATGAAGGGACAAGTGAGAGGCTGCTCTGTGCCACTTGTTTTGTGCTGCTTTAGCCACTGGACACAAATTAATGTAGCCTGGGGGGCATTATAAATCTAGGAAGCAAAAAAAAGAAAAAAACCCCCTCAAAACCAGTCAGAAAGGACTAATGCTCCATAAAACCAGAACAGAGAGCTGGTCAAAGTGATTTCAGGCCAGCTGGAAACTGGTAGGACAGGTCAGACCCATGACTGACACATTGTGACATTCCCGAATTTACCCAATGAGTGAAAGCTAATTGAACACTTTTTCCTGACTGCACAGCACCATCACCACACCTGATCCACAGCTGTCTTTAATGATTAAAGGCCCATCTTACACAGAGGCTTCAGTGGATGCCACACAAAGAGAAGTCTGATTCCAAAAGGAACCCCCCATTAAAACAATTCACTTTTACTCTGCAGCTTAAAGTAATTAAAAATGAATGAACCTATTAGTCTTCCACAGTATTTCCTCTATCCTTTCTGTGTATCAAATTCAACCCCAAAGAACATGCTCTTAAGTATTTTAAACAGACTACGCTGTAACAAACACCCTCTGTACTAAATGGCTTCAATTTTTTATGTTTTAAGTGCTGCTTGCAACACACTAAGGTGGATTTAGTTAATTTTGTTCAGAAACTTATTAGAAATTCCAATGTCTATATACAGGACAGAAACTTGTCCTACGGAGTGCAGAATTTCCATTGACTCCATTAAAGTTAATTGTGAGTACTTGAGGGAAAACTGGACAGTCAGGTTGTTCCTCTGAGAGCTGTAACTAAAGACCTTTAAGGCACTTTTATTTGCAGGCATAACATGAGTATTACAGTTCTGGTTTAGACCAACAGGTTTGTACCAGGTTTACAAATCTGTATCTCCCTGCAAATTAAGACTATGCACACAAATAACAGATTTCAAAGACCTAAGTTCTCTTTCCAATTATCTGTTCAGAAAATACAAATTCTGCTCCACCTTGAATTGAGATACCTTGAAATTGACTTTTATCCTGAAGCCAAATGAAAATGAAGACATTACCTCAATCCTGGAAATCACACAGAGCTGCACAGAAAGCTCCAAAGAATGACTGTGGTGACTGTCGTACTTAGTTATCCATTTATAATTAAAACGAGTCATTAACAGTTACTGGATAAAAGGCAGAACATCCACATGCTATTTATATAAAATAAGAACATACCACAACAATTAGCACCACGTGCAGCGTTGTGTGGTGCTGAAATTCAGGCTAAATTCAGGGTGTGATAAAATTCAGGCACTTACTCTTGCGATCCCCCTGTGCAAACTGGATTTCTATTTGCCGACCACAAATCCACTTTCGATCCAAATTATGGAGAGCATCTTCTGCATCACGGACATCTTCAAATGTGGGGAGTGTTAAGGTACTTGGGAATTTGAGCAGTTTAACAGATTTGGTATTTAAAATAAAAATGAAAATTTTCAAGTTATTTTCTCATTTTACAGCCATGTTTTAAGTTCTTTTGTCATGCTACTCTACACGTTATGGAATTTTTTTTTAATTAACCACCAGCTATCTCAGAACTCCTGTAATAAAATTAAAATCTTGTAATATGACCATGAATTTATCCATCAGCAAGCAGTTGCTATGTGATACTCTTAATTATTTTCTTCTCCCACTTGTACTTATGCAAAGAAAAGAGAGGTATCCTTTCAAAATACACTTATTAATGGTCATTTAGTTTTCTCCACTTCATTGAGTTTATTAAAATTAAGCCCTAGTTCTTAAATTATGTTGGACATACCAACAGTAAATATTAACTATTAACTTTAGAATTATAATTAAGCTTTCCTTTTTTTTTTTTTTAACAACTGATTTTAAGTTTAACTTATGCCATGTCACAGCCCTGTCTGCAGAGCTTCCCCAGCGTGAGAGAAGAGCAGACACTGCGAGCCCTGCACTGGCACTCAGGGCCAAGCTACAGTGACAGACATTCATTTCAATGCTGGAATTTACACCCCTACTTCCAGCTTCTGGGACCCAAAAACATGAGTTGCCTTTCCCCTCCAGACCACTCATTTCTCAGCAGCATCATCTCTGCAGGAGAGAAACTTCCATGTTGCAGCATCTCCCTCAAAACCCCAGACCGAATGTGATTTCATTCAGACCACAGTTACAGTAGCACTCACAAGAGAAATATTACAGGTTTTGTCAATGGACTAAACCAGAATAATTCATCAAATTACTGCTTACATGACAGACAGAAGAAAAACTGTTATTCTGTAGGATACATCAGGTATGACTCCTTTAATCTTGGCCACCATTCAACTTCATCTTGACCTTTAACTCTTTAAGTGCTTGTCAGAAGGACTTGTCATGAGATGCTTGGCCAAAAATGACAGATGGCTTTATCTTTTACTTTGAAAAACAACCTTTTCCCCCTTTTGTAGATAAAGCGAAGCTTTGTCTCCCATTATGGCTTGTCCTTCTTCCAGCTTTTCTTTATTTTTTCTTTTCCCAAACTCTCCCTTCTCTTCAAGCCTGATCCTTAAGAGGTCTTTGGCTTGTCTACTTGCCTTAATTGTTGAACTCTACTCTAAAGGTTCTTTCATGCTTTCTCTTTGGGGTCGCCATTACTGTACAGCTTTACATTCTGAGGCAACAACAGAGGACAGCAAATTAGGGGACAATATTAAAGAAAGAAGTTCACCTCATTTTTTACACAATCTGATTTTGATCAAGTGATTCCAGTTTCCATTTGTTAAATTAACAATGAATAGCAGCCACATTTTGCTAAGCACAACTTTACTTACACACCAGTGATAATAAAAACGTGCTAGACAATTTTGAGTCAGTGATAAATTTTCATTTAAATCATAAGAGTATTAATTTCAGTGACATAAGCAAGCTTTTATATTACTGGACTTAAGTTTTGCAAAAAAGGCAAAGAACAATTGAGAGAAGTTAATCTTCAAAAATAACGAAACACCACGACATAAGTAAGACACTTATTAGATACAACACAAAAGTAAACTGCTTTTTCATTTAGATTGGTTACCTCTTACACAAACTTGAATTTCAAACTTCAACACCCCTCACTAATGAGCCATCTGAAGAAAGGATATTGAACATAGGCAAATCCTCTGGGACGGCGAGTGTAGAAGTCAAGTGGAACGTAAACATCAACTATAGGCCCATAACGACCAAATTCACGGCGCAAGTCTTCAGACCTGGAACACCACAAACACCTGATATGGTTTTTTCACTGGTTAAGGTGTTAAAAAACATCCACCAAAATAAAATAAAACAACAAAACCAAGTCAAATCTACAATTAACATGACCACCCCCCATTTTTGGAAGCATTTGGTGGAGGATGAAAGTAGCAAAACACTTTTTGGGGAAAAAAGTGTTTGGGCAGTTCACTGTTGGCAGCACACGGAGCTTTTCTGAAACACTCAAGACTCAGGATGCTCAAGATACACCCTGGCAGTTTGAAACAAGCCTTCAGCATAACTCAAGCACAAAAATGTAAACTGAGAAGTGATACACATCAGTTCATTCAATGCAGCCAAGGTTGGCAGAAAGTGAAAGAAAGGATTTTTAAGAATTATTATTGTTATTATTATTCACGTAACTCGACAGTCATTTTGCAACATGCAAACATCCATTATGAGATCCAAATAAACATTATGAGAACAAACCAGCCACCCAAACCCATTTCCATAAAATAATCAATACTTACAACCACATCAAATAGAACAGATCTCAAGTGAGCAGCCACTCATGCCCTCGGGATAGTTTTTCCAAAGAGTTGGCTTTAGAGAGCTGAGACAAAACTGTTCAGCTGCAACTACCCCTGACCAACACCCTCTCCTCAACAGAGCTTTCTTACTCACATCAGCTCCTCACACTCATTTTTGTGACATTTGAGGACAAAAAACCTGCATGCGAAGATTGATGTAATACCACATCTCGGCGGTATGTTAAGAGTCACTACTATTTTTTATATTTTTACATTTCTCTCGCATCAGTTGGGAAACAAATCTCCACACAGTCACTGCTGGCAAAAGGGAACTACAACCAGCATGGAGATCCCACAATGAAACCACCTCCAAGAGCCCTTTAAGGTGAAGCTTCAACAGGATCCACATTATTGTAAAGAATTTGGAAGTAATCGTCCTCAGCTGTTCTTAGAGTAAAATTAATTACTGGAAAGATGAAAAAAATAATGGAAAAATTAGAAAAGTTTTATTTCAAGTTACTTATCACAATGCTCTTAATCCATTCCATTGTGCCCACACTACTGCTGCTTGCTGAACAACTTTGGTCCAAGTAGCGCAGGAAGAGTTGGAAAACTTACATTTAATAGGACTAGACCTTACAGGGATCTCCGTACAAATTCTACACACAAATAACAACACAGGAGTGCTCTGACAAACGCATCCTGTGCCAACAATGCTCAGTAAGTGTTCCACAGCTGATAACAAACCAAAGGTGCTTGTTAACCACTAAAGGTGTTTGTCACTAAACTGCCGAAGTGAAATGAGGAAAACCAGCAGTTCACTAAAAACATATAAAGAATAAATAAGAACTTGTGCAATACTCCGTTTTTGTTCTTTTAATTCCCTAGGAGGAGTTCTCTCACCACACACGTTTAGTCCTTACGGGCTCTCGGTACAACACGGTTATAACGGAGAACAAGCATCGCTTCCCCCGATTCCGTACTGAGCGTCCTGAGAGGCCCCGGTACATAACAATTGCCGCACCAACATTCCACCTGAACTGGCAGCAGCTCCCACGCTAACGGGACCGGCTACGCCAAGAATTTTGGGCACAAATGCTCTATTTTCTCCCATCTAGCAGCAATACTGCATTTCCCAAGGAGCATTCCAAACTCCAGCGGCTGTCCAGCATCGCCCTGGGCACACATCCCGCCTGGATCTCCCGCTGGACACACTCAAAGGCGGCTGCGGGGAGTTTCACTTTGTTGCGGCCCAGCTTTGTTCTTTCTGGACGCTGTTTGGAAACGGATCCGCGTGGAGAGGCGGGGAACGAGCAACATCGCGAGGAGCGGAGGAAAATGGAAGGCAGGGCAAGGATAAGGGAGAGCGGAGAGAGGGAGAAGGCGAAGCGGAGGAAGGGAGCACGCCGGGCTCGCCCTCTTCCCTCCCTCGGCTGCGGGGGGACCCCCGCGCCCGCGGCCTAGCGAGCCCGCCAAAGCCTGCGCGAACCCCCGCTCCGCCCCCACTCACCGGGTGTCGTCGGCCACGTTCCGCACGAAGAGCGAGGTGTTGGGGGGCCGCAGGTAGCGGGACATGTCGATGGCGCTGGGAAAGAAGGAAGGAAGGAAGGAAGGAAGGAAGGAAGGAGGGAAGGAAGGAGGGAGGGAAGGAGCGAGCGCGGCCCGGGCGCGGCGGGAGCGGCTGAGGCGACCCTGGGGGAGCTGCACCGCCCGCCCGCGCGCCGCCTCTCGCGAGACTTCCCGCGGGGCTTCCGGCGAGAGCGAAACGCGGCGCCAAAACCCTGCCCCGGCTCGGCAGCGCGCATGCGCCCCGGCCCCGCGCGGGAGCGCCCGGGCCCTCCGGCGCGCGCCGCGCACGCGCGCTGCTCCCCGCCCGCGGCCGCGGGGCCTCGCTTTTCCCGCCGAAACAGAGGGGAGGGGAGCGCGCGCGGGGCAAGATGGCGGCCGCGCCCCCGCCGTGAGGGGACGGCGCGCTCCTGCTTCGCGCAGCCGCCTCAGGCCGCCCTGGCTCCCTCCTGTACCCTCCTGCGCAGCCAACTGACACGGCCTCCGGCTATACCGCCCTTCCTGAGGCTCGGGGGATCGCTGTCGTGTGGCCTTGTTGTTGCAAAATGCGGAGTATGTAGAAATTTTATTGAGAAACTTATGTTCTTTGATGTTTGGCGTTTTTCTGCTTTCAAGCCTAATCAACAAGGAGGGAGATGTATAACGCGTGGAACAGCAGCCAACAAGCTCTAAGTGATGTCCCTGTGTTAGAAAAACAAGTTGTTGCTAGAACTGCCTTTGTTAAGGTTTAGGGCTGGACACGCTTTGATGATCTCAGATCTAGGGGGAGATTAACAAAAAAAAAGTATGCCCACTGATAAAGGATGCAAAGAATGCAGAATTTATGGGCCATCTGGCAAGGACTCCCAAGATAAGGAAGAAACTAATAAATCCAACTCAGCAACTGTGCTGGAATGATCTCCAACTGGGTAACATGTAATTTTACATTTTACATCTGCAGGGGCAGGTCATGACCACCAACCCACAGACCACTGACCCAAAAGGAGAGAAAGACTGAGAACGGGACTAATTAGCATGAGAAACAACAGAATAATTAACCAAGAGAGGCTAGAATACTAATTCAGAACTATGTAACTTGTAGCCAAGGAACACGAATTCCTTTGTTTGCTAACTTGTAAATAGTAATAAATTTTGATAGTTGGTGTGCTCGATTTGTGGGATCGCACAGGGCCCCCAACTGTGCAACTCTGAAATAAATGACCAGTGTCTCTCTGGAGTGTGTAACTATTGTTGCACATGGAGTAATTAATCCAATTTTTGTGGAGAACACCATTACCCGTGTGGAGCCCCGGGAGTTTTCTTCGCACTGTTTGCACAGGACCAACCCTTTCCATTAAAGCCATTTGTGTGATGAAAACAATGCAGTTGGTGGGTGGAGAGATTATTTCTTACCACAATCATGTGTGACTCACATAAAGGTGGATAAGAGGCAGATCTGTGACCCAAAAGTCACAGGGTTCGATGAAGAGTTCAATGAACGGTGTCTGCATTTTCATGTGAGGGATTTTCAGAAGACTCCTGCAGGGACAGAAAGACTTGGAGCTGATGCAGCCCTGGTGTCTGCCACCAGTGTATTTTCATATTTATTTTTAATATTCATGAATGAAAACTGGTGGGAGGACATTGCTGTTCATATCTTGGCAATCTCACACTAAGAATTGCCTGATTTTTGCAGGTTTTGAATGACAGATGATTCAAGTTTGAATGGCAGATGAAGTTCAGTCACTAACACAGGAGATGTGCAGCCATGTACACTTCAAAAAAAAAGGAATTTCTGTGGTTGTATGTTCAGTGTGCAGGACTCAGCAGAGAAGGGATTGGGTCTCTGACCATGTTCTTTGAATTTAATATTTACAGTTAACATTTTTCTGTATGCATGCAGCAGGTTGAGTTGTTACCTTGTGCGATATAAACACAGATCTGCTTAGACAAATCATTAAAAGAACACAAAAAACAAATGAAGAAAGCACATTAGAGACTGGAGTTGTGGTGGGAGTGCTTGGCACAAAGAAAAAAGGAAAAAAAAAATTAGTTTGTGGACATTCTGAAAACAGTGGATTTACCAAAGAGTGGACTTTGGTGGTGGATAGAAATCCACGCTGCCAGGATTACCCTTTCAGAGCTTGTCAGATTGGGAATCAAAGCTTTGAACAAGATCCAAATTAGATTATTAATATTCCAATAGAGTCCTTCACAGAAAGATTCACTTGTTTTTGTGGAATAGTGGATCCAGAGCTATCATCCCAACCTGCTACACCATCTAGGAATGCTAATTCCTTCGGGCCATGGGACACGGATCTCAGTCTTGTCAAAATCCTTCAGGTTTGACTGCGTATTTCACCTCAATCTGGGATGCCCTGTGGCAGAAGGATACTGCCAGAAGGATGGGAAAGATTGGCACCATTGCTGGAAACATGAAATCACTGCAGTTGTGAAGAAAGCCAGGTGAAGTGTTCTTTTAAGAAGTTTTTAGAATTTTAGCCGTTAAAATGGTTTAGCATGAGTTTAAGTTCTAAATAAGAATCCTGTGCTTTTAGTGGGTAGTATCTACAACAATAATTTTGTAACAGCCTTAAATGAGTAATAATGGTCTCTGCCTTGGTTTAGAAATAAACCTGAACTGTCGTGCATCTTCCATCCTCCAATTTGCAGGTACAGCGTTGGATCATTGAAGACCTGCAGCATTCTGTGAATTGCCTGCTGGAAAACCACATCATGTGTTTGGTTTCAGGGTGTATTTGCAGCAGTTACCCAGCAACTTCCAGAGTGAAGGGTGGTGAGTTCTTGGACGGCTTTTTGCAGCACCAGTGCTTTAAAGTAGCCTCCTCCTCCTCCCTGCATTTTACCATCCCCGATATCTGTGTGGTTGATCTTGTTTCTGTGTAACTCACATGGAATTTAATTCTGGCTGCAGGAGTGTGCTTGGCATTAGAGCTGCCTGGGAAGCAAAATGAACACAATGATCCTTTATGCCAGTGAAACTCCCCCTGAGAACAGCCTTATCCCAGAATAAGAATACACTTCCCAAATTGCTTGTATCACACTGTAAGTGTTATTAACTAAAACACAACCTCTCCCTTCACAAACTGCTCTTCTAGCATGGGGAAGATGTAAACTCAGCACTCTTCACTGGGATGAAACCTCTCCATGAGGATTTTAAATGGCATGATCAGTCCAGTAGCTTTGTTCATGAAGGTCTTGCATCCCAAACCAATTCTAACAAATCTGCAGTGATTTAAATAAGCATGAAATGAGGTCGCTGATATAATAGTAGGATCTGATCAGCAGAGAAATGGTTCTAGGCACAGCTCCTGTGTGTTTACACTTCAGTAGAGACACACAATCTGAACAGTCTGGTTTGCTTGAGCTTCACAAACTTGGGCCATGACAAGACATTGGGAGTTAATTGCGAATTGGAAGAATGTTTCATTCCCTTTGCTTCCGTGGTGCCTCTTAACTGTACTGGTGTGTCATTCAGTTTAAGGACAGCCATCCCTGTTGTTAATGACTGGTAAGTACTTCGTAGCTGCTAAAATACTGCTGTTTCTATTCCTGGGGCATGTGGTACAGATCAGCTCAACAAATGCCTGATTGTTCTCTGCTGGGGTTTGGTTAACGACTAAAACTTTATTAGACACAGGAGTTAAAGCTGAGTGTGTTCAGTCTGTGTGTAAGAAACCAAGAAGCATTTCTGTAGCTTTTGGCTGCTCCCAAGGATTATTGTGGTGAAGTGGAACAATGTGATTTATGTCCAGGTTGGGTTGTCTGCGAGGCAAATTTCTGTCACTGAGGACAGAAGGGAAAACACAGTCCTGTAATAAGGGGAAGTGCTGTGTGAAAGGAGAGCAGAAATAATCATTATTTCCTGTACTGTTTGTTCAGATAAAACAAAGATCACACCTTGTGGAAAGTGCACTTTATTTTAGGTATGTAAAGGTGCCACAAAGAAGGGGATCTGTCCTTAGACTTTCTTGCCTCTTCTGACAAGCGTCACTCCACCGTATGTTATAGTCTGTGGAAGACAAATACACATTTAAAACTTGAGGAAATCCATAGCTAAGTGGCAGAAGTGTCTGTAATTCATGTATAAATCCATCCTACTCCACAAGAACAGACATTCACAGTACCTGCCTGTAAATATATGTACAACATTTGCATGGAGGAAAAGTTGGAGTTGGCTGTGCTCCTTGAAGCAGTGTTTATCCACAGGGACGCTTTGCAGACACTAAGAGCTAATCAACATTTTTTTCTTCAGCATTTTTCTGCAAGTGCCCTTCTTTTCCAGCACTTACCTCCACCATTTCGTTTCCTTTAATTTCCTGCTCGTGAGAGAATTTGTCTGATTTGCACACCAGCTTCCCGCCGACCAAGTTCACAGTGCACTGTTGGAACATTTTAAAAATGTTTTTAAAAATTTAGATTTTGGCATTCAACTTGAGTAAGTAGAGAACTAATATAAATTACAAAGATGTTTCATAATGACAGCTGCTGATTTAAACTGGAGAGCACAGCATTTGAACAGGAGTTTTTAGAGACATTTCTGTTTGTTGAAGTGATAGAAATGTTTGCAAATGGAAATGGTACGAACAAGTTCCACTCACGCACAAACTGAGGTTTAGGGATAAATAAAGAGATACCCCATTCTTGGAATGCTTTACCTTTAGCTTCCTGCCATCCATGGTGGTGATGTCAGCCTCTTTGCCAAGTGTAAACGAGTTAGTTACAGATTTGTTGGGTGTTTTGGATGTCACAACAAAGTCGTTGCCTTTTTGCTGTATTTCAACAACAGGCTTAATATCTTTGGCCAATTTGATAGTGTCATCTGGCAACCCTGTAAAAAGAGGCAAAAGAGGACTTTTTCTGTTAGGGAAATAGCAAATTCTTCTCTCCAACAAAGGCACAAAAGATCCAAACAAATACTGGAAGGTGATGTCCAAGTTAAAAACAAATCGTGTTTTGGATTCCTCACTTCTCTATGGGTTTTTTGCTCCATTCCTTCTAGCCTGGTTAGGTTTTGATATTATATTTGGTGATATGTCAGATCATGCATTGTTTCTTTTCCTAAGGGCTGGCCATTTTCAACTGGAACTGAATTTTATTCTCCTGAATATCTCTTATATACTCTTAAAAACCTCAACGGGTTTGTTTTGTTGGCAAAGGTAAGTGCATATTTATTGATGTAGCACCTCTTAAACCTCACATATTGCACCTGATAATCACTCAGAGATTACCCACCAGCTATCACAGGTGCTAATCACTCAGAGATTACTGACTGTGTATCACACCTGATAATCACTGACAGATTACTGACCACTAATCACACGTGTTAATCATTCACAGATTACTGAGAGCACTGGTGCTGCAGGAAGGGCTTCTGTACCAATAATTGGGACGCTGAATGCATCATTGACAGCTTGTTTCTAGTTAAATATAGTTACAAAATTACAAGTCAGTTAACACCACTTCATTTCTGTATGACTCTTTATTCTTGAGGAGCTGCTCTAACATTAAAGCAGGGGTTTGGGGGTTGTCCATAACCTTCCTACATCAATTTATACAATTTTCAGCTTCTTTTCACATCCAAATTAGATCGGACAGATTTAACCAAGCAGGGGAAGTTTGTCATAGAAATAAAAGGAAAAAAACCCGTGGAAATACAGCAGGAAAAGCTGTGGTGCCGTTGATTTGAGGAGGAAGCAGCCACTTACCCAGAGCCTTGAGAAAGGGCTCGAGGTTCTCCTGGGCGTAGATCTCCCAGGTGCCAGCGAACGCCATCGTGTGACAGAGTGAAGGCTCTCCCTGCTCATTGGGATGCTATTTATGGAAAGGGAAAGGCCAGCCCAAATTGTCAGATGGCTAATTATTAACTGGGAAGGAGCAATTATTAATCAGTTATTTGTTCTTAATGATCATAACCTCTCGTTCATGCTGCTCTTACCTTGAAAGTTGGGATGTTGCGTTTGTTGTGGATTACTGACCTCGGGTAATTGTCCATCGTTGTTGGAAAGTGTTGTAGTGCAGCTTCATTTGTTTGCTTTTTGTTCACGGCTTGTGTTTAACACATTTTCTGTGTTTTGAATGGAATTCTTCAGATAAAGTTGCATAATTTACAATAGATCGAGGTAATTAGTATTGTACTAATACTAATTACCTAATTATCTAAATACTAACTTCCTAATTATCACAATATTCTCTACTGGGGCACTTGAACCTTAAATGGTGGATAAAGAATGAATAAAATCCACAGCTATTTCTTCCAAAATTGTGGGCCTCCAATTGCTTGAGGACAGGGAAAATCATGTTGGAGTGGGACATCAGCGATGACTTTATCCAGCAGATGTCAGTGATGGGCATCTAACTCTGAATTAAATTCAGTTTCTTATTACTTTTTTTAAAGTAGAAGACAAAAGATAAAGCATGGTACATTGCTTGGAGAGTGAATGCAGGAAGTAAATAGGATGTGTTATTTTTTCTTCTCACCAACTGCACCAGGAATTCCTCACTCATTCCAGCCCTTGAGTGATGTTCCTTGCTGTCTGTGCAGGCATGACTGTTGATTTTGGAAGACATTCATTAGATTATGTGTCTTGCAGTTAGATTGCTTAATTCAAATAGAGCCTGTATCCCAGGGGTTGGTGACCTTTCTAAGTTAACTTTTCATTCTATTTAAATAGAAACCCAGTGCTCAGCTTTTTCTTACCAATTCACAACTCTCTTTTTAGTAGGTAATTCTAAAGAAGATTCACACACAAAGAGCCAGATTTTGTAAATGTGATTGCATTTACCTGTGAGAATTCCTGATTTGCAGGGCCATTTTTATGTGTGGAGTGTGTCCTGACTTCCCATACACCCACAGATGGAGTGATTTCATCATGGATATACTCAAAGCAGTGCTGAGATGTCACCAAGGGATTGACTTTAATGACACACACACAGGCTACAAGAAAATCTGTTACATGCAGTGATTTAATACAAAAAGCCTCCAGTGAAAGCCTCATGTGTGAATCCTCTGGTATTTCCCCCACAGATTTACCAGGGCAGGGTCTCTCTGGAAGGTGAACATGCAGTGTACACACGTGAGCACACACACACACACGAGAATTGTTCTCTAACAACTGCCAAAATACTGAAATATTACTAAAATAAACGTAGAGACACAAGCCTGAATTTTAGGGCAGAGACACTGAAAGGCATCTGAAGGAGTTAAACTCCTTTCAGAGTCAGGGAGACATAAATTAACTAATTCATTTAGGCTTTTTTGTGGTAATCCCAGGTGGGACTTCCTGCTCTGTTCCTACTGGGATCTCCCCGTGTTTATAGACACTGATAGTGACCTGCCCTGTTTCAGACCCGTATTTATTCTTGACATAGATGCTGTATTTTCCTGTGTCTTCATTGCAGACTTTTTCTATGGTGATTGTGACCATTGACCCCTTCACATCCATCTTGTATCTGTCCTTAAACACGATGACCTTCTCGTTTTTGAACCAGGAGATCTCTGGGTAGGGATCTCCAGACACACAACAAGTTAAGCACAGGGTCTGTTGTGAAACAGAGAACAGAGGTGGATTATGCAGCTATAAATGAGCAAGGAAATTCAGTTCATAGAATCACAGAATGATTTAGGTTGGAAAAAACCTTTAAATTTGAGTCCAGCTCTTAAGCAGCCCTGCCAAGGCCACCACTGAACCATGTCTCCAAGTGCCACATCCACACATCTTTTAAATTAAGGACAATAAAAACCAGTTCTCACATTTTCCTTAGGTGACATTCCAACACTGCTACTCCTTTTCCTGATACCCTCCAGTACAGTCAGGATTAACCTGCCTGAATTCACTGGGCCTGACTCATATTTGTGCTACTGTCTTTTTATAGATTCTCATGCTGTAAAGTGGCACTTCCACAGGCACACGGTGAGTTTGCAGTTACTTTACAGGTTTTTATGCTGCTTGTGGAAAGGGGAATGTGACTCAGAAATGTAAGCAGGGAGTTGGTCTGATAGTGAAATCAGGCCCAGCACCTAAAGGCCTTAAAAGTCCAATCCTATGAAATGGGAAGACAACAGAAAGGATCTGGCTGTGCAGATGACCTAGGAGGGCACCACTTCCCACCTCTGGCAACTGCAGCAGCTCAGAAAAGCTGCTGGCATTGTACAGGATGGGATTTTTCCTCCCCATCAGTGATCCTTCTGTGCCTGTGCAAGGACCAGTTAACGGAGTTACTCAATGTTACCTTGTCCTCCATGATGGTGGCAACATCTGGCAGACCTTGAACGACCCTGGCACGACCTGGGAACGAACAAATACAATCTTTTAGTTTTTCTTATCAGCAAACTTGGCTTTGTTTCACTGAAGGAAAGAGATTAATTTACTTACGCTTTTCTGCTATTGCTGCTTCCCTGAATGGGAGAGAAAATGATTGTGGTTTTATTTATTAGCCATGATATTAACAATTTAGAGTATGAGACTCAAAATAGATTTAGCTGTGAAAACATTTAGGCAGGAACTTACTTTAGCCTCTTGTGCTCAGCCAGGGCGTCTTCAAAGACTGCAAGAAGGAAAGGTTTTAGGGAAAGTTGCCTTTTGTTTCGTTTGACTCAGTAGATTTAACATGATGTTGTTGTTATCAGTGCTGGGATTACATGGATAAATATAATTACCCTCTAGATGGTATCTACCCCTGCCTTAAGGAAACACAGGTCTGTTTGTGTGCTGCTGAAATATGTGGGTCTGAGTTCTCTCTTTCCAAAGAGAAGTTCAGAGGAGGAAAAAAACTCCAACAGTTTGGAAAAGCCTTTGTAAACCTGAAAATTCTCTTTTCCAAGATGCCACCTGTAAGCTCTGTTGTCCAGTGGAGGAGTTGGACACATCCCAGGAGCAGCTGCCCCCCTGCTCATCCTTTCCCCAGCAGTGCCAAGGCTCCCTAAAGGCTTCAATCCTTTTTCCTGCCCACTTCCCCTCTCCTCGTGCTTCTGTGGGCCCTTCACTGTCCTCCTTACCCCAATTCCATAAGGAAATCAGCTCCAGCTCCAATAAGGGAGAGAGGAATCCCTGCCCATGATTTGAAGGGCTCCTGGAAAGCAGCTCAGGTGCATGCCATGGTGTGACTCAGCTCACCTTGCCCAGACAGGTCTGTTGACAGCTTGTGGGAGCTGTTCCCATCGAATAACTCCAGGGTGTATTTCCCCTTATCGGCCTCCGTGGGGTCCAGGATGTGGAGCCAGATCTGATTCATGGTGCTCCCAGTTCTCATCCTGTCACGGCTTTCCAGTTGTTTCTCCCTGAGTAAACAAGTGATGTAATTTCAATAATATTTAGGAGAGCTGGAGAAATCAGAGTGTTCACTTTTTTCTAGACCTGTAGTGGTTGGAAGTGTGGGAGTCAGGATTCATTTAATGGAGAGACGAAATCCCATGGGGCTGTGCTTTTAGGCAGCTTGCCAAAACTTCACAAACTCCACAAAAGACCTCTTAGTTCTTATTTAGGAGACTAAATACCATTTACATGTTGAATATTTGTAAGTATTTAGCCCTTGAATGTTATTAAAAATTCACCCTCTTACATACATGTGTAGGTGGCATCTAATAAAACACCACTTCTCTATTTAGGAAGACATTATGAGGCTAAATTAGTCAGTGTTTGGGAAGAATTTTGTAATTTTGGGAATATTTTTTATTCAGAGTGGGGGAAGAGAGTGGTTTAGGAAAATGTGAGTAGTAAAAATAAAGTGTTTGAAAAAATTCTGTCTGTAACCAAGGAGGCTGTAACTGAGAAGTATCATAAGTGCAGCATCATTATTATTCTAGTAAAGATGATCACTTATAAATATTTCTGCAGTGCTAAGATAAAAATAACATGGCTGTTCATTCTGGAATTCCCAGACATGTTCCAGGATGAGAGTGAACTTTGGTTTTCAACCCTCACTCACACAAATCTACAATTGCCTTAAAAATACATGGGCTCAGGCCCAAATGTTTAATTTTGGATAAACAGTTACAAGGGCTCCTGAAGCTTTGCAAATATTTTTGGGGGACTTACTTGTGATACCAGGTCGTTTTCATGTAGTCTGTGTAGTACTTGACCTCTGTGTAGATTTTGATGCCTTCCTCAGTAGGCTGGATTTTCAGAGGTGTAGCAGAAAGAGCTGGTGGTGTAATGGAAAGACTGAAATTGAGGAGGAATGCACAAATTTACCTGTTCCATGACAAAATCCCAGCTAAAGGAGCAGTGAGGGGATGGTGCTGTGGTTGTTCCACACCCAGGGACAGCTCAGGAGCAGTTGGCTCTGGCTGTGCCATCCCACCTTTCCCCCTCTGCTGCAACTGCTGAGAGCTGACATACCACTGATCCTGCACAGCTCCTTCAGAAGCTCTTCAAAGGCTGAAAGACAAAGATTTAAGTGTTTATAAATACAATACTTAGCAAATCACATCCAATCTACCAATTAATTTCACTATGGTTGGGATGTTTTATATCCACGAGTTATGTGTTGTCTTTTTCTGTGGCAAAGCTCACTGGGAATGGAGTTTCTGCATCTGATTCATTTGTTTTCAGATGCTGGGCATTTCTTACTAAATTTAGATGCTCCTATCTTCCTTCACACTCACCATGTGCAACCGGCTGCCTCCCAGACAGGAGATTTGTGTATCAGGTTTAAATGATGGATTCCAGATGTCGGGGCAGGATTTAATCTTGGGCAGCAGAATCTTCTGATTAATTCTGGGTTGAAGTGACTGAAACATTCCTGAGCTTTTATCTGTGGGGCTTGACAAATTTATAATGCTGTCCTAGCTTGAGAAATGACTGCAGGTGGAAATGACATTAGGATGTAGAGCAGGAAACTCTTCAGATTTGACCAGTAACTTTTTAATGCAGGTTTTAACTCCTATAAAAGCATGTAGGACATGTAGGTTTCATAGAAAGTGAGGATATTTGGTTTTAAATCCAAAATGAACACGGGGCAGGGGTGTGAGTGTGTCTTATTGTGTGATCCAAGGTTCTCTTACCTCCTTTTGTGAGGTCCAGCTGGGTGGAGTCCTCTCCTCGGTTATCTGAAACAACTGCTTTGTACAGGCCTTCATCTGCTTTGGTTACCTACCAAATACATGTGTGCTTGTGTAGTATTGATTAAAAAACCCAAACAAGCACCAAAACAAACAACACCCCTCCCAAAGAAATTTCCCATCTACTTGAAACAGGGCAGGATTTGGAAAAGGCGGAAAAGCTGAGATTTTCTTCTTCCTTCCCAATGAATTTGGTTGAACTGAGCAGAAGTGAGGGGGGAAAAAGGGTCAGTTTGCCCCAAAACCTCCTTTGTAGTAGCTCAGCTTTTGCCCTCAGTTCCTGTGTGAAACCTGAAAAGCCCTCAGGTTCTTT
This sequence comes from Coloeus monedula, assembly GCF_965178545.1. Lineage (NCBI taxonomy): Eukaryota > Metazoa > Chordata > Aves > Passeriformes > Corvidae > Coloeus > Coloeus monedula. The sequence goes on along the minus strand of NC_138804.1, from coordinate 1,312,897 downwards.
TCAGCCTCTCAGGATGTGTTAAACTTTCAGTAGCCACCCACTGTTAAAAACATCTTATTTCTTTTTAAGGTCTTAGAATCACAGCCTGGTTTGGGTTGGAAGGGACCTTAAAGATTATTTTGTTCCAACCCCCTGCCATGAATTCCACCAGAATTCAGATTCAGAATCTGACTGTAACATTAAAAGTTTCTTCTCTTCTGCTTTTCTCAGTGTTTCTTTCACTCAGTGGGCACTACCTAAAACACATGTGAATATTTATAAGATCAACCCATATTTTTTGCCATTTTCCTGTGAACCTCTGAGCTGTTTGATGTTTCACCTTCGTGATCTGCAGAGTTCCCATCCCAGTCTGTGGATCAAACCCTCCACCAGCTCGTGCCTTGTGATTGAAGAACCACTGGAAGTTGGTGTCCTTCCTCAGGTTTGTTGCCTGTTTGAAGTCAACATTTAGAAGTCAAAATACATTTGATTCCTCAATTCTTGGATGTCCTAGTATGCAGCATCATTTACATTACTCCAGAATCTGACAAACTCCCTTCTTTGTTAAAATTTCTGCCCTAAATAAACCATCTCCTTGCTATCACTGGTCTGCAGCAAAGCATTTGCACAAGCACTGCTCATATCCTCTGAAAATTTACACCTAAAATTGAATGCTGAGGGAATTCAGCCCGGGCTCTGTGTACCTTGCAGGTGAGGAGCACTTCACAGCTCTCCAAAACTTTCCATTTCAAGTTCTCTATGAAATGTGGACCTGGAAAAGAAAATAAATGGATGGAGTGGTGCCTTTGCCATGTTTCCTGCGGGAGGGCCTCCATCTAGTGCTGAATTCCTGCAGTGCAGCTGGGAATTCCCGAGTTTCGCAGGGAACAGGGAGGGAAACTGAAATAAATAACTTCAGACACACTTTCATCCTATACTGAGCAACACTGGACCTGTAGTGGGATGTCACAGTCGTTATTAAGTGAATATTTTTATCCTCACTAGAAGGGACTCACCTTTCCAATTGTAGTATTTTTCCTCTGAATTTGTTTTATAAACTTCTTTATTCATCAACATAAGATGGGAGGTGAAAGTGGAATGCATGGATCTTTATAAACTTAGCCAGAAATCCTGTTTTCTACAAGGAGAGGCAGTGGATCTTAATTACAGAATATATATTCAGGTTGGACAATTTTCAGAGTTTGAAAGTGTTCAGTGTCACAGCACTGATGCAGAAGATCTCTATTGATAAATCTGGCTAGCTTGGCTAAAACTATTTAATTGTCTTGATTTTTAAGGGCAGGGCAAAGTATCTGAAAACAAGGAGTCTTGTCCTAGTGTCTTATCAACTTAAATAATGTGTTTAAAAAGATGATAAAGTGAAATAACTTTGCTTGGGTTTTGCCATCCTGGCATAATTCTGGCAAGTCCTTGACCTTTGGTTGATCTTACCCTGCTTTTTCTTCCATTGTCTCCGTTTTGCTTCAGCTTCTTCTGCTACTTTAGCAAAAGCTGTGGAACAGCAAAGGACAAAGTCAACAATCCCCCAGTACTGGATATTTCTTGTACCAAAGGTGTTATCATTAGAGCTGTGCTGTTTGTTTATGCTGAGAGCCTAATGTTTCTTTTCATAAAAAATGAAAAGGCGCCATTGAAGAACTCACCATTAAGCATTTAGCAAATTAAATACAAGATTTGACCATATAAAAGGGTAAGCCAGAAACCCTGAAATTAAAATATTTAAAAAGTAAGAAAACCGAAGAAAGCAGCGAGCCACAACCACATCTAACTTCAGTATCTGCCTTTACATTGTCAGTAAAGACAAATGTGCACTTTTAGAGCACAGCTCATCGAATTTATTTTCTATCCTGAACCCAGCAAGTGCTGAATCACTCTGGGAAAGTGCCTGTGTCTCTCCAGGGAATCAGGGACATTGGACATTTTACAGACATTTTCTATTCAAAAACTAAGGGAGCTTTAGAAGGTCACTTGAAAGCGAAGTGCAGAGAACTGAAACCAGAGATAGGCACGTGATGGGGAAGGATTTGAATGAGAATCTTGTTACTTTCTATTTTTAATTAATTTTAGGAGGCTCTCTGTACTGCATGTCCAGGGAGCTGCGTGTTCCATGTTGAGCTTGTGTGCCATGTCCTGGAGTGCAGTTGACACAGTTTCTTTATTGCTTTCAGTGCAGTGCAATGGACCAGCTGCTAAATACACTGAATTTCCAGCCTGATCCTGCCCTGAGATAAATGACTACACACATGCTGCCAAGGCACAGTTCACCATTGCAAGCTAATATGTGAAACATTTGAAAGAAAGAACTAAGCATTCCACTTCAGCAGACTGCTTTTATCATGAAGCACCTATTTATAAGACCAAAAGCTTTAATTTATGGTAAAGAGAGATTCAGATAATTTCTTAAATGATTCCTGGACTTTAAATGTGGGCTAAAATTTGCCCTCTCCATTCCCAGTGTGCCATTAGAACTGTTGGAAATACTTTGGGGCCTTAAGTGCCTCACAAACTTTCCACTGAGCATGGCAGTCTATATTTGATCCTGAATTTCCACTTACCTTCATCCACGAGAACAAGGGTGAATTGATTTTTGGCTTTCCCATCTTTGAGCTGGGCTGTGTACACCCCTTTGTCATCAGCACAGAAATCCTGGATTATCAGTTCCACAAGGCCTTTCTCTTTGACAAAGTTGATTTTGTGTGTCTGTGTAAAAAACAAAGAAAATAGGATAAACTGAAGAGTTTTTCCACAGTAGAACTGTTCCAATGTCAGATCCTGGCACAGCATCTTCCACAGCAGATATTCCAGTCATTTTGTATCCTTATAAACTCCCCTCATCCTACAGGGTAATGAAGGCAGTGCACTGTGCTGTGCCACGCTGTGGCATTCATCTGTTATTTATGTGTAGGAATGGTAGAATTGCTTCCAGCACAGAGAAAGTTGCTGTGAAACCACCTAACACAAAACATTCTTCCTTGTTGGATTTTACAGAGCTGAAACCAGAATGTCTGTGATTTTTAGTGCCATGGAAGAGTTGCACTTGGTCATGATCTGTGACATGGAATTACACACTTGGCTAGGACGAGGAATATTTCCCCTCTCTTGCCGTGGTGCAGGTACCCCTGAGCCTCCTGCACCCCAACACTGCCAGGTGCTTAAACACAACTATCATCACTCTGCCTCACTGCCCCGTTTGCTCTGAGCAAATATTGCCCTTCAAGGAGCCTGACAAATGCTTTTCATTGTGCAGAACCGTGTCAGTTCTCCAGTGGAGAGGAGACAGATTTTAGAAGAGATAAAGCCTTAGATAAGTTTGTTACATGTTCCTTTCACCCCTGCAACAGGGCACTGACAGCTCCAAACTGCTCTGGCCTGGCCCCATCCTTTGTTCTGGGGGTCCTGGTTGTTGGCATTGCTGCTCTGCACTGAGCTGACAGCCCATGATTTATATTTGTGCTTCATTCTCAACTGTTCTCCCCTCTGCTCCTCTCATTCCAAGTATTTTTTAAATGTTCTAATATTAATTTGATATGGGAGGACAAGGAGGAGGCCTGAACATTTTTGTGGATGTATGAGGTGGTTGGAGGGTGCTGTAACACACGAGGCAGGGTTATTTCCAGTGCTTTGCACTGAGAAATAAATCACTTCCATCTGCTCTTAGAACTGATGAGATTCGTCTGTATTCAGTTCAAAATTCCCATCAAAATATCTGATGGGAATTTAGAAAACTGGGAATGTGCCCACTTGCTCAACCTCCCTGTTCAACAGTGGGAAAGTAAATAAGGATTAAATGCAGAAGAAAACCTACTGGGGTACTGGTGAGCTCCTTGTCGTTGAAGATCAGGTGCAGCTCAGCGTTCGGGGACAGCTTCTCCACCTCCAGCCACAGCCTCACTTCTCCTTTCTCCAGAACATCAATGTTCCAGCCAGATATCAGCTTGATCACTGGCAAACAGAGAGAATCCCGCAGGGGAATCACAGGCACACCACAGGATTTGGCTCAGCCAGGGTTGTGCTGGGGTTCCCCTTTCCCAGGCTGGCTCTGTGCTCGTGGCTTTTTGCTGCTTCAACTTACGTGGGTTCCTGATTTCGTGGCTACGTTTCAATAACTTGTCCAGATCTGAAATGCAGAGAATAAAAAGTCAACACTAGGCCAAAACAAATTAATTGTATCCATTTAATTGAATTTGTTGATAAACTTTATTTATCTCAAAGAGAAGATAAAACATTCAATAATGGGGAGGACTAAAAAAGGTGGTGAAGGTAATTGTCGGTTATATCTGAATAAAATGTTGGTTGGATCAATTCAGGGAGCATGCTAAAGAAGTTTTAAATCACTGTGACAGTATAGCCAAGTGTGAAATCTGAACTGCAATGGAAAAATGACTTTGCAGGAGCATGGAATCTTTCCTTAGGGGACTGTAAAAGAAACTGCCCTTGAGCCTTCAAGGAATGGGAAACATCTTTTTAATGACACCATTAAGTGACATTAGTCACTTACTATTCTTCTGCAAAAAACTTTCCTCTAAACATCTAAGATTAGAAAATTAGGGCACATTAGTTTTTTATTGTTGGCAATTACCAGTTTTTACCTTCTTTTGTTAAAGTGCAGCTGGCAGAGATATCATCATCTACATCCGTGACCTCCACTGAATACACACCCAGGTCCTTTTCTGAGGGCTCTTTCAGTATAAGTTTTGATCTAGAAGTAAAAGGAATAGTAGCAAAAATTATATTTACCTCAGAAATGATGCCTCCTGTAACAGAATTTGATACACCAGAACAGGAAATACAGAACTGATCGGAATTTATAAATGACACGAGGAGCAAGGTAAAGATATTGGGAATATGATGGCAGATGCTCCCCAGATTGCACTGAACAGCCCATTTCATGGACACCAGGGCTGGGAATCAGGGAAAGGACAGGGCAACATTTGGCTCCACATTTTTCTGGGTGTTTAATGTGTTCTTTACTCACCAGTCCACGATCATTTTCTCAGTGTGCATCGGATACTCACCTATTGCCTTTCTCTTCAATCTGGACTCTGTCAGCATCTGGAGGTCCCTCATAGTCCTTTGACCAGATAAATTCAGAAGAATCATTCTTTTCAGGAGCTTCAAAAGCCATATAAATGAAACCCTCTTCATCCACCCCGAGCTCAATTTCATTTGTGCCTGTATGAGCGAAAAACCCACAAAACATTCCTTACCAAAGCAGATCAGGGCTGAGCTTCTGCACATCTAACTCAAAAAACACCCCCCAAGCCCCCAAACACAGTGCACAGTTAGAGCTAATTAATTTGGGCAGCTTGAGTTGCTAATCTTTGTTTTACTGAGAGTGTTTCTTGCTGTGATGCAAGTAGCTGATGCGTCATAAAGCAGTTTTTCAGCGAAATAATCAATTTATTTACAGACTGGCCCAATCTCATAGCTTTTAGTTTCATACCAGGTTTGGTTTTAGCCACCACAGGATCTGAGGGGAGTGAAGGGGGTCCAACTCCAGCCTTGTTCAGTGCTCTTACTCGGAAAATGTAGCATTTCCCTGTCTCCAGGTCTGAAACCTGTAGGAAACACAGCCAGAAATTAATGTCAGAACTAAGAGAAGCAGCACTCGGACACTAAGAGCAGGTACAGACCTTCATGTGGGTGGTGGCTATGGGCTGCTTGTTTATTTGTTTCCACTCCTCTGAGCCTTCTTCACACAGGTCTATGAAATACCCTGTGACTGGCCCTGCTCCCAGGTACAGCGGAGCTTCCCAGTGCAGCTGCAGGGAGGAGTCCCTCACTTCAGTGCACCTCACGTCGTAAGGAGGGCCTGGCACACAAGGGAGCAGGGAAAACTGCAGTTGGGTTGGGATCAGAGAGCAGAGTTCAAGGTAACAGTTGGATGTGGCTCTGTAGGGGATGCCTTCTATGGTAATTAGGGGTAGGTTTATAAAATAGCATAACCAGCTGCTTTAATGTTACTTGCTGTGGTGTTAAGACAAAGGGATTAAGTGTTTAGATCCAGATTCTTCATTCTCTGGAAACAATATTTTTAAAAATACCTGGGTGGTGTTTCTGTGTAATACAGGAATAATACCCTGCATGGGAACATCCCTGGAAGTGTTTGTATGCTTTTCTGTCCTGGGAGCAACCAGATCTGTGGTAGAAATCCCTTGGAAGAGTGAGGAGATAACAAATACACCTGGTGGTGTTTTCCTGGATGGTTTTACGTGAGCGATACCTGGCTCTGGCATTGTCCATTCCTCACATCTGAACAAGTCGCTGGGCTCGGACACTTCCCCAACTCCAGCCCTGTTCATGGCACGGGCACGGAACTCGTACAGGTGCCCCTCCTGCAGGCTGCTGACCTTGGGGTGCAGAAGGGCAGACATGGTTAGTGCAGCCCTGTGTGGGCTGGGGAGGGCAGCAGGGCAGTTCTGGACTAGAAGAAGTAGAGAGAAGCCAGCTCAACCCTTGGTCCAGCTGTTCCCAGCTGTGCTCCACATGGATACCGTGCAAACTCGCTGAGGAATTGGCTGAGTGTTGACTTCATGCCAGTCCAGCTCAGAGTGGTCGTGCTGGTCCAGAAAATAACCCAGGATCTTCGTTCCTCCCTTGCGCTTCGGGGCTTTCCAGCCGATGGTCATCTCAGCCTTGCCACAGTGCAGCAGCACAAAGCCGTGTGGGGCCGAGGGACAGGCTGGGCACAGAGGGACAGACAAAACAGAACTGGTCAACACAACGTCCACATTCTCATTTGGAAGTCACAGCAAAAGTCATGGATGTGTCTCACGATGTTTCTTGCCTGGTGCCTTATGGTTTGTGTGACAGAAAACATAGAAGCAATGGGTTGATAAAATGGGGAACATGGAGGGTTAGATCCTGGATGGTGTGGTTGTAGGATTTTCTAATTTCCCTGAGAAATTCCCGATGTTGATTTCAAGACATCACATAATCGAGCACTTAAAATGGTCACTTGTACCAGAGCCAAATTAACACTGCAAATGTAACACACTGCTAGGTCAAAATGCTGATTAATTAACTGTGTCCACGCTTGGCAAGTGTAATTGGTGGCAGAAGCTGCAGGGTACAAGAAAATGAGTTCCCTTTTGTTTTGTTTCTCAGACACTGTCACCATAGCAGGCACTGGGAGCTGTGCCTGACAGATGGGGGTTTAATTTTGGTCACTACTCACCGATTGCCGGCCTGACAACTATGGGATCTGTTTCTGGTGAGCTCTCACTCAGTCCTGCCTCGCTGACAGATTTCACACAAAACACATATTCTTTTCCAGGCTTCAGCCCAGGAACAGTAAATCTGGAAGAGCAAATTAATATGTTTGTGTTTGTCTGTGCAAAGTACAGGTAAACAGTGCTTAAACAGACAGCAGCACACTTTAATAAGGCTTCATTCTTGCAAAATCATTATTTGTCACTACAAATTAATGTGTCACATGAAATGGCTCCAAATAAATCACAGTGGATATGGATCAGATGGAGAGGAATCACCACTGGCAGGGAGATAAACAGGACTTTTTAATGGACTTTTTCTGCTTGACATGACCCCCACAGCTGGAGAGGGACTGTAAATCCTGCATGTGATTCACACTGACCTACTCTACTGGAAAACAGGCAAAACCGTGGAATGTGGTTCTGCTGGTGCCCCAAGGTCTGTGTGACTGTACAGCCCCAGCCTGTGGAGAGCACAGAGCCTTTGCCGCCAGCTCTGGGTGTGAAAGTGAAGCTTGGAGCAATCCTGAACCCTCCAAGAGGCCGTGGTGTTGGTGTGCATGCCAGCCTGTGTGTGGGGACTGAAGGAAGTTCTTTTTTTATCTGAAACATGACTCCAGCCAGAAACAGAAGAATCCAGGTTGGGCCCCTGTCGTCCCTCAGTGGAGCAGAGGAGCTGAACTCACTCATTGCATGTCACTGGCTTGTTATTGACTGTTTGCCATTCCTCTGTGCCCGTCTCCCGGCAGTAGATGTAGTAGCCAAGGGGCTCCAGGCCGTCCTTTGGCTTGTCCCACTGCAGAACAACAGATGTCTTGGTGTCTCTGAAAGCCAAAACCTGAGATGGTGGAGGCAGAGGAGCTAAAAAAGGAAAGAAACAAACAAAAGACACAGACAAAAATAGTGATGGTTAAAATCTATAATTTAAAAAGCCCAAAATATTATAAATGGGTTAGTCTGCTTGGTTTATTCACCTTTTCCAGAGCACCATTTTCAAATTGTTGCCCAGAGAAGCTGTGGCTCCCCCATCCCAGTAAGTGCCCAAGGCCAGGTTGGATGGGGCTGGAGCAACCTGGGATAGTGGAAGGTGTCCCTGCCCATGGATGAGCTTTAAGTCCCTTCCAACCCAAACCATTCTGGGATTCTGTGGAATCAGAACAAAATGCCACGGACAGGGGCCCACTCTACAGAATCTGTTTTTGTGCTTGGGTTTGCCAGATCTCCTCTTTCTGTCCCACTGATTTCAGCACTTACCCCACACAACCTCCTCTGAATTAGAGGGGGAACAAAACTCATCTACTGATTGTCCTTGGCTCCACCCTGACCTGGGACCTGCTTCACGCTGCAGTGAAAGCCATGAATGGACACTGGAGCAGCTTTAGTGTGGGACAGTTTACAATTAGAGAGTGAGTGCTCATCTCTCTGCAGCAGAGAAACACCAACATGAGCCTTTGCCCCTCTTGCTGTCAGCTCAGTCCAGGAAGAAAACAACCCAGAGCAGCCCTGCAGAGGCTGCTGTCCTGGCTGAGCCCCCCAAACCAGGCTGCTGCAGCCTCCTGTCATTCCTTCCACACTGTCACCTCCCTCACACCATGCTGGAAGCATCCTTGGATTAAATACAGGCTTCAACTGTTCCTATTTTATTAAATGTAATTCCCCACTCACTGCTTGCTTAGATTTACACTGCCCTGACCAACTGCAAACCTATTAAAGAAGGATTTAAGGCTTTAAGAGATTTCCTTATATCAAAGCGACTGCTGTGTAATCATAGACCATGAAGTTTAGAGGAGAGGGTGGACAGGGGATCCCCCTCGTTCCTTTCAGAGTCAATCCCCTTCTCCACATCGTTAGTGCAGAGCAGGGTAATGAAATAATTACCCAGTTTTGCCCCGGCAGTGATGGGCGGGCTGGGCAGGGAGGGCTCGCTGATCCCGTACTTGTTCACGGATCGCACGCGGAACAGGAACGATTTTCCCTTAACCAGATCAAAGAGTGCAAATCTTGGGGAATTTGCTGGCATATCCAGGTTCACCATTTGCCAGGAGTTGCTGCCTACGAGCGACTGTAACAGAAAAGGTGATGATTTACAACTCCTATTGTAAGCACAAAACCCTCCTGACCAATAACAAAGCAGGTCTTTGTAGGAAAGGAGTTTCAAATAACTCCAAACAAAACACAGAACAAAGCCATACATTACGTACTTCTTGTTGATACACACAAACTTTTTTCCCTTGGCAACAGAGGGCCCCTTTGCTACAGGAGGTGAGAAATGAGAATGTATGAAAGGAGATTGGTGGAAGATACTAATTAACCAACAGAATGATTAGTGGGGAACGGGACAGTGAAGTATTGTGTAGTTCTTTGCAACTTTTCCGCCCTTCAGGGCTGTAGGGCAGGAACAGTTCTTCCTGTTAGAATTCTGCCACTGTTCTGTGGTGTAAAAGTTACTTGTTTATTCCCTGTTAATCATTAGTCCTGGAGTTGGTGTCAAGATCATGGCTCAGGGGACCTGGGGGCTGGAGGAGGCTGAACCAGCCAGGTTTGAGGCTGGATCTCCCCAGTTCCTGACTGGGAATGGCCTCACCTGTGCCATGGCCCACACGAGAAACAGATGGTTCTGCTCTGCAGCTCCCTTCCTGTGTGATACAATTTCCTTACCTTTTCCACATAATAATTCAGGGGCTCTCTGCCTCTTGGATCTGGTTCATCCCAGGCCAAAGCCACATAATCTTCTCTGACCTCACTTGCATGAACATTGGTGGGTGGCAAGGGAATTTTGATGTGTCCTATGGGAAGGCAGGAATGGCTTTATTTTCAGTGATAACACAGGGGGAAAACCAAGTTCTTTTACAATGGATTCTGTTCTCCCACTGTAAATTAAGATTCTTCAATATAAAGAAGGAGACATGCTTTGAGGAAATTTGACCTCACCTTCCAGGTCATCCTTGGATATTTCTATCATCCTGCCCTCGTCGTATGGAATCACTGTAATGGCAAACAGGGCAGTGTTATCCACCCACAGGAGGTGCTTGGGGAGAAACACGGAACCCAGGACTGGGTCATTTGTTCAATGCATAATTACAGACATTTTATGTCACAAACAATGGTATTTTGAGCTTTTTCTGTTCAGAGTGCTCCCAAGATGGGCTCAGAGAAGGCAAATGTGGGAATGGGAAGGATCTGGACAATCTGCACTCAGTTATTCCTGCAGTCTCCCGTAGTCCTGAGGGAACAAATTGTCCTGGGTTTGGTACCAACCTGTCACTCTCTTGTCCCTGCTGGCATCGTGGGTTGTAACGGGGTCACTGGCCTTTGAAGGATGGCTGATGCCAGCCTTGTTGACAGCCTTGACCCGAAACTGGTACGTCTGTCCCTCAGCAAGGCCCAGCACTGGGCACCTGCAGCTTTTCACAGGCTGGGCATTGCACTGCACCCACTCCTCTGAGCCAGCCACACACCTGCAAGGAAGCACAGCCCACAGGGTTCCTTTGTGCTATTTCCACAGCAGAATGAGGGGTTTGGCTCAAAGATGATTAACTGACAGACCTTTCAATGAGGTATCCCAGGACTGGGCTTCCTCCATCATCACTGGGTGCTACCCACGAAAGGACCAAGCAGTCTTTGTTCACATCGTGGCATTTCACGTTGAGGGGGGATCCTGGGGCACCAGCTGTTAGTGCTGCAGCATCTGTACCAACACCAAGTGAGGGTGCTTAGGTTTTGTTCTTTTCTCTTCCAAAATTTTCATTGAATAGCTTAATTTTAAGTGTCCAAGGGCCTATCCCAGTAACACAAATCCTATTTTCTACTACTGAAATCACCAGTGAAAATAAGATTTGGTCATTGTGATAATTGTATCCGTGCTCAAAATTGAGAGCTATTTCCTTGTGTGTGAGGGTGGGAATTCCTTTCTGCCAAGGCAATAGGAAAGGAGATCTGTAGGTTCTGTAGATACCTCTAACAAACACATAAGTGGTCTGCTCCTTGTATCCATCCAGCGAGGGGACACGGATGGTGTAGAACCCCTCATCCTCTTTGTGAGCACACGGCACTGTCAGAGAGGCCTCACGGTCCTGGTACCTCAGTTCCTGACCTTCAGAGTCCTGCAGCAGCTCCCCTGTGGAGCAGGAAAAGGGAGAAAGGAATTTCGCCTGGATTTGCCTGGTTAGGAGTGGTGGATTTCCAAATGCAGCAAAAAACAGAGAGTGAGATGAGAGATCTCTAAGACATTCCTGACATTATTGTTGTGCCTTCAAATTAGAGCCATGGACAGAAAGATTGCCAAGATGGAAATCTTTGACTGCCAGCAGAACAACACAGAGTATCCAAAAGTTTTTCTCACTGGATAAGCACAGACTTTTAAAACACTTGGTGCTTTCTCTGGATAGACTAAGTCTCTCAAAATATTCTTAAACATCCCAGAATATTTTAGTGGTATCATCCTTTACAAATAGGGAAAAGACAGACATTAGATAGTAACATCTCTAGCTTGAGCAGAGCTGAGAGCAGCTCAGGAATCCTGAATTTTAATCTTTTTTTTCTTTTTTTTCTGTGAACATTCAATCACAGCTATGAATTCCAGTGGGATGTTCCTAGAGGTAAATGCACATCAACTCAGCTGTTGCCTACAAACCATCTCTGAACCAGGTGATGCCTCGTTGGTGGTCCAGTAAATCAGAGGAGAAGTAACAGGAGAGGGTGAAAGGCTCTTTTTCTCTCGCAAATAAGGGTTTCAGTGGAAAAGCAAAATCTGCCTCTCTGGCCAAAAGGGATCCTATGGAATGAGAGTAAAAGTCAGCATGGTAAAGAGACTTCCAGAGCCTTCCTGCTGTAGTATGTTTATTGCCATATATTTAGAGTGGGCCTTGCACTTTGCATGTGCAGTCAGGCTGACAGGAAAAGCTCTCAGGGAAAAAATAATCACATTGCATTATAATAATTAATAACATCAATGATATACTCACTTTTATATATTTCTGAATCAAATCCCGACTCCTTTCCATAATATTCTATAAGACAAGAAGAAAATATGTTTAGCAAATCTCATGGAGTGTTTATGTTCTTAAAAACACCCAGTGATGCTCAGCAAACTGGTTTTCTCTCAAGCCAGCCCTTAATTTGAACCTTTAAAGTGTCACCATGGGGTAAAACTTTAGTTCATTTGACAGCTGATGCCCTTCACAAGCCCCTGGGGATGTGTCTGCAGAGGAGATTGTTCCCATGACTGTTCCAGTGTGAGCAACCCTGCTCTAAATGCTCACGTGCACTCAGTTACTCAGAGCTAAGGAGGGGTTTGTCACTTTGGCTTCTGCCTTTTCAAGCTGCACTAGGCAAGTAAAAACCAAATAAAATAAAGATTTGAATAAAAGCAACCCCCTGAGTTTTAACAGCATTCCCAGAGGATGACGTGGGATTCTTGAAAACTACCAGTGACTGGGACTTCAAGATTTAATCAAAAGAAAGGATATTTGTGCTGAGACACTGAGGTAATTCCTGGAGCTGAGGGAAGGATGTCCTCAAATCAGTTGTTTCTGGATTCTCTGGAGGCATCACAGGTGGATGCTGGTCCACCCCACCTGCTCTGACCTCTTGGCATCACAGCACAATGTGAAATTATTTGGAGCTTAAATCCAACAACTGATGCACTTAAGATGAAACTGAGGTACCTTTCTCTCTCAAGTTGCAAGAAAATGCCCATAAAATGAAGCCTGTCCTTCCAGTGGCTGAAGTTTGGCAGCAGCAGACCAAAAGATGGGGAGTGAGTGTTACCACTGAGGAGGAGGGAAATATAAAGCACTGGAGGGAAAACAGCCTCATCCCAGGTCCTGTGAGACCCTCAGTGATGTCTTCAGGGAAAGGGAACTGGGGATCCCAGGGACCCTCCCCTGGCATCGAGGCCTTTCCAGACAGCGAGGGGCCAGGGGAGGAGATGCCATGGCCTGCCTGGGGCATGAGGAATGTTTCCAGTGGAGGCAGGATTAAGGCCTTGGTGTAATCTCTATTTTCAGAGCAGTAAATGCAAACAGCAGAAGGAAGACTCGGATTACTGGGATGGATTTGGGAGGAGGAGCACTGGGGGCCCCTCACCAATGTCTGCAGTGGTTTGCAGAGCTCAGCCCTGCTGAGGGGCAGGTTAACCAGGCACTTAGAGGTGAGGAGAGCTGTCCCAGCCAGGCCTTGCTGTGCTAGACCACAGGCCCTGTTCCATCCTCATTCCTGCTCTGATCCTAAAGATTCCAGAGGGAATTGAGAGGAGTGGGTGATTATTGGCCTGGATTTTTTCTTTCAGGCTGCTGCTGCTTTGTGGCAAAGGCCAGTTCCTGTTGTGGCCATACTGTGAGAACCCCCTGGTAACTTTTCCTGTCTTTCTGCTTTAGGATAGGGGGAATTTAGGTATCTGGGAAGGCTGCAAATGAAGGGTTTCTGGGCTGTTGTACACGTCCCTTTAGAACTGGTAAATGTCTGCTGCATATTTCCAGATATGCTGAATTTTGACACTGTTTAATTAAAGGACCTGAAAGATATGATAATATACTTCTCTTACAACCCTGGAGTCACATTCTTCTGTAGGGATCTGTATCCCAGACAGGATTCAGAGCAAAATACGGCGTGTGAAAAATAAGTGTGGTAATAACACAACCCATGACACAGTCAGTCCCACTGAAGGGCTTAATTGTCTACAGTCCTGTGGGCCTATTCTGTTCATGCTTTTTATTACAAAATTATAATTCAGATATAAATATATGAAACATGAACAGCCAAACTGTGATCCTGTGAGACTGTTCTGCATATTTCCTAAAGCTTGAGTTAATTTCCCTTTCTAAGTGCTGGTGGTTTATTTACTTCCTTCCCCACGTCTGGATTTGGCTGTGCACAATGTGTATCTGTGGAGTCTATGCCTGTTATTTTAAGAACAGCACAGATCAAAGAAGAAAATCTTGCATTTGCCCTTGGTAGTTACTGATTTCAGGGGAAAATGTGGAACTCTCTGCAATAATGCACTGAGAGGTCCCTCTGAAAGCCACAGCTCTTGGGAACCCATTTCTTGCTTATCTAAGCCTGTTGTGTGTTTAACTGTGGGGCTGTTTCATAGCAGTCCAGAAGAAATAAGCACCTAAATTTAGTACAATTTTATCCCCGTGAAAGGACAGCTGTGTCCATATGGAATCTGAAAGGAAAAACTTTGGCTGGGCCCAGAAGTGACTAAGGAAGAGAAGCTGTTCTCTCAGCTCCTATCAAACTACTTTGCTTTTCCAGAGTGCTTGTGTGTGCCTATCAAATAATGAAAATATTTTGAAGACTCTGCAGTATTTGAAAGTTTAAACACAGAGGAACATTTGTACTTACTCCTGACAAGCACTGTAGCAAATGAATAAGCTTCACCATACTGGTTCTTTACTTCCACACTGTATTCAGCAGAATCTTCCATGGAGCATCTGAGAAAAAATAGTTCCCCTCCTTTTTAACTTTCAGTTATTCCTATTTCACAGGACAAATTCAAAGGGGTTCCCCTTTAATCCCAGAGGTGTTTGCTTTTCATTCAGAAGCTGCTTTTCCTTTCAGTTACGAGGATTTCTGATACTTTGGGGTCAATTTTTTCTCTTGAGACCCAGAAGCAAAACATTTCAAGTACTGAACAAGCAAAAGGCCTGTGGAACACTTGATTCCACTGAAGATCTGCATTTGTCTGTCACTGTATAATTCACAGCTCAGAACTAATGTTGTTCTGCTTACACTGATCCTCCTTAATCACATTCTTGTGTCTGCTCTTGAAGTGCTTGATTTGCTTTCCTTATCCTGAAGGAAAAAATGTTACTGATGCATAAAAAGAGGAGCAGAAGTAAATTAAGCCATTAAATTTTGTTTGATTTTGTTTTATTTTCCTAAGATATTTTAAACCTTGTGAACTGCTGTGGATTTTGGCAAAGGTTTAGCTCAAACACAACACCCTAAAGGCAGGAAAGGTCAGATTCCAGAAGAATTACTTGTTTTGTTTATCATACACAAACTGGGAGTTTTGGGAGAGCAGGTCTTAGCTGAAAAAGCAGCTCAGCCAAGGGCATAGACATTACCTGCTGATGTGCAGGGTCAGCATCCCAAATTTGTTTTGCATCTTGTATTTTCCTGCTGGGGCTCGGCGGGGATCGATGGGGATTCCATTTTTATACCTGGTGGAAAAGAAGGAAATGTGCTGTTAGGGAAGGACCTACATCAAACACCACAGAAAGAGGAGTAGGCACAATTCCCTCTTTTACAGATCTCCCTCTTCAATCCAAAACAGTCTGGCAGCTAAACCCAGACCCCCTCCATGGTCCTGTGTGGCTGCTCAGCCTTGGCTTTGCATTCCCTGCCCTGCAGCTCCTGTGAGGCAGTTCACAGATGTCTCTTCCCTTCGTTCACCAGGGATGTGTGGGAGGTTCAGCTTCTCTTTGCTCTCTGAATAATTCAGAGAGGTCGTTCTGGAAGGACACAGGACACACAGAGTTCCCACAGTAGCAGAGCTGGCTGCCTACGAGTCATCAGTAATACAAATGTTTGCACACTTAAACCTTCCAGGGGAGGAACGGGTCAGTCACTTTAAACCGATCAAAGTACACTTTGCAAATTGCTTTTTTGAGGTGATCTTTCCTCTATTTCTGCTATTTATGGTGTGTGCTGCACTCAGGCCCAGTCCATAACATCCTCCCCAGTGGTTGGTTAACATGCAAAGGGAGTAAATGACACTTGCATTGTATTTTACAAATTGTAGAAGCAGCAGCAGTTTAATGCTGAAACTCTCATGGTGTCCAAGGCAGCCAGGCCTTGTTGTGGCGTGTTTGTGGTGTTTTAGTGCTGAAAGGAAGTTCTGGTCTTTGAGACTTAAATCCCAAGTTTGCCTGTGGGAAAACCAAGGGAAACAGGGAAACCTCCATGAACATCAGCCCTGTCCCAGAAGCATCCCATAGGACTGTCACTGCTTCCAGGCCCCCGTGCCCCTACTGGTCCTAGCACTGGGACTGGACTGAG
Source organism: Coloeus monedula (assembly GCF_965178545.1). Lineage (NCBI taxonomy): Eukaryota > Metazoa > Chordata > Aves > Passeriformes > Corvidae > Coloeus > Coloeus monedula. Next base: position 1,296,680 of record NC_138804.1, on the reverse strand, counting down.
GTGTTTTCTGTGACCTCTGCAGCTCTCCCTCCCTCCCTCCCTCCCTCCTGGCAGGACAGGGCTGTCATTCCCCGTGTGCCTGTGCCCCGCAGGGCCGTGCTGGCACTGCCATACCAGGTGGCCTGTGGCACTGGGGAGCCCAGGACGGTGCATGCCAGGGTCACGTCCATCCTCTCCCAGACCGCGTGTGCCCGCAGCGGGATCCAGAACATGGGCGCCCGCCCCGAGCGCAGCTCCAGGAATTCCTTCTCCAGGCAGGCCTTTTCCATAGCCTGTGACGGGGAGACACGGAATAAAGGCAATGCAGAGGGATGCTGCTGTTACACAAATTCTCTGACACGGGGGACCTGCGATAACATTCCAGTGGCAGGGGTGCAAGGCCTTTAGTTGGAGAGATTTTGGGGTTGTCCTAACTCCTGCTTAGGTGTAGGATCCTCTCCAGAGCACAATTTTAAGCCTGTTGGCATCTCTGCTGCCGGCAGAGGTGTCTGCTCTGACCTTCCTGCGCAGCCCCTTCCGGTCAGCCCTCACACGGAGCAGCCTGCAGGTCCGGATGACCTCCTCTTCCATCTTCTCCATGTCATTCCCAAAACGAATCCTCTTCTGCCCTCTCTGTTCCAGCTCCAGGATGTCAGCTTCCCTTCTTAGATTGTAGTCCCTGGAACTACATGATGATAAAAGCAGACAGAAATCAAGATAACACATTTTTTTCTCCTTTTTGGGGGGTCCTTTTTGTTGTTTATAGCACATTTTTTAGTGAAATCAGGAGTGTTAAGGTCAGGAACACCAGCCGATGGAACGTCAGGGAATTATCCCTCAAAGGAACCAGCAGCACTCCCAGAAGAGATCAAACTTCCATGGGGATCCACTGTTGGACCACTTTTAATCCCAGGGAGGAAGCTGGGAAAAGGATCAAAGGAAGGAGGGATGTTGCTGAGATTTTCTAGGAAAGAGGGAGAGTCCCACCTGTTACCATTCATTTATTAATCCGTCAGTATTTTCCATGTATTCCTATAAAATCTGGTTCCTCTCACGCCCTTGCATGTGAGCAGGGCAATGTTCCTCATGATCACATGGCACCATCATTTAATTTCCTGCATTTTAGTTGAGGCTCGGTGTTTTTAAAGGAAGAACCTCTGGATTGAACCTGTTCTTTTTGCTTCCAACAGAGTAAGTTGGAAGCTGTGACCCTGATACAGAGCTGGGATGTTGCCTACAAGGTTAATTGCAGTTATAATAACTCCTGACTTACTCTGATGTTTTGGAGGTCAAGGCAAGGGCAGCTGCTATCGATAGGTCTGAAAGGCTGAAAGTCTCCTCTTCATCACTTCCAGGGGCAGATTCATGGAAAAGAACCCAGATAATGTTCCATCATTTCATGAACTCAAAATTCTACAAATCTGTGACTGTGTGGAAAGCCCTGCCTGGACCAAATTGACTCGATCTGTCCCTGACTCTGGGACTTACCTGGTTTTGAACCTTTTTTTCCTGGTTGTGGAGGTCATTTCCAAGCTCTGTTTCCTCTCCTCCTTCTGCTCCTCCTCTCTGTGGTGGAAGAAGGCTCGGGTTCCCATGGTGGGATGTCAAAGCCAAACTTTCTTGCTGGAATAGACTAAAACATTCAAGTCAGACACTTTAACAGAATCTTTTTAAGTCCTTGCTTTGCTTGGGCATTCAGGGGCTGTGAGTGAAGGTTCATGTAAGAGTATTTTCTGACATTCACACTATGAGAGGGGTTTGCTTCATGATGCTTCTGTGGAAAGTGGGATCAGGGGAAGAAATGAAGTCTCTCAAGGCAGCTGGAGCTGTCCCAGAAGAGGTGATGGGCAGCCCTTTGTGGGTAGATTTGTTTCCTCAGGACTTACTTGGAATCCAGGGGTGGTTTGGTTTGGAAGGGGCCTTAAAGTCCATCTCATGGGCAGGGACACCTCCCACCAAACCAGGGGGCTCCACCAGTTCCAGCTGCTGAAACAGAGCTCTCCCTCATGTTCCCATCTACAAATCTCTAATTCCCCATTCCCAGGCTCACACAGGAACAGTTCCAGCTCAGGACTCCAAGAGCACAATGCTTTATCCAGTCCTTTGGATCCTGAGGGGTCAGGTGTTTCTCCTGAGCTCTTAGGGAAGGGTTGAAAAATCATGGAGAAAACAGCATCCTTCCAAATGCCAGGCTGAAAGGAGTAGCTCAGCAAACAGCACGATTTTCCCAAAGAGTGACCAGGGAAGCTTCCCACAGCAATCCCACCCAACAGGTGAAACACAGGAGCAAACATTGGCACTCCTGGCTCCCATCCATGCCCGGCTGTTAAAGGTCCTTTAATTAAAGGTCCTTTAATTAAACAGTGTTAAAGGTCCTTTAATTAAACAGTGTCAAAATTCAGCATATCAGCCTCTGCTCTGCCCTGACTCCCATCCATGCCCGGCTGCTCCCAGCCTCTGCGAATCCACAGCTCGCTGCTTTTAGGCTCTGACTAATGGGTGGGCATTAAACTAAAGTCAGTTTTTAAAGTGGATCCCTGCTCATCTCCCTCTCGTGCAGTTAAATCCAAAGCAGCCAGCACAATCCTTGCACTGTGCACATTTACAGGTTCTAAAAGCTCGGGTTACTTTGTAAAAGCAGCTTTGCAAATGTAATTGTTGCTGAATAGAATTTGCTCAAACATACTTGTAAATCTTTCCCTAGCTCGTGTTCCATGACTGAAATTTTCCCTTGGCAAATTTTCTACTTGGATTTGAGCTTTGCAGCTTTTGAATCTGAACTTGATAAAAATACAAACCCTCCTCTTTTCCTGGTACAATTTTCTCATACAATTTTTTCTCCTGGACAGTTTTCTGTTGATGTAAATAAAATTCTTATAAACAGTCCATGGAAAAGCAGAGTTGTTGTGGTAAATGCAAAATATCCCAACATGCAAATGAAAATACAGAATTATCTTGATAACATTTCCTTAGTGGGCATTAACTTTGGAAGAAACAACAAATGCTGACAAGTAAAAGAAGAAGAAAATAAAACAGGCTTTTATGGGGAAAAAAAAATCATTGTAATTTCATAGCTTCTGCTCTCTTCAGAAGTTGTTCAGCTGCAGAATGAGTCCTGTCATCCTGGGCATCAGAGCCTTGTTTCCACACTCATGAATAATTACTGATACAGACTCATTTTTACTATATAATGGTTTTTATTTTTCCCTGGACAAATTTCATTGTTTTACATTCAGAGTTCTGATCTGCTGAAACCTACACTTTTCAGTTCAAATGCATATTATTTTCTAAACATGCCAGTAAAACAGAGCAGATGCCGGTGAGAAAACATGAAGCAAACCAGGATTTTCATCAGAACAACCCTGGAAAATCAATCACTGAAGCAGATATGATCACAAAGCACAATCTATTTCTGCAGTGCAAGTCAATAAAGCTGTCACACAAAACAACTGATGCTGCTATGAAGATCCTACAAAATCTTACAACAAACAGCAGTTTATTTACAGATAAACCAAACTCACCCGGTGAAGGCTGCAGGGAGACCCCCTGTCCCCAGGCAAGGGAAGGGACAAAGGAGCGTTTCCTTCTCCCTGGTGATGACACTGAGAATGACTCTCCCCAAAAGAATGTTCCCCATGTTGGAGTGCCCATCCTGCAGTCAAATATAGCCCCTGCCAGGCCCTCCCCGGGACAATGGGGATGGCCCAGCTGGGGACACTCGGAGCTGCTCACTGCAGTGCCAACCAAACTCCCTCCCAGCTCTGCCAAATCGCTGCCTTTGTCAAATGATGTAAGGAGGGACAGGCGCCTCTAAAATCCAGAGCACTGGATTATGCTCTGCTCTTTCAGGAGAGAAGCTCACAAAGTACCTAAACTGAATTATGAATATTTTAACCCTGCCCAGGAATGTCCCTCGGGGTAACCTTGCCATTGCTGTGTAACAGAGTGACATCATTTGCTTTGACATCTCTTTAGTGAATGTCAACTCCAGGCAAATCCTGGCAGTGTCTGATTACACCGGGAGCTGCAGCAGCTCTCAGGTTTTGGTGGGCTGTGACTGTTCTATTTCCTTTTCCCAGCAAACAAAGGCTTGGTGCCTCAAGAGCAGGTGAGCTTTGTGTATCCAGCAGCCCAGAGTGGTGTCTGAGGGCGAGGTCAAAGAACAGAGATTGCTGATTTTCCATTTATTTGAGGTAGTCTTGCAGTTCCAGCATTCAGGGAAAACCCAGATTTGAGAAGCAGGTGATGTGTCTTGAAGGCCTTGTGGGAATAAATTCTACCATCAACTTTGGCACAGTACCAGTGGAATCCATTTCTAGGAACCTTGTTTGCTTCACCATCAAACAAAGAAGAAACCCAGCAGGATCAGCACCAGAACTCCCAGGACCTCCAGGTGTGAAGTTCATTTAGTGGCTGTTTGAGACATTCCTAAGAAAGCAATAAACAGGAGGGACTGGGCTGGCATGTCTGAATGCACTTTGGTGTGAGCTGAGCTGTTGAAGGGAAGGAACACTTCCCTTTCATTGGTTTTGGATCCATGGCCACTCAAGAGCTCCCCTGAATTTTGTATATGAGAAGTAATGTGTAAATATCATCTATTCTGCTTAAAATGAATAATTTCATCCATTTTGTCACATCAACCCTCTGTTATAAAATTTATTTTCTATAGAGGGGCAGGCACTGATCTCTGGTTTCTGTGAGCAGGGACAGGACCCAGGGAATGCCTGGAGCTGGTTCAGGGGAGGTTTAGGCTGGATATCAGGCTCTTCCCCAGAGGGTGCCCAGGGAATGGGCACGGCCCCGAGGCTGCCAGAGCTGCAGGAGCGTTTGGACAGCGCTGCCAGGCACAAGGTGGGATTGTTGAGGTATCTTTGCAGCACCAGGAGTTGAACTTGATGATCCCTGTGGTCCCTTTCCAGATCAGGATATTCAGTGATTCTGTGAGCTCTTCTTCATTCTGTCTCCAGAATTTGGAGCTTCCCATTTGTCCCTCGAGTAAGATTTTCCTCTCAGAACTTGTTAAAAAACTCAGCAGTGATTTTTCATAGTGCTCAAACACCCTCCAGTGCCAAAATAAAGGAACAAACAGGGAGGGAGAAAGGGATCCTTGGCTTGCAGAGTGTTCATCCCTGGGCAAGGATCCCTGCTGAGCTTCCAGCGCGGCTGCTGCTCGGGGAGTGAGCAAGTGCCAGCTCCCAGATTTAGCTGAGAAGACAAAGAGCAATGCTTTGCTCTAGGGTTTCAGCTGCCACCTGCTCCTCTGGTGTCCTTGTGACAACTGAACTGCAGCGCTCACCTGTCATTGGCGTGACATCTGCTGGGGACACACACACTCCTTGATTTTATTATCCAGAGCTATCAGAACTGTTATCTGGAGCAGCCAGGATGACTGAGGAGCAGAGTGCTGTTAGGCACAGATGGTTTGCATGGGGAGACCTTTGGAACAATGTTGAAATCCTGCTGTTTACCTGGCAATGTTCTTACGCAGAAGGAGATGAAGATAAGGACGTCCTGAAGCAGCTGTTTGACACAAATGGATCAGTTTGGTTCTGAACAGAGGAAGGCAGTGAGGTCAGCAAGGATGACACATTCCTTCAACAGCATCAACCTCTCTTTCCAAGCTTTTCCAAAGAGAAGCAGCTTGAGAATGGATGATCTATGTGTTAAATTTAGAAGGTGACTCATGAGACAAGAACTGATCTCCCTCTGCTCAGAAGATCCAGGCCTCAAAGATCAATATTGACTAAGCCATGACGAGAGCAGGAAGTTGAGGATATTGCAGTCAGTCCCTCCAAAGGACAGGGCTCTCCTGCCTGTGATCCCTGGGCATTACAGCTGCTGGAGGGTGGAACAGGCAGGATGGGATGGGGCTGGAATCATTCCTGCCTTTTGTTCAGTCAGGGGTAATGCAGCCCTGAAGGTATTTAAGGGCCTGAAGGAGAGATGGATGTCCCAGCTCGGGGACACTTTGCATCTTTAGGCACCAACGTGCATTCTAAAAATCCATTCCTAGACTTTCCTCAGTTGCCATCTGTCCTCCACCAGGATGACACATTTATACAGTCTGGGCATGATCAGACCCTGCAGCAGGGGTTCTGCTGAGGGATTTGGAAAAGCTTTTAAAATAGAAAATAATGTGATTTTAGCAGCACATTGAAATGCTCTCCCAAGGCCCCCATCCCTTCCACACGACTCTGCCCATACTCTTCCTGTGCTGGGGGTTATATTTCATAACACAATCCAAAATGTTGATATTGTGGCATTTGATTATTCCCTGAGTAGCATCACTGGGAATGTTGTTGACACAAGATATGCAGCCCACAGGCAACTCTGAATAAGGTAATTGCATCACTGGCTTTAAATGCCTCTCTGGGGAGGTTTAGTGGGAAAAAATGTCACCCCTGGGGTCTCACAGTCCTTGGGAACCACTCCAGGAGCTGCAGCATTTCTCTGTGCGTTGCTTTTTGGGGCACAGAGTACAGGAAACAGATCAAAGGGCATTCCACAAACCCTTCAGCAGTGAATGGTATGGGGTGAGCTCCCTGGAAATGTCCTGCTGGTCACTGCCCAAGCCAAGCACATATTTCAATCTTTGATACCCAGTGCTTGACACTTCTTCACCACACTTGGAATTTTGACCTTTTGGCCTCACAGGGCTGTGGCTCTTCGTCAGTTGTTGGTGCTGGAGCTCAGAGCTGAACCTTGGCCTGTAAAGTTTGTAAGACTATTTCTTTAATCCTGGGTTGAATCATCAAAAATCTTCACTTCACGAGCCTATGGCTTATTTGCAAAACCACCCCAAAGCAAGTGGAATTTAGCCTTTAGCTTCAGCTTCCCTGGGCTGAGAAAACCCCCAAGTGCACTTGGAGTGGGAACAGCTGGATTTTACCTCTGGTCAGCCTTAGTCTCTTCGAGTGAATACTTCCCCCTACCAGTCAAACCCTGCTTATTCCTGTAAATGCTTCCACTTCTCTAGAACTGATGTCCTCGGACACATTTTTCACCACAGCACTGGAAATGAACAGGCTGAACTGTGCTTTCCTCTGAATGAAAAATAATTGCCTCCTTTGGCCCCTGAATTTAGAATTTAACTTGCTTTTGGTGGAGATGCAAGTGCTCCAAGGATTTTGGCTCCCAAAAAATGGTCATGGCAGCTCTGGAAGATGTGCCAGGAACATGGAGCAGGTTCCTCATGGGCAGTGTCAGTGAGGGGTGGGAGGAAGAGCTCAAGACCTCTCTGGTCTCCTTTGTGGATTACTGAGTGCATGGATTGGGATTGGGATAAACTGAGATTGAGGGTTGGACCGGGAGTGCTGTAAATCCTCACATCCCTGCCTGCCTGGAATGTGATCCCAGGTGCTTCGTCCCTGGGGATCTCAAGGGAAGAAGAGAATGTGTGACTATTGCAGAGAAGGAAAGGAGCAGCAGCTGAGAAATCTCAGAACTGGGCCAAGGCTGCATTAATCTGTTGCAGAGATGAAAAAGGCTTTATCTTTGTACAGGTATTAAAAAAGGCTTTATCTTTGTACTAGTATTAAAAACCACAGGGTACAGGGACATATTTCACAGAACTGTGGCATCAGGAGCTGTTACTCAGTTTCAAGGACTCCTTTAAAGGCAAAGTCCATCCCAGGGAAGTAGAATACTGCGAAGTCATTTATCCAAGGCTAGAATACCAATAACTATTTACTTCTTTTACTCTACCATGGTGAATTCTTTTAGGTTTGCATACCTGAATTTCTTCTAAGTGGATACATCTTAGCCCTTGATCTTTGGTGTTGGTAAAGAGCAAAGGCAGTTTCTGTTGTGAATTTTGCTAAATTTTCAGTAAACTGAATTTGGAGTTGGAAATGGGATCTTAACTCATCTTTTAAAGTAACCCAACACATAATAGATTTGAGAATATGCAAGAAAGAAAGACTTGTTGTTTAAGTGCAAAGGTACAGTATTGCAGTGTAACAAGGAGTAATTCTATCAGTAAAGGCACCAAAGCCCACAATGGAACAGTCTGACAGCCCTGAGCACGTTAACACAGCCAGCATTAGCTGTGGTTTTGCATTGCTTCTGTTTCATGCAAGAAAACATCACCTGGATTTTAACACCGTTAAGTCATCCTAATAAAATTCTGTGTTATCATCCTCATCCCACTGCACTTTTAAGTCCAAATCTTTGAAGAGCATGGTGAGAGGAGTGCCCCTGTCCCGGCCTGAGCTGCTGTCTGGGGACATGCTCAGTTCTGTGCAGCTCAGCTCCTTTGCTGCTGGGAACATTTCCATGCCTGCAGTCTCTGGGAGCTGCACTTTGTTTGCAGGATGTAGGAATGACTCTGGCAGCATCCACTGCTCCGGGTGGTTCTCTCCGGGGAAATCGTTCCCAGTCCGGACTGAGAGAAGGAGGGTTGCTGACAGAGGTGCCAGCAGTTCATCCTCTGGAACACAGTCTGCCTCAGCTGTCCCTGCAGACAGCAGCAGTGGCAGCTCTGCCTGTTGTCTGTAGCATCCTCCCTGTTCCAGCAAAGACAGGGACAGCTGGGACACACACTCAGGACTTTCCAGCCCGTCACTCTGCAGCAGCAGCTGCGTCTGCCCAGGGCTCCCCTGGAACAGAACCGACTCCAGTCTGTCCCTGCTCTTCCACAGTGCCACCTTTGGCTGCTGCTCTTTGTAATCCCAGTGGCTGCAGCTCTTTCCCAGCCCCTGGGTTTGGAGCTTTCCATGCACAGAATGATCTGGAGAAACTTCCTTCAGCCTTTGGTCCTGCTGTGAGCTCCTGTTGGCGTGGTCTGTGCCTTCCACACACACCCCATAGGTCAGGGGCTCGCTTGTGCTGGATGTGGCAGCAGGAATGCTCTGTGCAGCTGTTTGAGGAGTGTAACCAGTCAGAGCTGTGATTTCCACCTGGGATGGCTGAGGGGGCAGCTGGAATGCTGGAACATCTGCCTGCTGCTGGTAGGGACAGAAAGGCCGTGGTGGCTCCGGAGCCCAGTCCAAATGTTGGCTCATCTGTGCCAGCTGCACTTCAGGGATGAAAAGGGAAGGTTTGGATAAACTAAGGGGCTTTATGATGTGCTCCACTGTCAGCGTGAGAGGCTGGAATGATGGAATCCCTCTGAAGTCCTGGGGGAACAGATAAACAACCGTGAGTTATTAACAAGAAGCTGTGACCTTGAAGGTTTGCTTTAGTTACTTTAACAATTTCTTTCGAGAAGTGTCAGTAAAAGTCAGTAACAACCAATCTGCTCTGCTGACAAAAGAACTCTGGGTTTTTTTTCCCTGGGGAATGACCCTTCACAGGAATACAGACATTTCTCATTGTGTATCAACTGAACAATCTTGAAGCATGAGGAAGAAAAACTCCTGCTTTCGCTTTTGTAAAATTTGGCCTAAGCCCTGCAGCACGGAAATAGCATGAAAATCCTTGAGCTCATTAGCATGAAAACCCAGTTCCTGCTGTGGGAGATGAGGGATAGGTGAGAATCCCAGGATTTCAAGGGGAACTAGGGATTTCGGATGCCTCAGTATAGCTGCCTTACCCGAGGGGCTCAGTTTGGGGCAGGTTCCCAGCACCTCTCTATAAAGTACCAGTAATCTGCACTGATTGCCCAGACACAGCTCATTAACCCTTTAAATCAAGAAGGATGGGTTTAGATTGGATACTGGGGAGAAAATCTTTACTCAGGGTGGTGAGGCCCTGGCACAGCGAAGCTGTGGCTGCCCCATGCCTGGAAGTGTCCAAGGCCAGGCTGGGACAGTGGAAGGTGTGGACCCCCATAGCAGGGCATGGACTAAGTGATCTTTCAGGTCCCTTCCAGCCCCAGGCAGTGGTGATTCCGTGATTTCCAAGCTGAGCTGCAGTGGCTGAAGGGCACTCACCAAGGCCCTGGGCTGGGCACTGCGCTGTTTGATGTATTTGTAGATCACGTAAATGCCGGCAGCAAAGATCAGCCCTGCACAGAACGCCAGGGCCACCAAACAGTAGAGGATCCACGTCTTGTCTGGGAAGAGAACAAGTGGAAAGAGAGATGGATTAGAAAAATGTCACAATTAGCTGGGTGATGTCACAGGTTTTGTCTCATCAGAATGAATTTTTAAACTATTAAAACGCTCCATATAGAAAATCAATGTGTTTTGTGTATCCAATATCCCAGCTGGACTTTTCAACTTTCAGCAGAGTTAACAGCCTCACCTGCCAGTGTTTTGACCCAAAACACTTGAGGTTTGCTCCTTCTCTGGAGCAGACAGATATAAACTGTTCCATTGTATTCAGTGTCTGGGTCCAAATTGGAAACTTCAAGTTCTTTGTTGTGCTCATTCTTTGTCCACTGTTGAGAAGAAAGGTAAAATCTGTATTTTAGGAAGATTAAATTTTCTTCAATTCAGATTGCAAAATTCAGCATAAAATATTATTTACTAATGAGGTTGTACAGGGCTGTAATTACTCTGTATGTATGGAATTCGGAATATTTATATAATTTTGTTTTCTATTATTTCTACATTTAATGTTGCATTTCAGTTTCTTAAGACTTGAACTAATTAAGTAATTTTCTTAGTCACCAACGGTTTTACTTTTTGCTAATTATACAGCAGTTTTGGAAAGTCCTTTTTTTTCCCAGAATTTAAGAAGAATGCTTAAAGTTCCTGTTCTCCTGAGAGTCAAAGACTCCAAGACTTCCCCTTGTACATCAGAAATCTCCTCCATCCTGTGTAAACTCAGATCCTGCTCCAGCTTTTTTGAAATGGGATTTAGAAAATCCCAGTGCCTGAGTTGGTGCTTTACCTGCTGGTGTGTCCTCTGGTTGAATATTGTCAGGTGATAATCCACAGGCCCAAATTTGCTGTAAATGTCCTCCACAGTGAGCTGCTGGTCATCCTCACCCCGCAGGGGGGTAACGGGGGGCCGGATAAGGAACTTTATGGAGCGGACATAGGGAATGTATTCCACTTGTGGTGCTCCTATAATGGCTGGGAAAGACAGAACAGGCAGTGTCAGCTGTTTTAATATCATCTGATATCTTAAACACACCCCAGTGTCACTGAAATTGTTATTTCTGTTTATACAAAAAGGTGTCTGAGCTGTATGAGCATGGCAGAAGTCAGGCCACTGCAGGTAGAGGTGGTTTTGGGGTTCTGTACCTTCACAGTGTTTGTCCCCAGGAATTCTCGCCCCAGGCTTTTCCTTAGGACCTTGTTCTCCCAGCTCCATGTTCCCTTTCCCTGTGCAGGATATCCTCCTCCATGTGTGCGTGAGGGGTGAAATCCCATCACAGGCACTCAGCTGCCCAAACCCCAATTCCCACCCTCCGTCACATTTACAGGGCTTTTGTGCCTGCACTTATCTCTGGGGACAGGCACACGCTACACCCAGCACTGAAAAGAGGTTCAATCCAAGCTTTCACAGCTTTTTTGGTGCACAGGTCTGAAGGCTCTTCACAACCATTGGCTGCTGATGCCACCTTGAATTATTCTTGGTGATTTTTCAGTGGGGAAATTTTAGCCACAGAGCCAATAAGGCCCCCAAAGGCTGCGCTGTGTGTCTGCAGCAGGGCTCACTCAGGGGCTGGGAACATGAAGCATCCATTGGAATGGATGCTTATCCCAGTGTTCACATTTCACAGCTCCTGGGACTCGGTGTGCTCAGGTTTCTCATCATGTCTCACTCATTTCTTTATGCCTCTCACCAGCAGCTCTCCCTTCCAGCACACCTGGCTTTTCCTTTTCTCCTCTGATCCCACTTTAGGGTCAGATCTCACGTGAGGCCCTGCCCATTGCTCATTTACCTCCTTGCCCAAAACAAACCTCCAGTCCTTCACTCCCTCCCCACCAAGCCCAGAGCCTTGCAGGGCTGAAAGGAGAGGAAATGCTGCCCTAAAGGTGGCAGGAAGGAGGATTTGGTGGCTTGCAGTGGTACCTACTCTCTTTGCGGGGCTCGAACCTCTCGGAGCGCACCCAGCTGGAGGAGCAGTTCCTGGCCCTCACCCGGCCGTAGAAATGCTCCCTGAAGTTCTCTGTCTCCCGGGTGAGGTTGCAGAAGAGCTGGGTGATGCTCTGGCACTCATTCTTGGTGAGCCAGGATTTCTCTCCATACCTGAGGACAAAACAAGGGTGTGGGTTTGTTTGGTTGAACAGAACCAGAGGAAAATGGAATAGAGAGAAGGAACTTGCTGAAGGCAAGAGTAGCTCAGTAATGGAGCAAAGCAACCCAAGATGTAAAATACTTGCTTAAATGGGCATCATCTCCCACTTTGAATAATCCTGTCCTTCGGTGAGTTCTCCTCATAATAAATAATAAATAATACAGGCAAGAAACAGCAAAACCAAATCCTCTCTTGGCCCTTTCTCTCTCTGAGGGCCCTAAGAACAGCCCAAAAGAAGCAAACTTCACCTACTGTTTGTATTGGACATCAAATACAGTGCCAGGAGGAGTATCTGCCTCTGTTTCCCAGGTCAGGATGTTCTCAAAGTTTGTGGAAGAAAATGCTGCACGTTTCAGACATGATGATCTCTCTGTAGTCACAATGCCTGAAGGAGCAGAGAAACTGGTATTAAAAAGCATTTTCTGACATCTCAGCCCTCAGATGAACATTGATCCTGTGCTATTTTGCTAAAGCTGGGCTGAAAAGAAGGAGCTTGAGCAGCACAAGACTTCAAACTGTGCTCACATCACACACCTTGCAGACAACTGACTCATCCCAAAGAAATGTCAGTCAGGAATTTATACAGAAAAGCCTCAAAAACTCAAGTCAGAAAGAGAACCCTTGAATTTCTAGTCTGGTTTCTTTAAGAGCACTTAAATGGGTGGAAAATAAGAATAATAACCAGTTTTCAAGCCCAGAATTACGTCTGTGAATGTCTCTGTTCCCTGCCCCTGCTCAAGGAAGTGACATGCAGAGCTCAGCGTCACCTCCCTGAAGAGGTGGCTGCCATTCTCCTCTCGTGCTCCATGTTTTGTTGGATGGAAACTGCCTGTACAGAGCGACACCTGATGTCTGGACTCTGACCTGGGTGTGCCAGGGTGAGAGCAAACAGCTCAGCCAGCTCCCTGCTTTCCAAGCCCTGCTCCTCTTCCCTGGGGAGAATGGCTCTGGCTTTGGGGGGCAGGAGTGTCCCCTGCCCCTGCAAACATGTCCCTGGAGAGCAGGATGCCACGGGCCCTCCTGCAGCAAACAGCCTCTGAGATGCTGCAGAAAAGTCCTTGAGGCTTTTATCTCTCTCTTATCATGAGAAAACACAGTGCAAAATTTTCCCAAGGCTGATCCACAAGAGCTTGCAGCTTCAGGATTTATAAACGCTGTGAATTCACATTATAGGCAGACCCTCAAAGGTAGATCATTTATGCATTACTCAGCTCTTGGTTTGTGGCATTGATAAACACCTGGAGCACGTGAGGGTTCAGCCCTTGTGAGAAAGTGGGGTGAGCAAATGAAAATAGCACAGATGGGCAAACTGAGCACTGGGATGGGGGTGCCTTGGACAAGATCACACTGAGCAGAGACTAAATCCCACCTGGATCCTCACTCCAAGCTTCCCCCCACGGAGCAGAACCGAGTGCCACCAATTCAAACTCGCTGGCTGAATGGGAGGAGGGTTAGGCAGAAAGGCACAGAGACCTTCTCAGTCTTGTGTGTGGCATTTGGGCAGGGAAGTGGTGCAGAAATGGGCTGCTGGCTACTCCAGAGTTTGTCCTGACTTCATCTGCAGCTCCACATTTGCCTCTGCTCATTCCAGGCTCAGCAGGAGGCAGCAATGTGGGTATGAAGGGGGTGGGATTCCCTGTCTGAGCAGCCTGAAAACTGAGTCACAAATACCCATATCTTATCAGGAGTAGGAAATCTCTGTCTTCCCACATTTATCCATGCTAAAACTCTGTTATGCAAAGCAGCATAACACAAGCACAGTCAAGTGTGGGCAGGGGAAAACCAGGATATTTCGCAGTGTGACAGTCCCTGAGTACAGGAGCTTCACAGTGTAAGATCCCAGCCATGAGCAGATGGATGACAAGGCTGAATGGTGAAAAGCTGGTGTTTGGAAAGAGCAAGTTTATCCTTCATTCACCCTGCAGTGAGCTTGTCACATCTGGAGTAGGATTAAATGGCTTTTAGAGGGTAGATCTCGATTAGATATAAGGGAGAAATTGTTCCCTGTGAGGAACAGGGTGCCCAGAGAAGCTGTGGCTGCCCCTGGATCCCTGAAGTGTCCAAGGCCAGGCTGGATGGAGCTTGGAGTGCCCTGGGACAGTGGAAGGTGTCCCTGCCCATGGCAGGGGTGGAAGGAGATGGGCTTTAAGTCTCTTCCAACTCAAACCACTCTATGATGACGCTCTCATTTTAAGATTACATTATTTATTTGTACCTCTTTTAAAATCAGGGCTGTTCTTGTATTCATTTGTGCCTTTGCTTAAGACACAAGGAGACTGATCCAAAGCCCCTGAAATCAGTGAATATCCTTCACTCCTGTAGGATTTGGGTTGTAGCACAGTGACAAACCCTTTAAAGTGAAGGAATCTTTTCCTCTCCCTACTAATCCTTCAAGCATACCAACCCCACATGGGAGTTACTACAAGGACAGATCAACATAGAAGAGAACTCAGACAACAGCTCATTCTCTAGGTGATAATTCAGGAAACAGGATAGAAGTCGAGACTCCAGGATCAAACAGAAACACCACAATCAGCGAGAGCAGAGGAGAGCTCCGGACTTACCGATCACTGAAACTCCAGCCAGGACGATCAGAAATCGCTTCATGAATAGCTCTGCAGGCTGGGCTGGGAGAGCAGGCAGTTGCTCCTGTGTGCAGGTGAATCACCTTCTGTGAGAGCTGAATTCTTTCTTGCCAGGCCAGGTTAGATTTGTTGCTCAGTAACGGAGCAGAGCAGAACTCCTGTCCTGCCTTCCCTGGGATCTGACCTCACGGCTGCTCGGAGCCCTGCGCATGTGTGACACAGGGAGAGTGACAGCAGGAGCACCTCTCCCCTCCAGTGCACACCTGACTGTACAAAGGTGCACAAGCCAGAGGCTGAGAAAATCCCCAGCTCCTGAAAAAGAGCCAAATACCTTTTTGCTGAGAGCTTCCTGCCTGAAAGCCCTCCCTGAGGTTCCTAGGGTTTGAGGTTTGCTTTTCTGGTCGGGTAACTTGAGCTTGTTACAACTGTAGATACTAAAACTTAGTGCTGTGCACCTGGTTCGTTTCATACCTGCTGCAAGCAATGCACCTATTGCCTTAAAAAATACTTCTCAATACTTGCTTAAAATGAAAGTCAGAGCACTGGGTTTTATGCTCTTCTGTTGTTCTTACTGAGCTTGGATGGGAACCAAAGGATCAGCAACGTGCCTTGCTGCAGCCTGGCAGAGCAGGAGCTCCTCAGCTCTGCCCTGACTCTGCTCCACCAGGTTCTCTCACCTGATGTGGGAAAGAGGTAAAAAAGAGGTGGCCTTTCCACAGGAGGAGCACAGCTTTTTGCAGAGGCCATTGTAGACCGACAATGTTTATTTTTGTGGCTGCTTACAGTGTAAAGGTCTGTTCTGGATATCCTGCCTCCACGTGGTAAGAAGTGGGAGTTTGTATGGACAACAAGGCAGGGATACAGTCCCTTTCCCACAATGTGTTCGGTTTTTAGGATGTTGTTAGGTTATGTTTTCAAATACAAACTCTGTGTGCTTCTGAAGCTGAATGCACACTGATTGCACTGCTCTATCCTTGTGGCCAAGCATGTGATGGAATTCACAAACCCCTTCTGCTTCCCTCCTCATCTGTGGATTTCCTGTTCCTGACGCTGTTTCTGTTCCCTGCCCTGCTTGGATATTAACAGGGCTCTGTGCTTCCAACCCTGCCATGGTGCATCACTGGCATTTTGTCATTCTCAGCTCACCTGGACAAAGACAGAGGCCTCACCGTTTGTTAAACAAGACACACCTATCCACCAGTGTCTAATTAAGTACAACTGTTTGTTAGGGTGTTTCCTGAACAGCCTGCTAAAAGTATTTCCATTTTTCCTTTCCCTCCTGCTCCTGCTGTGTGATGGGGCAGAGCTTGGAGTGCACCTGAGGCTTCAGTTCTGAGAATAGAACTTCAAACTTTATCTCTGTCCTTATTTCTAGCAAGATGTCACCTTTTGAATAGCCCAGGAAACACCTCTCCGAATTTTTAGGGACCTCAAGATGCCCAAAACTCGACTTTGAAGTTCAAAATTAGAATTTCAACTTCCAAACTCTCTGAAACTTTTGATTTCCTCGCAGTGTGTTGGGACTGCAGCAAACCTGGTGACTGCTGGGCATGAATCCTCCATGCGTGGATGTGGCACTTGGGGACAGGGTGGGTTCACAGTTGGACTCGATGATCTCCAGGGCCTTTTCCAAAGGAAATGATTCTCCGATGCTGTGATAAGAAAATGTGGAGGAGTTGGATGCTGCCACCACCTGTCCAGCTCGCCTGGCCTGCAACCTGTCCCTCAGTTCCCTGGGCAAGACAAAGAGCTGATCCCAGGCTGTTTGCAGAGCTGGGACATGTCAAAATAATTGGGTAGAGGTTACACAACTTCAGGCGCTTCCTGTAAGTCAAAGCCCAGGGGGTTTTCCTTGATTGCACAAGAAATGGGGTGGTGATTATATTTGGATCACCTGAATCTTTCCAAATGAACTGGAGGGATAACAATGCAGGATGTACCTAAGGACACTTTGAGGACAAAGGAATATTCCAGTTGGAGAATCCTTTCCCCCACCTCCCCTTTTGACTTTAATTCAGGACCTTAATTAGTACATCCTGCTTCAAAGCAGTTCCCAATCCCTCCTATCACCCCTTGCTTCTTTTTTCCTGATTCTCACAAGATTTCAGCTTTCACACCCTCCCTCAACACCCTCCCTCAGCTGAGCCCTCCCCCAATGCAGAGAATGGGGAGTGTTCCCCTCTTTCTTTGAATGCTTTGCTTTCCTGTGAGTTCTTTACACAAAGGCTCCTTTTTAAAGCCTTTACAAGGGCATGAAGTGATGGGACAAAGGTGATGGCTGTAAACTACCAGAGGGGAGATCGAGATTAGATACTGGACTGAAATCCTTCCCTGAGAGGGTGGGCAGGCCCTGGCACAGGGTGCCCAGAGAAGCTGTGGCTGCCCCTGGATCCCTGGCAGTGCCCAAGGCCAGGTTGGACACTGGGGCTTGGAGCAGCCTGGGACAGTGGGAGGTGTCCCTGCCCATGGCAGGGGATGGGATGAACTTCAGGATCCCTTCCAACCCAGACCATTCTGGGATTCTTTGTTCAGAGAGAGAATCACAGTCCTGCTTTCCCAATGACCAGAGTGACCTGGCTGGGAAGTCTCAGAATTGCACTCCAGCCCAGGATGGGGTCCTGTTTTAAAGGGAATGTTTTTCAGCATGAGCTGCAGTCCCCCTTTGTAGCTCTGGGAAACAAAACCACATACACATGGAGTTCTATATCAAAATATTATTGCTCTCAGACATTCTGCACAGCAGGAGGAATTTCAGCTTCAATAAGTATAAAACAAAAAATAAATAACAAACATGCTGCACATTTATGACTTTGCTGTCAGTTCCCTCTGTTGGAACACAGAAGGTGATCTCTGCAGGATGAGGTGGAGAACTTCTCATCCCACAAAAACCAGATTGTGCTGAATGTCTCTGTTAGGAACTTCCAGTTCTGCACTTACAGGGAAGCAAAGGTGACATGAAGTGGTTCAAAATCTGCTCCAAATCCACATGCAGGCACAACCCTGCATTTCCAGGACCCAGCTGATGCTTTCACCCAGTGCTGGGTTGTGCTTTTGCCTTTCATAACCCACATGCAGCTGTTCCCTTGCTCTGAATCTCAGCTGACCCTAAGGCAGTGCCTGTTTGCTGGCTGGTCCCTCAGAGATACTCCTGCCTCCCTCACCCCGGGCTGGCTCAGGCTGTGCCAGAGCCTGAGCACCTTATCAGAGGTCACTTAGCAATATAATGCACCTTTTGTGTCCCTAAAGCCATTGCCTTGATAGGCCAGACATCAGTTTTTTGTCCTTGTTCATTCCAGGATCCTTGCCTGGATATCTGGAGCTCTCCAGCATTTTCCAGGCACTCCACAGACCTGCTGGGTACTCTAGATCCTTCCCAAGTAATGTGAGTGCTCGTAGCCTGGGAATTGAAACTTTGGGTCGTATTTTCCCTCTGTATTTGAAGTCTCAAAAGCGTCACTCAGCACCGTGGATTCGGGCGGTGTCCCTTCTGTAAAACTGTCACTGCCACAGTCACTTGCAATGCCTTCATCCTCTGCCACCTGCAGTGTCCACAAGGGGATGAGCAGCTGGCTGCTGGGATCCTCTCCGGGCTGCGATCCCGAGTCCATCTGGAGCTGCAGATCAGTGATGGGTTTCTGGTAATCCCCGGAGAAATGAGGAGCCTTTCTGTGAGGGTGGTGCTCGCCGGGTTCAGCACAAGTCCCCCCCAGCAGGGGGTGAAGGGGGGTCACTCCCAGCTTTTCCCTGTTTCCATCATCCTGTCCATGCTCGCTGGCACCTGGGAATCTCACCTCAGTGAGGGATATTCTTTCCAAAGAGGAGCAGTGATAAAGGGATGTCTCCTCATTTGCCTGGGATCCCGAGGTGTCCACCTCACCCTTCCTCTCTGCAAAGAGAGTGAAACCCAGGGCACTGAGGTCAAGCACAGATTCACTGTCCACAGAGAAACCTCCAGATCCTGAATCCAAGCTGGTTTCCCCCTGAGCTGCTGGGGGTGGCTGACAGCTGCGAAGTCTCTTTGGATACCGAGGCATTTCATTGTATGGGATGAAAGTGCTGCTGTCTTCTTCCTCCTCATCCTCTGATGATGATGACGATGATGATGATGATGATGGGAAAGAAGCCATCCATGGCAGGTGATGTCCTCCTAAAGCTCTGTTTGTCCTCCTCTGTGGCACTGGCTTCTCCGTGTAGCTCAGATCATCACCACAGAATTCCTTTTCACTGAGCTCCAAGTGGAAGGTTGGTCCTGCAGCTTTAAATTGAGAGAAATCCTACCAGGGAGAAGAAATGAGACCATGAGCCTGTGATGCTTTTAAAAGAAAAGTCTGGATGTAAGAAAGATTACTTCAAGTGGGAATTATGAATGTAAAAATGAGAAGTGAAGAACCCCCCACTCCTCCCCAGTCACCCTCTGAAAACCAGCAAGACTCTGAGGAGAGGACTTCAGAATTTGGGCTATACCAAAACTTGAGGCATCTTCTTTTTCTTGTCCTCGTGTTTCACCAGGCTGCAGATGAAGGGACTGGCCACAAAGATGGGAAGGACAAACAGAAGGATCACGACCAGAAGTGGGAACTTCCACTCCACTGCTGTAAAAGACAGAAATAATGTCCTGTGAGTGGTATTTTATAGGAATTATGGGCTCTACACTGACATACAATATTCAAGGTTTTCAGAAAACATTTCAGGGCTGGCTTTTTAAAATGAAAATATTCCTACAGAAAGCAGGAACTGTTCACTAGAAAATCCAACCAGTCCCTTTAACAGGAAGCCTTTTTTTTTGTGTTGAAAAGCTAATTTTGGTGACAATCTTTGCCTTGCCCTCCTCCCATTGGATGTCTCCCCACATCCTTTGCTGGGAAGGGCCATACCTTTGTGGTTTAGCAGCACACACACGGGCTGGGAGAATTCGCTGTGCTTCAAGTCAATGCTTTCGTAGAGAGCCCTGGCACTGAAGCAGTAATTGCCTCGGAGAGCAGTGGTGTTGATGATCACCGTGTCCTTCCTGAAGCAACCATCGTACTCCTTCTGTTGAGAGACAAGCAGAGCATTGGAAAGATGCTGCTTTCATTATTGGGGTCGTGTTTCTGTACCACTTTAGCTCATGGATCCCTTGTGTGGCCTCAGGGCTTGGGAAGAGCATGGAAGGACCCCATGTCTGGCATCTCGCCCAGGGTTTATGGATCCAGGGTGGGAATTCCTGTGCTGTGCTGTGCTCTGCTCTGCCAGGGAATGCTGCCAGTGCCACCTGGATTAGTTGTTTTAAACCTCAGGTCTTTAGACTGACTGTAGTGTAGCCTCCTGTTCCTGATAAAAAAAGGGAACTACCAAAAAAAAAAAAATAAGGATGCACACACACACTTCTACTTTTTGTCTCTGGCTTTGGTTTAACTCTGGTTTGGCTGGCTCATTTCCTCCAGGGCCTGGATCCAGCCCCTCCTTCCCTGCCCAGAAATTTGAAGCTCTTTCAGTTCCTCCATTTCATCCAAGAAGAGCCACTTTTACTGACCTTGTCTTCAGATCCTGCTTCCCAGAGTTTAAGGTCATACTTCCAAGTGAGGTTCTCCACACAGGTGGGCAGAGGGAAGGAGGCATTCACATGGATGAAATTCTCCTTGACATTCAGGTTCAGCACAGGGGGAGCCAGTTCCACTGCAATTGAGTGAGCAGACGTGAGAATGGGGCTTGCTTGGCTCTTACCTTCCCAGCAGTGACACTTTCCAAGGCTGATCCTCACTTCCAGTGTTATCTTGTGATAAGAGGGAGGCAAAGGACACCTCTTACCTAAAATGCCCCAGAGAGCTTGAAGCCAGTTTGTTCAGCTGTGGCACTGGTGAACAAATTCTGACACTTGCTACAAAATTCATTCCTAAATGATCCCGCTCCTTACTGTTTGTGCTCACTCAAATCTCTGCCATCCATAAAGCTCCTGGATAGCTGGGGGGTGTGGTCTGTCCATCTGTGGGAATGTCCTTCCATCCAGGCACTCACCATCTGAGTAGTAATCCTTGAACTGGGATTTCACCCACGGCGACTGGAATTGTCCCCAAACCGCTTTCACCCGAGCCCGGACTTTAACGTAGAAGTTGGAGAGGGCACAAGTCAGGTTGCAGAAGGTTCTGGGAATGTTTTTGCAATGAGAAACCTTCATCCATTTTTCTGGGCGATCCTGGCTGAAAGGAACAACCATACCAAAATATTCAACATGTTCTGCTGTGATTTATAGAGCAAGAGAAGGGAGGGCTTTGGAGTGTGGGTACCAAACGGTGCTCAGAGTTTGGAACACTTCCCAGACAGATCATGATTCGTTTTGGTGGAAAGTCAATGATCATTATGACAGTTATGAATCAGCAGAGATGCCCAGTTGTTGTCCCTGTTCCACCCCTTCAATCAGACATGGTTTGGGAGCTCTTACCTTTCATACCTCACTGTGTAGTTCACATCTGGGGGAGAGCCTTCCCCTGGAGCCCAGGTCAAAATCATGGCAAAATCCTTTGAAAGCAGTGTCACATTTTGAGGAGGGAAAAGTTGAACATAACCTGGTTAAAGGGGAAAATTATGTGAATGATTTAAAAACACATTTGGGGACAGGAAATACCACTTGGTTCTCACTAAGGTGGTGTCAAAATTTGAGGCAGAGCAGCTCAGTTTATTTAAGACTGGAAATTGGCTCTGGAAGCAGGAGTGATGTAATGTTTTCCTCATCTCTCATGAAACATCTTCATCTCAACAGCTTTTAGAATTAGGACTGACATTAGTGTGAACAATCTACTTTATCATTTTGAGGGGCTTTCCCCGTGGTCTCACTGCATTTCACTGATTTACAGCCCACACATTCCGCCTGACTCCCCTGCGCTCTCCCCTGGACAGGGCGGACACGGCTGCCCCGCACTTCTCATTCAATCCCAATCCTCCAAAGGCAGATCCTGCCAGGAATTCAGAGCTGCAGGTTTGCCATGTACATTTTCCTGCCCCCATTTCTTCTAGTAGATCACTATGTCCATCACTAGCCCTCAGCAAGACACCTTCCATAGACAGATTTTAAGCTGTCGCTTCTTTACCGTGGAATATTTCACTTTACATGAATCATTCCCATTTAAACTGATTAAAATTTATCTCTCCTCCTACCAACAAAGCCATACAGTGAAAGGAAAAGTAACACTCAGGTCTGCACGTACCTTGAGCCTGCTGCAGAAGGGACAGAGCCATCAGGGTTCCCACCCTCCAGCCACACTTGGTAAAGCAGAACTTTCCACTTGTCATAAATGTCTTTTCTTGATCCATTTTCATTTCCTTTATGAAGTTGAGTGAATTCCAGAGGACTGAGGAGTTCAGGACCTGCACACATGCGCCCTGCCTCGCTTCCTGGTACAGCCCTGCACGTGTGACTGGGAGAGGAGCAGGTGCGAGAGGCTTTTGGGGGAAAGGAAAGGTAAAGGCTGCAGTACTGCGCCCTCCAGTGCAGCACAGCTGAGCCCTGGCACAGGGGAAGAGCTGCCTCATCTTGTGAGACACCTCGGTAAAACTCTGACCTTTGGTACTTACCTGGGTGGCTGTGAAATATTAATAGAACTTAAATAAGGTTTCAGTGTAGGAGAGAACTAATAATAACCTGGCAACAATAAAAACAGCGGGGTGGGAGACTCTGGGAGTCTGGTGTTTACAGGAGATCAAAGACTTTCCCTCAGTTTATGTTCCATGATGTTTTTCAGGAGTTAGGGAATTACTCCACTTTACAGCTGGGGGAGTAAAGGGCAGAGATAGGACAGGGATCTGCCCCCTCCCAGGGGGAGCACACGAAAGGACCTGGATCTCTCTGCCACGCTGCCAAGTGCAGTGTGCCCAGGTGTGTGCTTGGAACAGCTGTGCCACTGCAAGAGAAGGGGGGAAATCCCTGGATCAGTCATTGATTGGCACTCAGCTCTCCTCCCTTCCCATCACAGGCACCCCCAGGCCGGTGCCCTCAGCAACTGGGAATGAATCAATGAAGTTACCACGCAGGAGATCTGTATCAGCTTAGATAAAAGAGGTTTTCCTGAGTCTTCCCCAGATGGAGAAAACTCTCTTGCAGATGGAAAACTTGCTGCAGCTGGGAGTGTCAGGTTCGGGGAATAAAGTCACAATTTCCTCCAAAAATCTCCATTTCTTCTTACCACAAGTTTGTGTTTCCATGGCTGTTTTGCTACCTCTGTTTGATTAATTGAATTTTTAGGGAGTTTCTTGTGCAAAAAAGAGCTATAATCCTTTATAAGGAAAAAAGCAAAATGAAGGGTCTGGAGGGTCCATTCCCCTTCAGCATCCAAACTGCAGAGCCACAACCAACACACGGCTCTGGTGCTTCCTGAAGCAGCCTGGACAGGATCCAGAGCAGTTCCAGGGCCACTCATTCCAGCCTGGCTAAGAGCCCTCGGGCAGCTTCTCTCCGAGGTGACTGTGATTTTTAGTAAGCGTTTGCAAGAGGTGAATCTTATCATCATCATCACCATCGTCATCATCGTCACCATCGTCATCATCGCTTCCTGTGGAACACCCGCTGCACTCTGGGCTCTACCGGCCTCCTTGGCGAAACTGCCGGAGGAGCTGTGCCAGGAGGGGCCGAGGCGCTGCTGGCCCCACTGGCCCCACGCCGGGCTGGGGTGGTCGATGCCACGAGGTGTCGCTGCCCGTCAAACAAAAGACGCTTTTCTCCGAGCCACAGCGGCTGGAAATCCTGGAGAACCGCTAAAACTCTGCTGTGCAGCGGCCCGGAGGGATTCCCGGAGCATCCTCTCATGGCACACGTGGGCACAGCACGCCCAAAGTTCTGCTCTCCTGCACTTCCAGCCTTCGTTTCTGGCTGGGGGTGCCCAGGAAGGGACTGGCAGGAGCACAGGAGAACACACAGTTGTACCCATCAGTGCTCTGGGACCCTGCTGTGGGGTCTTGTGATGCCTTCAGGATACAGGCAGGGATGGTGCTGCTGCAGCAGCACCCTTCATCCTTGGGCAAACTTGCAGCTGTGCCTGTGTTCTCCCACTGCTTTACTCCTATGGAACATAAATATTCAAATATTCTGATCCAAGAACCACCTGGACACAACCCTGTGCAAGGTGCTTTAACATGACCCTGCCTGGCCCCACTGTGGTCCTTTCCATCCTGAATCATTCTGTGATGCTGTGAAGTGCTTTGCGATGGGGCTGCCATTCCATGGTACAATGCCTCATGCTCCTGTCACTCTGTGACACCGAGGACAGCCCGGGGACTCCCCCCATGTTCCACCTCTTCCCTCTCTGCATGCAGCAGATGATTCAGCACAGGAGGGCAAACCCTGCCACCTTTCCTGAGTCACACTCACGGGGATCTGCCCTCCTTGAGGAAGGGCACTGCAGGAAATCCAGAGTGAGAAAGGCACAGCTGGGGCTGTGCTTGGATTTTGTGAAACCTTTGGAAGCAACAGGCAGCACCAAGCGTTGTCATCCCAGCTCCTTCCCTTTGCTCTCAGCCCACCCAGGAGCTGTTCTGGCAGAGCTGTGTGTGCTGCAAGCTGGGAGCTGGGGAGGGAGACTGAGCCCAGGGGAGAAAAAACAGACTGAAAATTGTAACAGGGCATTCCTGGTATGGATGGCACCATGGGAAGCCAAACCCCTGATCCGTAAGTGCAGCAGGTGAATGAGCATAAGGAACTATTCCTTAGCCCCCAAACCAAACAAGATGACATACTCTGAAACTAAAAGTGAGACCTCGCTCAGTTCCAAAGTTTCCTCTTGTCATTTTTGAGGAGAACATGTCGATTTTCATGGATGCTTAGGGGAAGAGCAGCAAGTTTTCAAACAACTCAAAAGTCACTGGTTTTGGAAAATTTCTCCCCTCTCCCGAGTTTCTTGCACTGAGAGGACAACTTTGGCAGTTCCTGTGCCCAGCTCTCCCTTCCTTCCCCCTGGCTCACGTGGGTCTGTGGGATGAGTTGTGCAGCAAAGGCATCCAAGCCATCCAGGCACTGGGAGTGTGGAAACAGCCCTGGCAGGAGGAGACAGATCCCAGTGACAGCCTGGCACTGTCACCTCCAGCAGCTCCAGCAGCCCCATCCTGGCTTCAGGGAACCTGAACTTTCTTCTCTACCCCTGGGGAATCTTTGTTGTAGGCTTAGTTCTTACTCTGAATGTGGAACTTGTACTTCTGTGACTCAGCAAGGGAATTTTTTTCCTCTTCATGCACAGGACCAACCCTGACACCCAGGCTGCTGATGGTTGGACTTGAGGGGAATTATTCTGGAAGGTTCACAAAGCAAATATGGGGAAATGATAGCATTAGCAAAGGATGAAATGCTACTGAGAATTAAGAGGTTAAAAAATCTGCAGAGCTGGGTGATGCCAGATGGTAAAACAAAATACAGCAGTGTCCCCTTGACCCAGACAGGCATCTGGGCAACCTGTCACCAGCAGGAAGGGAAGGGAATGGGCTTGATTTTTTTTTTTTTAACTGAGTCTGAAAAGACTTGAAATGAAAAGCAAAAGCAAAAACAAACCCATAAATTTTGTTCCCCATACAAGTGCTATGAATCATTTCATCCCCTTTATTTTTTCTCCTGGGGGAGGGTTTTTACAGGAACTCAGGGCTTTGCCTGTGTGCAGGAATGGGAGCTGGCCGTGATTTAAAGAGTGTGTACATTTATCAGTCTGCTCCTAAAGGTGAGGAGAATACAGGGAACCCTGTAAGGACACCTGGACCCTGTGGGTCAGAATTTATGGGACACTATTTAGGCCACATTTACGGGATGCTGGGAGGGCCCTGCTCCCCTGGGCAGCAGCAGTTCCTGGTGCTGCAGCTCTCAGCTGGCTCCAGTTTACCTTGGCCAGGACCTGCAGCTTTTTGGGTGCAATCTGTGGTGTGCAAACACAGAATCCTGGCACAGCTCTTGAGCAAAGGCAGCACTTCTGGAAGTTTAGCTGATTCCCAGATCCCACAGGAACTGGCACAGGAAGGGGACAAAGGGGGCTCCTGGTTGAGTTCTGCCCATGAGCAGAACCTTTTTCTACCACTGATCAATTAACTACTGCTGTTAAATAGGTCTCACTTAAAGTCCAAACTACAACAAAGGAGGCAAGTTTGGATCCCAGCTGGATCACAGACAGACTCTCCCCTGGGATGTCCGGGTGAACCAGTGCACTCCAGCTGATCACCTGTTTTAGGCTGCTTCTCTCGCTTTCCCTGAAACCTGTCCCTTCCCTTCCCTTGCCAGTGCCTTTCCATTCCAGCTGGGAGCAGGCAGGGAGCCTGCCTGGACACGCAGCCCCGGCGAAACTCCCCAGCACAGCCAGCGGAACACGTGCTTGGCCACAAGGAGCAGATCCAGCCCCACGGGAACGGCCCGGGGGCACCGAGCCTCCCGAAACCCCCACTCCCCCCAGCAGCGTGGGAAAACTGCTGGGGACCCTGCATGTTCCAACAGAGAGAGGCCTAATTCCAGCCTGCTGCACTCCCTGAGCCAAACCGTGCTCCTGGGGGTCATCCCACAGCATTCCGAGCTTTGGGAGCATCTCCTCGCTGTGGGATCTGATGTCACCCCGCTGTGAGGGGTTTCTCTCCTGGCTCAGGACAGTGGGGTGCTGGAATGCTGGCCCTGACTGTGAAACCCTGCCCTGCGTGGCAGGAGGGAGGAGGGAGCTCTGCACAGGAGATAAATTCTGTCTTGCATGGATTTTACCAAAGTGAGTGCACACACTGGGAAGGAGAAGTTGGGAGTGTCCTGAAAAGGGAACGGAGCTGGGAAGGGTCTGGAACACCAGGAGAGGCTGAGGGAGCTGAGGGGGCCCAGCCTGGAGAAAAGGAGGCTGAGGAGAGACCTTCTCACTGTCCACACTCCCTGACAGGAGGGTGCAGTGAGGTGGTTTCAGTCTCTTTTCCCAAGGAACAAGTGACAGCACAAGAGGAAATGGCTTCAAGTTGCACCAGGGGAGTTTTAGATTGGATATTAAGGAAAACTTCTTCACTGAGAGGGTTGTAAAGCATTGAACAGGCTGCCCAGGGAAGAGGTGGAGTCACCATCCCTGGAAGTGTTCAGAAAACATGTGGATGTGGCACCTGGGGACATGGTCTGGTGGGGAACATGGTGGCAGTGCTGAGTCAATGACAATCTTAAGGGTCTTTTCCACCCTTAAGCATTCCATGATTCCATAACATGGGGATGCCATGAATGTTGTGTGTCTTTAACTTGACCATCAGCAGGAGCAGGTGAGTTACCTGCAGAGGAGGATGTGCAGGGAGCCCAGGGAGGATTTCCAGGCCAAGCCTGGGAGATGCTTTTCCCCCGCAACCACCAGCGGCAGCAGCTTCCTGGTGGGGTGGGAAGTCTTTGAATGTTTGCAATGTTTTGCATTGCAGTATTTGGATGCCAAAGCTATGCAGTGCTGTAAAAGTTAATTAGCCAGATAACTAATTAAAGACTTCTCCCTTTTATTGTTGCCAACTTGCAATTCAGAAAGGGGCTTGTGTCAAAGTGAATCCAGCCACACACCCCAGTGAAAGAAGTGATAAACCATTCACAATCCATTTACTATTCTGGGACTGGAGAGGGAAAATCCCATCACTGGCTGGGGGGAAGAAAGGTCCTGGTCCCATAAAGCATCACCGCAACTGATCCAGCCTGGAATGCCTCTCCAGAGGATCTTGCTGTGGAGGGAACACGATCTATTGGTGCCAGGAGAGGTTACGGTGCTGGAAGAGTCCCTGTGAGCGTGACACGTCCTTGGGGACCTCGTCTGACCTTCCTGGTAGAGGTCCAGGATGGGGTTTATGGGACCCTGAGCTGAGAGGATGCACAGGAGGCTGTAAGGACACAAGTGTGGCACTGGCTGGTGGCTCTGCAGTTCTGCCCCCAGAGAGGGTCCCGGACTGTTGAGGATTCCAGTGGAATGGGGAAAGATCTCAGTGGACAACCAGCCCTGGATAATCTCCAATAATCTCCCATAACCTCACTTTTCCGAGGCATCATCACTGCACGGGAGGTTCATAATACTTTCAGAAAGGAGCACCACGTTGCCATCCCTGCGGACCAGCCTTGCCAGCGGTGTAGGAACCCACGTGCAGTGTCCTGACCTGGCACTGCTGGGGTCACTCTGGCCCTGAGGAACAGGAATTAGAGGGTGCAGGGCAGAGGAGCTGAGCTGAGGCTGCTCTGCCTGGCCCCCAGCCAGCAGACAGACGTGCTCTAAGCAAGTGGCACCGGGCCCAGAATTTCCAGGAGGGGTGAGCTCCCATCCCAGATCCGGAGGGGCCCAGATTTCCACCGGCACTTTGCACGTGCTGGGTGCACCCAGGGTCTGAGCTCTTGTGAAATCCCAGCCCGGCTGAGGGTGGCTGAGTGCTTGAAATTCCTCGGAGCTGCCCGGCCCTCCTTCCCCACTGAAAAAAGAGAGGAATTGAGCAATTCCAGCGAGTGTTCCAAGCCTGGGGAGCTCACGTAGTCCCCAGGGCAGCCACATAGGGCATGGTGCTGCTGTCACCACCAAGCTGCTGCCTGGCACTTCTGAGAGCTCAGAGTTTTGATGACAGGACTGCTGAGATCAGTCCGTGGCACATTTACACCACACGAGGATCTGGCCAGAATCCTGATACTGGGAGAATACTCTTCCCACCCCCGCTGCTATCAGGCCCAGCCCTCAGATGACAAGAATTTAATTTAAAGGCTCAATCTCTTGTCTGAACAGCTCCCTCCCTCCCCCACTCTGATGAGAGGAAAATCTTCGGAGAGGCATCCAGGCGAGTGGGAAAGCTCTGGAGAGAGCTGTCTCTTGCCCTTTAGCCATCCAGAGAGGAAGAGCTCATCTGAATGAAATGAGGATCAATCAGAGAGAGGCATGGGAAAAGCTGGGAAAAGGAGCCTCCAGTGATGTATATTCATGGGGGGGAAAACCTCCCCCAGACATGCAGGAGCTTTGATGAAAACCCTCCCAGCTGTGCTGGGCCTTTGAAGTGACACAGCAGAAGAGCATTCACGATTAGCCAAGAGATAGAAGCAGATGAGTTCTCAATCAGCTGAATCCTCCTCTTTAGGACAGACTTTCAAGCTCACTTTTTATAACTCCTTCCAAAATTAATGAGAATCATCTGCACGGCACCCCAGCCTTCTTCTCCCCTGCTTCCTCCCCCACCCCAGATAACCTACAAAGCCAGAATCCCATTCCCAGAGGGCAGGGAATGGGGTGGCCCTGGTGTTTTGTACTGCAGAGGATAACTGGGAGAAGTCTTGAACCATTATCAGGAAATAAAACGCTGATGCAAATGGGTTACTCTTCTTTTTTAACCAAAAATTTGGTTTCTGAGACACAGGGATTGAGTTGAAGTGTCAGCATTTCACCAGCAGTGTGTCTCCCACTCCTATCTGCTCCCCTAATCTGAATCTTTCAAAGCTGAGTCTAAAATCTGTGCTCTGGCCGTGTTAGAGCTGGTCTCAGCTGGGAGATGAATCCCCAACACTGCAGTGGAATTCTGGATCACCCACATGGATCTGCTGCCCAAGGAGTTGAACCCCATCCCTGGAGTTTCCAGGAGCACTCAAAGAGGATTTTTACTGCTGGAAGGTTCCTCTGTTCACAAGCTCAGATTAAAGGTCTGTTCTTTCCAAAATGCAGAAATGCACTTTCACCTGAGCTGGGTGACCTGCTAAGCACACAGTCCTAAAGTTCCTCCTAGGAAAAACCTCCAGGAGTGCCCAGAAACCCAACCCCAGGGCATTTCTCCCCCCTTGGTGCCCCTTCCTCAGGGGTGGCTCCTTGCAGGGACACTTAATGGGAAGAGGCAGATGCAATCAGCCAAGTCAGATGTGTTTAACACCCTTCAAGGTGCGTTGGCAGTCCCAGATGATCAAAGCCTCCCTTGTGATGCAGTGGCATTGCCAGGGTGTTTTCTTTTAACTCTATCAGATAAGTTGAAAGAAAATCAGTTTTGATGTTGTAAGAAACCAATTTGGGAACGGTCAGAGGCAAAAAGTTGCTCAAGAGTTCAGTTAACTTCGAGCAGGGGCATTGCCAAGGTGGAGAGGGGAATTGCACTTATTGCTGCTTCTTTTGGTGCTGATTTTCACTTTCTTCAATGATTTTACAAGCTTGCAGCTGAACTGGAGGTGTGAAATGTCAGAGATTTGAAATGGGAGGTCTCCATCCCTGAGAATCTCCCTAAAACCTCCCCTGATAATGACGAGCCTCCACCCAAAAGAATGGGTCTTCCCAGGCTCTTCAGTGCTAATGGCACCTGGGCACATGCACCCAGCAATGAGGAAATGTCTTCCCCAGGTGCCTTCGTGCTCCTGGGAACGTGTTGGCATTAAAACCACACATTTCTTATAGAGATCTGTTGTGCAGGACGGTGCAGGCAGTGTCTGGTGTTGACCTGGAGGTGAGGCAGCTGTGGGAACATGGAATCTTTATAACCAGGCTTGGGGACGGTTCATTTTCTCTGGTTTCGTTTTTGCTTTGCCTCTGAATCGCGAGTTCTTTTACTCAGAGTTTGGATTTAAAGGCAGACGACGCTAGGTTGTTCTTCAGACTTAGTTGGTTATTTTATCTTATCTGTAACAGAGCTGCACAGAGTGTGCCCCCAAGTTAACAAGGTGGAAAACAGCCCCGAGTTCTAACTTTCAAGGCCTTTTAAGGTCCAAATCACCCAATTATAAAACTTGTTTTTATTTATAATCCAATAACTATAATAATCCAATAACTATAATAATCCAATCCAAATACCTTTTCATGACCAACAGTGTGGGTTTTTTGACCCAATACCAGAACAACCAGATTTGTGAAGAAGAAGGAGAAAAGATGAAGAACAAATCCACACCCCAAATCCTCCATATTGTTACACATATACATTATTATATCCCAGAAACCTAAATTCTCTAAACCCAGGGTTCCAACAGAGGACAACCAGTGCAGGCATCAAACTCAGCCCAGTGGGGTCCCAGTATGGTCATTTTTCCCTGCTGCCACTGGTTCCTCATGGATCCAACTCATCCTGATAGGTGCTTATCAATGGTCATTTCCAGCCTGACCCATTGTGGGATTCTGGGAATTGCAATTTTCCATGTCCCCTTCCTTGAGAACATTTTGTGTTGTGCTCCCATTGTGTTTTCCAGCCTTCCTTTGGCAGTGTCTCCGAAGTGTGAATTCAAAATGAGCTACTTAAATTGCTTTGGATTCCATTAGAGTTGGAGACTCAATTAGAATCAAATAATCCAATTGGAATTCTTTGGATTTACTGTAATTTAATGGAAAGTGGTTCCAGATTAAAGTATTTGGTTATGATTTTGAACTGCAGCATCTGCTCTGGCTTCAGTGCCATTTTACTGACCTACTTTAAATTATTGCCGTTCATGAACTCGGATTCTTTCCCTGAATTGCCACCAAGCTCAGGAGGTCCCAGGATCCATCTGAAATGACTCCACTGGACCTCCAGAGTTTTTCATGGCCTTCAGCTACTTGGGAGAGGAGTGAGGAAGCCGGGAATTGAGGAGGTGTTGGCATGACCATTGGGAAATACCCCAAAACAGCCACTCTGTGTTCACTGGGGAGGAAAGGGACAGTTCCTGTGGCCTCTGCAAGTGGGGAGAGTGGAGCAACAGCTCAGCAGGAGCCTTGCCCAGCCTGTCTGAAGGAGCTGTCGCTGCTCAGGAGTGCAATCATTCTTCCTGGTTCCATGGGGCAGCCAGGGATTTCCTGGCGCTGTCCTTTAGGAACAGCTCCGTCCCAGATGACTCAGTGGAGTATCAGCACTGCTGCCACCAGATGTATCCTGTCCCCAAGCCGTGGCAGCCTGCGGTACCCAGGGCATTCCCTGGCACCTCCCAGGTGTGGGGGAAGGTGAAAAATGAGGAAAAGGGAAGGAGCCCAACCACCAACCAGCCTTTCTGCTGGGCATTCCCACCGAAATCCTGAGCACAGGAACAGCACACAGCTGCTCACGCCCTGCTTTTTAACCTAGATCCCGTGGACTCTTACAGCAAAGGGGCCACACCCTCTGCCCTTACCCCAGACATTGCTTTTTCTTCTCGGTGGACCCTGCTTGGGAAGCCTTTTCTGCCCCTCACAGCACATCCATCTTCCAAACCTCTCTCCTGGGCAGGGCAGGGCAGGGGCTGTGCCTGCTCTCTGCTGTGCTCATGCATGAGGAGATCTTTAGAAAGGCAGGAGACACCTTCCCCTTAGACAAGCCAACAAAAATGTCACGTCTTGAGAAAATGAAATGAAATCTAAAGCGTCACATGTCCTGCAAATATAATCCAGGGAGAGTTTTTAAAGGGGCCTCAGATTTTCAGTTCTAACCTTTCTTGAAAGGAGCTAAGGGGAACAAAATCAGCTCTCGGTGCTTTAATTATTTTTTCACGGTGGGTTTGTAGACACAAAGACAACATTGGATCTCTGCCCTGAGCTCTGCTGAGCCCCGGTGCAGAAATGTGGCAGTTTAAAGCTGCTGGTGTTTGTTCACACTCTCCAGCCGGGGATACACGACAGGAGAGTCACTGCGAACATCCAGGGGGGGCTGGCCAGGGAAACAAGAGTTGTTTCAACTTCAGGAGAGCAACTTTGTCCTTTGCCAAGTGGTTCTGCTGGGAAAACTCTGAAAGACCCTTTCAGGCTTAGTTTACAGCCCAGCCCAAAGCAGAATTGTGTGGAAAGCATGGGAACAGCAAGGGCTGGCTTGGGAATACACTGAGGCATTGCCTCCCGAGGCAGCATTACTTAAGTGCCATTAAACGCTGTATTTTTATCAGTACAAACGCCTGGACATGGCAAAGGGAGTTCTGTGTTCCTTCCTCATGGATCAAACCATTGGGTTTTCCTCCCCAGTCTGGTTTTGGGCAAGCCACCACCCTGTCGGAGCAGTATTTCCCCCATTATATAAAGTGTGTGAGTAAGAAAAATTTAAGGGAAAAAATTTTTGTTGTTGTTTCTGTTTAAAAGAAATAAATACCAAAGACAAATTCCCTTTAAATTTTCCCCCCTCTTTTTGAGCAAAAATAGAAAATCGATTTTTTTTATCGTTTCCCACCCTGCGTGTTTGAGATTTCTCCTGGAGATGAATGGGGCTGTTCGAGTGCCGATTATATATTTGCAGTTTTATACAGCACCAGCCCTCATTTCTACAGGGTCGGTGCCTTGAATTGGATAAAATTGGCTTTTTTTTTCTTGGCAAAGCCACGTGGTTTTTTTACCTGTTTCCCGCAGCCTCTGCAAAACAAGGCGAGGGATTACAAAAGTGGCTCCACAAGCAGCAGCGAGCAGCGCCCGCCAGCGCCGGCCGGAGCAGCCCATTAGCTGCTCTAATTAACCTGCCTTCGTTAGGGCACTCGGGGCCGCGTGGGTGCGATGGGGCCGCCGCTGTTTGTGGGTTCGTGTGGCCCTGCAGGACAAACAGCCCCGCCCTGGGCACCGCGGGGTGAGCAGAGCGCTCCTGCGCTGGCACCGGCTCGGCACGGAGCGGCCCCAGCCCCCGGGGCTGTCCGGAGCTCTCCGGGCACCGAGAGGGAGCCTCTGGCCCTGTCTGGGGCAGGGGATGGTGCTGTGCTGCAGCAGCGATGCTCTTGCATCAGGGCAAATCCCATTCCCTATCCCAGCCCACGCCCTTTCCATCTCATTTCATTCTGCCCTTACCCAGCAACAGCCGCGGAGGCAGAGGAAAGCCTTCCTCCGGTCTGAAGGAGTGTTTGACCTGCAGGAAAAGCAGAAGGTCAGGGCCTTCCACTGCCCCTTCCCTTGGGTGATTTGACAACCCACACTTCTGGCCTTAAATCTCTCCATGTAAAACCCTCCATGAACGTATTTGAGGAGAGGAATGTGGCACTGGTTGCTGCAGCTTCCCTCTAGTTTGAGCCCAGAGGAGAGCAGAGTGGAGCAGACATGGAAGCAGCCATGGGCTGTCTGTTGTGAAAGAGGATTTTTAGCAGGCGAACCTGTAGTTATGAAATGAAGCCTGCCTCAAATGTAAGAGAGGAGGATCACAGAGGCAGTTACTATAATTACTCCTAATGATACTGACACTTAGCCATACGTTAGTTCCATATAAACCTTTTTTATTCCCAGTGCAAACAATGAATAATCAGCACCCTCCATCAGTGCCTTTTGCAGGATTACATCATGTTCCCCGGGACAAAGACCATCTCTTTGAACACCACTTGCACCCACATTTCCAGGGCGTTGAGTGCCACTGTAACAAAACCTTGTCAGAATTGCCAGTGGATTCATTAAGATCAGGAGGGACAAGTTATCTGTAGGGCAGAACTGTTCCCAGGGACCTTTTCATTAGGTTTTTATTGGAGTGTGATTTTCTAGGCTGTCATTTCACTTTATGGAGGAAATCTGTTTTAGGCTTCTTTCTTTTGCCACTCAAACTGTAGGGCACAAGTTTAGGGGCTCTGCCGGGAGAGTTTTGCTGTTTCTGGATGTTTTGGCATCCACCTGCAGTTGTTTCCCTGTGAAATACCTTTCTCCTACCTCTGTTCTGGCACTTGCTCAGCCCTACGTGAGGGAAATGCCTCTCTCAGCCTTGATTAGGCATCAGGCATTTGCTTGTGAAAACAACAGCTCCGTTTGCCCTTCCAACATCATTTTTCCTCCAGACAAAATTGGATTTATTGCATAAACAACGTGTTCACTGTAGCTAAGGTGAGTTGGTGGTTAAAAGCAGCTGTGGTTTACATCCCTTTTCAGCCCACCAAAGCCCAGCCCTCTGGTTTGGGCTGAGGCATTCCCGCTGACAGCAGTAATTTCTAGTGACAGATACAGAAATGTCCTTAGGGAAAATACAGCAGTGATGGAAGTTTCCTGTGGGAAAAAAGTTCTTTTCTTCTACTTTTTTTTTTTTTTTTTTTTAAAGTGCTTTCACCTTTTCTTTCTTTTCTTCTTTTTTCTTTAAGGACAGTTTCATGACCGGTGTTGGAAAGCTTTTCATCCTCTTAATTCCCCTCTGGTTTTCCCTGCACCTTACGAGGAACAATCAAGTTCTTTTAGGATCAAACCTGAAAAATTGGCTGTGCTTTCCAACTGTATTGGATGTAAGTGCCAGCTGTGGCCTGCATTTGCTGCAATCACTGCAAAGGCCACACCTCTGTATGAAACACTGTCTTTTGCATAGCAAGTGATACTGGGAGTTAAGTTGGATTGCACAATTCTGACTCTAATCTTGACAGCACCGATAGCATCAATTCTGAGTCAGAACCCTGTTTTCCCGTATCTCAGAGCCAGGATATTTTTTGCACAGCAAATGGCAAAAATTTACATGTATGTAAATGAGTTTAATTTTGATCCCACCACTCTTGAGTGAGTCGTGGGTCAGGGAAGTCTCCCACTGGATGCAAATGGCTCTTTATGAATCCCAGGCGGAACAAAGGTGGTACAGCCCCGCTTGAACCATCCCAAAATCTGAGGGATTGCAGTAAACAAAGGGGAGGAGACTCCCAGGGGAGGAGGGAGGTTACAACAGCACAGATCCTGAGATTCACCTGTTGTTCTAAAGCATTTGGTTGGGTTATAGTCCAGAACCCGACAGTTTCATTAAAACAACATTGCAAGGTGATAACATTGTACCTACTTAGAGCAGGGTAAATTAGCAGCGTGTCAGAGCACGGAAATGAGTAAGTGAAGAGCTGCCCACAGCTCCAACCAGTAAATAACTGCCCAGCTCAGGCCACGCTGCCTGAGCCTCTCCTCGAGCCACCAAAGGGTGCAGCTCTCTCAGCCTGGGAGTCCATCAGCCTCATGAAAATCCCAGGAGCTTGTGCTGACAGGAGAAAACTTGGCACAAACGTCCACCACTTCTTCTCTCAGTTTGTCTCACTGATCACCCCAATTTCACTAAACCCAAGAACGATTTTCTTGGCCTGAAAACAGCTTGAAATTTGTTGCTTTGAGTCAGATGTAGATGAGTGTTTGAGTGCCCAAAAGCATCTCTGTTTTGCAGGGGTTTAGGGAAGATAACGCTTCTCACTTGGACTCTGCCTCCCTGAAACGCCCTGTGAAATCCTGGAGAGGATCACTGCTCCTCGTGGCCACACACAGTCAGGATTTCTGATGTGTAGGGTATGTGCTTCAACATCACATCCTTAATTCTGCCCTGAAAATTATTGATCTTGTTAACTGATTTAGCTCCTGCAGCCTTGATGCCACTCCCAGAATGTTCTCTTTGAAGCAACATGGAAGAAAATCATTCATTGATACATTTACTGCCTTTGTGTATTTTGCTGTAATAATGGCAACTATCACCTCTGCTAATGAGGAACATGTATCTTAATGGGAGCTTAATTGCTGTTGGAGCACAGGACCCCTGTCTGGAGCTGGACCAGCTCAGAAATCCCTATCCCAAAGAGCTCAGCTACTATGGGATGTGTCATCCATATGCTCCTGAAGCTTTCTTGCTTCTCCTTGGAGTGTTCAGTGATAGAATTCCTGGGTTTTGTTTTGATCAGGCCAGTGACTAAGATATTTATGCTGTAATTGCTGCTTGTTTCTCTCTGATTACAGTGTGTGTGATGTGAGGAGCAGAAGGTTGATGGCACATGGAGCAATCCCTTGTTTTGGTTCTAATTGGTGAAGCTGTGCAGGGGAAGTGACAAACACCCCTCTGGGAGTCTGGATTAACTCTCAGCTGTGTCATTGTCTCCACAACTCCCTGGCAGGAGGGGGCAGCCGGGGGGGGGGGGGTCGGGCTCTGCTCGAAGGGAACAGGGACAGGAGGAGAGGGAACGGCCTCAGGCTGGGCCAGGGGAGGCTCAGGGTGGATATTTGGGAATTTCCCCATGGAAAGGGTGCTCAGGGATTGGCAGGGGCTGCCCAGGGAGGTTTGGAGTGCCCATCCCTGGAGGTGGCCAAGGAAGGGCTGGAGGTGGCACTCAGTGCTCCGGGCTGGTGACAAGGTGGGGATCAGGTACAGCTTGGACTCGATGACCTTGGAGATATTTTTCAACCTTAATGATTCCATGATTTTGTGATTCTGTGGTTCTAAGCTGGGTCTTTTTTTTTTTGAGACATTTTCAGCAGGATTCCCTAGGATGTTTTTTCTCAGCAGACAGCCCATGGTGGATCCTGTAAACTTTTGGATCCTGTTTGCTTTACATCTGAATCATCCCCGCATTTTGAACAAACTTAGCTCCAAATAAACTAGTTGGGATGGAGGGAAAGAGAGTTTTCCTCAAAGACCTGTATAAAATGATCCTCAGAGACCCTGGGATCTGGGATAATGCTGCAATTCCCAGGTTTCTTCCTGGCCACGAGATGCTTTGGGCTGGGATCTGCGTGGGAGGAGCTGAAGGGACGGAGCCGCTGCTCAGGGAACACTACAGTTACTTTAATTGGGACAACTGTGCTCCAGGATTCTGATGAGGCCCAGTGTGTTCATTAGAAATGGATGGTTATTACAATTAATAATACACTGAAATTAATTACTGGGAAGAAAAATGATGGCCGTGTTGATCCATCCATGAGAATGAGAGCAGAGATTCCCTCTGTGGCACTTTCTTCTCTTGCTGTTTGTGCTGTTTTCCAGGAGGTTCCCAGTTAATTCTTGGAGTGACAGTTGAATGTATTTATCTGATGTAATTCGTTCCCCTCTGCAGCCCCATCTCCAAACAACAAAGCAGGAGAAAATAACTGCTCAGCCACCCCTTAATCCACCCCAGTCAAGGCAGAGACGCTCTGAACTGGCCTGACAGGAATGATGAGCGACAGAGCTGGGGGCCCTGCAGGGAAACCTGGTCCCATAAACCACCTAATCCCTCTGGATCTCGGTGTCTTTGGAGCTGCTGGAAGTGTTCTGGGGCAGAAGATGTTGATGGGCTCTTGAGTCCTGATGTCTGGGGCTTTATCTACGTATTACAGGGGAGCGAGTGCCTGAGACCTCGTGAAAATGGGATTTGATTGGGATGTGGAAATTCACCCAAAGCAGGCAGGAAAACTGAGGCAGAGGGACTTACCCCATAGGGAAATGTTGAAGGCACTGGGCAGGAAGGAGGCTACTTCCAGAATCATTTTTGGCCTGAATTTTATGCATTTTTTTCAGTGTGGACTGATAAAATCTGCCGACTCTTATCCGGATTTTATCATCAAAAGCAGGGGAGGGTCAGGGCATTCTCTGGAGAGAGCAGAGTCACCCTCAGGACCAGAGCAGCAGACGACACAGGGCATTCAAAGCACAAAAATGCAAATTCAGATGTTCAGGGATTAATAACTGATCAGCTACAAACTGGGGATGTTTAATTTGAAGGCAACAGAAGCAGGGAAGGGCCTGGGTGTGCTGTGGTGATCTGTGGGCACCAGGCAGGGGGAAAAGACACTCTTCAGAGGAAGGACAATAGTGACAATGAATTTAAAGTGAATTTAGGCTGCCACTGAGAGATTTTTCCTTCCACCAGAAATAACACATTTTGGGGACATCCAGCAAACTTCCTGCCCTCTGTGTGTGAGATGAGGAGTGTTTCAGGAGGAAGAAGAGCCCAGATCCAGCCACAGATCCAGCCTTCAGCCACCAAAGGTGGGAATTTAAAATCAATTCCCCAACCAGTGGCTTGTCCAGTGCAGGATCTTCGTCTTTTACCTGGTATTTCTATGGATGGTGAAACTCCTGCAGAATGTACCCAGCCACTTGAGCAATGCTGTGAATGGGAGGAGAAATTCCTCCCTTGTCCCAGAGGCCCCCAGCTCGTGCCCTCAAGCAGGAGCTTTCATTGCCCCCATTTTTTCCCCTTGGGTTATAGCACTGCCAGTGTTATTTGCAGTTGTAAAATTTTCCAACTCAAGTTTGAAACCCAAACGTTGTTTGTCTCAGTCTCCTTCCTGCAGCTGCAAATTCCTGTGCTCTGGACACAGCTCCCTGTAGGAGCCCACCCTGTCAGGAAACCCTGTGGAAATTGTGGGATTAATTTCATTTTATTTGTTCTTTGGTTCTAGATTTTATATTCGTTTCCAATAAACAAGGCTGAGAACTTCCTTCCACCCTTTCCCTTCCCAGCTGAGGGGTTTGCAGGCTCTGGGTCTGGAGAGAAGCATGTGAAATGTTTTTATTCCAAAGGAAAAATACTATGGAAAGCAAAAGCATCTACTACGATGCTCTGGTAGAAATGGGAAGCACGAGCAGCTTCCTCAGCACATGGAAAGTCCTGTGGGCCAGGACTGGCACTCCTGGCAGCACACGTGGCAGGGGAGGGCATGAGTTGCTCTGTAGCAGGTATTTCTCTGAAGTAACCTACACAGAAGGGAAAGCAGCAGGATGGAAAAAAGGAAGAGATCCAGAGATTTAGGAATCCAGGGATTTGCTCCCCATGTCTCCCCTGAGTTTCTCGATTCACAGGGGCAGGGACTGGAGCTCCTGTAGGCGCCCCCAGCAATATCCATGTTTGTTCTCCCTTGGAGAGCCGGATTTGGGAAGCACCAGGGTGGGAAGGGGCTCGACATTGAGTAAAGGAAGGTCCTCAGTGCCCTGGGATGGAGGCAAAGCTGGGAATTCCTGCTGGAGATGCAGCGGTGGCAGGGCCCTGGCAGCCCCAGCAGGTTATGGCTGGGAGGCAGGTACCCACCTGCCAGCCCTGCTGGCACCCACAGCTCCACAGGCTCACTCAGGGGCTGCTTTATTCCATTTTTTTCTTTTTTTTAAGTCTTACTTTTGTGTTTTGCTGCCCTGCTCCCCTCCTGGCAGTGGCAGTGAGGGACTGGCTGGGTCTGGTGCTTTGCTTTTTGGCACCAGCAAAGCACCAGCATCGGCTCCTCAAAAGCAAAGCCTGGCAGGGCTGCAGATGCAGAGGACACAGAAGCATGTGAGGAATGATGGATTCGGCAGACCTGGGCTACCCTCATCCTGCAGCAAGAGAAGGCTCTGAGACTTCTCAGGACAGGCAGGTAACTCCCAGAGCCCAGCTGAAGGCTGAGGATGTTTTTCCCTGCACGGCTCTGTCACCATCGCAGCCTTTTGCCATGGCAGGGGCATCCCTGAAGCAAACCAGGCTGAACCTGGCCATGGTTCTCCCCTGAAAACACAGGTTCAGGGTCAAGGACGTGCTTTGGGAGCAGAGGAACCGAGTGCTGGTGCAGAGGGGGTGTGGAAGAGACAGAGACTCTGACCTTCAGTGCCACGAGCACAAACAGAAATCCCCGGGTGCGATGTTTTTACTTTCATCAGGACTCTCCAGATGTGGAGGGGCCCCTCTCAGATGCTTGGCAGCGATAACTCGGAACATGTAAATAAATCCATCGCTGTCTCTGCAGAGATCCCGGCTCAGATGGTGCGGGCTGTAAACGGCAGCATTTGTAGCTCTCATTTACATGATCAGATGGGGAAGGCAGGCAGGTCGGTAACAAAGGCTGCAGCTGCCTGCCCCACAAACTGTCTCCGAGATCAACAGATTCCATCACCCCCCGAGGTGCTGGAGTCTTTAATCTCCAGCTCCATGGAGATGCTCCATGCAATTAGCACCTATGCTCATTACTCCCTCTTGCTCCATTCTTACCCAAAGCCCTCCAGATAAAAGGGGAGACGTTTAAAGCCCAGTTTTCTGTGGCAGTTTCCTACTCGGTGCAGTTTTACCCCGCCTCTCCTTTCTCCCCGGCTCTGAGAATCTCCCAGATTTGTTTGTGGTTTTCATTTTTCACAGGAAGTTCAGACTCTCCTTTCCCTTATTAGGAACGTCTGTAATTCCGTCTCCTACACATCCATTTTGCCATCCTTAAAAAACTTTTCCTACACACCTTTCTGCATCCCAGCCCCAGCTGGTTATGATCTTGTTCCCCCACTGGGTGGCTGCTCATGTGTTTATTTGCAAAACTGGATGCAGGTCTTTTAAGAGGAAGATATTTTCATTTCATTTCCAGCTGTCATTGCTCTAAAGAGAGGCAGAAACTTTGCAGAAGGAAGATCTGAGGATTTTTTTTCCCCAGTCCCAACCAGAATCTGAAAACAGGAGTTGTTATCTTGGCTCTGCTCCCAGTTATCAATAGAACCAATAATTGATAAATATCCCAGGGATGCTGGAATCTTGAATTAGGTAGAGCATTTCCAATAGGCAGCTCTCTGAGGCAGAGCTCGCTGGTATTATCCAGAGAAAAAATATTCTGGAGGAAGTCCCGACTCTTCCCAAGAGAGAAGGAATAAAGGGATGGGGATCAATTCCTTTGAACCACAGGCTCCCAGGGGATTTGCATGGCTTCTGCAGATGGTAACTGGGAAAAAGAAGGTTGTTGTCAGTTGGCTTGAACTGGTTTTATAGAGAAGAGTGGAAAATTTAGAGAGCTCCTCATCCAAGAGAGGTTGAAAACTCCTGATGGCTGGAAATGGGTCAACATCGGGGTGGAAGAAGTCAACAAAGACTTGCTCCAACTTTCATGTCAGTTCCTTTGTGACTCTACCCCTGTGGGGTGTTCCGGGGATGGGTCAGCTCCCGAGAATAATCCTGGAACTGGTGAATTTTAAGGAGCTCTGATTTTAATTCATATAGTTTAGTTTCTGTGGTTTACATCAAAAGACACCAAAATGCTGGGAAAACCTCGGGAGCAGCCACACCTCAGTTTTGAGCAGGGCAGTTCATTCACACCTCCTCCAGTGCTCTTCCTTTTAAGCTGTAGTAATTGTTTTAATAAACAAAACAGTTCTCATTCGAGAGCATTCTGCCCTTTTAGCTGCCAGTCCCTTGCTCTGTCTCCCTGTGCTATGAATTGTTTTGTTTTTTCTTCCTCTGACTCTGGTTTTAGATTTTTATTGAGTTTGAGATGGGTTTTTTTGGGAGTCCAGGTAATTCAGTCCTTTCTCAGAGACGTTCACTACTCTCAGCTCTCCAAATCCCACAGCTGGACACCCAATGGGGCAGGGAGCCCTAAAAATAGGGAATTGCTGTCTACTTACCTGATCTACGTGCACAAATTGACATTTTTATGTGCAAATGCAGCTTCTTAGATATGTAATTGGTCAGGTGTATATTTAATTTCTCCTTCAAATACTCCACGAGTTCCTTCTGCCGCTTTCACTTGCTGCAAATTAGGGGGTCAGTGTAATTAAACTGCGTCTTCAGTGAAAACTGGTATGAGCAAGGAGAGAATTGAGTTTCTTGTCTGTGTGCTGTGCTGGGGTAGTTGACTTTGCTGCATATTTGGGATATTTCCCGTTGTGAGTGTAGGAAATACCTGCACAGAACCAACCCCAGTGCAGGCAGCAGGAAGGTGCCACCACCAGAGCCCCGCGTGGTGCTGACGAGTGAATTCCAGATGGAGCTTGGAGAAGTGATGATTAATTTCCAGCAGTCCCAGAGAG
Organism: Coloeus monedula; assembly: GCF_965178545.1. NCBI lineage: Eukaryota > Metazoa > Chordata > Aves > Passeriformes > Corvidae > Coloeus > Coloeus monedula. The sequence continues at coordinate 1,254,728 of NC_138804.1, read as the reverse complement.
GAAATTATCCTCGTTAAATCAATCCAGGCGAATTTCAGCCCTTGCATAAAAGGCAGCCTAATTGCCTTGGTGAATTGAGGATGAACTGCAGGACAGTGACAGGAAGTTCACACACGCCTCGCGCTGTCATTAACCATTGCACAAGAGCCTGAAATGTTTACTCACTCGGCCAATAACATGTTTGTGCTCCCTCTTTATTTGGCTTTTTTTGACCTTCTTTAATTGCAACGGGAAGGGGGGGAAGCATCCAGCCTCGATGCTCTGAATAAACCCTGCCCGGCGCTGCCGGGTCTCTCCCAAATCCCTGCCGGGTGTTGAGCCCCAATTCCATGGAGCAAAGATCCGGCTCTGTCTCGGTGCTTGGGAACACCAGGCGAGGTTTGTTGTTATTTCCACCCTGCCCTACTTCGTGCTGTCACTAATCCTGGCCAGGAGCTGGAATGGGGCTGAGGCTGGAGACTCCTTTGGTTACGAGGCGCAGCTTTCCCTTGGCTGAGCCTTTCCCAGGCACGGGGGCAGTGAGACATTTAATTTATTGGCTGTGCAGGGTGATTTACTGACATCACATTAATCGCAGTTAAACTCACGAGGAGCCCGTGGAGCAGAAAAGCAGCTGAGGAATGAGGCAGCGAGTGTTTTGTGGCTCTGTGACTCAGCGGGTTGCAACTGGGTCATGTAGGGGAAGGAAGGGGTGGCCGCTGTCTCTTCCCGCTGGGGACAGCAGTGGAGCTGCCTCGGGTTCTCTGTGGGGTGTTAATTCAGGCTGGATGAAGATTTTTCCATCCCCCTCTGTCCGGGAAGGGCCGGGGTGGGGATTTGTCAGTGTCCAGGCTGAGTGCAGAGGGTTGCGTGTGGTCCCTGTCGCTTTATGGGACTTGGGTAAACACCCGTGGCTTTGTTATGTGCTGAATAGGAAAGTCAGCCCCAAATTAGCGCTAATGTGAGGTCATTTAACCCTTATGGGAGGTCTTTTGAGAAATCATAATAGAGCCAAGCAGGAGTCAGCCCAGCCACTCACAGACCCTGCAAGGCTGACAAAGTGCACCATTATCGTGCTGAGATGAGGTCACAAATGTAAATACCCTCAAGAGCTGCGGAGAAAACCTTCCCTCCTGCTGGGCTGGTTATTCCCAAAACAGGTGCTGCTCCCAAATCCCCGTGCAATGGCTACAAGCTCCCCGCGTTATTCCTGCAGGAGAATTAAAAGTGAATCGGAGCCGGGCTGAGCGTCAGCATCTCTCAAAGCAGAGATTTCCTTGACACAAGGAAAGGTCAGGGCAGCTCTTCCTCCGATTTCCTTGTCCAGCCCTGGAACCAAGAGCTGTAATTGCCATGGACAATAACTGTGTGCGGCTTGGTTGGGATGTGGGGCAGCCTGGCAGGGAATGGGAGCTCCCACAGTGGGTGCAGACACTGCTGCCCTCCTTTCCCGGGCATGGATGGGCCGGGCAGGGGCAGATTTCCAGCTTGCCTTGCTCCTGAGCAGTGGGAACAGCGCTGGTCCTGACGTCTGATGTGGGGTCTGTACATGGGGGGGATTTTGATTCCAAGCAGGGTCCGCCCTGGGTGAAAGCTGTGATGATTTGTGGGACTAAAACTACCTTTAGGAAGGAATTCTTCCCTGTGAGGGTGGGCAGGCCCTGGCACAGGGTGACCAGAGCAGCTGTGGCTGCCCCTGGATCCCTGGCAGTGCCCAAGGCCAGGTTGGACATTGGGGCTTGGAGCAGCCTGGGACAGTGGGAGGTGTCCCTGCCTGTGAGAGTGCTGGGAAGAGAACACATTAAAATGTGGGCCACTGCAACAGGGCACCTGATGGGATCAGAGGAGATGGAGATCAATCAGTCCAGACCCCTGGAGCCCTTATCTGTGCACTGGCAAAGGGAAGAACTCAGCCTTACCCAGCTGGCTCCTTCCAATATTGAGCCCATTTAAAGCTTCCATACTTTAAATCCAAATATCAGGAGAGAAACCTTGGTCCCTCTTTCCTGGTGAAAACCTGGCTGTGCTTCCCTGAGCGCCAGTGAGCTCTCTAATTCCAGCCTTCCCAGGAGGATTCTCCAGGTTGTTGTTGAGAAATCCTTCCCTGCCAAGCAGTCAGCAGGACCGGAAGCTCCGGATACCTTCCCATCTGGAAAGGCAATCAGACAAAATGCCAAGCCCAGGGGGCAAAATTTCAGTCTTGGTGCCAGTCTTGCTTATTACATATCTGGGTTCTGCAGCCTGCTAGACTTTCATCATATAATTTATTTGCTTCTCAACATCCCTGCAGTTATTAAAAGCACCGTGCTCGGAACTGCCACCCAAGGTTGCTCTAATTGGTACATCTGCCTTTCGGGGCACTCCAGATTGTTCACTTCACAGCCTCCCCTCCGGCCAGAATTCGATCTGGGTTCCTGGTAGCCAGGGGGGCTGCCTGGGGTCCTTGGGACGCAGGAGATCACAGGGACAAGGATCAGATAGTGCAGGGACTGGCTCTGGAGCAGTGTCAGCCAAATGTCACGCTCGGGCCAAGGGGGAGAGTCTCTGAGTACCCTCACCTGCCACGGTTTGTCCTTGTGTGGAAGGAAAGGATAATCCCCAACCCAGAATCTCCCTGGAGAAGGCTCACAGGGCCCTGCACTGCCCTCTCTGGCCTTGTCTCCACTGAAGGTTCAAGGCTGGGCTCCCCAAAGAGCATCTCACAGGATGGGATTAAGTAGCTGGCAGCAAGGAAAGCTCCTCAGGTCGTGTTGTGTTCCCCATCCATGGTCCTGGGCAAGGATAGGAAGTGTAATGCCATTAGTCCCATCCCTGGAATGCAAAGGCAGTGCAGACCTGAGGCAGGGAATATCCCATTCCTGTCCCCTGAGCACCTTCAGGTGCAGGAACCCAAATGGAGACACAGGTGGGAACCTCAGATCCCATTTCTCTGACCTTTTATTCAAGAATGGATAAAATACATTTAAATTCTTACAGTAAGGCTTTCAGCAACCACCTGGCATCCTTCACCTGAACCCAGTCTTCAACTTTCCCTCTCCACTGAGCTCTGAAGGTTATGTGTTGTCCTAGGTCTGACTCAGATTAGATTTTTCTAATTTATCCTAAAATGATTTCATTCTATGCTGAAAATCAGAGCAGCAGGCACTGCTTTCACTGGCAGTGATTAATCCTAAAGCTGCTGTGGGAGCTCACAGGAAAAGGTCTCACTGTCAAAGCCATAAATCCTCCAGGCTCAAGTGAAATCGGAGCTTCCTTTTGTGCCTTTTTAGGACTCAGCTGTGCTTGGGTTTTGGCCAGGAGCACCAGTTCCTGCTGCAGCAGAGACACAGTTTGTGCTGGTGCAGCCTAATTTGTTTGATCTAGTTTCAAACTGGGGTAAAAATGCATTGCTATAAGTCACATCTCCCCCAGTGGTTTGCGTGGGTGAGGAGACACTCAGGGTAGGCAAATTCTCCTAAGACTCGCATGAAATTACTCCCAGTAGGGTCAGGACTGCGAATCCCATGAGAGCCCCGGGGGTGGCTCCTGTCCAAGGGCTCCATGTGGGACTGCCCAGACAGGCCTGGGACTGGAACGGGCTCAGAGGTGCTGGGAGGCAGAGCCCAGGCACAGGGACATGGAGCAAGCAGAGCTTGGGGCTCCTGATTCCCACTGCAGGGCCTTGGTGACAGCCCATGGCAGCAGATCCTCAGATTCCACAGCTCCCAAAGCTCCCAAAGGACAGCTCTGATCTCTGGGACAGGGACAGGACCCAGGGAGCGGCTGGAGCTGTGTCAGGGGAGGTTTAGGTTGGATTTTAGGGAAAGGTTCTTCCCCAGAGGGTGCTGGGCACTGCCCAGGCTCCCCAGGGAATGGGCACAGCCCTGAGGCTGCCAGAGCTCCAGGAGTGTTGGGCAGCGCTGCCAGGGATGCCCAGGGTGGGATTTTTGCAGGGCCAGGAGCTGGAATCCATGATCCTTCATCCCTTCCAGCTCGGGATATTCTATGGTTCTACCTCCCTGAATATCACTGATGCAGATAAATCAGGGGGTTTCCATTCTCAGGAGTCCCACCTGGGCATCAGATTGAGGACCATAAAACTGTGGGGAAAACACGACAGAGTCAGCTCAGAAGGGAGGCAGGTTCTCAGATCATGAAGTAAAAGAGGGTTGATTGATTTATTTAACAAAGCCCAAGCAGCAGCTGGTTTTGTAAGAGGCATGTGCTTCTTGCAGGAGGCATTTTCTCCGAGGAAGGAAAATCCCCAGGCCCCGAGGGCCAGCAGCTCCCATGTGCTCCCTGCCACCCAGGACATTCTTGGTGCATCTCTGGAAATGTTGCAAAATACCTGTTATTTTTCCACTCCACGGGATAACTGGTACCTTGCAGTGAACTTTCTCTTAATCCCACAACAACAACCTGCCCCGAGAAGCAAATTCCAGCCCTGCAGAGGCTGAAAAAACTGAATTTACCTTCTGGATTTGCTGTGCAGGAAGGCTCCCGGGCTTGTACATTTGACCTACATGCTGGGCAATCCAAAAACAATCCAATAAGTTCCTACAAGCTTTGGTTAGATTTGTTATCTGAGCAGGCGATGCACTGATAGGATTTGGATTTAGGCTTCATTTCAGGGAAGGTTTTTCACTGCAGATGTTGGATTCTGGCCTGGCCAGGAAGACGAAGCAACAGGAGCAGGTCGAGTGAGTCCGAATTAAGTGGGCCTTTATTTGGTATCAAATATGACAGACAGGTGCCAGCGAGGAAGCTGAGCTTGCCCACTACCAGAGGGTGGAGCAGATGGGTATCTGGGGCTCCTTCTCTCCTCCAGAGCCCTGGGCAGGATGTTTGGGAGGGAGGATGTTTGGGACAGACGATGCTGGGAGAGTTTCAGCTCTGGCAGGAGCCATGGGAGCAGAGCCTGGGTTCCCTCCAGCTTTTGGGCTCTGGGGAGGAGGTGCCAGCAGGAGATGGGTTGAGGGCTGTGGGCTGGGATCCCGGGCTGGGATTGCCTGGATCACACCTCGTGCATGGCTGGATGCTCCTGCAGTGTGGATGGAGGGGCTGGAATGGCTCCAGAGGCCCTGGCACTCCCTGATAAAGCTTTCCCTGAGCTGGGCCCAACCAGAGCCACGGGCTCCTCATGCTGTCACACAAAGGTGACACACTGCAGCAGCTCCCTTGAACCGGGACATAAAACCCAAAAGTCGAAGTTTGCCCATTCTCCAGCCCAGAACTGTTAATTTTTTCAGGAGGCTTCAGCCCTGCTGGCTTTGCTTGGGCTTTCCTGCATCATCCCCACGCTGTCCCTGCTGGTGACTGCAGGCTGGCAGGACAAAGCTGGAGCCCCTGGGGGGGAAGGAGCAGGACCAACACTGGGCTGTTCCCAGGGGATTTTCAAAGGGAAATCCAATCTCTCAGTGCCTGTAAAGAGCTGGGAACTCCAAGGACCTGGAGCTTCTCCCACGTGGGCTCGGCCAGGAGCTGGGGCTGTGTTCCCTGAGCGGAACCAGGACAGCTCTGACTCACACAGGCCTTTGGGTTTTCCAGTTTCCCACTGGGAACGAGATTCAGTTCCCACAGGTGCTGTCCCCAGCCCCTGCCCAGCCTCTCCCCTCCCTCTGCCTTTGCCTTTTCATTTGAATGCTTCAAGAGCAGGGGGTGTCTCCAAACCAGGCCTGGGATCCAAGCTCGGAATCCCAATTCCGGGGACAATTTTAGAGTCAAATCAAGATTGTGGAGCCAACTTCTTCCTCTTCTCTACAAATAATCAGGTCCCACAGCTGTTTTCTCAAGCTGTTGTGGGAAAGTCAGCTCCTGCAAAGTGCTGAGGCAGAGAAAGGCAGGATGACTTCTGCTGTGTGCCCATTCTGGCCACCCCAAAACATCCCCTGGTCCAGTATCCCATGAGTGATTCAGATGAGTAATGACAGGTGGAGAGCTGAAGTGAGAAATAATTAAAATTTGCAGTGCTTTGATGAGTCCAGTACTGACCAGCACAGCACTAATGTGTCCTGAGCCCTGGTTCTGCTTGGAAACCACAAGCCAGGTCCTTGCTAGGTGGAGGATTGGCTTTAAAATTGCTTCACTTTGTGGGGTGTGTGAGGGAGTTATTTTCCTTTCTGTCTCTTCATTCCTGAGCCTGTAGGAATTGGGGCTTGGAGCGTTTTGCAACGATCCTGAAGGATGGAGATTTTTGTGTAGGGAACACTTTCACATGATGGGATGATTACAGAAAGCCAGGCTTGAAGAGGCAACTAAATAAACCAATAACAGCAAGTATCAGCAGATTTGAGATGAAACCAGGGAGGCTGGCAGGGTTGAGATGTTATTAGTTCCAGATGTTGCTCACAGATAAATATCTCTGGCCTGAGCTTTTCTAATTACTGACAGAAACTGAGCTGCCTCTCAAGGCTCCCTGAGCACATTCATTATAGTCCAGGGCAGACTGATATCCATTCATATTTCCTTTTTAAAATTTGTTACTTAGGAATTTGCTGAATGAGATCCCATTTCTGTGCTGTGCTCGGATTAATTGGGATCCACAGCTGGGTGAGGGGAGCAGACACAGCATCCAAACCCTGGCTGCTTCATCTGGAGCCCGAACCTGAGCCCAGCTGTGCTGCTGGGATCTGCCACGCTCCTGATAAGGGTAATTTATTCTGAGCAGCCCAGGACACCTCTGCCAGTGCCATTTCCATATCTCTGCTCACCCAGGGCTGATTAAGGAGGAGTGGAGTCAACTGAGGTACCCGAGACCAAACTCATCTCTGCTGCAGCGTCACTGGCTGACATCAGATAACTTCCTGAGGGGAGGCAGCTTTGATCAGGCTGCACAGTGGGGGAAATGGTTGGGAGCAATCCCTGATGTTTTGCATCTGGTCCATTTTCAAAACTGTTTTCATGTTTATAAAAGTTTCTCTCGGGGAGGAATGGCAGCACTGAGGGAAGTGTGGGCCCAGCCCTGAGCCCTTCCTGGTGCTGCTGGCACCACTGACAGCACCTCCTGCTCCTGGCACAGGGATCACAGGGGGGGAATCCAACTCCTGGTTTTTTCTGGGAGGAAATGTGCTTTTGTGTTTGGAGTTGCAGGTGTGAGGCAGCCGATGGGAGGGAAGCCCTGTGAGCTGGGCATGTGCTCCCTGGTGGTTGCTGGGGTTAGAAAACAAAGTTTCCTTGGAGCCAGGCCGAAATCCCTGGTAGAAAGGACAGTTCCCCTCTGTGAAACCTTCCCCTGGCTCCTTCCCTGTGCATATTTGGAGCTGAACATCACAGGAAGCCTGGGCAGCAAATTGGGCTGGAATGGGGAACATCCTTGTGATGTCTCCAGCCAGCTCCCTCCCCTGACAGACTAAACTGGGACAGCCACTTCCCACTTTCCTGCTGGGTTGGGAATGGCAGGTGTCAGGTCAGCTCCAGGGAGAGCACGGGATGAGCTCAGGGCAGAGAATGCAGAGGAAAAGCGAAGTTTCTTGCAGCAGGAGAAGGTGGCTGGGCTGGGGGGTCATGTTTGTTTGTTTAACTGCAGCTGCCTGCCCTGCAGTCCCTGAGCTGGGTCAGTTGTTTGCAACCCAAACTCGTTACTGTGTGAGAACTGGTAGAACTCGCTAAGGACAACAGGAATTTTCCTATAGCCCCCTGGGCTACAACAGATAATAACAAACTGGCCTGGCTCTATTAAAAAGACATTTCAGCATCAGGTCACGTTGTTTAGTGGTACTGGGATCCAGCAGAGCCAGCTGGATTCCCAGGAATCCTGCAGGTAGAGCCTGGAAAACGGCTGCTGGGAAAAGGCCAGTGAGGGGTTTGTCCCTCTTCATTTCTCCAGAGTGCCAAATCCTCCTTTTCCTTTTCCTCATTATTCCCCTGACACTGTAGAGGCACTTGTGGAGCTCTGCTGTGCCTGTGCTGTCCAACCAGAGGGAAGGGCAGTGCTGCCAGGCTGAGCCTTGCAGCCCAAGGAAGTTTTGGTTCATCTTTTTGTTCTGCCTTCCCAAGGAAAAGGCTCTGGGAGACACAGGGTGTCTCAGTGGGAAAGATGATCTGGTTTGGATATCAAAGGTTTTCGTGGCACAAGGTGTGTTTTTTTGCTGGAAAAGCACCTGAAGCAGCCCCAGCTCACTTTAACCTGCTCCAGGCTGCTTCCTCTTGCTGTGTATTAATTGCTGAAGTGTTTTAATAACCTTTGGTCAAAGACAACTGCAATTCCTGGCACATCACAGGACAACTGGAAAGGATGTTTGACAGCTGTCAGTGGGAAAAGCCGTGTATCCTAAAGGGATTAGAGTCCTTGCTTTGAAGTTCCTTACAGGTTATACAGCAGAGAAGCCAGACTGGGAACAGGGAGTGTGGAATGGCTTAGGTGAGGTCACACCGCAGATCGGTGGTGGAGGGAGAAACAGGAACATTGGGATGTCAGGGACACAGGGCCACGCTGCACCTGGGATGATTTAAACATCCAGGAGCAGCCCCAGCTGGCCCTGCAGGGCTGGAGACCCTCTGGGTGATGCTGTCTCCATCCTGGAGCTGCTGATGTGTCCCTCACAAAATGCAGCTAATCCCAGTCTGCCCCTGGATGTTTAAAGAGGGTTTAACAAGCCAAACACAAGAGCAACCCTGTTGCCTTAGAGAGGGTGTAGCTGTGAGCAAAATTTGGCCTTCTCTTTTAAACTTTGCAGTTTGTCTTGACTGCTGCATGCTTTATTTTTAGAGCATCATAAAAGGCTTTTGTTCCAGGGTATATTTAACAGGGGAGTGGAAGGGAAGTGGGAGGGTTTTGTTCACAGAGAATGTATCTCTTGGTCTCTTTCTTCTATCCCACCCCCTCACCAGATACTCTTGGAGGGTGGAGAATAAATGAAAAAAAAAAAAAAAAAAGAGAGAGAGAGAAAATAATAATTAGAAATACTGAAATCATAGTCAAAGGGATTGTCTGGGCGTCCAGGCCTGGAGGCCTCCAAGGCGCCACAAAAGTCCCATTATCACAAAAAAGGCACAAAAGGTGCCCAAGAGGATGGAAGAGGCAGGACAGGGATGGTCCTGTCTGGCAGGAGCTGTTGGAGGTAGCAGTGCCCAGTGACACATCAGAGCCAGGCTGTGTGTGAGGGCTGGGCTGTCCTGAGCCTCCTTCCAAGGGTGGCACCGAGGCTTTGCCAGCAGAGGAGAAGGGTCTGGAGGGTTTGTTCTCCTGCACCCTGTCCTGGGGGAGCAGACAGCACCCTCCCTGCTGCTCTGCAGAGGGCCAAGCCTGAAAAGCTGAACCAAATCCAGAGGTGGCACAGGACACCTTTCACTGAGACAAAACCTGGCCCTGCTCAGCTCTGCCAGACACATTTCTCCCTCTCTTTTCTTTGTCTTTCTCTTTTCCCCGCAGAGGTCAGAGCCCTGTCCCTCCCCTGCATGCTCTGGCAGTGTTTTCTCCTCCTTCACTTTTGTTGCTGGAGTCTGTGAAGTCTCACTGCAAGGCTGGAGGAAACTCGGAAATCCCCCGAGGGGATGTTGCAGCTCTGCAATAGCCAGAGCCAGTGAAATCCTCTCTGCGTGGATGGGGTGAAGGACAGGGACTCAGAGCTGCCGCTGTGGGCACCATGAACTGGGCAAGGCTTCATTAACGTGGAGATACAATCAGAGCATTGATCAACTGCTGCCACAGCTGCCTCAGATCAGTGCTTTCCTTGGCTTAATAGGACAGGGGGCTGGGACTGGGGGATCTTTAAGGTCCCTTCCAGCCCAAACCACTCCATGATTCTCCGTGGGTTCTTTCAGCTGACTTTTGGCTGTTGCTGTCCCCTGCTCCTGGTGGTCTCCAGCAATCCCCAGTGGAGTTTGCATTGCTCCAGACCTTTGGTTTTTCCTTCCCAGGAGCAGCCTTTGCCCAGCCCCTGGATCCCTGGCAGGCAGGATTCCCACAGCAGAGTGGAGGGCTCGGGCAGAGCCCAGCCCAGCACGTCCTGCCCTTATCAGCAGATACCCCAAGGTCATTCCTCATCTGAGCCAGCAGCCAGGGAGGTGTTGGAGGGTGTTGTACCCAAATTAAAGAGCTCTGTGCTCTCATGTGCCTGTGTGGACACGACTCCTGCCCGCCCCGCTGGGCTGGGAGCCCCCCAGGGAGAGCCACGCTCAGTGCTGGGTGACACCTCCAAAGCTGTGACACCTCCAGAGCCGTGCTCAGCGTCGGGGCAGGAGCTGAGCGGCCGGCAGGAGTGAGACACGATGGGGGGTGAGAACGAGGGGTGGAAGCCTTTCTTTTTCCCTTTGTTTTAAGGCTTGTATCAACTTGCCTGGCAAAATCCTCTCCTGCCTTCCAAATCCAGTCACCGTGAGTCACCGCTGAGCCCATCCTCTGCCTCCTCATTGCAACACGGATGACAGAAACCATCCAGCAAGAGGGCTTGAATCCCTGATGAGGTTTGTTCTATTGCACAAACCTTTTCCCCGTTCACAGGTGAGTTGCTGCAGAGGTGTTGCCTGGGTGGTATTCCCGCAGCCCATTCCCAAAGTTCCCGCTGGAATAACGCTCAGCAGAGAAAGGTTATCCGCACAGCCCTGCTCCTGACAGATCCGGAGTAGTGCAGGGGTTCCCTGAGCCAGGATATTTATGGAATTACTTGGTACCTAAAGTTAGGGGGGTTAAAGTTCTTTTTTTTTTTTTTGAGAGGGAGAGCCAAAAAAACCCCCCACATTTCTGGAGTGAGCAGCTCAGAGAAGGTGAGGAAAGGCAAGGAAGGGTTTTCCTGTCAGTACAATTACCACGGAGGAATGAGAGGAAACTTTCTCCTTCCCTAATTCATAAATCCCTTTATATATAAATACATGTATAAATATATAAATTATCTCTTTATAAATACATGCATTTTGTCAGTGTATTTATATATAAAGAAACACCAAAAGACGACCCAACCCCCAGCTCCATATAGACGACATCTCCTTGGCATGGCGGGCGATGGAACACATCCACCAAACTGAAACTCATTATCCGCGCGATGAATCCCTGATCCCACCCCTTTATCCTCTCTTTGCCCCGGGGCTTTTCCCTGGGCGGCCGGCAGGGACAGGGTTACGCTGCACCTGTCTGGGTGTACCTGTCCCAGGGCACCTGTGCCGGCAGCCAATCCCGGCAGGGCCGCCCCACCTGTGCGCGCCGCTCGCCATAAATCAAACACCTCGCAGGCAATGTCTGGCTGAGGCACCCGGAGAGCGCTCAGCGGGATCGCTGCCTCCTGCCCCGGACACCGCGGAAATATGTCCAATGAGCTGGAGTAAGTGGAAAGGGTTTGGTTGGTTTTTTTTTCTCCCCTCTTTTCTCGCTGCCGGGGCTGGATGGGATTGCTGGGTGGCTCCTCTGCCTGTCCAGCTGTTGGCAAGGGGAGTAAAGAACGGGATGGGAGCGTTTTCCTGATTTTCTGTCCCTGCCTGAGCTGGTGCTGCTCCGGGGAGGAATCGCTTCTTAGGAATCACTTCTCAGCTTTTTTTTTTTTATTTTTTTTTTTATTTGGGAGTTGTTAAAAATCACGATCCGGGTTACTTTTTTATTCCCAGCCCAAAACTGACACATGGGGTTTCTGTCTAGAGGCGAGTCTGCTCTGCCTCTGTCCAACAAAATCTAACAAGAGCTACAGGAACCTGGTTTATTTTTTATACATATTTATTTGAGAAAATAACTTCCAAAGTATTTACCAGCCTCTAGTTTTTCGGGGTGGGGATTGTTGTGTGGTGTTCTTTTTTGTTGGGGTTTTGATGGTTTTTTTTTCCTTTTTGTTTGTTTGTTTGGGTGGAGGTTTTTTTCCTTTCTTTGGGTTTTTTATTTGTTTTGATTTTTGTTTTTTTGTTTAGTTTTTTTTTCCAAGTAAATGGATTCACACTATGACCCTATCAAATAATTTTTTTAATGAGAAAAAGCTTTTAAACCCTATTGATCCTGTATAACTCTCGTTTCTAATTTTGTCACCTCTGAAATATTTTGGAGTTTGGATGCTGATGGTATCAGCACAGCACCTCGGGCCTCGCACCTCTGAAATAAGAGCAAACAAGTGTCAGACTGGCGTGACAGGGGGTAGGGGAGGCTGCAGGAATAGTGACTAAAGCTGGTGAGTGCTGCTGTCAGTCAGTGCTAAATGTCATCCCAGTCTAGAACCCTGTCCGAAGGATTTGGGTATTAAAATATTAATCAAGAAATAGGAAATAGATAAGTATATACGTGGATCTGGTGCTTGGAAGGTGTTTTTTGGGAGAAAACCGCACGCCTGTGTGTGTTTACAAGCCTGACAGAGCTGCTGTGTCAGCCAATCTCCTCCTAATTAAGAACCTTGGAAAGGCGCAGCAGTAATTACTATTTTATGTAAATAGTGGGATCAATCTGCTCCGATTGATTGAGAATCCGTGACTGAAATTTTCGCTTTCTGAAGTTTTTGAGTAATTTACAGCTGATGCTTTTTAAGTTTGGCAGCGAGGGCTCTCGGAACGCACGGAGCGTGTGAGCGAGTGTGCGATTGATGGATTTATCGCTAATTACGGCCCGGGGAATGACACGGCTGCCTGACTGCCCTCGCTAGCGGGCTCTTAACCCCTGAGCCCTCCCGTGGGAGGGGAGCCAAGGGAGCAGCACCGCTTTGGGATTCCCATCTCTGCTCCGGCCCCCAGCACAGACCCGGGATGGGGCTGGGTTTGGTCACCCTGAGAGCGAAGGGCTCCGCGCGAGGTTTTTCCATAAATTGATCCTTTGGCAGGACACGTCTGCAGATCTTTGAAAATTCCAGTTCCGTTCACTGGGGGAATGAATTCCCTCGGGACGAGCGTGCGGCAGCCCCGTCCCGTGCCCGGCCAGGGGACAGGGGCGGGCAGCGCCTGGGGGAGCATTTGGGATCACGGTGGGCCTGGAGCGCCTCGCCGAAAGCTCCCCAGGGCTCCCGACAGGAGATAAGGGAGCTGGGAATTTCGTGGGACTAAAGGAAGAGGGAAGCGTTCAGCCCTGGGTTTACTCTGAGGGGAAAAGGTGTCAGTGGGGAACAGGAACCTGAGAAGAGGCTGCTAAAGCCCCTCAGCGAGCAACGGGGCTCTAAGGAGCTGCGAACTTCGGGATAATCACCAGGGTGGAGCTTTCCAGGCACCGGGAGCAGCTTTGGAAGCTCCGGAGCGGTGTCGGTGCCCCGCACGCTGCTCCTCACACCCCCCAGTCTGAGCCGTGAACATCTGCCCAGATGTGGCTGATGTTTAGGAGCTGTGACATCCCCACGGGCTGCTCCTGTCGCCCGAAATGACAGAGAGAAGAATCCCACCTGTCCCTTTGGGACTTTAATTCCCCAGAGAGGACTGGGAAGGGACCAGCGGGGCATGGGAGAGGGAGATGTTTTGCCTATTGTAAAATATTCTAACTGCTGATTTCCATAGTCTTCTAAACTGAGCCTGTGTCTAACTCAGCCGTGCGTGGGCTGGAAGGAGTTAACCAGGAGTTACTCCCAGTTGTGGTTTTGTGGTCGAAACCATGATCGCCAGAAGCAAATTTTTGTCATGCATAAGGTGTGTTATTAAAACTTGAGTTATGCTCCTGGTGAATGAAAAGTTAAAGCCCTTTTATAAAATCCTGGCAGCAAAGCACACAAGGGATAACCGTGCTGGAGCGAGGGAGGCTGGCTTGGATTTTTATTTTTTTAGAGTTATGTAAAGAGAAAGAGAGATTTGTAAATTAAAGAAACAACAATCAAATAACTGCTATGCAATTCCCAACAAAGGAGTAAAAGCCCTCTGAATAAACTCCAGACTCAAAGCAGGGGTGAATCAACATTTGCACAGTATCTCTGCTTTGATGCTTTGGGTCACATTTTCGGCTGATTGGTCCATGGGAATGATTCCAGGGAAATTTGCAGAATAAAGACAGTTCCTGTGAGGAGGATCTGCTCTGGCTGGGGTTTGAATTGTTGATCAGTGTAAAGAATTCATCCAAAAATGCACTTGTACTTGGATTGCACCTGCCAGCCCTTGGGATCAGCTGATTGGCAGGAACAGGGAGCCTGGAATTGCGTGTGCTCATGGAGGGAAAAGGCAACAGCTGAAAAATGTTCATCAGTGGAACTCATTATTGAACACACGATTAAATTCCATTGCTCATAGCCAAGTTTCCAAGGCTTGGAGGATAAGAAATGTGGAAGACAGTAGGGTTAGATGGGATACTGGGAAGGGATTCCTGGCTGTGAGGGTGGGCAGGCCCTGGCACAGGGTGCCCAGAGCAGCTGGGGCTGCCCCTGGATCCCTGGCAGTGTCCAAGGCCAGGCTGGACATTGGGGCTTGGAGCAGCCTGGGGCAGTGGGAGGTGTCCCTGCCCATGGCAGGGGTGGGATGGGATGGTTCCTTCCCACCCAAACCACTCCAGGGTTCTGAGATGGTTCATTTCTTGTCCCTTTAGCTGTCAGTGCTGTTCTGGCTGTAGCTCTGATTATGGGGGGATTGAGGCTGATCCAAAACCCATCCCTGTCCCCAGCATGTTCATACCACGAGTGCTGAGAGCACCAGAGCAGCTGGCACTGACCCAGAGCCTCCTGCTCTGTCCACTTCTTGTTTCTTGTCATCCCTCTGCCTTGGCAGTCTGAGCTCTGCAGAAATGCCTGCTTTTATAGGGCTGTGCCCACGATGGGATGAATCAGGTTGGTTTGGCAAAAACATTATGCTGGGGTTGGTTTTTTATATGAAACAGCAAAGCAAAAGGCTGCTGCCCCTGGGCCCTGTGCTCACAGGACACTGAATCAGAGCACGTGGAGGGCATGGGCAGAGTGCCCCTTGTAGAAGATCTGGGCAACTGAGAGTGTTCCAGGTGAAAAGTCCCTCCAGGATGGGAAGAGAGAGGGAAAACCACAGGGGGAGAGCCCACCCTGGCTGTGCCTCAGCAGCTCTGCAGGGTCCGTGGTGCAGCTGAGGGACAGAGGGACAGGGTGCAGCTCTGCTGGCAGAGCATGGAACAGGGACAGGCAGGCGAGCAGCTGCTCCATGTGAGGCTCCTGTCAAGTGTCCTGCCCTGGCACAGCTACCTGGAGCCTCTTGGGCAACAGGAGCCACCTCTCCCACCTTCAGCAGGGCACAAACCCCATGCCAGGTGTGAGCTCTGGCTGAACTCGGGCACTGGGGAGAGGTCAGCACATCCCAGCCTGGAGTGGAGAACCAACTGTCCCGAGCCTGAGCACAGAACTCAGAGGCTGAAGCCTCCAATCTCTGTTCTCTCTGTCTCACTGCTGCCTTAGAAATGTGTGACATCTCTGTTGTGTCACTGCAGCAGCCTCTGGTAGGGTGTGCTGAGGGAAGCAGAGAAACCTGAATAAAACTGGGCTCAGTTCTCAGCACAGATAACCCATAATAGCTGATTCCTGGCTTAAAAAACCACGTTACCTGAAGAGCAGTAAAAAAGAAACAAATTTTGTTGCAGAAGTTTGTCTGTTATGGCTACCATTGGCGAGTTTTTAATTCAAGTCTTGTAAAACTGTGATTTATTTTTTAAATTTAATTTTATTTAAAAGTTATAGCTCTTGGAGTTACTGAATATACAAGAATTACCTGTGTAATCTTCCTTTTGGTGGGTGAAGGAGTGGGAGCTTCAGTGCAATGTGTTTGTGTCCAGGAATAACTGTACATAAACTTCTTTATCTGTCCACAATGAAAATAGGAATTACAGCAATATTTCAGAAGTGCCAGGTGGGATGCTCAGGGCCTGGTTTTGTGTCTCCCTTTGGAGTCAGATATCCCTGAAACTCAGGACACCCCAAAACGGAACCATCTGACATCAGAAACGGCTTCTGGAAAAAATCACCTGTAATTCCTGAACTGCAAAGGGATCCTGAGCTGTAATTTGTTTTGTTAGGCAGGGGAGGCACTGAAGCAGGACTCGTTTGTGCAATGGGAGGGGGTGGGTGGATCCCTCCGGGGTGATGTTATCGGGTAAAGCACAACCCCAGCCGGTGTCCCCCAGACATCAGAGCCTGGCTTGTCTCAGGAGCCCTCCCGGCTGCAGAGGCAGGAACCAGTCCAGTGCTGCTGAGATTTACAGCAGAGGTTCAGGGCTGGTTCTGTTCTCTCCTCTTTGCTGAGCAGCCCAGGATGAGGCATTTTAGTGTCAATCCCTGTCCTCGGGTCCTGCTGTGATAATAAAGAGCTACAAAAGCAGGAGTTAGGATGAATATTGAGCTGGGTTGGGCTTTCTGGTCCTAAAGAGCTGTAGGTGACCCAAGATGGGGAATCCCTGTGTATTCCCCCAGGCAGCACCTGCCCCTGGGAGGTTTGTCTGGCTCCACCAGGGATTGCAGAGCTTTCCAGCTGGATCTGCTGGAGAGCTGGGCTGGGGGATCCAGTGCCCACCCTGCCCCACCCCACCACATCCCACCAAGGGCTCACCACTGAGCTCCACTGGTTGGCATCCACTGAGCCCCTTTGGGGACCAGGAGCCACTTCCCAAAGATGTTCCTGGTGGCCTCTTCCCTTCCCATCCCAGCCATGGCACATTCCCACAGGGGGTGCCCTGTGCTGTGCAGGGCCCAGGCTGGGTGCGATGGGAGACCTGGATCCCACCTGTGTCACACAGGCCACGGAATCCAGGGACAGAGAAGCTCCTGCACTGCCTGTGGGTGAAGCATTGCTGGGAATCTTCAGGTGGCTGTGCTGAGTTAACCCCGGTGCTGCTGAAATGCCCCTGCACAACCCCAGTGACAGAGGCCACGTTGTCACCCAGCTGCCAGAGAAAATATCCCAGTCCCGTAGGCAGAGCAGGTCAGGGCCATGAGATAGACTCAGGTCTCAGGGCCTGTGGATTGACACCGTGTTGTGCTTGGCACCCTGGCTGCGTTTTTCATCGTTGCTCTGTGTTTGTTGTGTTTCTTTCTGTGTTTTTTTTCCTGGTTCTGTCTCTGTTTGGATTTTTGCCCGGCCGTGTGAGTGGGCCGGTGACAATGCACTCACTGCTGGCTGTGCTGTCACCTTGTCTTCAGGTGTGCTTGTTTATTAAACCTGCAAAGAAATTACAAAATCGGGACTTAGCTGAGAGGTTTGGCTTCAGTAATGAGGCCACTCTGTGGGATGCTGTTCTTCCTGATGAGGATTTACAGGCTAAAATCTCTGCCCCAGAAAGCAGCTGCTGGCCTTGCCCTCTCCAGGGCAATGCTGACCCTTCCCTGTATTTCTGACAAGAACTTGGGGAACACCAGGGTTATTTCAAGAGGCAGGAGAATGCAATGCCCAGACCCAGAATGATGAAACCCCACAGTAGCTGCCTGGGGCATCCCTGAGCTCCTCAGGCTGGAGTCTCTGTTCTGTGGCTCTGAATTCCTGCTGCTTTGACAGTGTGACGCTGCTCTGTAGCCACCAGCATCTGGCATGGCCAGTATTTAGGTTGGAGGCTTAAACAGTTGTAGGGGAGAGAACAAAGACAGCAACACAAAGCTCAAAGGCCGGCAAAGCCTCCCACAGAAACCCAGCAAAGGCAGAAGGAATACCAGGGATCTTTCCTGCTTGGCTGATGTCCCCACCCAGACCCTTTGGGCACATTCTCCTGTTCCAGCGTAGCCCTGAGTGTTTATTCATCACCAGGAGAAATCAGTCGGGGAAACAGAGGTGGGGTGGGCTGGAGCGGGAAAGGGGCTGGGATCACCTTGTGTCACACTCCCTCCCGACTGTTTGCAAACAAACACCGTGCTCCCTTCCCCACACTGCTCCCTTCCCCAAATCCTGCTCTGCGCATGGCCCGAGGCTGCAGCACCGAGTGTGCCAACAGGGGGGAGGCTGCCGGTGCCAGGCTCGGCGTTTCCCTGGCCTGGCAAAGGAGCTCTGGCTTTGCCAAACAGAACAGGGAGCTTGGAATGGGCAAACACGGCCCGACCACGTGCAGGGGGCATCACAGGCAGCGAGGAAAGTAAAGTTCAGGTGTGTTTGGATCCGGATTTGGATGGCTCTGCCCTGCAGCTGTGCTTCACAGGGGTTGCTGATGGGATCTGTGTGCTCTGAAGTGCTGAGGGAGCAAACTGACGGGCAGTGTCCTGTAGGCCCTGATGTCAAAAAGGTGCCTGAGACGGCACCACGTCTGCTTATCTCCTCAAATCATCCTCTCTCCTCAGATACTGGGCAGCCCTGGTGCCCTTCTGCAGTAGGGTCAGAGCAGGGCTGACCTCTCTGGATGAGTAAATGGGGTGGATGTTCCCTCACTCCCCTTCAGGGTGGGTTCTGAGGGGATGCACGAGGCTCCAGTCACACGTCCCAGTGCTTACCAGGGATCCTGTGGACTCTGGAACAGAAACGAGGTGGAATAAAGGTGCAATTCCTATCATTTGTGCCAGTCCTCAGCTGGGTGAATCCCAAGCTCACTGGGACCAGTGCAGTGCCCAGTGCATGGAGGAGCTGCTCAGACTTTCAAGGACTTTGCAGGTTCTGAGCACCTCAGGGTCCTGCCTGAAGCTTTTTATGCCAGGCCGAGGGCAGGGCAGGTTCCTCATTGTGCCTTTTTCCATGGTTTCTCCCAGCAGAGGTGAGGGGTGGGGGGGTAGAAGGGAATCACACAAGGAATGCTTTAGTTGAGGCAGAATAAAGCTCCAAAGCATTTTTCCTCATAATATCTGTGCTTTTTTAAGCTCCTGAATGCTTTGCTGCTCCGTCCTGCCCTGGTGTGTTTATCTCTGCTGATTCCAAGTGATAGGGGCTGAGTCTCACCCTGAGATCGAGCTCTGCTGCTGCCTATTCTTCCTTGAGAAGATGGGATTGAGAGCGGGTGAGGATTCCTGTCCAGGCAGGACTGAACAGCCCCAGCACCGAGCGCTGAAATCTGAGTCATTCCCATCGCGCTGCTCGGAGATACTCGGCACTGAGGGAGGGAGGAGGGAGAGAGGGCTGCGTGAGAAACGCTAAAGACAACGAAACTCCCCAAACACCTGCTGGAGTTTCAGGTGCGGGGTGAAACCGGGGAAGAGGAGCGGGCTCGGCGTCCCCGTTATCCCGGGCTGCGATGGGAGCTCGTGCCAGCCCCAGCTCCGCTGCCACGTGGGCACAGAAAGCAGCGGGAATTGGGAGCCTCGGGCCACCAGCAGGGCTGGCACAGCGTGTGCTGATGTGCAGCTCGGGTGTGGAGGGAAAAGCAAAGTATTCCTTAAGGAAAAGGTGACAACGACAGCAGAGGCAGCGCTTGGTGGCCTCATGGAAAAATTCAGCTGTAATTCCTGAACTGCAAACTAATTCTGTGCTGTAATTTGTTTTGTTAGGCAGGGGAGGCACCAGAGCAGGAATCTGAGCCAAGGAGAGCTCTGGAGTCTGATCCAGGGGCATCCCAAAGCCATCCCTGCATGGTTTAATGTGTATTTGATGCAGGCTGGCAGTGCCTGGTGACAGAGCACCCTTACAGGGAGTTTCAGGGATGCCAAGTTCTTTCCAAGAGGAATTACTGTTCTTGGAATGATTCACTTAAAAGTCTAGACCAGGACTTATAAACACACAGAGAGTGGCTTAATGAAAATGACACATTCCTTATGAAAATGCCATTAAATTGTAGCATTCATTGCTGTAATTCCTGTCGAATTTCTTTGCCTTTCCATGGAAAAACATCAGCAGGTGATGTCATGGTTTAACTCCAGTCAGCTCTTGGCAACTTGGGAGATTTAAAGAAATTTTTAAAATCTTTTCTGCTAATAAAACCCAGTCTTGCCCTTTCTGGAAATTTCCACTTTGAGGAAAAAGGAAGTTTTTTGTCCACGGAGTTCTTATTTTATGGTGAATGGTGTGAGCTGTGATGGTGACACCACGTGCAGGTGACAGGAAGGTGTGGCAGGCTCGCTGTCACACCTTCCACGTCACTGCCACACGTCCGCTGGCTCAGCCTCTGTGGACGTGGTGGGATTTGGTCAAAGGTTGGACTTGATGATCTTTGGGGTCTTTTCCAACCTAAACAATTCCATGATTCCAACCTCTGAGCCTGGAACGCCCAGGGAATGCAGGGAGGCACTGCTGGGCTGGCTGCTGGCAGGGTTTGCTGGAGGAAAAGGAAAGATGACCAATGTTTGGGTAATTAAGTGTCTGACAGTTTATTAACATAAGATGGAGAGACCTGGAGAAAGTGCCAGAAGAGAGGACAGGCAGGGCATTATTTTGGTGTGTTGCTTCTCACGTAGTCCCACAAGCCTCACCTCAGTCAGGAATTTTCTAGTGGAAGGGAGGGGGTTGTGATTGGCCTGTCTGCTTCCCTCTGAGTAAAATCGTCTACAAGTTACTGGGAAAAAATAATTTGGATTGGAACTAAATTTCAAATTCATGAACTGCAGCAAAGGAAAATGATGAGGTTTGGTTTCACTTGGGCATTGAGTGACTGTGTCTGATTGTGGGCTGCACTGGCCTGGAGCTCCACATCCAAGGGAGAATTGTGCCAGTTTTCCTGATCCCTTTGTGACTGTGCAGGATGTGACTGGAGGAAGAGCAGCTGATGGGGTTTTGCCACCCCAGGCAGGAGAGGGGGCAGAGGTGCAGCTGCCCCTGGAGAGGCTCTGGCCTGATTTTGTGCCCAGCCACAGCAGCAGAGGTGGTGATCCCAAAGGCTGTGGGAGTTCAGGACCAGGAGAACATCCCTCCTCCACTCCACAGAGCCTTTGGGAAGCCCTTCCTGTGTTCATGGAACTCTGTGGGAAACGCTCCTCCCTCATTCCCGCTTTCCCCTGTGCGGCTCAGTTTTAGATCCGTGCGTCTGATGAAGAATGACACCATGAACTTCCAGAAATTCCCCTACACCAGCGAAGATGAAGCCTGGAAAACCTACCTGGAGAACCCCCTGACTGCAGCCACCAAGGCCATGATGAGGGTGAACGGGGACGACGACAGCGTGGCTGCCCTCAGCCTCCTCTACGACTACTACATGGTGGGTGTCCCTGGGCTGGGACAGGTTGTTTATCCAACACCCTCCCAACACCACACGGTGCCACCAGTATCCCCAGTGGTAAACTGAGGCACAAACCAGCATTTTGAGGGAATTTGTGGAAAAACTGAACCCAGGTGCCTTGAGCCTGGGTTTTTTACCCATAAGGAACAGCAGTGCTTTGAGGGCTGTTGGGCTGGAACAGCCTTGCACACCCCACCAGCTTTATTTTTCCGGAGCTGCTGGAGGATGGAGCTCCGAGAAACGTGGATCTGATTTATCCCTGAGTGGAAACAATAGCAATGATGTTTCCACTCACTTGGGTGCTTTTAAGGTCCTGCCCAGAACAAGCTGCTGTGGCTTGCCCAAGGTTACCTGGGAACTCAGCAGCAGCCCAGGGGAGAGCCCAGCTCTGCTGTTTTGTTATTCACGCAGGGTTTTGTCTGGGAGGCTTCACCTGCTCCCAGACAGGGCTAATTCTGCTCTGTTTTCCATTAATAAAATCTAACAATAAACAAACTCTTTGCTCTGCCTTGTCCTAGGTCCCGAAGGAGAAGAGGATTCTCCCAGCTGGGATGATGGCACGCAATGAACTGGGAAAGAGGTTGGCTTCAGTTCCTGCTCTCTGGAGCTGCCTCACTCTCCTGCAGCTGCTGAAATGCAGGATGGGGCTCTGAGCTTGCAGAAAATAGACATCAAAGCACGGTGTTATTACCAGCAACAGTGCAGCTCATTAACCCTGAGACACACATTAAAATTCTTTAGGCCAGGTCCCAAGCAGGTATAAATGGAGCTACACCCATTTACAGACCTGAGCATCTGTCTGGCTGTGCTTGCAGGGGTTGTGCTGATTTGCAGCAGCTGAAGAAATTGCCTTTATTTCCTATTTTGTCACAATTGCAAAGGACAAAAGGATTGAGCACTGGCAGCAAGAAGGGAATGGCCAAATCCTCTTTCCTTCCCTGGGCTGATGACGGTTTCTGTTCCACTCTCCCAGGATTCTCTTCCAGTGACTCCCATTTGTCCTTTGAGGTTTTCAGATAATTAACTATTAAATTAATGGCTCATTTGCCACTGTGAGTTCAGTTCCCCTTCCTGGATGCTGTGTACTTTGGCACTGTCAGTTTGTAACCACTTGACAGAATAAACCTCAAGTGGTACTTCACTCCTTCAGAAGCAAACTGAGTTAAGCTGGTTTTGGTTTTTGCTTCCAAAGATGCTGGAGTTCATTAATTTGTACAACAATTGTTTTTCCTTAAAAAAGGGTATTAAAAAATCAACTTTCAGCATCACTGAGCCATAAAAAGACTTATGATGGACAGCCCACACAGCAGTACCTTTCTCATCATCCCTGCTGCTCTGTTTGATGGCCTAAATAAAGGAATAGTGGATGTAGGCCCTGGATGTGCAGCCCCAAACCACGTCCAAACCATATTCTCTGACTCCCTGTGATCATCCCTTATCTGCTGAGCACCTCTGGCTCCTGCTGAGTGCACTGAGAGCTGTGGGTGGAGATCCCCCAGGGGCCTGTCAGCTGTCCCAGACCCAGCAGGAGCTGTGCAGGGCTGACTCAAGGTCACCTGGCAGCCAGGCCAGCAGCACACTGAGGCACTCCTGGCAGTGACACTGGGGCTGCCCTGCTCTGCCTGGCCCTGAGACAGGACCTCTCTCCAGCAGGCACTGCCACGGGATGGATTATGAGCCCGAGATCCCCTCCTTTGATGGCTCAGCCCATCTCATGAAGCTCCTGTCAGAAAACGTCTCCATGGCCCAGGAGTTCTGTGAGCCTCCCAAGAAGAACGGCCTCAGTCTCGAAGGTGTCCCTGCTCCTCACAAGCCAGCCCTGCTCCCTCCAGGCACCAGCAAGCTGGAAGCCACCCCAGACAACTTCCTGGTGCCCCCGGGGGACGTGTACGACAGCAGCTCCTTGAACTCCCTGTTCGAGAGCCTGCCCATGGCCCCGGCGCAGCAGCGCTGGCAGCCGGACAGCACCTTCAAGGAGGACCCGCAGGAGGTCAGGGGCTGCTCGGGGCAGGGGGGGCACTGGGAGCTCTGCTGTTGTGTTGGAAGCTTGCTGCTGTTCCTGTTGGATTTCCAGGGGTCTGTGTTGAGTTTGGAAGTAATGAGGGTCCGTGTTTTGTCTGCTGTGGTGGCTGGGAGAAGGTGGATGGACAAAGCAGTGAGAGATTCTAGTTCTGATTTGTGTTTCCTCTTGTGTGCAGACGCTGCTCTTCAGTGACATCCTCAAACCCCAGCCAGAGCCACCCTGCCCTGAGAGCTACCCCACGGAGGGAGTGAAGAGGTAACAGCAATCCAGGGCCTGGGGGTTCCAGGGAACTCTTGGCTCTGTCTCTTTCCCGGGAAAAGGCTGCATCCCTTTCCTCTCCCCAGTCCAGCCTGGCAGTGACCAGTGCAAGTCACAGCTCCCGTGCTTTTGCAGAGACCAGTTGTGTCTCCCTGGTGTTTCCAGAGCAAGGTGCTGCTCCATGAGCTCTTAGACCCAGAGCAGGGATTGTTCTGTGCCCAGACTGGGGTAAATCCAGAGCCAGCTGCTGTCACATCTCATGGGCACCCTAAGGGATCCAGGTGGCTGCAGCATCTTCCCACAAGCCACTTGGAATGGGGTAAATGATAGAGAAAAGGAGGCTGGCAGTGCATGAGGGTGATCATCAGCCTCCCCTAATCTAAGGTTTAGGTTCTCACTTAGCACTGTTAGTCAGCCTTGATTTTAGAGGGTGCCACTGCCTCTCATTCCTAAAACACGCGAGGGATTTCTTCCTCCTTTCCACCCCTCTGCCAGGCAGAGCTTTGCTGCTCCAGATACTGCATCAAACCTCCCAGCAGGTAACATTATTTCACCTCCCACTTTTTATTTGCCTCCTGAGTCAGCTGACTGGGTGACTCAGCTGTCAGACGTGGGGATGTTCACACAGACAGCAGCGTCTCCCCAAGCCAGAGGCTCCCTGCTCACTGTTTATTTGTGCACTGAAGTTCTCTGGCTCTCCTGGCTCCAGATAAGAGGAGCTGCCAAGCCCATCTTCAGAGATGGCATCACAGGAGGTGGAGCAGGAAGAAGATGGGTTGGTGACTAAACAGGGCACTTGAAGGGTCTGAGTGAAGACTCCTGTACAGGTGGTGGCTTGCACGGATTCCTCACAGCAGAAACCAGCTGTGGCCTCATTGTTTCAGTGCTCACAGGTGCTGCTGAAGGTCCAAGAGCTTCTGAGTTCAGGCTCTTCTTTCAAATTCCCTTTCCAGCAGTGACACCTTCTCTGTGTGACACTACAAAGCTTTTCTGTGAACACTGAAGTTGCTGCCCACCACACTGAGAGTTCCACGAGCTGAGCTTCTAATCCAGTTCTGTGTGTCCAAGCAGGTGTTGGTGTCCTGCAGGTCCTTCTTCTACAGGACCATTAGGGGAGAGTCTTCCTGGCTCAGCCAGTTATGGGTATGGATTTGGAGACAGGAACCTGGGTTTAGGGTGTTGTAGAAGTCTCATCACAGGTACCTGGTTTTCTGTGGTTTGCTTTAGGCTGCTGGCTGAGCAATGGCTCTGTTGCCATCCACACAAAAATACTGGCTGCAGTCACATCCAGGGGTTTTAAGCCAAAACCAAGGGGTAAAATGAGGCTGTTGGTGCAGTGCTGCTCCCCAGGGTGTTGGGGAGGATCAGAATGTGCTGTGCTGTGTCAGGGTGTGTGAGGTGGGGAATGGAGCAGAAACTGGAGCCTGTAACCCGCGGGTGGAGGCTCTCAGGCCTCTGTTTTGCTTTTGCAGTGAAACAGCAGCGTGTGCTTATTCATCCTTCTCTCTTTGTTCCATGCAAGTGACTTTGAATACACTCTGGGGTCACCCAAAGCCATTCACATCAAATCTGGGGACTCTCCCATGGCCTACCTCAACAAAGGACAGTTCTACCCCATCACGCTGAGGACAGCTGGAGACAGCAAATGTTTGCACTTGTCCTCAAACAAAGTGAAGGTAAGAAACAGACAGGCTGACAGCTCTGCTGACACACGCTGGAATGGGACATCCTGGGACTGGGAACAGAGCTGAACATGAGCAGTAATGGCTTTGTGGCTCATGTTGGCTTAAAGTGATGAATGGGATGGATTCAGTCCCACGGGATAATCCTCTGCTGCACTGCAGAGCCCCCGTGGCAGCTGGAACCTGTCACAGGAGCTCAGGGATGCACAAAGGGCTGGCTGGGGCCCTGCTGGGAGGAGCTGTGAGCCAGGGACAGGGTCCCCATCCTGCTCCTGGGATGCGTGGCCAGGCCTCAGAGCCACCCCTGAGAGGAAAGTGCCAAATGGCTGTGCCCAAATCCCTTCCCTTGCCCACCTCAGCTTCCCCAGCTACAAACTTCCATGTTTTACGTGGCCCTGAGGGCGGTGCAGGGTGGAAGGTGAGGAAGGCACTGATCCTGCTCTGTGCTGAGCTGGGCTGGGCTGTGTTGCAGAGCGTGGTGATGATTGTGTTTGACAACGAGAAGATCCCCACGGAGCAGCTGAAGTTCTGGAAGCACTGGCACTCCCGGCAGCCCACGGCCAAGCAGAGGGTCATCGACGTGGGTACGAGGGGCTGCCAGGCCTGGGGGGCTGGGGAGCTTCTGCCTCCACTTCAGTGCATCCCAGGGCTTCTCTTGGTCTGGGAGTCAGTCAGGGGCAGGATTTTGGGGGTGGGAGGCCTTGGGAATGTCACCAGTTTCAGCCCCAGTATGAACTGCTCCTTCACTGCCTTCCAGCCGACTGCAAGGAGAACTTCAACACGGTGCAGAACATCGAGGAGCTGGCCTACAACGCCCTGTCCTTCGTGTGGAACATCCATGAGGAAGCCAAGGTACAAACTGCCCGTGGAGGGGAGCTGGGAATGGTCCTCAGCAAAACTGCAGCTCCTTCCTGCCATCCCAGACACTGCCCCACTGCTCAGCTGAGACACAGAGAGTTTCAAATGAAACCCTGCCACTGCAGCGGCCCCAGGCAGTGTTTGCCTGGCAGGACAGCAGCGGGACACTGTGCCTCAGTGTGTGTTTAAACACTGCCATGAGCTAATAAACACTCTGGGTACAGCCCAGACTGGCTCAGGGATGTTTTCTTAGTGCTGATGGATAACTCTGAAGAAAGGTTTTTGCAGCAATTCCGGGCTCTGCTCACGTGTACCTGCAGCCTGTTTAAATAACCCCCAGCCCATGGAACAAAGAGCCCCCGTTCCAGGCAGGTTGGTGCAGACATGAGTGACCACCCTTCTGTGCCTTGTGGGATGTAGAAGGGAGCCAGGCAGGTCTCAAGATCCCTTCTCACCTTAAAACCTGTGAAGTTTACTGCAGCAAGGTTTTTGCAGCTCTGCTGTCTCTTCTGCATCTCCTCAGAGTTTCTCATTAACACTTTGTGTCTAGTGGGGATTGAAAACCAGATGAAGTAACAAAGAAAAAAAAAGAAAAGCGTAAATACCCCAAGTCTCTGAAGCTTGGGAAAACCCTGCCTGGCTTTGGGATCTCAATAAGCCCAAAGGCAACCTGGGTCTTTTACAACCCAAGAGGTTAACAAATGTCTTCAAGGCAAAGCTGTCAGAAATGGAAATATGTCAGGTATGTGGCGAGCCCTGGGGGCACCTCAGCAAAGCTGGATTTAACTCTTAGCAGAAACTCTGCTCATGCACTGGCCTGAGGCAGGCAGAGGTGAGACTTCAGAGAGCTGCGAGGGCTGGGAGTGAGACAGGAGGGGTCAGGGGCTGGGAACAGGAGGGGTCAGGGGCTGGGAACAGGAGGGGTCAGGTATTTGGGTGTTTGGGTTGGCCATGGCACCTGTTACTTCTCTCCTTCCAACTGAACTTCACCCCACAGTGAAGTGGTTTTCTTTCCTAGGAACTGACTCGAGCTGACATCAGGTTTCAGGGCTGAAATCCTCAGCTGAGGGAGCTCTGGGAACTCCTCCAGCTGCAAATCTGTCCCTGGGGTCCAGGGGAATTCCAAGGTCACACCAATGAATTGGCAGCTTGGAGATACAATTTGGATTAGAGCTGTGCTCAGCTTTTCTTGCAGAGTTCCCACTGGAGCTAACTCCCTCCTGGTGATAAGAGAGCCCAGTGTGTGATGAATATTTATTTAAGCAGCAGCACTGCTGTGCAATTCCTGAGGCTGCAGCCTTGCCCTCCTCCCTCCCTGCAGGGCTTTGCTGTCTGAGGGTCTCTTGTTCAAATGAAAGATCAGAAGTATCAGCAAGAACATCCCCAGGCAGGGTTTTGGGAGTGGAGAGGCTGAGTCAAAGAGCTGGAATAGGTGTGGGGGGAGAGGCTCAGGCGGGAAACCGAGGGCTCCCCTGCCAGGCTGGCCCGGGGAGGGCCGGAAGGAGCCTCAGCAGCTGCTTTTGTCCCTGCCCTCTGCTCCCACTGCTGGCTGAGGAGGAGCTTTCCAGCACCAAGCATCCCTGTTCCTGTTTGCAGGTGTTTATTGGGGTGAACTGCCTGAGCACGGACTTCTCCTCGCAGAAGGGAGTGAAGGGTGTCCCCCTGAACCTGCAGATCGACACCTACGACTGCGGCAGTGGCAGCAGCCAGCTGGTGCACCGGGCTGTGTGCCAGATCAAGATCTTCTGTGACAAGGTACAGCACCCCTTTCCCACCAGGTAAAAACAACAACTGGTCAGGGGCCCCAAGAATAAAACCAGAAAGGCTGTGAGAGCCTAAACAGCCAAGACCTGTGACTGTGCCTCACAATAAACTCTATTTTTGACTCTCTGTTTTTGACAAGTTGTTAAATATCAAAAGAGATGAGAATTTCCTTCTAGGTTATCCCTCAATCTCAGATATCTTCCCATGGAAAAATTTCTCACAGCTATTTTTGTCTGTGTGTTTCATTTCTAAAAGCAAATTTCATTTTTGTTTTTCTAATTTCTGAGTGTCAGAGAGTCCTGGCTGGGCTGTAGAAGGTCCCTGAGGTGACCATTTCTGAGCCCTCTCTTGCCCATGTTGGACCTGCCAATGTCCTAAATTTTTCTGGATCTTCCCACAGGGAGCAGAGAGGAAAATGAGGGATGATGAAAGGAAACAGTTCCGAAGGAAAGGAAAATGCCTGGACTCCAACAACAATGGTCAGTGCTTGTGTTTGTTCCCTGCTCCGTGTTGAAATCCCTGTCCCTTAACTTCCATGGATGTGGCTGTTCCCAAGCCTGCTGCCCTCAGCACCCTTGGGAAGCAGCCTGGCAGTCAGGCCCTCGCTGGGCTCCTTCCCAGCGTCCCAAAGCCCTTCATGGACACTGCCCAACCCTTGGGAATCGTTCTGGGCTCCCTCGGGCTGCCCTGGAGCTGCTGCAGGCTCCTGCCCTGTTCCCAGCATTTCTGCTGGGAGCCTTGGGAAGGGGCTCCCCTCTCCCAGAGCTGTGGGAGCTGAGATGAACTGGACTCTCCATCTGTAGGTCTGAAAGGCTGTTTGCTCTCTGGCTTCAGAGGGAATGAGATCACGTTCCTGCGGCCGGAGAGCGACCTGGAGACGCAGCCGGTGCTGTTCATCCCCAACGTGCACTTCTCCAACCCGCAGAGGTGTGGCTCGGTGAGTCCCCCAAAACACAGCCAGCCTCTCAGCCCATCCTTCCCGGGCTGAGCATTCCCCCCACAGGATTTGTGTTATGGAAAAAGCCCAAACCACAGCACAGCTTTTTGTGGGAATGAGGCCCCGGCATGCAGCAGTGATGGGTGAGAGAGCCTTTCCAGGCTCCTTCCAGCCTGATATTCCTGTGCTTTACTCACCTGCAGCTTCCACAGAGGGCTGCAGTGGTAGCAAAGCTATCAGCAGAAAATAAATGATAGCAAAATGTCACCATCTCAGTCCCTGTCCCTGTGTGGTTGGGACGTCCCTCCACTGTCCTCTGTCCAGTGTCCTTCAGAGCTCCCCAGCATTCCCTGCCTCAGAAACCACTGTCTCAGTTTGTCAAAACCAGGGAATCTGGAGAAGTTCTTTATATCAAATTTCATTTACTCTAAGAAACAGATGTTTGGGTGTAATTGTGTGAGGGGCCAGGAGGAGGGAAATCATGTTTAAAGTGTGCCCAAGTTGCCACCCCCCAGCCTCTCTGGCACACAGTGATGCTGTGCAGACTCACAGATCCATTTCCTTTGCATTCCAGGTGCTCCCTCCTGCTGTTCCCAACTCTGCAAACAGGTGAGGATGCAGCAGTGTTTATTTCCCATCCATTGGGAATGGCAGGGCTGTTTATACCCCCAGGGGCAGGATAGCACAGCTCAGCGTCTCCCTGACGCCCTGAGAGCCAGAATATGAGTTACACTTTGTCCTGGAAGGGACTCAGGGCTGCAGAAACACGGCCACATTTCTGTCCCTGTCAGAGTCACTCCAACATGAGCTGCTCCCTGATTGTCCTGTTGTTCTCATGGAGACAATGTTTGAAAGGGAAAATCAAAGACCACAACTGTCACTGAAGGGTTCAAATACCCAGAGGCTGTAAAATAAACTGGAATGAAGTGGAATCACAGTTGAAAAGCAGAATCTCCCCCAGCCTGGGCCCTCTGTCTGGGG
This sequence comes from Coloeus monedula, assembly GCF_965178545.1. Lineage (NCBI taxonomy): Eukaryota > Metazoa > Chordata > Aves > Passeriformes > Corvidae > Coloeus > Coloeus monedula. The sequence continues at coordinate 1,225,392 of NC_138804.1, read as the reverse complement.
ATACCAGTGGGGAAGCAGTGCCATGAGGGTGCAGAAGGCTTTTGGGTTCAGTGTGACCCCAAACCCTCTGTGGGCCCTCCCTGAGCTCCCCGTGTGCTTTAGGCAGGAAGTTACAACTCTGCTGCTATAATTACAAACCAATACTTAATTGCTGGATGGTTCTTGGAGTAACTGGTTGTTCAGTCAGAAGCTCAGTAGCTGGAATTGTTTTGTTTGCTTTTCCTGTTCTGTCCTCCTGAGAGTGTTGTGTTCCCTCGGCCCAGGCTGCCCCTAAAGCGGAGCGGGGCCTCCTTCACCGACGAGTTCGACCCCATCCCTCCAAAGCAAACCAAGGACGAAGATCCCCAGAGAGGTAACCCCCGGGATGGGAACTCATTTGACTCAGTTAACCTTGGGTCTTGAATTCCATGAGGCCACATGGCTCTGGGAGCACTGGGAATGATCCTGAGCAGTGCTGCCCCGTTCCCTTGCAGTGCTGCTGTACGTGCGCAGGGAGTCGGAGGAGGTGTTTGATGCTCTCATGTTGAAGACCCCGGATCTCCAGGGCCTCAGGACAGCTGTAAGTGTCCCCAAAACCTTGGGGAACGAACAAACTGCTGATAAAAGGGAATGGGGTTGGTGAACAGGGAGCTGGGTATGGGCTGCTCATCTCTCTTGCCTGCTCTCCCTTGGGAATGCAAAGTGGGAGCAGGAGCTGAGTTCTCCCAGCAGCTCCTGGCATGGGCAGTGCTGGTGCTGCAGAGGGAGGATCACACTTCCTTCCCTGTCCACATCCTCATGGAAGTCTCCTCTTGTGACAGCACATTCATATTTTCCACTGTCAAACAGCTTTTCCATTCTCCAGGCTGGAGATGGGTGATCCAAAGCCCTCCCTGGCCTCGTGCTGGAATTCCCTGGCTGTGTTTGAGGAGCACACGGACATATTTCTGTCATGATTATCAGCAGCATCTCTGATAGCCCAGCTCTCTCTGGAGACGGCTGGGAAGGAAACAAACAATAAACCTCCCAGATTTGGGGTGGCTTTATGGCTGCACTTTAAGCTCTGTTGGTTTTACAAACTTTTAAAAATAGGGAGTTTGAAAAATGTCAGCACAGAGGATTCTTTACCATCTTGTCCCTCTCCCGTCCCTCACCACAGAGAGTCAAAAACCTTTATGGAAAATGCTTGGCAAAAAGCTACAAAATTCCTGCCACTCTAAGACCAAAAGAGAACTTGCCCAGGAGAAAGTTCAGGTCATGGTTTTGTTCTCTGGAGTAAAACTGAGGAGGAATCCTTTGCTGCTGAACACCTGGCCTTGGTGTTATCTTTGATTTTGATCATGGGAATTTCACTTTACAAGTACAAAGATTTGCCATGTTTTCTCTCACAGATTTCAGAAAAATATGGGCTTCCTGAAGAAAGCATTTATAAAGTCTACAAGAAGTGCAAAAGAGGGTAAGCTAATCTCTCATCTGCTTTTATGCTGGGCCTCCAAACCTGTCCTCTCCAACCCCTGCCATTGGCTCCAAGAGCATTTTAACAAGATAATAAAAGGTAGAGCCATGTCAGGCTCTGCTATTTGGAGCATATAAAACTCAGATCTTTCTGGGCTTTAAAGATTTGGGATAATGCTTGTTCATATTATATTTGTTTGGAGGGTAAAGTCTCCCAAGGAGAGGAAGTTGGGTGAAGGAGGAATTGTTTGGGGAGTCTAATGGTGATCCTTTGTGCCTCAGTCTAAAAGCCTGAGGTTATGGAGAACTTATCAGAGAGGGATCAGTGTTTGCTTCTCCAAAAAATGCTGGAATGTCCCTGGCTCAGGATGAGGGATGGGCCATAGTGAGTCTCTGAATTTGTCAGGAGTTCCTCCACCTGTTGCTGAGCTCAGGGCCCTCAGTGCTGTCAGATGCTGCTCATCCATTAGCCCCAGAAATGGGAATTTTCTCCCCAGAGGTAAAGACCAGTGCTGGTGGCTTCAGGGGAGAGGCCACCTTGACTTGGGTTGGCTTTGGTGTTGTTCATGCCTTGATCTGATAAGCAGCAAGTGTTGTTTGGTGATGACTGGGAGGGAAAGCAGGCAGGTGTCCTTCCAGCTCTTCCCAAAGTGCAGGAGCAGAGAGGTATCTCATGAAAAGGAAAGGCCACGCCTGGAAAGGAGATTAAATAAATAATTTTGACACCTGGTTTAATGAAGGCTGGACGTGACCCATGCCAGCAGCTACTTCTGAACCATGGGGAGATTGAAGATATCTCCACTCTGGCTGGTGGCAGGGTCAGGCCCAGCTTCCTGCTCCCCCAGATTTAATTTTCAATAATTTTATCCTGTTGCTCCACCCTGAACAATCTTCTCCTGCTAATTACAGCTTGAGGGGCAGATCTTCATCTGCTGTGAGCCAGTGGGGCTCCGTGGGGAGCAGGGCAGGACCTGCCCCAGCCATGGCCCTGCCACAGGGATGAGCTCAGCAGGTGAACTCGGTCCCAGGGTGACTCAGGAGCAATAATGAGCAAGTTTGGATCTTGGTGAGGTTTGGTCTAGAGAAACAATGCAGGGCTCAGATTCCTGATCAACGCTCCCTGTGATAGTTTGTGGTTGAGAAATCAGATGGGAGCACAGCACAAGAGGCACAGGTGACTTCTCTGGCTTCCTGCTCTGAGGCAGGTGGAGATAAAGGGATCAGCTCTGCTGGTGAAGCTTTTGGGTACCCACAGAGTCTCTTTGGGGCACCTGTTGGAGGCCAGGGCTGGGATCCAGGCTTGGGGGTGGTGCTGGGGGTGGGACGCAGCTGGGAACATTCCGATTCACCGGGCAGAGCCTGGGCAGTGCCAGAGCCTGGGCAGTGCCAGAGCCTGAGTCCCAGGGTCTCCCTGAATTCCTGACTGTGCCATGACAGAGTTCCCAGTGCTGGAGACTGATTTGTGCTCCAGAAAGGTAGCTCAGCCCTGAGCCCTGGGCACAGCCCTCACCACAAGAGCCCAGCACAAGAGCAGAGCTGCCACCTCCACCTGGGAAATCTGGGCAGCTGTGCCGGGGCTGTGCCAGTCCCTGCACCCCACCCTGGCTGCCCTGATCCCCAAAGTGTTCCCTGGGGACACCAGGGCCCCCTGGTTGTGCCTGTTGAACTCTTGGATTTATCAGGTATTCTGCTTTTCTCCTTGTTGTTCTTAATCCTGGCTTGAGGAGCATTGCACAATTAACGCTCCTGCCCCATTAATGACCCCGGTGGGAACCTGGGGGGGATGTGCTTCCTGGAAAGAGAGAATTTGTTCTTTGTGTCCTCCAAACAGGTACAATTTCACAGTGGCTCATGGGAGCCCCCGGGGTGATGCCAAGCCCCTTTGTTCCCGTTACAGTAATGAGGGGCTCTTGTCTGGCACTGAACCAGGGCCTGGGGTTTAATATCCACCCTTGAAATGTTTCCTTTTCCTCCTGTCTCCACAGAAGTGATTCCAGGTCAGAGAAGATAATCTGCAGCTTGGCTGGATCTTCCCTTGTGTTGTGCCATGGCTTTAATTACTTAATTAATTAACAGTGGTTGAGCCCCTCAGCCTGGGGAAGGTGAACTGCTTTCAATGTGCTGCATCTGACCCAGCCGTTCTTTTTCTCTGTAGGATCCTGGTGAACATGGACAACAACATCATCCAGCACTACAGCAACCACATGGCCTTTCTCCTGGACATGGTAGAGACAGAGAACAAGTTCCAGATCATCCTCAAGGAGCTCTAAAGAGCTGCAGGCAGCACTTCCTGGGACTTCTCTCCAAGCTGGAGACCTGTGTGACCCCACAGAACTCAGCCCGGTGCCCCCTCTTGTTGCCTTGACTTGAACCCCCCATGGCCCTGGGGCTGGGCCACAGACTGCTGTGACATCATCCTGTGAACGTTGAGTTTATTATTATTATTATTATTTTTTATTTTATTCCCTTCTGGTGCTGGGCCTGAGCTGCCGTTCCAGAGCTGGGCACACAAAGTGACACTGCCAGGCCTGGGCAGAGAGCAGAGCTGGTGGCCCTGGCAGTGCCTGATGCCAGCCCACAGACCCTCCAGAGCATTCCCAGCAGGGCTGAGCCCAGCTCTGAGCTCCTCTCTGGCACAGAGACTCTCCCAGATGCAATCACAGCTCCTGTTGAATGGACACTGCCTGTTGAACACCCTCCCCTGCCACATCTCTGACTGTAAATACCACGGAGGCCTCCACAACCCTTGTTTATACATTTCTGTATTGTTCCTTTTGTATTTTATATGTTATAAATATGCATTGTTTTATACTGGACTCAGTATGGTGACACAGAGCATTTCAAACACAGGCTGCTTCACATTTCTCCGTGAACTCCTTTTGTAACTGTGTTGTTGGTTGTGTTGTTTTGGATATTCCGTAGTAATAAAGGCTCAAGGACTGAAAAGGATCCATTTTCCCCAGCTCTGGAGTCGGAGTTGGGATGGGCTGTCCAGGAGCCAGGACAGGGAGGTGACCCCAGAGGCACCAAAAGGACTCGAGGATGTTTTTGGCCAAGGTCTGTCCCACGTGCAGCCACCGTGTCCAGCTGTGGCAGCAGGTGTGACAGCACTGGGGGCCAGGGGCCCTGAGCAGTTCCAGGCACAGCCCTGTGCTGGAGGGATTCTGTCACACAGGGCTGGGGACACTTTAAGCAAGTGAAAAAGAAAAGCCCAGTTTGACTTCTGAGCAGAAGCAGTTCTGCCTCTCTGTGCCCCTCCTCCCGTGTCCCACATGGAATATTCAAACTCCTTCCACTCTGTGCTAAAACTGCCTGAAGCTGCTTCCCATGTAGGCAATCAAATGCCAAGGGGAGCCCTGTATTTTCTAATTAATCCTCTGGCCAATGAAAACCAGGGCCTTTCCTCCTCCCTCTTCTTCATCCTGGGCTTTTCCTGCCCATGCTAAAGATGCACCTGAGTCCTGTGAGTGGGGAAGAAAGAGCAGCTCCACGCAGACTGGGAAGAGGATTTGGAAATGTTGAAATGTGTCAGCTTGGTGAGTTTTGGATTACTTCAGTGTTGTTTGAGGATGGCCTCTAAGATGAAGCAAAGATAAGGGGGAGGCTTATCAGCCTTTGGGATCTCCCCAGCACTCCTTCAGATCACAAACTCCTTCTTCAGCAGGGTGGCTCTGATTCAGTGTTGATTCTGTGAGTCCTCCTACAGCAGAATTTCAGCTCCAGTTAAAACCAGTCACACCAGGAATCCCCCAGTGCTCAGTGCCACCAGCTGAAAGCTGCAGGTGCCCTGTCCCCTGCTGTGGCAGGGGGGTGTGGCGGCCCTGCTCTGCTCTGGGCCAGCTCCGTGGCAGGACTGGCTCCAGGGCTCATCCTGGCCAGGGTGACCCTGTCCTGCCCGGCCCTGGGACAAGCACAGGCTGCTCAGGTGGGGACAGAGGTGTTCCTCTGCCACTGCCCTGGGGGAGCCCTGGCAGTGGGGACAGTTTGCTCTGCTGTGCAGGACAGAGGGGGAGGGCTGCAGGCAGCCCTTCGGTGTTGTGTGCATGCAGAGTTGGGGGGTTTGGGGCACCTCTCACCCCTCAATGAGTTGCTCTCAAAGTCTGATCTTGGGGTTAACTGCCTGCCAGATAAACACACTGTCACCCATCTGAGCCTCAGCCACTCCAGCCTAACTCGGGACTCCAGCAGCACTACTCCTAATTTACAACAGCAAAAGCCATCTCAGTTGTAACTCTATGTTCCCAGCAGAACAAAGATGAATTTTGCTGGATTTTATGGTGTTGCCTTTCCCACAAACCCATCCTAGGTTTTGCAGGGTAAGACCCACCCTGGCTGCAGCTCCCTGAGCGCACTGTGAGAACGGCTGCCCCGTGTGGGGGTGGGATGGAGGCAGAGACCCAGCAGCTGTTCCTGTGCAGCTTTGGGTAGTCCTGGCTCTGCCGGGGTTGAAGTCCCGGTGCCTGCTGCGTGCAGGGAAACGCTGCTGGGGCCGAGTCCCCACCCCTGCCCGGCGAGGTGGGTGTTTTGCTGACTGGCTCAGTATCGCTCATCCCTTCCAGCCAAGGCGAGTTGCTGGGAGGTTGCGTAAAGCAGAGCTCCCAAATATGTGAGAGCATTCCTGACTCCTTGCCCGGAGCCCACCAGTTCCTTTTGAAGATCGAGATAGGAGCGATGAAGGCGATCTTCACCCCGAGCACCAAAGGTCGTGTGAAAGCACCGAGTGTTTTGCAAAGGGCTCCCTCCCTCGGGAGCTGCCCGGACCCTGCTTTGTGCTGACTGCAGCCAGAAACGCTCACCCGAGCTGTTCCGGGAGCTGGGCCTGGCAGGGGGGTGGCAGAGGGGGTGTCTGGACTCGTGCTGAGCACAGGGTGTGTGACAGAGCCCGGTGCCAGTCCCTGAGCCAGCAGCAGCTGGCCCTGCCCTTCTCCCTTAGTCCTACCCTGGTCAGCACAGACTCCCCTCCAGGGTGACTCCCCAGCCTCCAGCACTGGGAGTTCTCAGATGAAAACACAGTGGAGCCCATTGGTTGTTTTAATTACTCAACATCTACAAAACTGGAAGCTTTCAAACCAATTTTAGCTAATGATCATCTTCCAATTCTTAGAACCAAGTACCACTAATTAGCTCCTGGTGAGCCAGCCCTGGCAGGCCAGCACAGGCCTGCTCATTGTGTGCAGAGTCTGAGGGAAATCCTGACGCAGGAATCCCACTCTGGCATCCCAGCTCTGCTGCTCACAGGCCGGGAGCTGCTTCCTCCCCCAGCTGGGGAGGAAGGAAAACTTCCTGAGTGCTCCCGGTGAAAAAGTGCCCACAGAGACAGAGATGCATAAAAAGGAGGAGCAGCAGGCTGCGAGCTGAGTTGTGCAAGAGCTTTGGTATCCCCAGCGCTGGGTGGAGGGCTCTGCTCCTCACTTCTACAAACAACACCCAGTTTCTGTGTCTTTATTCGTGCTTATTCACTCCTTGCATCATCAGGCAGGCAGCTGAGGAGCCTGGTGTGTGGTGTGGCTCTGCAGGGCTGTGAAGGGAAAAACAGCATCCTGTGTTTTGTTAGGACGCCCACGCGCCGTGTCCGGAGGTGCCCTGGTGCTGTGCTGGGCATGGCAGGAGAGGATTAAAGTCAGGGAAATCAAACCCTGCCTGCATCTGTTTATAAGTGTGCAAAGCTTTAATAAAGCTTGCTGAGGGTTCCCCCAGTTCTCTCACTTATTTCCCCAGGTAGTGCCTTGGATTTATAGCATTAAATTTCTAGGTGAGATGGGCACTAGAACACCCAGACTTGTGGGAATGTCCTGGAATCATCAGCTGGAAAGTGGCCACAGAATCAGAGCTCAGTGCTCCCAGCCAGGGTGCACAGACTTGGGCTTCACCTCAGTGAGTTGAGGGTTGTCCTGGTTGTACATTTGACTGGGAGTCCTGGGAATGCTGAGCCCCTGGCTCTGAGGCAGCCCAGAATGAAGTGCTGAATAAGCAGCCTTTGGTAAAGCTGCTGCTCTGTGTCAGCCCCTGAGTGACTTAATTGTGATTTTGCCTTGCTTAGCTCTGTTCTTTGGGGCACAGCCCAGAACAGCTCTGTGTGTTCATGCACTGGTGTGGCATTGCAGGGTTTCTGATCCAGTTGCCATAAAAGACTGAGGAAAATGAAAGGAGGATTTCTCCACAACCTGCAGAAGGTATTTCTTCAGTTAATTTGTAGCCATTGTGGGCCTGACGTCCAACCTGACCACCCTGGCCTGGCTCTGTTCTTCTAAGAGCCTGGCAGGATTTCCTGGCAGGGGATCCCAGCTGAGTCAGGAGCTGCTCTGGGAGCTGGCACCTTGGTGCCAGGCTGGGATAGGAGCTGCTTGTGGCTCCAGAAAAGCCCATTTCCCCGTTTGTGCTGCCACAGGGGCTCAGGACAGACCAATGGCACCAGGGTGTCCCCTCCCCTGTCTGTGGCTGGGACAAAATCTGCAGCTGGGTGAGTTCAAACGCTGGGAATCACAGCAGGAACTGCTCCTGTCTGCTCTCCCAGCCCTTCATAAACTCCCACAAGGACTTGGGGATCTTAGAAGGAATAAACAGGGCAAGAAACGAGTGTGACTAACTGAAAAAGCCGTGTTACTTGAGCCTGGCAACAATGAGCCAATGGGCACTGAGGGACGAGATCCCAGAGCTCCGCCCTGGATGAGCCGAGCTCTGCCTCCACCCCGGGATGAGCTTGGCATCCAGGCAGGGAAGAACTGTACCAGGGGATGGGTTTGTGGCTGCATCTGCCTCTCTCTTACCAGTGCTGGTGTCAGGGCCAGCATCCAGCTCTGCTCCTGTCCCACAGCAGCCGGGCAGCTGCCCACTGGGCTGTGTTTAACCCATTCCTCTCTGAGGGTGGGTCCCTCCTCCTGCGTCCCCAGGCATTTCCCGATTCCAAGCCACAGGATGTGTTTTTTCTCCCATTTCACTCAGCTTTAGGTCAGGAAGGCTCTGGTGAAGCCAGAGCAAAGGGGTGCTGGCAGTTCTGATGCTGCTCTGTGCCCCCACGCTCTCCCCTGCAAGTGCTCCCCTCTTCCCATCAAACAGAGGACTTCTGCAGCTGGAATGTGTTGTACCAACAGCCAGAGTGATGTGAGTTTTACACACACACAGAACTCACAGAACCTGTTTGTCCAAAGCCCTGACAGTCAGCGATGCTTTAATGGCCTTTACACTGCAAACATGCTTTTATTTTTTCAACCTTACCTTTAAAAATAATACTGTAAAATATGAACCAGCCAAGCTGGACAAGGAGCTGGTAGTGAGGACTCCAGAGCTGCTGTGTGGCCCTCAGGGTGACCCCAGACCATCCAAGGGTGCCAGGAGGTGCTGTACTCTGTTCCTAGGAGGATTTAGACACTTGGTGTCACCCCAAACCCTCTGTCCCCATGTGGCTGCCCCGTGCCCTGGGACTGAGCTGAGCCCCTGGGCAGCAGTGCCTGTCCTCAGGTGTTCCCAGGGGAGCTCTGCTCATTTCCCTGCTCCATTTTCCCTGCTGGGTGGGCAGTGGGGCTGCTCAGCCCCGTTTGTGGTTTGCTATCTCTAATGCTCCAGAACAATCTTTATTTTTACCTGGCCCTTCCTGTGGTCTGTGCTCTGTCTCTGCATCCACGAGGTCACGGAGCCCAGGAAGAAGAGGATCTTTACCAGGTGGGATGGTTGGAGCAGAGAGATTCCAGCAGAACTTCTGGCTTTTGGGAGAAAAAGAGATTTGAGGAACTTGTTGAGGGTTTATATCTGGAAATAGAAGCTGTGGTTTCTGGGGAGGTGGATGCTTAATCCTTCTCAGCCAAAATCTTTGGGAAATGAAGTGCTTTGGGAAGTGGAAGTGCTATGGACTGTGATGTTTATTGTAAAATACATGGATTTGCCATGGTCCAGCCTTGCAGAGACTTGGCTGCTCCCCTCTCCAGACAGTGCTGGAACCAGGGCAGTGATGCCAAAGAACTCCAGCTGGGAGTTCCTCGTGCTCTCTCCCACTGCCTGCAACAGCAGAGGGAGCAGGCTCTAACCCCAGCAGCTGGGTGTGGAGTGTTTGTGTGTTTTCTGATAACACAGGCTGGGGATCTTCCCTCCTCATATTTAATTTGCCCTTTCCTCCAGCCCTCTGTCCTTATCAAATCCCTCCTGGCATTGCTTCCCTCCCAGCTTCCTTTTTCCCAAACCCCTGTTATGAGATCCAGCTGCTGAGAGATGTAGTAAAGATACCCCTGTTGGGTAAGGAGAGCCCTGGGCTTTCTCATGGGCTCATTCTTTTCCATGGTCAGGAATTTATTGTTGATCTTAATCTCAGGCCAGGCAAGGTCCCTTCGTGGTGACAATAAATGTTCTTGAACAATCTGCTGATGGATTTATTTGTCTTCCCAGAAGGATCCCAAGGGGCAGGAGGGCTTGGGAGAAGGGAGTTTCTGCTCATGCCTTTTTGTCCCTCTGAAGTGGTGGCAGGATGGAATACCTGGGAATGGCAGCTCTGGCTCGAAGGAGCACTTTTACAAGCCTCTCTCCAGCTCCCACTCCCAGCCTCAGCAGGGGCTGAGGAAATGGCCAGGTTTTATCCAGCAGCTTCCTTGGGATCCTGTGCAGCCACGGGTGTCCTTCAGCATTCCTGCCCAGGGCTCCCCAGGTTTGAGTCTTTCTCCTCAGTGTGTTCCTCTGGGGGTGAGTTCAGCCACCAAACCAGCCCAGCCTAAAGCCTCTGCTTGGGATATGAGGAATCTTTTTCCGGGTCAGGTGTGCTCTGGCTTCTTGCTCTATACAATGGGGACAAGAAGTGGCCCCCACATCCCGGGGTGGTGCAGGGTTTAATTACTGTTTGTAAATGTCTGGGAGATCAGCTGATAAAGGGCCCCTGATCCACTGCTCCAGGCTGTTCCCAACCCACACTGCCCTTCCAGGCACTGCCACTTCCTGGGACAACAACTGTCCCCTCTGGAGCAGCACACAGTGGGACACTCTGGGACCACCCTCCTGTGATGCATTTTCATATATCCCGTGGAAGTGGGGTGTCTTCCAGACTGCACTCACCTGGAAGGAGTTTTCTTTGTTTCCTTGGTGGGTTTGTGTGGCTGAGGCTGCAGACTCTGGAGTAAACCTGCAGTAAATCCATAGTTCCTTGTGAGACAGGAGGTCTTCAGCTGGAAGGAGGATGTTATTCCCTTGGGAGACACCTTGGTGAGGGAATCCATGTTGGGATGACCTACAAGACAAACAGGAAAGGGATGTAAATACCAGCCCAGGCACTGAGGAAGGAGAGTGCATCCAGCAGGGAATGTGAGAAAGGAAAAGAACCAGTGTGACAGGACCGTGTGGGGAAGCTGCTGCTGCTGGATTGGAAAAGTCCTGGGCACAGCTGATTTCCAGGGACACTGAACTTAGTCCTGAGCACAGGAACAAAAGCACCATTAGCAATTTCAGGGAATCAAACAGGAGAGCTCCCAGCTGGTGTCAGCTGGAAGATAAACTCCGTGCCCTCACTCCAGGTCTCACCCACAGCAGGCAAAGGGCCAGGAGATGTTCTGGAGCTTGGTACATTATGCACCAATGTGGCTCCTCCTGAAGCCTCTGGCATTTCCACAGTTGTGGGGTGTTCTGGTGATTCCTTACAGCTACTCCAAATGCCCAGAGTGGTTTCTGGATGGTTCTCCCAGCAGAGGTTCAAAGGGACCTTCTCAGAGCTCCTGGAAGGCTCCTGTGGCAGTTCAATCCACCATGCCCTAAAAGCTCTGGATCTGTGTGTGAAGGTGCTCCATGGAGGAGCAGAGCCAAAGTCAGCAGCACCATCCTCCCTCCCAGCTCCGGGCTCATGGAGAAAGCCATTTCCCAAATTTTTCCAAATTAAATCCTCTTGTGGTTTGGGCCATAAACACTGTCTGGGCAGAACTGGTATTGCTTTGCTTGCAGAAATGGTGAGTTTCAGCAAGAAAAAGGGCTTGGGGATGCCTTTGAATTGCCCTTACCTGTGGGTGATGACCAACAAAGGCAAACCCACATTTCAAATCCACTTGTCTCCCTGTGAGTGGTTACAGCTACCAGCAGCACTCGGACCAAAAGCTGGGAGAGCTTCCCAAGGGCAGGAAGGTCTCTTTGTGACTGCCCAGGACCTGAAACTCTGGCAGGAAATGTCTCTGTGTGTGACTGCTGTGTCCAGCATCCTCCATCACCTCTATGAGTCTGATTTTGTTCAGGGCTCCAGAATTCCAGGTGGGAATTGCTGTCCTTACAGTCAGGAATCTGTGGTGCCAAGGGTTATGTGAGTTACCCCAAATCATAGAATAGATCACAGTGACATGGGGACAAAGTTCTTCAGATTGCCAGGATGCAGCTTTACCTCCTGGAACATCCTCTGGGATTTAAAGCTTTTATTGGTGACTGCTCAGATTGGCTTTTCTACTGGGCTGTAGGGAGAGGAAACATCTGATGGGCAAGGCTCACTCAGTGATGTGAGAGAGTCCAGTTCAAGGTGGAGAGGAGAGGAGCAAGAAAACCACTGCATTACAGCTTCATACACAAAAAGTTGATGCTTTTTCTCTGTCTTTATTTTCCTTACATTTCCTATGGCAAGCTGGTGAAATGCCGAGATGTTGAACTGCCTTTGTTGTAACACAGGGTTTGGTCCCAGAGCTGAGGATGGCTTTGAGGACTGCTTGGGCACTTTCCTTGTTTCTCACTACTTTTTTTCCCCCCTCAGTTTTAATCTGTCACTCAAAACCAGATCCTCTAGTGACTACACAAAAGCTCCTTTTTGCTGAGTGAGAGCAGTGACCACGAAACTGCAGGATCTGACCACCTTCTTCTTCTGAGATGTCCCTTTGTCTATAGTCATAAATTATCAGCCACTGCCATCTTTTAAATAGATAGTTTCCTGTTCTGCCTCTTGTAGGTTAGATATTATCTCCCCCAGTAAATCATGAGTCAGTGATTAATTCAAGAAGGCCGTTCCCAGAAGCAAATTCTTACAATGTTAAAATTAATACGATGCGGAGCCATTATACCATGATAGAGAAAATAATTATGGCCTGCAAACCAGTTTAATCAACACAGAACATGCTGGGGCAGGTGCTCAGCCTGAGTGAGTCACTGCAGGAGAGTTCAGAGTCCCAGTGGAGGGGGCTGTGTGAGTGAATAGGATTGTCCCGTGTCAGCTGAGCCCCGGGATCTCTCCATGTGCTCTTTGCACACCCAAATTGGGAGGGAAAACACCTTTGCTGGTGTTTAAACAGCATCAAGTGACTATAAAAGCATGAATTGCTTCAGGAACGTGCATGCAGCCACTTAAGATGTCTCAGGCTGATGAGTGGCAGCTTATTAAGCTGATTAAGTTGTGTCTTCACTCTGTGTTAAGCAGCTGTGCAAAGTCATCACATATTCTGGAGTCAGCAGGCTCTGCCTCAGCACAGGGATGGGGCTGCTCTAGGAGCAGTCTGAGAGGGGACAACTCACTGGGGAATGGCTCAAAATCTGGGGAAAACTCAAAAACTCTCTCTAGAAATAACAAAACAAGCCCAAAGCAATCACAGCTACAGCAAGACACCACAGAAGGCACAAAGCAGCCCGGGAGATGTGTGTATGTTATTATAAACCATCTGATAGTGGGTAATAACACTGGGTGTTCTGTTAACAGCTCCCACATCTCCAAACACCCTGAATTCCTGTGGATCAAGGCTTACAACACCCTGCTGCAGCCTGGGCACCCTGCAGGGCTGGGGAGCAGGCACAGAACAGTTAAGTGACTTGCACAAGGGTGAATCAGCAGGACTTGAGGGACTGAACCTGAAGGCAGGTGCTGAGCTGGAGGAGCTGGCACAGCTCCCCAGCAGTGCCACCAGGCGTGACCCTGCACCCCCTGAGCCCAGCAGTGCCACCAGGTGTGACTTGCCAGTGCCTTTTTTAGAGTTAGGGTGGCCAGAACTAAAGCCACCACTCCAGCACCACCAGTGATGGCATTATTGTATTTCCTGTATTGCTTTCCAAGTCACACGAATTTTATGCCTTAATTTTAACTGGGCATCGAGGTAGCTGTCTTCACAGTTTCAAAATTTTAATCCTTTAATGCAAGTCTCCTGTTGCATGGAAAGCTGAGTATTTCTGGGGATGAGGAAGATGAAATTTCTCTGCTGTTTATGGGGCAATTTGTATAGACTGGGAGCCACAGCACATCTAAAATCTCACCTGGAACTTCTGAGCTGGGCCTAATTAATTCAGCATGTGGGCAGAATGCATTATTTGCAGTACCACACCTTTCCTGCCTCTCTTCTTTTCCTGGGCTTTTCAAAAAGAGAACTGGGCAGGATTCTATTTATAGAGCCAAATAAATCCAGCCCTGCCTGTGTTGTACGTGATCCCTCCAGCTTTTCAGATGTGGTCCCATGAAGGGCTGAATGCCCTTCATGTCCTACTTCTGCCAATCCCAGAAAGAAAAAACAGTGGGAATTGCAAGGTCTGGGACCATACAAGATAAAAGAAACAGCTTTGTACTAACACAAATGTGAAATTATTCCAGTGTGTAGGATGGGAAGAGCTGAAGTTCCTGATCTTTAAGAACATTGTGTGAACTTCATTAATTGTCTTGTCTGGCAGTTACCAATGGAAAAGATTCTGGAGGTGCCTTGGTTCCTGTTCTGGTGACTTGAGAGTTGGATTCTGACAGTGATCAGATGCCCCCTCCCCAAAATGGCACAGGAGGGAAAGAGAACAGGGAAAGGCCTGGGACCGAAGAACAAGACAATGGGCAGTTGAGAGGAGAAAATTAAGTTGGGGCATTATTCTTCTCATACAAAGACACGAGGATGAAGGGATTTCATTGTGTTTGGCAGGAGCAAGAAGGAGCAGGGAAGATGCCAGGCTCAAAGGGTTGAGAAAAGGGTTGATTAAAAACACCATCCAGATGGAACCTGTGCTTGGCCACAGCAGCAGCAACCCTGGAATGACTTGACCCCCTTAAGGAACAACCAGGAATGGCTGGGAGAGGAGTGGAGGCTCCTGCTCTGCTTGGCCTTGCAAAACACTGAAGGGAAGAGTGGCTGGGAGTGGGCAGGCAGTGCTGGCTGCTGCAGAAGGTGCTGATTTATTGTGAGATCACGGGGAACTCTTCCTGCTCTGTTTTCCTCCCTCAGCTGAGCTGTTCCCTGCTGCATGCACGGACAAGTGGAACGGTGCTACTATGGTGCTAAAAATAACAAACACCAAATATGGGCCACTCCATCAAAATTGGGAGAGCTTTGCAAGGAATCAGTCCCCAAGGAATCAGTCCCCAGTTCCTGTGTGCACACACAGTCCTGGTGAATTCAGCCTTTCCTGTAAAAATGCCCCCTGAGTTATCAAGCAGCTGAGCACGGATCATCTTTTCCACTTACTCTTCTTTGTAGGAAAATGCTTCAGGACAGACCAAAATTTGAGGTGTGTGATGCAACTCTGTGAATTTCAGCAGAACTGCTCTGGCTTGGGCTGTTCCAAAATTACAGGAGATTTCTGAAGATGTGGTCTAAGGGCTCATCCACAGGGAGGAGGGATCCTGAGCCAGCTACTCCTTATCAACAACCAGAATCAGAACAGACCCTGCACTGCCCTGGCCACGGGGTCCATCTCCACATGGCCCTGCCATGTGCTTGAGGTTGTCCAGCCCGTGCTCTGTGGTCAGGAGGGTTGTGCTGAGGGAAGCAGGACCTGCCCAATTCTGCTGGAGCTGATTATTAAAATTGCAGCAGGTTTCCAGAGCAGCTGATAAAAAACTGCATCCGCAAGCTCCTTCTGCCCTGGTGCTGCTGCCCAGCCTGGGAGGGTTGGATGCAACCCCTGCTCCAGCAAGGGCAGTTCCTGCTTGGGCAGCACGTTCCTGATTAGCACCTTCCAGGACAGCACGTGCCAGGGAAACAGCTCCAGAGCCCTTCTCCCATCCCATGCATCCAGCTCTGGGTTTGGCACGTCCATCATCACCTCAGTGCTGCTGAGGGTAACTGGAGATTAGGCACCTCCACACCCTTGGAGATTTAGGTCCTGGATGCCTCAAAGTGCCCTCAGAGTCCCTGGAATTGTGTTTGGGTGATGCAAGGGTCACCGTGCTGTGAGGCAAATCCACCAGGAGCAGCTCCCAACCCCAGTGGCCTGGATCCTGCAGGGATGTGCGCAGACAGGGGTGAACTGGCAGACTGACAAGTGGGTCAAGTCACCTGTTGGGTGTTCTAGGTCAGGCAGTGAGAAGCAAATAAGCTCTTTCCACTGCCTAAATTACAAGTGGGTAACCCTGCTCAAGGAATGTTCTCCAGAATGGCCGAGGAGGACACAGCCAAGTGCTTCAGGTAGAGGAAGCCAAGGCAGCAGCCCCCAAAAGGTCTGGTGTTGATGGGTCCAGTGCTTCCCCTGCTGAGCTGCTGCAGGAACTCTTCTCCAGGGATAAAGCCTAGCAGAGAAGCAGCCAAGCCCTTGTGTAGTTTGTGGTTTGGCCTCCTGCCCACTCTGCCCTTCAAGCAGGAAATTCTCAAAGCGAAGGGAGTGCTTTGTGAAGCTCCCTGCAGACTCTGCCTCCTCTCCTTTAGTCACACTCTGCATCAGGTCAGCTGGCACTGCTGGAAGCTGACCAGGCAGACTGATGGCGCCTACAGAAAGTATTTAAGCAACTTCTCCACCTTGATCATTTTTCCCTCATCTTTTTTTGTCCTTTACGTCCTTGATTGCTGTTATTCAACCCTGAGATAATGCACTCCTGATATCACTGAGATGGGAGAGACAAGCAGGGAGCAAGAGATCAAAGGAAAGAGAAGAAAGAGAACATGCCAAAGGCAGAAGAAGAAAGAGGGGAAGATGCCAAACACTTCCTTGATTTACCTACTTTACATACCCAGCACAGAGTTTCAGAAATCCTTCATGTACGTAATTTTGGGAGTTCTGGGGTAACCACGTAGTCCCCAGACAGCAGGAGGCTGTGGAAGGGCATCCTCCTTCCCCCAGCTGAGGAAGCAGCTGGGAAGGTGGATCCAGAAAGCCCAGGAGGCCCTTGGCACCTGCGAGTGTTGGCTGGGCTTGAAAAGGAACCCGGCCGGGAGCAGGCTGGGAAATCACGGCGGGTTTAACGCATCTTTCTGCTTCCCTCTGCTGGTGGAAGGAGGGTGTAATTCCTGAAAATCAGGGATCAGCGAAAAGGGCAGCAAAAGGCAGAGAGAAGGGTCAGCCGGTGGTATCCCTGCACAAGGATTAACTCCACTGATTGCTTTGAATGTGCTCCTGAAGAAATGCAACGTGTCCTGGAGGGCTCAAAAACATGGGGAAAACAGGGCCAGAGCTGGGTGGGTGGGAGATGGGGAGGTGGCACAAGTGAGATGATGTATCTGGAGTCGTTTCCAGGTCTAAACCACTCATACTGCATTACCATTTCTCATTCCATTATCAGTTGTGATTACAAAGTTAATTTAATGACCTTGATCTAAACTTGGTTGCTATTCTTGTCACAGAACAGGATCAATATCAGTAGGAAAAAGAAAAACAAACTTGTGAACTTCAAACATTTTTGTTACTCACTTGGTTGTACTGAAATCCCTTTGATTGAGACTTAAATCTCTCTCTTTTTTTCCCCCCTCCAGTTTGAGTCACCTTCCTGTGGTGCTTATAAGGACTGGAGGAAATCTGGAAACCTAAAAAGAACAGCCAAGGATAGCAACACTGAATATGGAGATCCAGGAAACATGTGAACTCAACACCAGCTCTCATTTGAAATGGGATGTGTAAGATAAAGGCAAATCCAACATTCATGCAGTGTTCCCATCAGGAAATCAGCAGCCACCCCTGCATCTCATTTCCCTGTTTTATTTAAAAAACCCCTTGGAAACACTGCTGTTGATGAATGTGACTCAGTGCTGTTAAATCCCTTTTGCAGATTTCCTCCTTTAGCGAGTCAGGGACTCGAACAACTCCATCACAGGGTTCTGACCCTCTCCAAACTGCAAATCTGATGGCAGAGGCTGGGCACCCCTTCAGCTGTCAGAAATACGGTGACAAAACCACTGATACCTCACCTAATCAAGCTCTCAAGCCACAGAGCTGCACTGGCATCAGGAAAGTGTAAATAGAAATTCCATGGATTTGCCCCACCACCGTGAGGGAGCAAAGATGAAACTTTCCCCTGCAGCACATCACGATCTGATGGCATTTCTTATTCCCTTGTGCTGGTTTGGCCTCAGGAAGAGGATTTTGGACCTGGAATATCTCTAACCCACTGTGGCTATAAATAGTTCCAGCTATCCCTTGATTTGCTCCAGTAACGATCCCTGGCTGTGCTTTGACTGAAAAACCTTGATGTGGTTGAGGTTTTCCCCCTTCAACTCTGCACTCACTGTGGTAAGTGCTGTTTATTTTTGGAACATGGCACTGAACGGTGCTTTTCTGCTTGAGGTACCTTGATGCTCCACAGCATCCCTGAGCTGGAAAGGCAGGGATCCAGTCCCAGCCCACACGTCCAGTGTCACGACTCAAGTTAGAGCCGTGATTTTGTCTCTAAGCTCAGTCCCAGCTCGGAACGTGCAGCAGCGCCGAGGCTCCCGAGCTGGCCCAAGTCAGCCATGGCCTTTGCTGTCTCCACTGAGTGAACCTGGCGCCCCGAGGTGGAGCCCCGAGGTGGAGCCCGCAGGTAACGCCCCAGGTACGGCCGCAGGTGAGGCCCTGGAGGGCGCGACCGGAAGCCGCCTCACGGCCCAGCCCCGCCCAGGTGCGGCGGCGCGGTGCAAGCTGCGAATGGCGAGTACCTGAGCGGCCGAGGCAGCGCGGGGAGCATCGGGGACATCCCCGTTCCCCGCTCAGATGAGATATGCGGCCTTTATCCGCCCGTTCCTGCCGGTACCTGTCCGTTCCTGCCGGTGCATCCCCGGCCCTCGGCAGCACCGGGAAAGCGGACACCCGGTTGCCGAGACAACAGCCGCCTCAGCTCTCCTCCAATCGCCGTGCCTGTTACTTTGAGCACTGCGGCAGGTGCCCAATCACAGGCGAGCTTTCAGCGCCGCTGCGGCTGGTTTAAGGTGGCTCGGCGGAGGCGCTTCGCCGTAAGGCGGCTCTGGCTGCTTCTCGCGCCACCGAGAGGCGCGCGCACACCGGGAGGGACGGATCCCACCCGGGCAAAGCGACGCTCCCTCGTGGGGAGGCGCCGGGCCGCAGCTGTCCGTGCAGCCCTGGGCCGGGGAGCGCCCCGGAGCTCCGGGAGGTGCCCGCGGGACCGCCCCGCCCCAACCGAGCGGCGGAACGCAGCTTCTTCCGCCCGGCCCCTCAGAGCCCTGCACCCATAGGCTGAGCCAGGCCCCGCCCTTGCGCAGCAGCCAATCCGCGCTATCGCCTGGGGTCCGGCTTTGATTGACAGTGCTGGCGGCCAATCGGAAGGGCCGGGCAGGAAGCGACCGCGGTGCTCGACCGGGGGCCGGAGCTGGGGCCGGGGCCGAGCGCGGGGCAGCGGCGGGGCCGGGCCGGGGGCAGCGGCGGGGCCGGGCAGCGGCGGGGCCGGGCCGGGGGCAGCGGCGGGGCCGGTGAGTGGCGGGAGCGCTCCCGGGGGAGCAGGGGACGGACAGGTGCACCGGAGGGTTTGGTGGGAATAGCGCAGGTCCCGGCCCGGGGGTGTGTGGGTGCTCTGCGCTGCCCGGGCCGGGTTTGCTCCCGATGGGAGCGGGATTTGCTGCCCCATCCCCTCACAAATGGGTGGTTTTGCCCTTTCGTGGCTGTTGTGCCCCCACGCTGGGACAAGCCGGCAGTTCAGGGATGATGCTGCTGCTCCCCGAGCTCTCTGGGGGTGCAGGGAGCCCGTGTGGTGCTTTCCAGACACCTCCAGTGAGTTTGGCTCCGAGGAATTCGGGCTCTGAGGAATCCAGCCTCCAGACTGCTGGCAGGGATTCCCCTGGATTGACCTCTGCTTGCCGAGAGAGCAGCGCTGTCATCCCCAGCACGTGGGGATGGGGTGACTCATGGAGCGCTGGTCCTGAGCAAACGGGAGGTTCCGGGAGGAGGGAAATGAAAAGCAGAGCTTGGAGGACTTGAGAGCCTTTGTGATGCTGTTAAATGCCAGCTGAGTGTGTCACCCCTGCGGCCCAGCCAGTTCACAAGAGCTTGTAAAGCAAAGTCTGTGTGAGTTTCTGTCCAAGGCTTTCTAAGAAGACATTTAAAATCTGCTTTCTTGTTTTCTGTGCAGCTGTGAGTTTGATTCCAGGGGCGTTTCTGTGCCCTATCCTTCACTGCAGGTTTTGGATCACTGATTTATTTGATCTAATTCTTTGGGTTTTCTTTCTTTTTTCCCTTAGATTCACCCTGAAGGAATATAAGCTTGCCACTTCACTGACTGGCTGGTAATAGTGGCTCATCCACCCTCCTTCCTGCCTGTGGTGCCCACCCTGAGACAGGGCAGGGGAAGGGAAGCAGCAGAACTTGTTTGTGCTTCCCTGAACTTATCCAAGGGAACAGGATGGATGGCAAGGAGCGCTACCAGAAGTTGGTTCCAGCAGGGTCCAAGTCTCTTCTTTAAAGAGAAATTCCAGCATCGAGGAGGCTGAAAAGCAAAAAAAAAAAACCCCAAAATGGAAGGAGGCAACAGCCCCAGCCTGCAGCTTCAGCAGCTCCCGTTGGCTACAGCAGCAGTTTCTGTGCAGCCACACACAGACTCCTTCTCTTATAAGGTCAGCTTTCCACCCCAGTGTGGAACTTTCCATCCCCAGAAGGCCCTGATGGTTGGAATAAGCTGATAATGGTGCTGGATTGGGGTTATTTTCTGCAGAAGGGGCTCTGTCTTTGTATTCAGCCATTCCTGGAGGCCCTGTGGTGTCATATCCTGTGTACAGTGAGAGAAAGAGAGAAATTCTGTGTCTGCAGAGCAGAGGAACTGGAGGGAGGAGTGGCAGTGGCAAGGTGTGGATGTGTGAAGGTGTTCAGGTGCAGTAATTCTGAGAGGTGCCTTTTCAGCCTAAGCCATGCAGCAGTAACAGAGCAGAGGTTCTGGTTTGCTCTGTGCATTCAGGTGTTTGAATTCCAGCAGGGTCAGCCCACACCAGAGCCTGCAGCTGGGGTGGGACATGGGGCTGTAATTCCTCCTTGTTCTGCAGCTGGGAACAGATAAATTCTGTTTGAATCCCTGATTCTGAAGGTGCTGTTGACTTGAGGCTGTCACAGCTCAGAAAACTGCACTGTGGTGACACAGTGACATCCTCCTGCCACCTTCTCCGTCTGTCCTGGGATCATCTCTCAGGTGGTTTTGAGTGAAGCTGTTTGGGCAAATCCTATTTTTGTGCATTCTGATAAAGAGGTTTTTGTTCTGTTGCTAAGGCTTTGAAATCTGAAAGTTCTTCTGTGTATGAGAAAATCAAGATTAGTACATTTATTGATATAAATAAATATCACTCTGAGCGTGAGCTGGGTTATCCCAAATCACTCCAGGTAAGGACTGGACTGAAGGAACAGTGCTAATGACATGTAATGAGATTTAGACAGTTTTGGAAGGACACAAATGTTCAGTGGCCTGGCTTAGCCTCAGGCTCTTCTCTTCACTCCTCTGTATCTCCTTTGTGACTCAGCCTGCTTGACATTCTTTTTTTTTAATTTCAAATTCCATCTATAGAGCGTGAGAATTGTTGCTGAGCTGGGAATGCCAGTGCAGAAGAGGTTGGGAGCTGGCTGGGAGCTGTCAGTAGTCTCCTGTGACCTTGGGAATAACTAGTTTATATAAAAAGCAACCTAAAATCTGTGATAATTGTGCTGCCTCATCAGATGGGCTGAAGTAGTGACTGAACCAGCAGCTGTCACAAGTGGAGAAGAGCAAAATAGTTGGGAAGCAGAGGTTCCTGATCCGTTCTGTGTCGAATTCCAGGGCAATAAAATCCTCATAAAGGAGTTTTTCAAAGGGAAGAGTGAGTGATGGTGTGAGGTTTTTTAGCCTTATCTTCCTTCTCTCTGAGAAACTGCAAACTAACTGAAGTCTCTTGGAGAAAGTGGCTGTTGAGGCTTATCTTCCACCTGAGTTCACAGGTCTGGAGCACAGCCACAGCACTTATCTGAATTGCCTCCGTTTGGTAGGAAGGGAGGAAGATAAACAGGGTTTACTGACAGCTGGCTGTTGGACCAGATGACCTTTAAATGTCCCTTCCAACCCAAACTATCCCATGATTCAGAACAGTTTTAGAAGTCTGCTCTCCTCCAGAGTGTGCAAACCCCTCTGAATTCCTTGGCTAAATTTAATCATTGTGTGTTCCCTTTGTTTTTGCAGGAGAACTTGATTGGGGCATTACTGGCTATTTTTGGGCATCTTGTCAGCAGCATTGCACTCAACCTCCAGGTGAGTGTCCTGAAGCAAATACTCATCCTGCACTGAAATAAACAATCCAACATGACAAAGCTGCTTTATTTCTGTTTTCTTGCCTAGAAATACAGCCACATCAGGCTGGCTGGCTCCAAAGACCCCCGGGCCTACTTCAAAACCAAGACCTGGTGGAGTGGATTCTTCCTGCTGGTGCTGGGAGAACTGGGAGTGTTTTCCTCCTATGCCTTTGCTCCTCTCTCACTGATTGTGCCCCTCAGTGCAGTGTCTGTTGTGGGTAAGGAGGAGAGAATCTGAGTGTGTTCCAGTGGGAGATTCCTGACTCCATAATTCACTGTTTCTCTCTCCTTTTCTTTTTTTTTCATAGCTAGTGCAATCATAGGAATTATATTTATCAAAGAAAAATGGAAGCCCAAGGAATTTTTGAGTAAGTGTCACAGTTTCTTTCATTTTTCCTGTGTTTACAATTCAACACTCATAGCATGGTCTCTCAGGAATTATAATTACAGGCATGGCAAGGTTTCATTAGCACCTCTTGGAAGAAATGTATCATCTCATCCACTGTTTATTACAAATGGATATTTTTTTCCTGGCTTGTGCCAAATCCCCTGAACCTCACAGAATTTAGAATCAGGCTGAAGCTGCAGCCCTGATTCTGCAGTAGCACAGGCACAAGGGAATGAGCTGAATTCCATAAACGTGGAGGTGTTTGCAGAGGTGGGAAAAGGGCTGTGGGCAGTGCCAGGCAGGATCAGCCCCAGACACAGATCCTGTAGCTTTATTTATTTAGCAGATGCCACCTGGTACCAACTTTGTCTGAGCTTCCACACCCCCACTGCCCCTGGTGGCTGCAATATTTTGGAAGTGGGGCAGGAAGAGCACCCCAGAGTCCCCCAGAGGAACATCCACGACATCACTGGTGGTCCTGTGGGATTCATTCATTCATGCCATGCTCCCCACTGCCTCACTAACCCTGTCCTCTCCTGTGCCTGCCCAAGGGCGCTACGTGCTGTCCTTCGTAGGCTGTGGCCTGGCAATTGTTGGCACTTACCTGCTGGTGACATTTGGACCCAACAGCCACGAGAAGATGACAGCAGAAAACATCACCAGGCATTTAGTGAGCTGGCCATTCCTGCTGTACATGGTGAGGGGGCCAGGGAGGGTGGGGTGGTTTTCTCCTAGGGGGGGACTTCCATTTCCAGCATTATTTTTCCTTCTGGTTGTTACCAATGTTCCTTGTGTTCACTCAGGAACCTCTGCCAGCTTTTCCAGGTGTCAGACACATGAACAGCTCCTTCTCTTTATCTGAGTTCTGTAGGACTAAATATCTTTAACTGAAAATTGACTGTGCCTGAATCTGGGCTTTTGCCATGCTGACTTTCTCTGGAGCCATGAATCTCTTACAGAAAATCCCCTGAAATTTGTGTTTTAATGAAGACAATCTTGGCCATTTTTCCAGGGATCACTTGTGGAACCCCACTGCAGAAAGCAGGCTGAGGTCTCTGCTGTGAATGTTCAGGCAGGACCATTTGATTTGCAGCTTTACCAGAAATCCAACACCAAAAGTGCCCCACATTTCCTGTTCTGCAACAAGCTGCTGAATATCTCCTCTAACTGGAATCTAAGATGATGCTGAATTTGGTCTATAATTGTGTGGGATCCCCATTTTCCTTTGATTTCCCCTATTCTATTTGATTGGCTCAGAACCTCATTTACTGCCAACCCTATGTGCTCTGCATCTCTAATATTCTCATTTCTCTTTTTTTGTAGCTTGTGGAGATCATTGTTTTCTGTCTGCTCCTGTATTTTTACAAGGAGAGAAATGCAAATTACATTGTCATTATTCTTCTGCTGGTGGCTTTGCTGGGTAAGTTGATATGGACTTGTAAGAACTTTAAACAGTAAATGGAGGCATCTACGGCATGCAGGGGATTATATTGATTTAATTAATGCCATGAAATGCACTAATTTCCTCCAGAAATGTTCCTGAAGCTGATGTTTAGGATCTCTGCAAAACAATTAAGGCTTGTTCTCCATCAGACAAATAATCTGCCAAGCACAGGAAGTGCAGGTTAATTTATTAGTGTTCTTAATTTTAATCTGGGCACACAGAGGGTGGCATTCAGTGGGTAAGGAGGGCTGAGCCAGTGGGTGAAAGAGAGGATTTGACCTACAAGAGTAATTTGGCTCTGGGGAGATTTGCCATGTGATTAAAGAAATGAGGAATCCTCTGCCACCCCAGCTTGTCCCTGTTAAACTGAGTCCCAGATGGTTCTGATATCCCACAGTCAGATCCTGCAGTGACTCTGGATTGACACATTTAATATTTTTTTTTAATCTAGAAACTGTAATCAATTAAACTTCTAAAAGGATGAGTAATGGCAAGTGTGCTGTGCTGAAATCTGTGTCACAGCCCTCAGTTTTTGCTGTTTAAGCACCTTCAATTCCTGCAGTGTCTTTTCTTTTACTCTTTTTTGATTTTTTGAGATGTTTGGGGCTGGGTTTCAGTGGTGCCTCAGAGGCTCCATGAACTACAAAGCAACTGCCCTAATTCTGAATGGCCCAACTTTCAAGAAAGAGAAAGGAAAGCTCTTCCTGATTCTTGTTCTGGAGACTTCCTTGGCTTTTTTAACCAAACCGAATGGAAACCTCTATCCTCCCATCATGTGATTGCACAACACTCCTTAAACACTTAGAAAACCAGTAAATGCTCCCATTTCTGACAGAGAAGGGTTCAGTGATCCGTTGGAGGTTGCTGTGGTGGGTTTGTTGGGAATAAAACAGGCAGAACTGATGGAAAGCAGGCAGTTGGCATCCCTGGCAGGAGGAGGGTCAGGTTTTTGTGGCTGTTGGGGTTGTTTGCAGCTTCCTGCAGGTGCCCCAGCTGAGTGTGGTGACCCCCCCAGGTTCCATGACTGTGGTGACAGTGAAGGCCGTGGCTGGGATGATCCTGGTGTCCATCCAGGGAAGCCTGCAGCTGGACTCACCCATCTTCTACATCATGTTGGTGTGCATGATTGCCACAGCCATCTACCAGGCCACGTAAGAACTCCTCTCTTTGTCTGGAATTGTGCAGGGTTTGGGTCAGGAAGTGTTTGTTACCATGACAAAAATACCTATTAAAATTTAGGAGAATTATCCATTATTTCCTGTGACCTGTCCCAGGAGTCTGGGTGGTCTTTGTTTTTCCACAAAGTGACACTGCCAAGTGGTTTTAATCCCATCATTCCAGTATTTGCCAAACGATTTTAGGACTGAAATGGTGGCCAATCAAATGCAGTCTCTGTGCACTGGCTAAAATCAAAGTGTTGTTGATAATGTGTCTATTTTTAGGGGTTTTTTTTCCCCTTTGTACTTGCAATAACATAAAAAGCTGGTAGCAGTAGGGATAAAAGGCTTCTCAAAATATGAGGGACACTCTGGCCCTGAGGTTGGGGCAGTAATTTCAGTGCCTGCAGTGAGTGCAGCCATAAACCCTCTTCTGTCCTTTTTATTCATTCCAAGGCTTGCTGCTGCTGCTGTTCAGTGAGCAAAAGAATGAATTTCATTAAATGTATGCATCACTTTTGAAAGGTGTTTCCAAAAAAAGGATCCTTCCCAATCAGCCCCTGTTGCCTGTGATTGTGTTGCAGGTTTTTAGCTCAAGCCTCCCAGCTCTATGACTCAGCTCAGATCTCCAGCATTGGCTACATCCTGTCCACCACAGCAGCAATCTCAGCAGGTAACTGCACAAACCTTTCTAAAAAATGGGCAAGAAATTTTGGAAAATAATCCTCCTGAAGAAGGTGAATACTCAGCAATGTGATAACTTCAGTTTTCTTGTCGTCTGTTGTCTGCACTGGCTTTGTTTGGGTTTTTTTTTTTTCCTTTCTAAAAATGTGAATTGTCCCATTAGACTGTGTTAAAATTTTCTGTTCAGTGCTGTCATTTTGTTTGAAGTGCAGGGGAATTTATGTTTGAGACTGTTCCTCATTCCATGTGTGTTTTTAGATGTTCAGGTAAAATGTTTCCTTATTGAACTTACCTGGATTTTGTTAAAATGTGTGACCAATTTGCTTCCTCTGCTCGGAGGTGTTGGGATCTCTTCCTGACAATCTTCTTGTTGTATTTAGAGTGAGCAGCTCCCAGCTTTACAGGCTCTTTTCTTTCTGGATTTCTCCCATTTCAGCCCTTGCCCACGTGGAAAAGCTTTGTCTGCAGGAACAAAAAGGAGCATTTTCAAGCCCTGGGGCTCAGACCTGAGGAACAGCCTTTGAGAGGTTTTGTTTTCCTCAGACACAGGAGCAAAACTGGGGAAAACAAACACAAAAAACCCCAAGCCCAACACTCAAGAAATGCATCTGCCTGGCAGTGCTGTGTAAATAGCAATGCCCTGCCAGCTATAGAGGGCAATAAATAAATACATAAATTACACAGAGCCTTTCAGTGCTCCTCTTCAGTGTCATCAATCTGGCCTGCTCCTTAATTGGTATTTATTTCCTGTCGTTTCCCAAGCCACAGGCTGCTCTCAGATTCAGCAGCTTATTTATTTTATTTTTATTTTTATCTTTTATTTATTTTTTACCTTTTTTACATTTTTAAAAATGTAAAGAGCAGGAGGCAGAATGTGTGTCCTGCTGCCACCCAGCACACCGAGGACACTTCTCTTAGAGGTCTGAACTGTTTGTTGTTGTTTGGGGTCAAGAGTTTGTATCTCTTTGTAGTTAAATCCAATTTGTTTCATCGTTCCAAAATAGTCCCTCTTGTTTATGCTGCACAGGTTCACTTGCATCTCTATTAGTGACACCAGCAGAACTATTTTGGTCGTGAAACTCAAAAAGATTTGTCAATAATTTGTGTTAAAATAGAAATCAGGACACCTATTTTAAGATCATTAAATAAACAGAGGTGCTGCTTATAAAAATAGGAATCCTGACTGATGTGGGTTCTGGAGGGATGTGCTGAAGGTGGAATTGGGAAGATGTAATGAATTATTTCCTTTTCAAGGAGCAACTTTTTACCTGGACTTCATGGGTGAAGATGTTCTCCACATTTGTATGTTTGCACTGGGGTAAGTGCTCCAGGTTTCCTTGACAGAAAACTGTTGCTTCATGTGACTCAAATTTTAAAAATACAAATCTGTTTTAAAAATATCTCTCTGTGTGAGGGACAAACTGTCTTGGAGAAAAGAATAGGCT
This sequence comes from Coloeus monedula, assembly GCF_965178545.1. Classification (NCBI taxonomy): domain Eukaryota; kingdom Metazoa; phylum Chordata; class Aves; order Passeriformes; family Corvidae; genus Coloeus; species Coloeus monedula. Next base: position 1,198,506 of record NC_138804.1, on the reverse strand, counting down.
GAGAGCACTTTGTCAGAGCAGAGAGTGGCTCTTAGAGCTCAGTGTTGTGTCTGGAAAAAATGATGTAACCCTCAGTAATGCACAATTTCACAACAATTAATCACTAAATCCTGGAGATCAGCTCGGGTGTTGAGCATATGGCTTGGTTTTCAAGATGCTCATGAATCTGGAAGAATTGTAAAATAACCCAAAGAAACCCTCTCTGGGGAACCTTATTTCAGATTTTGCACTTTCCCTGAACTGTGTCTGACTTCTGGAGTTTTTAGAGCATGGAGAAGGCACAATGCAGATCTGATCAGTAGAACATTTCCTGTGTAACTTAGTGTTTTGGTGTAATTAACTCTCCATAATCAGGGGAAATTCTCAAATGCCTTTTAGATAAGTACTGAAAAAAAACCCCCGAACAATTGGGAGATCATTGTTCTGAACTGCACCTTGCTCTGTAAAAATCCAGGTCCGTGGTTGTCGGGGTGTTTACAGGGAGCCTTTCAAAGGTCAGGCTGCTAAATCCTGGAATTCCATCAAAGAAAAACCAAATGTTGATATGCTTCCTTTCCCCTGCAGTTAGTCAAGGTTAATTAATTAATTAATATGTCCCTGTGTTTTGATAGAGAAAAGGTGAAGTTGTGCTGGTTGCTGGGGGTGTTGCAGTGCTGGTCCAGGGGGCTCAGCTGAGACAGTGCCCTGGAATTCTGACTTGGCAGTGCTTGAACTCCAGCTCTGGATTCTGTGTGGAGCAACATGGAATGTTCTGTGCTGGCCCTTGTCAGGGACCTCAGTGATGTTGTTTCCTCCCACAGGTGCCTCATAGCATTCCTGGGAGTCTTCCTGATCACCAGGAATAGGAAGAAGCCTGTCCCCTTTGAGCCCTACATCTCAATGGATGCCATGCCAGGTAACAGTAAAAATCCAGGGCTTCATCACTCTGTTAAAGGCTTGGGCTGCACAGGGAGGGCTCAGGCTTTGGCTCTGTTCAGAACTGGGTGGATCAGGCAGTTGTTATCTGGGAATATGAACTGATTTGAGCATATGCTTGGGATTGGGCTCGGTCCAGCAGGGAGAACTGATTTTGAGGGATGGCTGAGAAGTTCCAAAAGGTAGAGGAGCAAGAAATTTCCTTTGGGAAGCACAGCTAAAGTCTCTGGTGAGCTGTATAAAAGATCTGCAGCACTTGGTGGATAACTGAGAGCCATCCCTCGTTCACTTGAAGCTTATTTCTCAATCAGCTGCTCCAGTGCTGAGCACAAACCCATCCCATCTTTGATTTAACACGAGGAGCTGATGAGCCTCAGAGACTTCTCATTTCCTGGCTGAACAGAGAGCAAGAAAAATGCACTTTTGTCCCTAATCTGTGCCTCTGCTCTTGCAGGCATGCAGAACATGCATGACAAAGGGATTGCAGTGCAGCCTGACCTCAAAGCCTCTTTCTCCTACGGTGCCCTGGAGAACAACGACAGCATGCCAGAAATCTACACTCCAGCCACGCTGCCCATCGTGCAGGAGCAGCACGGATCCAAAGGAGTCTCTGCCCCTCCCTACAGGGTGCTGGAGCACAGCAAGAAGGAGTGAGTGACCTTCAAAGACTGATTTGAGTTGCCAGGAGTTTGACCTTTATTTATTTACCTGTTCAAATAGAAGCAAGCATGAAGCTGACCTTGATAAGAGTTCCAAGCTCGTCTCGAGCTGAACTTTCCAGGCTGGTTGTTAAAACAAACAACTCTTTCTAGTTGGGAAGTTGAAAGCACCCATCTTGGCAGGAAGCAGATCCCAGTCCTGCTTGGAATTCTGCTGGCTGGGAGTGTGGAATGGTGAATGCAGCACCATGGAAGTGATGAGAGAGGAGATGCTGTGGAAGAGAAGTGACTGTGCAGTTTCAGCCCTGCTGGGAGTGGTTTTATCTCCGGACAAGTTTTCAGGAGCTGCTCACAGAGAGAGGAGGACAGGATTTAATCTTTCATTTACAGGGACTGTGACAGATTTTCCAGGAAGGCTCTAAATCCTGGTGTGACCACGGAGCTCCCCTAACACGGCAATAAATGGAATTGTTTTGAAGCACCAACACTGGAACTTGCGGTGTGGTTAGAGCAGCAGAACTGGTGAGAGTGAACACTTCATCCCTTCAAAGCACGAATTTTGGGCACTTCTGTACAACTGTTCTGGTGTTGAACATAAGCACAGAGGATGGGGGTTGTTTTTAGAGCACCACTGGATTATATGGCTTAGAACAAAGATTATTTTCCAGTTTTCTGATTTCATAGCAGGAGCTTCAAGTTGGATTAAATGGTGCAGAGGGAGCACTGTAAAGGATGAGGACATGGAGAAATGACAATGATGTGCCTGTATCTGGTGGGGAATTGATGTAATTTTGGACATAGTCTTAATTCTTTGTCACATTTATTTATTTTCTTTCTGACTGAGGCAGGATTCCCAACTTTAGTGGTCCCAAATACTGAGAGGTGGTGACGTTCTTTAGTTCAAAAGCTCAGTTTAGGTGATGTAAGCTGGGGTGCTCTCTTTTTTTTTTTTCTTTTAAAAAAATGAAAAAAACCCTTGTCTACTATTGTGGATGACCTAAGGAGAGAAGTTGCACAGCCCAGCACTCACTGAAGCCTGTGAGGATAATGCAGCTTTGTGTACTTTGATATTTATCTTTCCAGCTTCCAGGAGATGGCCAGGAGCTGATATGGAGGGAGAATGGGGAACTGTCAAGTGAGGAGGACAAAGTACAACGTTTACTGGTAGATGCAAGTTATCCTGGCACTTTGGTAGCACTGCCTGCTCTAAAATCGGGGCTTTTTGCTGTGAAACTGAATTTTAAGTCCACTCAGTGTGGCTTGGGCTGTCTGCACAGTGGAGTCTCCAGTACCTTGGAACTTTATTTGAAAGGAATAGTGCTCATGTTCTGTGTATTTTTAAGTGATTCCTCTAACGCCAGGGGGTTTGGGATTATCTTAGATTTGGAACAGAGTCTTTCTGCTTTATTTATTTTTATTTGTTAAATTGACTCATGGCCAGTTTCTGTTCCCACTGCCAGAAATTCCCAACAACTCCCCTGACTTGTACATGATTATTCCAGGTTCTTGCTGTTGTAAATGACAACAGAACTGTTCCTTTGCATGTATTTGCTTTGCCAGCTCTGCAGACTGATTCAATCTGGGCATACTTTGGATTGCTTTGGCATTTTTGTGCAGCTTAGAAAAATAACCTTCCCCCCTGCACGGGGGAGGTGCCCTGGGGCTGTACCCAGGCTTCTTCACCAGCTGGACACAATTCAGATCTTATCAGTGGCATCCCCTGCACTGGAGCTTAGGAAACCTCAAATAACAGCTTTCCTTTCACCCTCAATACTTTATTTGTGATTGAGCAAGACAAGGATGTTAATGGGCTCCTGCTGCCAGAGCATTCATCTTGCTGGGGTGCAGTGACACTGACTTACTGCCTTTGGATCTGGTCATCGATTGTTGGTGAATTATGGGCAGCTTTTGTTCATTAACAATGCAAAATGAAGCAGTGCAGGGAGGCTGAATGGGAAGGGGACAGGAATGCTGCCTTTCCTTATCTCTTGCATTTAATCAACCTGTTTTGACCTATTGGTTCTGCAGCCACAGAACAGAGAGTCTGAAAACAAGCTGTGCTGACCCACACGCTTGTTCCGTGGCAACATTCTTTGTGGTTAATTATGTGCTACAAAATAATTCATCAGCAGGGCCTAAATGATAGGATGCTAACATCCAGATCAGGATGGCCCTGTGTGTAACAGTGCAGTTGTCCCAGTTCTCACAGGATTTAAAGCCAGCAGGTGACTGGAGCACAGACTTTGCAGCCATAAATGCCTGGTTTGGGTTTTCCTCCTCAGCACAGGCCCTGACATCCTGAAAGATGGACACAGCCAGGGAACAGAGCTGCTCTGATGTGGCTGTGCTTCCCTTGCAGGCTGCTCTCTGGCCTGGTTCAGGGGTGTTTGTGCTGTAAACTCCCCAGTTCTCCTGAGCCTGATTCCTGACCTTCCTCCCTGCACAGAGCCCTCAGCCCTTCTCTGAGTGGAACTGCCCCCAGCCATGAGCTGAGCTTTTGTGGTATTGTGTGGGTTTGGCCCTTTCTTTTCAAAGATTGTAAAGGCAAGTCTTGCTCCAAAGCTTTACATAACCATGTTTTATTTACACAGTCTCTGTGTGCTCAAATAATTCTACTTAATAATGACTGCTCCCTTTACCTGCAGTGACAGGGAAATCTCCCTTTGTTTGCTGCTGGAAACTTCCTGCCAAAGGCCTCCACTGGAGGTGGTGTCTGTTTCTACAGCACATAAATCACAATATCTTTGATTACTGTGCCACAGCAGTGGAGCCTGGGGTGTTGCTTGGGCCGTGGGCCTCAGCTCCATGACTGATGTAGAGGGACTGCACCTCACTCCTGTTTGCTGCTGCTGTTCAATGCTGCAATCCTAAAATGGGGTTGGGTTTTTTTGGTTTTTTATTTTATGCACGTCCCTCTTTCTTGCTTTTTCTCCCAGTCTTCCAAAAAAACGTTATTTTCTGCTCTTCAGCCTAAGAAAAGGCATGAGCAGGGCCCAGAGAAACCCAGTATCTTATTTAAACTTGGCGGTGGGACTTCTGTGCTCTTTCTGGCTCTTTCAGGAGTGAATTAAACTCCTCACCTCCCTTCTAGTCCAAAGATGAAACAGGAAGAGTTTTGCGCCCTCACACTGAACTTTTTACAGAATATTTTTCAGTCTGAGGTGACCACGGCCATGTCTGGAATTGCAGCAAATATTTACAGCTGAGCAGCACAGGAAGGTTTAAAGGAGAGGAGCCCTGTGCCACGTTCCAGGGTGAAAAATGATTTAACTGTTGTACAGCACACTCTGATCTGTGAATGTCAGCACTGCAGGGCCCTGCACATGGCACAGCACCCCCAGATTCCAGATGGGAAGGATTTCTCAGCACCAGGAGCTGTCCCAGCACTTTGATGAAGGAGCAGCTCCTTGGCTTTATCCCTGGCTTCTTCACCCCATGTGAACTGACATCTCTTGCCTCCACCTTGTGTGGCTTCTCAATGCACCAGAGCACTTAAAACATTCTCAGTGTGTATTTTATGTGTAACTTTGTGGAGCACAGCTCCTGTGTTGGCTGAATGTATACAATGATCTGCCTACAACGTTCTCCTGTTCACCTTAAAATGTGTAAATAAATCAAGCTTTACACTCTTGCACTATAAAGGACAGCTGCTTCATTTTTCACAGGCAATGTTGCATGTCTGTTTAATTCTATTTGTCTTTTCAGGTGAGACAAATGAAACCAAACTTTGAATAAAAGATTGTGGTAAAATGAAACTTGGAATAAAAGATTGTGGTAAGACCTATAGACTTCTGGCTTGCTCCATGCTCCTGGTAGAGTTTTGATTGACCAAAAATGTCTTGAGAGAAGTTAAGACAGCATTTAGGTGACTAAAATGTGTATTGAAAGAACTGTTTGTTTTTAACAGGATACTTGTAAGTGAAATGCAGACTGTTACAGCATTACTAATGCTCCCAGTTTCACAGAAGTCTCCACATACTTGAGGTCAACTGTAGGAATTGTGCAATTTACTTTTAAAACCTTGTTTTACAGGGCTTTAAAAAAAAAATTTAATATTTTGGAGAAGAGCTTGAAATCGTGATGGGGGGGGGAACACAAACCCAAAATCATTGTATATTTGGTGGTCTGATTCATGATGTTTTTTACTGAAATTGAGCTGCTCTGAGACATCCAAGCCCTGTGATAACAGCTGGGAATGCTCTGCTGGAGGGGTTCAGCTACAGGGCACCATGTCTGGGATACAGGACTGCAGTAAGAGATACAGAAGAGTGGCAATTTAGCTTAATCGACTGCTTGCTAACCTAATTAACACTCACCAGGTGGGTTTTCAGTCCAGGGGGGAGAAGCAGAGGATAACCCTCAAGATACTTTTAATTAAATGTCTCTTGGGGTCCCAAACCACAAAGGGAGAGAAGCAAAACAACCCAAGGGCAGCCTCGGTGTTAAGAGCTGCACTTCACTGAATCCCTGGATAATGCTGGCAGGAGCAGCTTCCCTAATCCCCAGGATTTCTGATAAATGTGGTAGTACTTTGTTAACATCCACCATTCAAAGATTAGTGTGTTGTATTACGAGTGTTTTAAGTGCTGATAAAAAGATGTGCTATTGATGTCTGGAGTGTTACAGGAGTGCTACAACAGAGGTGTTATTGCAAGAGACAGCATTTAAAATGCCACTGAAGTGGACACAAATGTTGGGAGTTTGTGGTATTAAAGCAGAATGGATTGCTGGCCAGGGAGAAAAATGTGGTGTTGAATCAATAAAGCAGCAGATTGCAGCAAGGGAAGGCTAAGGATGGAGAGTAACCCATTCCCACCTGCATTTGCACTGCATCTGAATTGCAGAATCCCTGTATCTGGCCAGGGGAGACTGCTCTTACCTTCCTCAAGTGAGAGCTGGTGGACTGTTTTCTTATGAGGGAAAGGGTTGCACTGTAGACAAATCACCTGGTAGAGAAGCCCAGCTCAGCATCTCTTTCAGCCTGTTTCTGAAATTTAAAAGAAAATACTTCAGCCACAGAAATTTCACTACTTGTATCACAAACCCACCCTGTCTTCTGTCTTTCCAAGTGAAGACAAAGCTGTGGAACTCAGTATTTGTGTCAGCGAAATTCAATAGTTTTCTGGGGGGGTTTTGTGAGAAACCAAAGTAAGCATGTTCGTTTGTGCTTTCTTTAGAGATAAATGTGCACAGGCACCGATATACCACCCAGCTCAGATGATGGCTGTCTGAAACCATCTCATGGCTGGATTAAGCTGTGATTTGCTCCGAGGAGGACACAAACTGTCACTGTTCCCATCTGGCAGCTGTCCAAGGCTGATGGCAGAGCCATCCCAATTAATGCCAGTGGAGGAATCAAGGAATCCCAGAATGGTTTTGGGGGAAGGGACCTTAAAGCTCATCCCATTCCATGGGCAGCGACACCTCCCACTGTCCCAGGCTGTTCCCAGCCCCAGTGTCCAGCCTGGCCTTGGACACTGCCAGGGATCCAGGGGCGGCCACAGCTGCTCTGGGCAGCTCCTTCCTCCACCCCAGCCGCCAACCAGATGCTGCTCCGAGGGCGATTTGCAGGATTTTTACATAAATTCTCATCGCTCTGAGCTCAGGGATCCTGGAGAGCCCCTCCACGGGGCCCAGCGGGCGGTGGGCGCCCGTCGCTTCTCCAGGGATGGATCCGTGCCGTACAAACACCGCCCAAAGGTGTGTCTCCAGAGCGCTTTTGGGATGCCTGAAACCCCCCGGGGGAGGCGGCGGGACCGGGACCGGGACCGGGACCGCGCGGCCCCTCAGGGGACCTGACCCGCGCACCCGCCCGCCGGGGCCCCTCAGCGGGGCCGGGGCATGCGCAGAGCCCCCGACTCGCTCCCGCCTTTCTCCTCTCCCTCTCCCTCATTCCTTCCCCCTCCGTCCCTCCCTGTCTCCATCCGGGTCACCGGCCCCCCTCACACACCCCCTCAGCTCCCGGAGGAGGCACGGCGAGGGGGGGGGACGCGCGCGCAGGCGCGTTCCCGCCGCCGCCCCGCCCCGGGACCCGCGGGCGCTGCGCGCTCCCGCTGCCTCTCACGGACACCCGCGGGCAGTGCGCGCCCCCGCCGCCGCTCACGCAGAGCCGTCCGCAGGTGAGGAGAGACGCGGCCGCAGCGGAGCCGTCCCCCGGGCCGGGCCGTGCCGCGGGTGAGGGCGGGGAAGTTGTTTTCTTTCTCCTTCAGGGCGGAGATGGAGGGTTTGGGGTTTTAAATTTCAGAATATTCGCAGTCAGCGCTCCGGCCCCCGCCCGGGTTTGTCCCGCCGGGCACTGACTGCGGGCGGGGGTGACTCAGGGCAGCTCCGTTGGGTCTGCGGGATCCAGCCCGAGGGTTTGGAACCGTGGAGTGGTTTGGATGGGAAGGGACCTTAAAGCTCATCCCATTCCCCGCCCTGCCACGGGCAGGGACACCTTCCACTGTCCCAGTGGCCTTGGACACTTGCAGGGATCCAGGGGCAGCCGCAGCTGCTCTGGGCACCCTGTGCCAGGGCCTGCCCACCCTCACAGAAAGGATTTTTTCCTGTGAGCTCCCTGTCAGAGCAGATTTAACCATTCCTGTGGAAATTGCCACGCCGTTTCCAGTCCTGATGTTCCTGAAGCGATGGGATGTGACTGTGAATGAGCTGCTGGTCCAGAGGATGTCAAGGAAAACTCCCCGGTGCTGCCTGTGCCCGTGAAGAACTACAACTCCCCATGGCAGAAGCTGCTTTGCTTTAATTTCAGATGATTTTTAACCTTCTATGAAGTTGGGGATTTTGTTTATAAGTGATTCCCTGTCAGCTGCTATTGGAATGATAAGCAGGTGTTAACGCTCAGAAGAAAGGACTTAGTGAAAGGTCTGATCCCAGTGGCTTTAGTTCTTGGGATCCTTTTACATCGTGCTGGGTAAGGCTGTTTAATCTGAAACCTAAGAGGGAGCAAGTGATCCAGTAGTTTGCTAACAAGTATTGCAATGAAATTACTTATAATTGAATTTATTGCTGTTAGTACTGTGGTAAGAATAAGCACTCTGTGCTGAGCTGTCACACCTGGGTTTGGTTTATGTCACTGCTGCTCTTTGTTTTGCAGTGTGAGGCTCAGACAGCCTCAGCTTGACCAAATTTCAAGTTGCTCTGTGTTCCTCACTGCATGTTTGATTCACTATTCACTGAAGTATTTGAGTTTACTTTCCAAACTCTGCCAGTGTTGCTCTCTCCTTGTTTGAGGTCTCCCCATCCTTTGGTCTGCCAGAAAAGCAGGTGTTGAGAGCATGTTTGTGGGTTGGGTGGTTTGATCCCTCAGGAATGTGGGATCAAAACCAGGACAAGGCTGGAATGTTGCTCTCAATCCACCACAGCTTGGCTGGATGTGGGTGGCTGTCCTGGTGCTGTTTAGATGAGTCCAGATCTCCTCAGAGCCAGATGGTGCCTTTTGTTTTTACCATTTTGGCGCATTTTTGTTCCTTTTCTCTTCCCTCCTTGCATGAATCAGCAAGCACAAGAAATGAGGTTTCCACTGGCTCCCTGTTTTCTAAAATTTCCATCCTTCCTGCCATGCTGGGCAGCAGAATTTAGATCCCCACGTGTGTGCACGGGTTTGAGATGGTTTGGCTGAAGGTCTGACTGGGGCAGTTGCTGTTCATTAACCCAGTTAATCCCCCCTCATTAGAAAAATATTCAAATGAGATCATTGCCAATGAAACACAATGTATTTGCTTACCTTTTTTTAGTGTTGTGTCACAAATTATCACTTTTTCCAAATCCAGATCTGGTGCAGTTACATGTTTTTCTCTCACTTGCACTACATCCCACAGCAGTGTGATAACCTCAAGAGTTTTGCAGGGATGGGTGGCAGAAGGTGCACTCCAGTAAAATCTTTTTTATTGTATAAAAAGTACTCTCCCTGATGTTTTTTATTTAGTCTCTTGCTGCTTTTCTTTTCTTTTTTTTTCTTCTTCGATGTGTTTACTCCTCCTCTCTGTAGATACTCTTACGTATGGGAAAGCCGTAGGAAAAGGAGATTTCCTCACATCAGGAGATTTTAGATTTTGGTTGGCTCAGAGAGGCTTTGGAGAGATGATTTAACTTTGTCCATGTGCTCCCATTGATGAAATAAAGTTATTTTTTCAGATACATGTGGTGCTACTGATTTGTGGGAGCCAGAACAAATTGATGTTGATTCCTGTTCTTTTTGGTGACATTTTTTGCCTTTAACAGTGGGAGCAGGAAGATGTGGTATCCTCACAGTTTGTTTCTGGGTTTTCTTTGGCTGGCAGGGCCCTGTTGGAAGCTGGCACCTGAGCAGGAGCTGCTGGGGGGGAAGGATGCTCAGGGATTCCATGAAGTCCTGGAGCGACAGCCAGTCAGACCTGTACAGCAGCGACCAGGAGGAGGAGGAGCAGATGATTTTTGGAGAAAATGAAGATGATTTGGAAGAGATGATGGATTTAAGTGACTTGCCTACCTCACTCTTTGCTTGCAGTGTTCATGAGGCTGTGTTCGAGGTACAGGAGGAGAAGGTAAGGGGGGAAAGAGTGTGAGGTGTTCTCAGTGTGGATGCAGCTATTGAACGTTTTTGTCTGGATTTTCAGTGTATTAATGCATATTGAGGGGAAAAACCCAACCCAGAGTATTTTCCTGATAGCTGAGAGCAGTTACCAAAAGGCAGATAATACCACACTTCTCTGGCCTTAGAAACTTAATAGATAATAATGCTGCTCCCATGGAAAGCTCTTCTGATTATTATTTTTTTTCCCTTTATCCAAACATCATGGCACAACATCCAAGGGCAGATTTAAATAAAATCTGATTTTAAAAATTATTAATTTAAAAATTATTAATTAAATTATTCAATTGATAAAATCAACTTTATCTTGGGGCCACGTAGGGCCATTTGCCTGCTTTTGTTTTGTACTTCAAAAGTGGTTATTGAGGGAGTTTATGTACTTTTTCTGTGAGAAGAAACTGAGTCTCTTCTTTGTGATGTTTCTTAATGTTTTGTAAATGTTCTATTTCAAGCAAGGATCCTGCTAAAAGAGCAAGGTAAATTTGCAGGATGTGTGTTCTGACATGAACACATTGAAAGTGGCTCATGAAGACCTTGTAATAAAGTAAATTTTCTCTGGCCTGTTAGCATTTTATCCAGTCAAATCTTAATTCCTTTTGCTTCCAAGAGCATCAGGAATAACGAGTTCCATTACATGAAAGAATTCCCACACTGTCCTTGCATCCCACGTGTGTCGAGGGAGATGCAGCAGCTTTTTGGCTTTAACTCATTAAAGAATTTGGCCTTTCACATTGCAGCTGAAAGTGTTTTATCCAGTTTAGTTCAAACAGCAGAATGTGAGAAATCCAGACAGGGTAAAAGTACATCTTGTTTCATTCTCAGATATTCCCCTTTGTGAGGGGGCTGGCAGGACTGGAACATCCTCACCCTTCTCAGTTGCAGGGTTGAACCACTCAGTTGCAATTCTGTGTTTGTCAGGTACAAAATTTGCCCTTTGTGCAGCAGGAAGAGGTTTTGTGATTTAATAAAGACCCTGATGTTGTTGATGGGTTGGAGAGAATGCTGCAGGAAAACATTACTTTTGTTAAAGCAAACATGGGCATCATCTGAAGAGTTTCTTCAGTGCTGTTTAAACTGAACCTGTCATTGTTTTTATAATGAGGGAAGGCATCACCAGGATTTTTGGGAGAGATCTGTTGGAGTCAGACAAATTAACTGTGGTCACTGGAAAGAGTTTTTAATAGAAGATACCTTTTCTGCCTATTTGCTGATCTAGATCTCTAATTAAACAAAATATTACCAGAATTTAGTAAATAAAACTGCAAAGAGATTTCTTGCAGACTCCTCATCCAGTGATTTAAATCTGACTTTTTACAGTGGACGAAAATCTACACCAGGAGATTTCCTACTGCATTTACACATGGGAAAAAAAAAATCTGTAAATGAGGTCTCTTGTGGATCAGAGAGCTGGTAAATTAATTGAATTTCATAATTGAAGATTATTAATTGGATTTCATAACCATGAAATTGATTTTCATGACAATGCAGTTACCAATCTTTAAAGAACTTGAGGATAAGATTCCATGTTCAATAAACCATGGATTTTTTTTAAATTTTTTATTTTTGTGAGTGTTTACTTTGGAAGAGACAAAAATCTTGTATTAATACTCTTACTCATGCTGAGAATTTTGACATTTTCCTTACACAATTAGTACTTTGGTTTATCTAATACAAAAATTACCTGGTTTGCAGAGTGTTTTTGGAGATCATCGATGAAAATTGTGTGCAAGTACCAGTATTTTTGGAGACCTGCACCTCTGAGCAGCTCTCACTAGGTGGCACTTCGTGTATTCTGAATTTTTTGGGCTCATTCACATCCGTTTGCTCCTGGAATTCAGACTTAACCAGTGAGACAAAGCTGTGCTGCCCTGAGGGTGGATTTACAAGTAGGGAGGGAGGTGTGGAATGTGCAGGTTGAGGCGATTCAGAAAATGGATGGGATTTGGGAGAGGAGAGTGAAAGGAAAGTGTCTTTTCACTGAGTGAGAATGTTCATTCTGCATCTGGAGAATGTCTGTGCTTCTCCCCAGGAAAGGTTTGAAGCACTTTTCACAGTCTACGATGAGCAGGTGACATTCCAGCTGTTCAAAAGCTTCAGGAGGGTGAGGATAAACTTCAGCAACCCCGAGGCAGCAGCACGAGCACGGATAGAGCTGCACGAGACAGAGTTCAGCGGGAAAAAGCTGAAGCTTTACTTTGCACAGGTACAGTGGAACACAGAGATCTTGTACCTCTGTCCCTGTTTACTTTATCCCTCATTTGCCCGGGAGCTTCATTTGGGATAAACGTCTGAAATCACCTCAACCTCGTTGTTCTACACTGAGCTGTGTCAAAATTCTAGGGTAAAGTTCTGCTTTTCAGCTTGAGCTGAGATTGGTTGGGACAGTGTCTGTGCAGTGACCAAAACACCTTCCCCCAGACACACAGAGGGGCTGAAACAAAGTAAGTGGGTCCCAAATTCTCTTTGTAAGAGGTGCTTTGTTCCTGTTGGGTTGGCACAGGTCCCTGCACAGGCTGAGTTCTGAGCTGCAGCAGTTCCATGAGGTGTTGTACCAAGAGCTGAACTCGGTTTGTTTTTAAAGCTAGGCTGAATTAAGTGCAGAGAATGGGTGTGCATTAGTGGGGAAATAAACTAAATGAAGAGGGAATTAATATTTGTCATCTCTGTCTCCTGGCTTTGCCTGCAGGTGCAGGTATCCAGTGAAATAGGGGACAAGTCCTACCTCCTTCCTCCACAACCTGTGAAACAGTTCCTGATTTCCCCCCCTGCTTCTCCCCCAGTGGGGTGGAAACAGAGTGAAGATGCAACTCCTCTGATCAATTATGACCTGCTCTGTGCTGTCTCCAAGCTGGGGCCAGGTAGGGACATTTACCTGCTTTTGTACTTGCCTTCAAAAGTGGTTATTGAGGGAGTTCATCTACTTGTCTTTCTCTGTGAGAAGAAACTGAGTCTCTTCTTTGTGGTGTTTCTTACTTGAATGAAGTGATCCATCCATCACGTTTTTCCCTTAATTAGTTTGTTGATTGAAAGTGTAGCACAGAACTGGACTGTGAGGGAGGCTCCATCACACCCACATACTGAATTTTGTCAGAGCCTCAGGACTAAGGAACAAACAAGTCAGAGCATTGAGAAGTTCAGCCTCTTGCAGATGAGCAGCTCCAGCTATTAAGGATGTCTGGATGCCAATATGGACATTTTGTGTTTGATCATTAACTTCTTTCCAAGCCTTCCTGGGAAACGTGGTGTTTACTTTCTGTGAAAAGCAGGAAATGGGGAGGCTTGATGTGCTGAAATGCTTTTGTAGCTTTTAATTTACAAATGTTGAGGAATGTACAGCACAAATGATGTCACTTCGAAATGTGTTTGCTGCTTGTGTTCTGATGTCTTCCTGGGAGTTTTTTACATCTCTCCCTTCCTCTAAGTGTCAGTTAAAAGATTGATTGTATTCAAAGTGCACTGTAACTGCTACAGGGACTGTTTTAAGGCATTTCAGAGGTTTGGTGAAGACTGGAGGTTGAGCACATCAAAGATGGGATGGGAATTAATGATTATTTGGTTGTGTTGTTGAAGTTCTTAAGGGGTTTTTGAGATAAATGCTTTTCCTTGGGGGTGTTTTTAATCTGCCTCTTCCCGGCTGCTCTCAGGGGAGAAGTACGAGCTGCACGCAGGGACAGACTCCACCCCCAGCGTGGTTGTGCACGTGTGTGAGAGTGAGACGGAGGAGGAGGAGGAGATCAAGAACCCCAAACAGAAGATCCTGCAGACGAGGCGCCCAGACCCACCCCCCACCATCCTGAGTGACTCCAAAGCCTTCGAGTGTGCCCTGGAGGTGGGGGGCACAATGCCCTGTTAGAGCTGAGCTGCTCCAGGTGGTACCAACACCAGGCACCCGATGAGTCCATGTGTTGCTGTCTGTGCTGCTGCTATAGGTCACAACAGATCTGACTTGTTGTCTCTCATGTTCAAGATTTTGGATGCCAATGCTCTGAAAAGCACTTTAATTTTAGGGACTAGTTCCCCCTGAGTGTAGCAAATCCACCTGACTTGAAATAGTGACAATTAGGGAGTCTGGCTGTGTTTCAGTTTTTTAAGATGTCGCCCTTTCCTCTCTGTTGTACAGTGTGATGTTCCAAGTGCTGAAATAATCTCTTCCTGTCACAAGTGGGTTCCAGCAAGTTCCTTGTACAGCAGTTAAAAGCTGATCTGTCCAACAGCTTCCAGTTTATCTAGTGTTAAACACAAGTGAAATGCACTCTTTATGCTCCAATTCCTTGCCAGCTGAGGTGAAGGTTAACCTTTGCTTTTCTCAGAAACACCAAGTGTGTGTTTGTAGTTTGACATGAGGCACAAATACATGGAGAAACTAAATTCAGGGGCTTTGGTGACTACAGGGAGGAGAACACCAGAGGAAGAACCTCAGAGTCTGTCACCAACACTGCTGCACTGGTATCTGTGGTGGTGCAGACACCTAATTAGGAGTTAATTACAGTAGTAGAGTGAAATATGGATCTGGCTGTCGAGTGTGTTGTGTCTGATCCTCTCTGATGATCTGGGGATGTTTATTCCTCTGGCCTCCACATCTGAATAAATCCAGTGACTGTTAGGTCCTGGCAGGAGCTAAAACATCCAAGGGTTAATTGTAAACTTCTCCAGTCTGTTTTGTATTTTCAAAGACAATCAGTTGCCTGGCTTAGCCAGTTTTTATGCAGTTTCAGCCCTTGTTTGCTGTTTTTCGTGAAGACTTTTTCTGTGTGGCCTCCTGTGTGTCTGACAGAGCATCTGCTGCTTCTGAGACCAGGATGCATCTTTTAGATTACAGATCTTTGATTTTGTGATCTTGTGTTAAGTGTTTTAGTAGGAGGAAAATATGCCTTGGTATAACAACACCTGCTCCTGTGCTTTTATGCTATTTTATAGCCAAACTTTTTTAGTCTAGACAGATTCTTCTTTTTTTCTATTTAAAAAGATACAATGATTTGTGAACAAACCAGGCTGCTGATGTTCCTGTGTAGAAATCATTCCAAAATTCAGATTTTTCAGGTTCATTTCAGTGTGTTTCAGTTGTACATGACGTGCTTCTTGAACTTCCAGAAGTGTTTTCACTTGACTGACAGCAGGGGGAAAAGGAATGGGCAGGGATTCTCATGAATGTGGAGGTTTTCAACTCGATGTTGTGCCAGCTCAGGATCCCTCCTGCCACCAGCTTCAAAGTGGGATCCTGCAGGCAGGTCCTTGCTCCAGAGGCAGGAATAGGAACAGGACTGAGTAAAAAGGTAGGGAAATGGGGTTTGTCCATCTTGCCTCCACAGGTGCAGTATTTATGTATCTCTTCAGGTATTGAAATGACTCCAAGTCCAGCTTCACTGTCTCACTGTTCATGGAATTAAAGGTAAAAAACCCAGCAAAAACCTGTGTTATCCAGCAGGCTTGTGGATTTTTGAAATTCCAGAAGTCCAGTTTGGATTCTTTGTTGTGTTTCTATTTTTTAAATTATTTCATTTCTACCCCAGTGTAGAAGTTGCTGTAAGTAGGAGTAAGTGGAAAACCTTCAGAAACAGTTTTATAAGGAGAATCAAGTGTGATGTTGTGGATGTGTAAATGTGTAAAATGTGGAACAACATTCCAGCACTTTCCATTGTGTAAAGACACTTCAAATAAAACAATGCAGTGCCATTCACACTTGGAATTTTAACTCTGTTCCATGTTGGACCAAGGTGGATATGTGGGATTTTTAATGGTGGTGTCTGCTTGAATGCTCCTGGTGGCAGATAGGACAGGAGACTCCATGTGCCTCGGAGCTGGGGGGTGGCAGGGACCCACAGGAGGGATTTGGGAGCTTGGATCCTTACAGGGACCGCTCTGGGTGGGAAGGAGAAGCCAAACAGAGGCTTCAAAGCTTTACTGAAGCCATTGATCAGTATCAGAAGTGATTCTGCTCCACTCCAGGGTGACAGCCTGCCTTGGACAATGAAGCTCAAGTTTGCTTCATTCCCTCCATGCCATGATTCAGTAACCCTCATCAGAACCTGTTTCTCCTAATCACTGACCTGCTGTTAAGGGCTATTTTTAGCAGCAAGCTTGCACAGAGGCACCAACTCAGCTCTTTCTGAGCTTGCACTTTGTATAAATAAATACCCCAAATTCCTTTAAAATGTTCTCCTTGAGAAGCAGCTGAAACTTGTGGTGTTTCTTTGTGTTCTGGAGCTATGGGAGTACTTTGGGTTTGTTTTATAATAGCTGAGAACCTGTGATTGCAGCTCATCATTCTGAACTGCTTCCCCTGGAAAGACCCTGTGCATAAAATCCCAATTGCTTCATTTATTCCCTGAAAGGTTTCATTTCCATTTTTGCCTGGGTTTGGATCAGGGATATTTTTTAGCCCAGAACAGAAGGTTGGTCTGTGAATCTTACTGGGTTTTGTTTATTTGCACCACTCTCAGTGTAGAACTTGCTAGGAGAGATTGCTGGTGTGGATAGAGACCCCAGCCAAGCCTCATCCCCTTGGAGAAAACAGAGCAAGATAAAAGACTTGTCCTGTAGGTATTGACCCTGAGATGAGGGTGAGTGTGACACAGGGCTGTCCCTGCCATCACTCACAGCTCCAGGGAGGTGTCACAGGGTCTGATTGTCTCTGTAAAACAAGAGCAGAGCCTAGAAAGTAGAAATCACAGTGTTTTAGGTGTTACCTAACGTGTTAAAATCCTGCTCTGAACCAGGACTGTAACACTTTGACATGTTCAGGCATGTAGAGGGAATGTTTGATTCCCCTGGTGAAGGGAACATATTCCAGCCACCAGCAGTACCGGGGTGAGGCAGTGGGAAAGGCATTCTGGCAGTCTGGTTTGCTCTTACATAAAACAAAAATAACCAATTCAGTGTCCTCTGTGGCTCTGTGTTGGGATCACAGGCACAGGAGCAGGGATTGGGAGAGCAGCCAGGCTGAGCTGTGGCCTCCTGCTGGGACAGGTCACCTCAGCTCCCTTCATCCCTCCCAGGGATGTCTGGTAATGATTTCTGAGGGTGTGGGTGTGTGGAGATCACCAAGGGCCTGATTTCACAATACAGTTCCAAACTCAATAATAATTTCTAGTTGGTCTTGATATCTGCTGTGATATCTGTTCTCTTTTTGTTCTCACTGAGACACTCCAGGCTCTGCTCTGCCCTGCCAGGTGCAGGCAAACTGCAGATTACCCAGCAGAGCTGTGAGCTGAGCTGGTGTTCCAGGAGGAGTCAAAACCTGCTCCATGATAAATTCAGTGAGACTTCACACCTTGTAAGGCTGTGTCACTTCTTAGGAGTTGCTAAGGTTGTAGTGAGCCTGGAGTTAATTCAGAGTTACGTTTTGTCCTTTGATGTTCATTGACTTCATCAGGATTGTTCTGGAGCATCCCAGAGTCTCCTCTGGTCCTCTTTCGATGGGATAAGCTCAGGGTTGGTGACTGTAACTGATGTTGGCAGCAGAGCTTTACAGTAACAGTGTATAAACATTTGTCTGTACATGATACAAATGCATCTGTACATTTAACAGTGTATAAACCTGGTGTGTGGCTCTAGCTCATAGTAAAGGCTACAAATTTAGGACCTGGTGAGGGACAAACCCTTAGGAAAGTCCCACCCTCCCTCTCTACTGTCAGAGAGGCTTTGAGAACTCAAATTTGCTTTTACTTGGGCTGCCCAACACTCAAAGGGGTTGGTGCCTCCCTTCCTGTACTACTTAAATTGAGTTATTAATTATTTTTATTAATTTACATTAATACCTCTTCCAAGTTATGGTTGCTCACTGTTGAAAGAAGCCCCTTCTGCTCTCCAGAGATACAGCCCAGGGAAGGTTTGTGGCTGGAAAACCACTCCTGTTCCCGGGAGAGTCTCGTGTTCTTGCTTGTTTATGCAGGATGGGGCAGTCATTGTAAGGAAACCAACCATGAAGTGAAATTTATTCCCTTGAAAAGATGATTGGTGAGTAATCCCTGTGGGATTTCAGTCTGAGGTTTTAAGGAGCTGCACGGGGCTTCAGTGGGATTGAGCTGGAAGTGACTAATGTGGGTGTTCGTAGCTGTACAAAAAATTTACTAGATAATTGGATCTGGAAACCCTGGCTTCTGGTGAAAAAGCCTCTGTGGTTGTGTTCTGTGGTTCAGCGTAGAAACCAGTCCATGGTGGACACCAAACTGAGGCATGACCTGGGTTAGGGGCACAAATGTTCCTGGAGGAGGAAAGTGAGAGCTGCAAGGTGATGAAACACCTCATTTGTCATCCAAACTGTACTCTGGTCTTCCCAAGAAATCCACTGCAAATGTTTATGGACCATCAGGATCCCCCTGTTGCTGCCTTCCACATGGAGGCAGGATTCTGTAAGGAGCAGGTTTATCCATGTTTCAGGTTGCTTTATAAGGGAGCTGGGTGATGCGGCTCTGGCTGCAGCTGGGGCAGCTGAAATGGATGATGGGGAGAAACATCTCCTGCACAGCAGCTCAGCAACCCTAAACCTCGAATGGAGCCTGGACTGAGGGCTGTGGCTTGTTCCTGTGGTTTTCTGGGAGGTCTAGGCAGGGGACAGATGGCTTTTATAAGTATGATTTCCACAGGAAAAATCCGGACAGGCACTGTGGTCACCGTTCTCGCCACTCATTGGTGGGAAATGCAGGTCAAAGGCGAGGATTCCTTTCCAGTTTGATCCTTTTGATTCCACTGACGAGTGGACAAAACCACTTGTTCCGTCTTTGGGCTGGATGTGCTTGGGCTCCTTCTCCCAAAGTGCCTGGGAGACCTTTGGGCATCGAAGAGCCGCAGAAACCGGGCTGTTCCCAAAGCTTGGGAGCTCTCGCTGTGAGACGGGGGTGGGGGTCCAATCCCAGACTCCTCCATCCCCCTCAGCCGCTGCCCGGCGGGCCCAGGGGCACCCGCAGCCCCGCACGGGCCCGGGGAGGCGGCGCCGGGGGCCGGGCCGGGCGGCCCCGGGGAGGCACCTGCGGCGGCGGGGCTGTGCCGGGGCTCCGGCCGTACCGGCACCGGGCTCCCCGCGGCAGCAGCGGGGCTGGGCTGGGCTGAGCTCGGCAGCTCCGGGCTGGGGAAGGGGCGGGAGCGGCGGCGGGGGCCGAATCCCGCAGCCCCGGCGGCCGGAGGGAGCCGGGAGCCGCCGCGGCAGCGCCGGAGCCCCGAGCCCGCAGCATCCTCCGTGAGTAGCCCCGGCGGCAGCGCCGGCTGAGGGTCGGGTGTAGGAACCGCTCTTGAACGGGGATGATTGTAACCTTTCTGCTCTAAAGCTCTGTTACTTTCTGCCGCCGGTGCGAGCGGTGGTTGCAGCGCGGGTACTCCGGGTTTGTGTGCAAGGCACTGTGGATGGACCACGGGAAACGCGAGTTCTTTATCGGTACCTCTAAACCAGAAAGAAATAGAAAGCAGATGCTCTTCTGTTCCACTGGTGCTTGAGCCGTTGTTCCATTAATTGGGAGCCTTTAAGGGACTGGGACTGGGACTGGGACTGGTCCGGCGCGTTGTTTCCTCCCCGCAGAGAGAAGCCTGCGCGGCTGTTGAAAGCTCATTCCCTCGCCGGCGGTGTCCTTTCATCACTGGGGACGCTGAATCTCTTGTCCTGACTTATTCAACCCCATTAGTATAAATAGGGGTTTGGTGGTGGTTATTTGTTTGTGGTTTTGGGTTTTTTTTGTTGTTGTTGTATACTCTTTTTTTCCCCAATCTGCTCAGCAGCGTGCTGGAAAGAACTGGCAGAGTAATATTTAACAGGAAAAGAACTCAAAAGCTCAGAGCATTGTGTTACAGTTCACTGAGTGTCTCCAGCATAGAACAAAACTACACTGCTTGCATTATTTGGGAACACGCTGGAGCTGCTGACAGGTTTGAATGGTGATTTCTGGTTTTTCCTGGTAATTAATGTATTTAATGCCCCAGGAAGTCCTTGCTAAAGGAAGCGTAGCTTTTTGTAAACAGCTTTCACTGATGGGATGCATTGTGCTGGGTGGGCAGGAGGGGGTGATTTAGCGATTACAAACCAGGACACAAAGGCAGAGCAGTGACCAGTGACTTCAGGGCCTGACAGATTTATTGTCCCTCTCTGGGTGCCAGGCTGGGGCACTGAGGGTTTGCCAAGGGCTTGAGTGGTTCTGATGGAGAACAGGCTGCAAGTGTGAGGTATCAGCTGCCTGTGTGTGTGTCTGCAGGGATCTCTGCACGGGGGAAGGCGCCTCATTGATTCAACAAGTTGGTATAGACCAGAAATCCTGGGACTGCCTTTGTGCTGCTGTGTGCAAAGTGACAGGAGCTGCATTTCTGTGTTGATTCTTTGTATTGTGTACAGAATTCTTTACAGACAGAATCACAGAGCAGTTTGGGTTTGAAAGGACCTTAAAGCCCATCTCACCTCACCCCCTGCCATAGGCAGGGACACCTTCCACTATCCCAGGCTGCTCCAAGCCCCATCCAACCTCGCCTTGGACACTTGCAGGGATGGGGCAGCCACAGCTGCTCAGGGCACCCTGTGCCAGGGCCTGTCCACCCTCACATAAAGGATTCTCTATTTTTTTAATACAGAAAAACCTGAAGGATATGAAACTCGCAGAGGTTCTTACAATAGGATTGGGATTTGCATTTTCCTGGTAGATGAACAGCTTCAGTTGCAGGAGATCCAGGCCAGGATCTGGGAGCACATTGTCCCACAGGCTGAGCAGCCGGCCCAGGACAACATGCCAAAGCTCCCAAGCAAAGCTGGCAGCAGACTTGGCTGCCTTTTTGGCAGGAATTCATGGAGGTTTCCTGTCCAGCCCTGCTCCTATCTGCTCACTGCTACTGCAAGTGTGACTTTTATTAGTCACACTCAATTCTTCTTCTCACTTCACAGGGAATCAGTCAGGATTTAATGCACAAAGGAGCTGCTGAACTCTTGAGTGATCTCAGATAAATCTCTCGGGGTAAATCCATCAATCCTGAACACCCTGTGGGAGGCTGGTGTCTGCCAGAGCAGCTCTGCCCCCCTGGGGGACATCCCACACCCTGGGTTCTCATGCCCTGGTGCCAAGCAGGGACCAGCACGGCTGAAGGGTGCCTGTGTCAGGAGGGGCTTGGTCAGGGCCAGCACATGAGCCCTGACCTGGCCCATTGTTGGGCATGTGGGAGAGGAGAAGAATGTGGTGGGGATGACTGTGCTGCTTTATTGAGAGGCACAGAAACCAGGAAATGCAGCCAAAACCTATAGCCCTCATTAGGCCTCATGCAGGGAGGGATGATCCGAGGCAGGAATGGAGATCACAGAGGAGGGAAGCGAGAAAAAAGCTGCAGGGATGTCTGAGTCATCCACTTTGCCACTGACACACAGAACTTGGTGTTTTCACAACCACCTCCACAGAGCAACAAACTGATTGCAGAGGCCTTGGAGTGTCAGCTGCTCAGGGTGGGGGTCCCTGTGCCCAGCTCTGGGTTGATGGTGCAGTTGCTCCAAGTGGGAAGGGGCACGGGGAAGGAGCTCTGCCTTGATCAGAGCCCCTTCCCTGGATGGAGCAGGCCCTGGAGCAAACACACCCCTGGACTGATCCTGTGTAACACCAGCACTCGAACACCCAGCAGTGGCCTTGCTGAGAAGGTGCTTTTGGGTGGGATTTGGCCGTGCTCAGGCTGAGGAGGGGGAAGGAGCCCATGGATGGGGCTGCCCATCCTCTGTCCCCATCCAAAGCATTCCGTACTTCTGCAGGAACCCAAATTCCTTGGAAAGGCAAAGTTTCCTATTTATATCAATCTGTAATGGAGGCATCAAAAGGCTTGACCCTGATGAATCTGTCCTTAGGAAGGAAAATGAGCACTCCTCGGGTTCTCATGCTGGGGTTTGTGCTGATCCACGTGGAGAGCAGGAAAAACAGCTGGGAATGTGAGCTCCAGACTCAGTCCTAACCCCCTCTCTCCTGCTGTGGAGCATTTATGGGTTGTGCCTGGACTGAAGCAGACGATAGCAAACCCAGGTGAGAGAGGATTTCTACAGCACTGCAATCTCCTGACTGCTCCAGCCCTTTGGTAAATGACCAAAGATCCAGGGAGGTGCAGGGCCTGGAAATCATTTCTGCAAAGACATTGCTGAGTCTGCTGTGGGTTTTTTTAACTCCTCTAACAATGTGAAAAGCTGCAGGGAGTTTCCCAAAGCAGTGACAGGGCTTTTTCTGGATCATTACGTGCTCAAAACAGGGTTGGCTTTCTGCTGCAGGAACAGAAGCAGAACATTCTCACAGACAAGCTGCTTTTCTGGGGTTTATTTGTTCAGATCCATTGAATTTGTCACCAACACAGACTCTTCTGGGACTTCTTGGAATGGCAGAGACAAACTGCTGGCTGTGTGATTTGAGGGGAATGTGGCACAACACCCCTGATCCCTGCCAGGCTCCGTTCATTTTCTTGCTTTCCCCTTGAGTGCACACCTTGATGGCTTCTAAAATCTGTCACCTTGCGTCTCATTGACCATCCCCCATGAGCCACTCCTGCCTTGGGATCCGTACAGGTGCTTGAGGCATTTTGCTTCTTTCTGAATCAATTCTTTTTCTGGGTAATATTTAACTGCTGATTACCCAGCCCTCCCTCCCAGGAACACGCCAGGACATCACCAGTGAGCAGTGGGTAAAGCCACCTCATTCCAAGCAAAAAATCTGGATTGTGTCATGGGTTTGGGCTCCAGTGTCATGGGTTTGGGCTCCTGCAATGCTTTGCACCTGCTCTAACAGCCATCACTTTTATGTGAGTGCATTTGGATTTGGATTTTCTTTCCCTATCGCTGTGGTGACTCTTGGAGCCCGCCAGGTGCAGTTTTCCTTCCCAAATCCCGGGTTAATTGTGCTGCCAGGCATTGGTGGGAGCTGTTGCTCAGAGATATGGTCCTGTGAAACTCTGTGCATGGAATGGTCTTCCAGCTCCTGCTGAGTCCAGACGAGCTGGGAATTCCTGGAAGTGTCCAAGTCCAGGTCTTGGACAGCACTTCAGGAACTCGACAATTCATGGGCTCAGTCTGTGTCATTTTCCTTGAAGTCTTGAGACACAGTTCAGTGCTGTTGGAAATGAATCTTTTCTCCAAAAAAAAAAAAAAAAGACCAAGTTGCACCTTTTCCTCTTTGTTATAACAAGGTGGGTCCTGTGAGAGTTTTTATTTGCCAGCTCTTGGTTACACCACTCAGAGTTGGTTAATTCACTGTCCGTGTGTACAGTCGTAAGTTAAAAAAGTAGAATAAGACCTTTCTAATAATCATCCAAAAAAAGCTGCCAACAAAAGAAAACCTCTAGCATTCCTTCCAGGAATAAGCTGCAAAATTGTTCCCAGCTCTCTCTTGATACCTGACATATCATCTGTGTATTGCATATAAATGGGAATTTTGTTTTAAAGTCTGTTTGAGCAGCGGAAGCTCGGAGCTGCAGAGCTCCAGCAGTGTGGTGATGCTTGGGGGGGGGGGGGGGGTTCCATTTGAAGTTCAAATCCTGGTTCTGTTGGATATTTCACAAGTGTCTAAGCAAGTCTCCTCATCCCAGTGTGCCTTAGATCCTGGCCTGGAACCAGTGGGAAAATACCTCTGGCTTGTTTTGCTTCCATATCCTGCATGGGCAGCCCTACCGTGAAGGGTCTGGAGTGGTTTTAGGATCTGAATGTTGGTGGAGTTCCTGTCGTTCCCATGAATAACTGCATTCACAGAGGGGGAGGAGAAATGTGTGTGGCCCAGAATTCTAAGGCAAAAAAAAAAAGTTAGAATTGGGAAATGTGCAGTTCACAGTCTGGTTTAGACACTGCTCCTGGGTGAGTCAGTGACAAAAGTCCACCAATTTCTTATTTCCAGGCACGGCTTTAGAAATGGGGTGTTCCTTTCTGGGGTCCTGTTGTCACTTCTTGTCACCTGTGGGAGCTGAGGGGTTTTGGCCCCTCTCCCAATCTGAGCCAGACAGGGGCTTTTAATTGGTGCTGCTGCTGCACAGAGCTGCCTGTAGTTTGTGCCACTGTCTCTGTCTTGGCAGGGCAATGAACTGCTTTTAATGTGTGTTTTAACAGCAGCTAAACCTGGGCAGCTCATGCCAGAACCTGAGAAAGTGCTTATGTGAAGGTGCTGCCCTGATGTAGGGACACTCAGGCTCACACAGGGAAGGTTGTTTGCCTCAGGCCACTTTGAACTTGGACTTCTCTTTCCTCCTTCCTCCCCCTTTGGAGCTCCTCAAGGTAAATCCAGGCATGTTCAGGTCTCACTGAAGGACGCCGTGTTTTTATGACTCTCTGAAATCACAGCTTGCCTCAATCTCTGGCGGTGTTCCTGGGGATGCTGCGAAGGTGAGGGCAGGAACAACCCAGCTCCATGCAAACCCCACCTTTTCCTAGGTGAAAGCACCGAATCTGGGTGTCCTCCTAACCAGCACCTGCCTTCCCTGGCAGGGAGCTGCTCTCCAAGTCCAGCTCTCCTGGAAAAGCCCTCAAACAAACCCCTCTGTTCCCTGTGGCCCCTGTGCTGTAATTGCCAGGTGCTGCTGACAGGTGAGCTCTGATCCCCATCTCCTCACAAACAAGCCCAGCCCAGCAGGGCCCCTCAGCTGCAGTCCAGCGGGGCAGGAGCAGCAGGAAGGGTCTCTAAAAGGGGGCACTGCTCCCACTTGCCAGAACAACCTATCCCCTGTATCTGGCAAGGTGTTTGAAATGGAAACGTGCCCAAAGCTGATCTTTACGGAAACATTTCCAGCTTCACAACGTGGGGATGCAAAAATAACCAGCAGTGAGTGAGGGTGAATGAGAGGCTCCGAGAGCCCAGGCAGGTGTGTGTGCACAGGGGGAAGTGCAGCCCTGTGTCATAGACAAAGAATGTCCTGTGATTACTGTATCAAAGTCCACTTCTTCTCCCCTGCTGAATGGCTTTTATCCAGCCCTCTTGATTTTCCAAACGTTCTTCTGAACAGAGTAGGATCCAGGCTGAAAACCAGTAGGTTCCCATGGATCTTGGCTGGGCTTTGCTGGGTCTTTCTTGCAGCAGAGGCTTGGTCAGGTGTAACCTGTTGATTCACGGGGCAGGAACGGAGCTGGGACTCCAGGTGAGAGCAGGACTGGCACCTTCTACCCCAGCTGGAGACACAGACCTTGGACCTCTTGACTTGCTACACAAAGCAGAAAAACCCCAACCTCAGCTTGGTGCACCCAGTTGGATAAATTAATCCTTTCTGTAAACAGGCAGTTTCACTACAACAATAAAAATTCTTTGGGTCCGGGTGAGTCATGCACAAACAGCTCCCCATTCCCAAGGTGGTTTGACCCAGAGGGAAGGTAGGAAGGATGAACATTTCATGGCTTAATATTAAAACATTCTGCCTTATTTATTTGGGATTTTTATTTTGGTAGCCAGAGGAGGAGAAAAAGTCTTCTGTAGGTCTGACTAGTCAGGAGCCACGAGGTGAGAGCTGCGTGGCCTTTTCGGAATTATGCCCACAGTCAGAACATTTGCTCAGCTTTTCCCAGCATGAAGCATCTCCTGAGCTTCTGCTGTCACTGGTACTACCTCCATCCACATGGCAGGATGGGTGGGGAGACAGGAACAGCTGTCCCTGAGCTTTGGTGCCTCCCAGGTTCCTCTGAGGTGTGTGTGAACCATGTGCTGGACAATAGGGCTGGGCAGAGTCTAAACATGAAATATTTCAGCTGATGCTCACATTGCTGAATTAACTTGGCCTTGGCTAAAGAAAAGAATCGTTTACTCACAGGAGAATGACCCAGTTACAGGCTTGGGGCAGAGTTATTTTGGTTTTTAGATTAAAAGACAAAAACCAAACTTTTAACTTGAGGGGATTGAAGTATTTGAAGAGTGGCCCTTGCAGTTCTGATCCTGCATCCCAGCCAGACACCAACCACTTCCCTTCCTGCTGCTTCCTGATCCCTCGTATTCCTCACTGACCTGCTCTGCAGGGTTTTAATTGGTATTAATTTTTATTACCAACTGATTTCCACTGAATTATTTCTGGCTATTGTTTATCTTGTGCTGTGTAAAATTAAAGTTACCGTGCCACACAATATCCCAGTGGAGCACAAGAGTCCAGCCTGGTTGCACCGGGCAGCATCTGAAGTGGGAAACTCAGCTCCATATCAAATGCTGAAGGATAATTTACTTTTCAGTGGGCAGTTGGAGTGTCTCAGCTCCATGGGGCTGGGAGCTGAGCTGGTTCCAGAGGGCTCTTTGAAGTGGTGCTCACACCCCTCTCAGGCTGAAGGAGCCCTTTACCAGCTCGGGTTTCCAGGGACACTTGGAAAACCCTTATAAAATCAGCAAACATCCAGGCTGCTCTTTCCAGATCCACAGTTTTACCTACCAAAACACGGGCATGTTTTCAGCTGTGCCCTTGGAAGTTCATCCACTTCCAATAACAGACCTGAGCTGACACTGGGCTGAACTCACAACCTCCTGTCACAGCCACGTTGCAATATCCCTCTCAGGGGCTGGTGTTTGTCCTGAAACTTTTGGAGCTTCAAGTTGAGGGGTTAAATGTTTTTTCTTCTCCATGTTAGATGAATGAAGCTCCTTTAAATTCTATTTTATAATGGAGTTTTGGAACCTTTCTGTGATGAGTTTATCCCTTCCATCAAGACACTGTGCTGAGTTCTGGGTGCAGAATCCTTCACACTCGTTTGCTCAGTGATCTGAATCTCAACCAGAGGCGATAACCAAAATCCCAAAGCATTTAAAATACATATTTATCCAGAACTTGTCACACCAACAATGCATTGTTGTGTTTATATCTTATTTTAACCTATTAACACTTAACAGGGGATATTTTGAGGCAGATTGCTCAAGATTGTACCAAAATTTCCATTGCAGCAGTTTCTAATTTCCATTCCTTCAGCAGGGCCAGGTTTCTGTCACAATGAAAATATGAAGAACCCCAGTTCAGTGAGCCTGCACTTGGTAGGCTCTGAGCCTTTAGCAGGCAGTTGCCTAATTATCACTGTGAAATTTGGGTTAATATTTTATGAATTCACTCTCCTTTTTCCCCTCTGCAGCCAACTCAAGATGACGACGGCCGTGCCACTGACTAATAACACTCAGCTCTCAATGAATGTGACCACAAAGTCTCAAGAACAAAGTCTCTATCAAAGTAAGGAAAGGAGTGGGGTGGTGGCTTTTTTTTTTTTTTTTAAGTGGACTTTGAACTTATCAAACTTCAAACACTACAGTGACAGCTTTGTAAATATGGCTTTTTTCCCTTCCTGCTTCTCTCCCAGGTTCTGGAGCAATAGTTGCTGCCATCGTGGTGGGGGTGATTATTATTTTTACAGTGGTTCTGCTCATCCTGAAAACATACAACAGGTACATGGCCAAGTCCTGTAGTCACCAAGTCAAACCAGGATGAACCAAAGTCCCTGCTCTCAGCTAATGGAGCACTTCAGGGTTTGTTGCTGAGAATTTCCAGGAGTGCTGATTGCAGTGTCCTGAATCTCACAGTCAGTGCTCTGTGATTGGATCATTAGGAAGCACAAAGAGCTCCTTGATGGAAGCTGCTTGGTGGGAGCTCTTTTTAGGGATCCCTGGTGATGTAGGGAAGGTCTGAGTGTGCAGCAAGGCTGCCAGAGGGGCAGCTTGATTTCTCACTTCTCAGAGCTCACGTGCTCTGGGAGGACTTTTGGTATCTTTGGGATGAAATCCTGGCTTGGTTTGAGTAACTGGGTTGTGTGGGAATCTCCCCAAAACTTACCCTGGGAGAGGAGAGACCACCCCAGGTGCCAGCCCTGGTGCCAATTCCCCTTTTACCTTTGCCAGGCGCATGCGAGTGCGGCGGGAGCTGGAACCCAAAGCCTCCAAGCTGGCAGTGCCACCTCCCCTGGGGCACAACAGCCACAGCCTGGCCCAGCAGCCCACGGTGACCTTCATCCCTGTGGACATCCACATGCACAGCAGGTAACCGGGAACGCTCGTCCTCCCTGCCAGAGAAGGGATGGAATTGTTACCCATGGACCTGGGATTCCTCAGCAGAGCTGCACTGGGAACGGCAACAAGCTGCTTTTCTCGCTGTAAATTGATATAAATCCTGGTTTCTCTCTTTGGGAGGAAAAATCAGAGGTCTGGACACTTTTTCTATGACTGAAATAGTAGGTGGAGGTCTAGGAATCATCAGGGACGCAGCAAGGCCTCTTCTGAGTCTGGATAAACCAAGAGGAGAAGATGCCCAGATGTTGTGGAGCTTTTGCTTGCTCAGAGACTTTGAACTCTCTCTCTTCTGCTGATAAACAGGAGGAAAAATGTGGACTCAGGTTGGACCTGAGTTTGTTAGGAGTTACATGGAAGAGGTTTGTGGTTTATTTTATACGTTATGGGTAGCACAGGAGGTATCAAAATTGTATTTATCGTTACTCATATTTCATATTTATAATGCCACATACGTATGGGTTGAGGAAAAAAAATTACCTTTATATTCATGCATTTTTAAACTATTTCTATAAACTCTGTAACTCCCCATTTCCAAAGGATCTCGGTGTCTGAGAGGTTTCACTCTCAAGAATTCAGGTTCATGGCTGGAGCTGTGTTAGAATGCTTTGTCTTACACAAAATCTGGGTTCTTTAACTGAAAAAAAATAAGCATGGAAATAGAAAAAATCAGCTTGGATAGAGCAAGGGAGGCTTCGTGCAGCCCCACTGTGCCACTCACCCTGCAAGGCTTTGTTCTCTGGTGCAGCCCAACTATTTTTAGCAATGTTTTATACTCAAAACCAAGCCAAAGCGAGGTTGTGTTGCCAGTGTGAGGGCTGTGGGTGTGCAGCAGTGGCACAAAGGAATTCCCAGGGACGCTCACAGCCCACGGAGTGGGAACACAGAGCAGCATTGTCAGACACTGAGGCAGATTGTCTGAGATTTTATATTTCGTATTTTTTCCAATAAGCTTGGATCTCTTGAACAGATCAGTTCTGTACCTGTTTGGTTTTCTTTAATGTGCAGAAACTAAATTCAATTACTTTGCAATATTTTTTGGGTTTTTTTTCTGAAACTGGAGCACGGTTTGGATTCCAAACCAAATATTGAGACAGCTGTTTGTGAAGTTTCTGAATCTCCTTGTAAATATTTCTCTTGTCCTGGTTCTCTAACTTATTTTTTGTGGCAGGGAGGATTGATTTAATAATTCAGAAGGGACAGCAGATGCACATCTAATTTTTCCCCAAAAAATATAAAGGAGTTGATTTTCTGTTTCTATCCCTGCGTGTTTTCTGAGCAGCTCCGCATGATCAAAATGAAGATTTTTAGGAAAGATAAGCCCCTCTTACTGCTGTTGTTCTTAACATCCCCAGCCAGACCTACTTCTAGAAAATTTTGTTTATTTTCCATTTGCTTCATTTCAAGCCAATGAAGTCCACAAGCAGAATAAGCAGAACTACTGCAGGCAGTTCCAGTTTCACAGAATTACTATTATTGGCAGCAGAATTGGCTGCTTTGACTGCACCAGCACCGCTCCAGCTGAAAAATTCAAATACCAGTAAAATTTGCCTCATAGTGGCACCTCCTGGGAGGCCCCACAACCCCTCCTGGCAGCAAAACCCAGAGCTTGTGCTGAGCAAGCAAAATCACCTTCTCAAGAAACAAAAATCCCCCTATTGTGCAATTTGCTGCGGATTTGAGTTTTCCAGGAACAATCCCACACTCCCTTTGCCCTGTTAGCAGCAGCTGCTTCAGGGCTGATCCGACCTGCCCTGACTTGGCCTCCAGGTTCCACTTCCAAACACCCAGAATTTGGGAATGCTCCCCTTGAGCTGGCCCTGTCTTGCAAGAATCACTGGTTGGTTTTCTCCTCCTAAAAGTTCTGGAGTATTTTCAGCAGGTCGAATCCTGTAGTTGGAATTTTACTGATCCAAATACAGTGGTAAAATGTTTAATTTTTTGCTGCTGGGTAAGTTCTGATCCCAAAATTCAGCTTTCCCCCCTTATTTCCATCCTCCTTATCCCGGCAGAGAGCAAGGAGCTCCACCTAGTGTCCTCCTGCCTTCCCACGGGTTCTAACTCGTGTTTCTCAACAAAAACATAAAGCAATTCCAACTTTATAGTCAACTTTACTAAATTCCCTCATCCACGGTGCCAGGACTGTCGAGCAGCAGAGTCGAGCACTGTCCCAACTTTGGCCGTGCAAAACTCAGATCACTGCATATCTAAGCAGATAAAATGTGAGAATGTCGTTTGGGTTCTCTTCCTGAGTCCCACAACCAAGTTCTGACCCAACCCCACATCTGTAATTCAGCCCATAAGGAGCCACACGGACAAGTGACCTGCACCAGCCACACCAGTTTGTCCTTAGTGGGACGGGGTGGACAGCTCATGACTTGTCCTCAGGACTGTGAAGGTGAGGAGCTGCTGGAGGGGATCCAGCGGAGGCCACGAAGGGGATATGGGGTCTGGAGCATCGCCCTGATGAGGAGAGACTGTGGGAGCTGGGCCTGGTCGGTCTGGAGAAGGGAAGGCTGAGAGGGGATCCCATCAATCCGGAAAATATCCCCAAGGGGTGTCAGAGGATGGTGCCAGAGTGTTCAGTGAGAGGATGAGGAGCGATGGCCATAAACTAAACCACAAGGGCTTCCACCTCAACATAAGCTTCTTTTCATGAGGGTGGGCAGAGCCCTGGAACAGCTGCCCAGGGAGGACTGGAGTCTCCCTCTGTGGGGACATCCCAAACCCACCTGGAGGCGTTCCTGTGTCACCTGCTCCAGGTGCCCCTGCCTTGGCAAGGGGTTGAACTGGATGATCTCCAGAGGTCCCTTCCAACCCCAACTATTCCGTGACCTCTTCAGAGCCCTGCGTCCCGCCCAGGGACCCGGGAAGGAGTCGAGGGGCCGGTCCTGAGGGCTGGAGCCGCTGCGCCCTCACACACCGGACCGGTGAGGGCTCCCGTGATCTCGCGAGATGTTGACATCTGCAATAACTGCAGGGGCCAACATCTCGCGAGAGCGCGATTCACACACGCTCTCACCCTCGCGCGCGCCGCCAAAGGACGCGTCCCGCGGCCGGAGCAGCCGCGCCCTCTCATTGGCCCCACTCCCGCGCGCGCGCCGGCTCTCCACCAATCAGCAGGCGCCGGACGGGGACCCTGCGCGGCGCGCGCCTGGCCCCGCCCACCCCCTCGCGCTCCTCCCGCCTTCCCTCCCCCCCACCCCCGGCACGGCTGAGGGGGCGCGCGGTGCACGCCGGGACGGCAGCGCGCGCCGCGGCCGGGAGGAGGCGGAGGAGCCAAGATGGACGCCGGGTTCTTCCGCGTAAGTGCCGGCCCGGGGGGCCCTGAGGGCGGGCGGGCGGTGCGGCGGCCCCACCGGGGCACGGGAGGAACGCCCGGCCCCGCTGCAGGCCCGCGCTGGAGCCGCGCTGCCCCGCGCAGCGCCGCCGTGCCCCCCCGCCCCCGCCCTGCGCAGGCTCCTCGCCGTGGAGAAAATGGCGGCGGGAAGAGGCCGCGGCGGCGCGGCCCGGGCCGGAGCGGGGGGGAATCGAGAGTCTCCGGGCCGGACTCGGCACGGGCGGAACCTCCGCGGCCGCCCCCGGGGCTGCGCTCCCCGGCCAGGCCCCGCGTGGGGCCCTGAGTGGCCTCGGTCCTGCAGGTCCCGACCCACGCGGGGTCGTGTCACCGCTGCGACCCCCGAGCTGCGGAGGGGGGGGGGTGGTAGAAGGGGCCGAGGGGCTCTGGGGGAAGAGCCCGGGTTTGCGCTGTCCACGTTCTTTAGTGTCCATGTTAAAAGCAAATAAACAACCCTGCCCTGTTTTTAGAGAGATTTTTTTAGAGGTTATTAAGTGTGTTCACAGCAAAAAGAAGTTAGGCTGTATTCTTACGTTAGTATTTTATTTTTAACGCTTGAGTTTTTCTTCTCTGTTCTTACAGCTGTGATGCAGTTTCTGAAGAGACCATTAAATCTACCTAGGGTCTATTTCTTTTCAGCTTTTTCTTCCATTAATTGGAATAACCTTATTTTTGGGGTTTCCGTGATAATTTTGAGAACCAATTTAAATTTTCAAGGTTCATTCATTTGTTCAGCCCCTATTATTTTCATTTCCTGCGGCTAGGTTGCTATTAAAACACGGCAGCACACATAACCCTTCCCTTAGTTCAGTTTTGTGTCCGTGAACTAACTTGAGAAAAATAATTGCAGATTAAATCCACACTTGTTCTAATGCAGTTGTGAAAACGTTTACAGATCAGGTAGTTGTGGTTGACGGCAGGATTACTGGGGCCGAAAACACTGGATTATAAATCTAATATTCTTTTAAACTGGCCTGTTGAAGGTGGCATTTTATAAAAACAAAAGCAGCGTGGCTCTGAAATGGGGCTGTGAACTGTGGTCTGGTTTTATTCTGGGTTCGGGAGGAGCCAAATGTGAAATGACAAAAGTGCAACGGAGCAGCAGTTTGGATTCCCCACATCAAGAATCCTCTTATTTATAATTCTTTCGGTTCTTCACATTTCTGTGAAGTTTCAGTGCAAATCATTTTGTCTGCCTTTAAATTCCTGCAGCCCCCTCACTCTGTCCTGTTTGGTTCCCTTTGCTGCTTGCCACGTGTTATCAACAAGAAACTCGCTTTCCATTTCCCTTCTGAGTTGCGAAAGAGTTTTAAAAAACCCGAAAAGAACGTTCAGTTGTTGAGTGAACTGGCAAGTATTGTGGGTTTTTTGTAAGCCAAACAGCAGACTGCAAATACTTTAAAGAGTTTTAATCCCTGTAAGTGCCTGTGCCACAATCAGACTTTAGGATTCCCATGTTCTGTAATAGCAAATGGGAATGTCAGTAGATTGTTCCCTTTCAATAACTGATGACTTTGCAATTCCAGGTGCTCTCTGACCCAAGTGAACTTAGAATTTGGGGTTTTTTTCTCTTCTTTGTTATCATTTAATTCCTTGACAATCTATATTCTTGCTTGTACTGAACCCCCTTCTTCCAGGCATTGAGAATTACCTGTATAAAATTCCCTGTTTTCCATCAGTCACACTGGTTTCCAGAATAAACTTCCCAGACTGTGGGTTTGTCCTCAATCATGAGCAACCCATCAGGATATCCTCTAATTCCTGCCTGGTTCTGCTTACTTCTCTACCAGTACATTTTCCAGAACTGGACTTCCAGGCCTTTCCCTCCCAAATGAATTAACCTACAGCTCCTGTCCATGGAAATGGAGCAAGTTGGTGAACTTTTAACAGAGCGGGATCAATAAAATCTATACTTTGTACTTCCCTGCTCCCTGGGGCTGCTTTGCCTCAGAGAAACTGCCCAAAGGTTTCAGGGGTGTCACTGTAAGCAGACAGGACATCTTTGTTCTTGGACAGAGGACAAACACTTCATTTATTTTATAAAGGAATTAATAAAGCCGTTTCCTGGCAGTTTGATGCTGCTAATGCTTTAATTTCTGGGCAGC